>NW_027271183.1:0-1200000 GCF_040938485.1 Diadema antillarum
TGCAGGATAAGGTTCTTTCCTCAAAGTAAAAATACTGCTGCCAGCTACCGGACTCAAATTAAGGAACTCAAGATTTGGAGATCGTTGCTTTAGCCACTGAGCCTCTCTTGTCTTTTTTTTTTCTTCTTTTTAAAGTCTTATTCTCACCTGTTCTCCGCGAAGACCCCGTTCTCCGGCAAAACCACGGGGACCCTCCGGACCCTGGATGCCGGGTGGTCCAACTGGTCCAGGAATACCCTGGGTTGCAGGAGAAAATAAAAAAATGCAAGCCATTATGAACATCGAAAATAACACTACACACTATACGGTAATGTGAAAAGCAGATCACACAATGCAATTTAAGACAGTGTACTTTTCAGGCTGTATTTATTTTCTTCTCGCCTCTCGACCGCTATCTTTCTTTCTGGCTTTTGATTACAGCTGTTATCATAAATTCAACATAATTGTGATGTAGTGCGCGAAGCGCTTTTTACCTCGAGGACTTTATCTGCCAAAGCCACTAAAACGCACCTCACAACTAAGAGCGGTAAGCTAAAGAGGTATCTTTTCTTACAGAAGTACTTAATTCATACAGGAAAGACAGAAACGAAATGATTATCAACATATTTTGAAATCGTAGATAAAAAGAGCAATAACCGTACGTACTGTGATTTACTTCAATGACTGTAGTACTCAGTCGTACTGAGAAATATATGCCATATAAAGATCTGTTCCCTCTAAGCCCAACACAATTATCACCCTGCGTACCTGTGGTCCTGTCTGGCCATCCGACCCTGGCAGTCCAGACTCGCCCGGTGGACCTGGAGGTCCAGGGAATCCCGTTGGTCCCGCTTGACCCGGGTCTCCGGCAGTTCCCTATAGCGGGAACGGAATAATGCAGATTCATTGGTTTGTACAACACTGAGTAGCTCCACACAACGTGCATGGAATCGAATCTAACATAGTGTATATCAGTAATGATGCAACAGAATACAAAACACTAAAACGGATGATTGTTTATTAATCAATTTATTGATTGTTGTTAATTTAGTTCCCGAATGGGGGCGATATTCAATATTCACTTATCCATACATGAATAGATATTGAGGTTTTCAGACAGCCTCTTGAAGAATCAGGGACTTTGCAGTTCTGCCATATTTGAACCTTGGAAGGAAAGAGCATAAAATTAGAATACATCGGCAAAATGGTCTATTTCTCCAGGATGATGTTACTTACCTGAGGTCCAATAACACCAGCTGGTCCGGGTGATCCAGACTCGCCATCATTACCCTACGGTGGAGATAAACAAAATACTTTAAATATGATTCCAATCTCAGACAGGAGAAAGCTTTTTTTTTCATCTTCTTTTTTTTTTTCGAGGGACGATTCTTTTTGTGATGTTATTTTTATTGTTCCATTATGCAGCAGTTCAATGAGCAAGCGAGGAGAAAGAAGAAAAAAAAATATGTTGCACTTTTCAGTTAAAGACTGTTTGATAGACAGTGTAATGGGAAGGTTGGCCCGATTTAATCGATCTCAATTCACTACTCACTGGGGTATATTCGAAAACCGCGACTAGCGCAGGTTTGCTAGAACGGAAAGCAGCGAATATAAGCACCGATAATAAGCGCAAGCACCGATAATAAGCGCAAGCTCATTGGTAACGTCCGGCTCCGGACGAGATTCTTCGACTGTGTGCGTGCTGCGTAAAAAGCTGCACACAATTCATTACGGGGATTTCCGAACATATCCGAGTCGGACCAACCTTCGCAATACACATTCTCCGCACGATACCGGGTCTGTGAGGGTTCAGAGATAGTTGGAAGCTCCTGATATTGGATCATATTCATGATGTTGGCAATGAAAGTGATGATGGTAGAGGTGGTGTTGGTGGTGGTGATGGCGTTTGCAATGGCACAGTTGAATGGTGTGGACTTAATGGTGATGGAATGGTAATGGTGATGGTAGTGGTGGTGGTGGTGAAGGCATTGGTAATGGTGCTGATGTCATGGTGACGGGGTGGTAATGGTGATGGTAGTGGTGGTGGTGGTGGTAGTGATGGCGCTGGCAATGGTGTTGACGTAATGGTGATAGGGATGGTAATGTATAGTGGTGGTAGTGGTAGTAGTGGTGAAGGTGTTGATAATGGTGCTGATGTAATGGTGATGGGGATGGATGGTAATGGTGGTGGTAGTGGTGATGATGAAGGGGGTGGCTAACTGATGGTTGCGGTGATGGTAGTGGTGATCATTATAGCGGTGGAGATGATAACGGCGATAGTGGTGATGATGATGTTGAACGGAGTGGTAATGGTTTTCAATGGATATCATGCAGCAATGGTAGAGAATCTGTTCCAGATAACAACCTACCGACTCTCCCCGCGCTCCGGGGAATCCAGGCATGCCGTCCTGCCCGGGTGGGCCCTGAAAAATCAAGCACAAGGAATCTGATAGCATTCCATTGCCAAGTATCATCCCTTAGCCATTAGACCTCAATCACAGATAATTCATAATAAGGCCAACAAACGACTCACCATTATGATGATTTTTTTTTTATCAGCATTTAATTCTATTTTACATTCACACTTCTTTTGAAGATTGTTTCGAAGTTTGTTGAACTTTTAATGACGTAATACAAACAAATGAAACAATCTAGTAAAGATATTACATACATATATTAATATATATTTCTGAATTCTGAATGTGTATGTCTCTCCCTAGGGGAGAACTGTTAATCGAATTGATCTTAACAAGGACAACCGTGAACTTTAAAAAAGCATTATTCTATCTTACAGGGGGTCCTCTTGTTCCGGCGAATCCACGCGGGCCCTGCTGGCCTGGTCCTCCCTAGAAAAAAAAAAAAGAAGCGAAGAAAGAAAAAAGTAAGTTGAACATAGTAAAGTAAAGAAAAGTAAACAAGCTTTTAAAACAGATTCGAAAAGTAAGGTAGGGGAAACATTTGCGTTCAAAACGAGAGATCGTGTATTCTTCCAGAGATTATAATACTAAGTAATGCGTTCATCTGAAATACCTTAAAAGAAAAATTTAAATCACAGCGGAGTGCGTCGTCATTTCTCACTTTTATTAGCCATGGTCACAGTAGCATTCCAAATATGCATATAAGAATGTATATCTGTCTGTCTGTCTGTGTGTAAGTAAGACAAAAAGTGAATATGTATTATAATATTCACTTCTTTTCTCACTCAATAACTTAACTGGAGGAAATTTCTACCATTCATCCTGTTGTTTGCTTCGACATGTACTTTTGAAGTCAACTCTTGCAATTAGAGGCACAGGGCACTGTCCCTCCATTTTTATTGAAAGGTCAAAAAGATCTCTGATGGATTGATTATGTAAAACAAATTAAAAAGAAAAAAAAGAAACATCAATCTAGACGAGAGAATTGTCTAAATTGTAAAACACACACACACACACACAGACACACACAAAACAACAACAACAACCAAAAAATATAGCATTGGTAGGAGTTGATAATGCATCTCTTTACTCACCTGTTCACCGGTTGGTCCGGGTGGCCCACGCTCTCCTTGCTCACCCTAGGAAGGAATAGAAGATAAGGCGGGAAAATTGAACATTCAACAGACGACCGGTTCACGACTAGAATGCGTGGTGGTGGTGGTGATGGTTGGGGAAGGGGGGGGGGGGTGGAGCGGAAAGGATGGTCTACTGTCTTATTATGTTTTTCAATCTTTTCCTGTTATGATTTCAAGTCTTTCAGAATCTAACTTGGCAAACATTTTCACTCTCTCGAAAATTCTCTTGTAAAAGTTGTTTGTAGACACAACAAGAACAAATCACTTCCCATGAGAAACTGTTCTTCACTATTGATTCATGCTGATTTCACTGTAACTGAGTTTACGAGAGAGAGTGATAACAAAGACATTGGAATTGAAACTCTTTCCTACCAGCAACACTTACCACTTCCCCCGGTATTCCTTGGATACCCTCGGGGCCCCTGACCCCAGGGCCCCCGACTGGACCAGGCTCACCAATAGGGCCCCTCATGCCCGGTGGACCCTGGAAGGACAGAAAACAAAAATGACATTTTCTTTTTTGTGTGTGACGATAACCACATATCAATGGATTCTTTGCGGAGAAATTGGACCGCAACGCATCTGTCAGCAACATGCTTTCTTTGCATTATGAGTTGGGCTACATTTAGGGCCGCAAACTTTCCCACATCAAAATAAGGGCGGTTAAAAAGAGAAAAAACACAATCACAGAGGTGCTGATGGAGGTACGAGAAGACGTTCTTTATGTTTTCTGAGAGCTGATCCTGTAGAATCATACAGGCGTAGCAGGCCCGTACATTTGATTTCCATTGCTATCGCCTGCTGATAGAGTTTGCAATGACGTCATGCCATGTAACCATGGTAATGAGTATTGTAAATTACAGCTACTGAAGTAGAAGAACTCATGGTATCTCAAGAATCTCAAGAATCTACGGAGACTAGTGAATTGTGAGCAGAAGTTGCCTGTAATATCATCACTCCCGCAAGAGAAAGCTGGTCTTAACTTCAGGTGAGGAAAGACTACGGGACTTTTCTTACATTTTTCTCTTTGCATAGCTTCAACTTAATCTTTTTAAATGCCGAACCCGAGTAGGCACACAACCGAGGAAACAAGTCCATCGGTGTCTCATCTTCATTGCTGTTTTCTATAGTTGTCCATTCTTGAAACTAAGATTGCATCGCTAACGTGGGTCCAAGCGACGACAGTGTAAATCAACTCTTGCTACTTGCATCACCGCATCTTGACCGGACCAAATTCGGTCAACGCAATGCACTGGTGAACCGTAGTCTGACGCAGTTATATCGCATCATGCGAGCATTGTCACATCATAATTTATATCATAACATTTGATATCAAATCAAATCAAATCAAATCAAATCAAATCAAATCAAATCAAATCAAATCAAATCAAACTGAACTCACTCTTGACCCCTTCCTTCCGAGACGACCTCTCTTCCCACGTTTGCCATCCTCTCCCTGGGGAATAAACGCAAATAACAGACATCAGTATTAGCTGGAAAAATGTTGAAAGAGGTTACGCTGCAACACACTTTTGTCTATACATGGGTACCTTACCGAACAGAGATATCGAATGAATTCTTGAATTAAATATATACATATATTTTTTCTTTTTTTTTCCTAAAAGTGACACTCGAATTCTTTCAAAGTTAGCTTAAAAAAAAATGAGACGTCTTTCAAGGCAGGCAACTACGTTTCTTGTTCTGAACAAATATCAATAAAAAGGAATACCAAATCGCTCCGTCTTTCAACTGGAAAAAAAAACCCACAAACGCCGCCCAAGATGATTATACACTGGTGAGAATGCTCACTATCATCGAAATCAATCGAAGATAAATTTACAATTTGTACAAGTAGAACGACAACAACAATGAAGAGTGACGACAGAGTTATTGATTGTTGGCTTGTTTGTTTGTTTGTTTGTTGTTATTGTTGTTGCTGTTGTTGTTGTTGTTGTTTACCTTTTCTCCAACGTTGCCAGGGTAACCAGGCATACCGGGAGGACCCGGTGGACCCTGTGGAACAGAGAGGTATAGAAGAATTATCAAATTAGGAAATACTAAGCGACGAAACCAGTCGAAAAACGAAGTGTTACAACATTTTTCATTAATTTCCTGCAAACGCAATCATGTTTGCCATAATGAGATACTAAGATTCAGTTAATTGCATGTATACACACTTTAATTCCGTTGTCTTTATCCCACATTATAAGATCACAGTGACCATCAAGCACCTTCATTACCAGTTATGTTTCAAACTACCATGCGTTTAAGTTTATGTCAAAAGGGGCAATAACTATGTAGGAATTCGAATAATTATTAGACAGGCGCTTGCAATGATAATACCTGCTCTCATTTTATGAATGCCACAAATAGGTGTATTTCGTAAAATTCTTGGAGGCCGAGCAAATCAACGAAATTAACAGAATGAGGGACAAATTGTTGCGCGTCGAACACATACAAACAAAGCTATCGCACATTATAAGATTAGAGATTGAGCATGTTGAGAGACACATGTAACTCTTGACAACCCCGTCAATCTTACATTACTTGACTAGTGACGAGAACAAAATCGTCATACTGTTATTTCTTCTTTGTTTTGTTTTTCGGCACTGTATTTCCTTATCATCAAGCTGCTTGGTAGATGTATATACATAAACAACTAATTTGAAATATTAATTCTTTGTAATATAAATATGACAAAGAAATGTCCCTCCTAACGCACTTCCCTTTCAGCACGTCAAAATGAAAGTAGCGGAGACTACCATCAGACATTCTTCAAAAAGAGTAAAAATTTGCTACGCCGAAAAACAAAAATAAATACGACAGCATAAAAAACAAAACGGCAGCCAAACAACACTCACTGGATCACCGTGCTGTCCAATAGGTCCAGCTTCTCCGATGTTTCCTTGTTCTCCCTGCATCAGAAAGCAAATGAAAAGTATCCCATTGGTTTCTTTGCTTCTTGGCGCTCTTTCACCAAAGTTTATAATTCATGAAGTTTTGAATATGTATACGCCTTCTCTCAGTCTACGTTTCTTTTACAGAAATAAACTTTCCTGCTCAATTAATGAATATCCTTGATTTTACTTTTTTTTTGTTAAGTTTTCATTAATATAGTTAACAGGTCGTTCATTCATTCATTCTTTCATTGACTTGCATTACTTCTATTTCCATATCTTTTTTTTTCCTCTACAGAGGTTCTTTATTCATCCATTTCCAAAGCTTTACATCGAGCGATTTCTTTTTTAAACAATGAATGGGCACATACTCAAAAAGTACAGTAAATGATTTCATCATGTTTGATACAATCCCAGAAACATTATCTAACAGTATTTCATTTCTAAAACTAATCCATATTTTCAAACTATTGAATGAATGCCCTTGAAATAAATGCCTCATGTATTGTTTATAAACTGCATACTGCGCATATATCAATATTTTATTTATATTTGTTACATTTGGACTCTTTGATTCCACTCCAATAATCAATAATTTCTCGTTTAATAAAATTGTTTCTCTAAAAGCGAACTGAATAAAATCAGTAATCTTTTTCCAAAACATAGACACTTTAGGACACTCCAGGAGAACATGACTAAAGGTTTCTGTTTCAGAGCAAAATGTACACAAATTATCACTTGCAATTTTCCAGATGTGGAGTGATATGGAATTAGAATGGAAAATTCTATTTCCATATCACTCCACATCTTTTTATTGAATAAATGAAAAAGAAAGCAGGCAACACACAGACACTCTTTTCTCATTTCAAACTTCAAAACGTTATTGAATTCACCATTCCTGTTGGATTGGCTAATGAAAATTCTGAATGCTGAAGATTTGTATTTCTTCGATAATAAACTCTGCATAGAGCACTGCCTCACTTTGCATCGATACCGTAACTCGAGAAAATGCGAGACTGAAAGACCACCACATCAAAGTTTACCTTGGGGCCGACCCCACCCTCAACACCTCGTGGTCCTGGAACTCCCTGGGGTCCCTGTAAGAAAGAGGAGAGAAAAGAGGTAGCTCGAAAGCAAAAGATGAAGTTATGAAGAGAGTTTAAGTTTGATGCACGTCAGTACTTCGTCTCCATCATCTGGTCTACTTCTTATCAACATTCTTTATTACATCACGGACCTGTGGAATAATTCTTTGTCTTCGTTTGATTTTTTTTTCCTGCACGTGCATTTTACGTCACTAAAAATGGGGTGATTCACCATTTTGCAAATACTCCCCTGCCATCCCGTCGCCCCCGAATCTGTGGAGCTTTTACCCAAAGATACCAAAACAGTCAAGTATGTGTGTGTCTATTATTTGTCCAATTGAAATGAAATGTCATGAAAGAAAAAAAAATATAAGGAACTTAAATCTATGCGCTCAGGAGGAGTACAATAGCTCTTCTGTGGGAAGTCTCCGCAAGAAATCCGATTCCCAATCGGTAAGACTTCGCCGGTAACCTGTGACCAGCTTTTGGGATTTAGAATCACTTATAGCTCATATATAGCTCATATAATGCTCTTGAATGAAAATCTTCACAAATTCAAAAAGTTCATTCATAAAGTTCATTCATAAAGATAAGTGTCATCAGAGACTCAAGGGTTGAAAGCTGCGCCAAACTTTGGATACGTCCGGGGGTAAAAGTTGTTCATCATACCCTTTCTCCTTTCATTCCCATTTCTCCCTTGAAACCATTCAGTCCAGCATCTCCCTAGAGAGAAGAGACAAAAAGAGTACAATTGATTTTTGCAAGGATCTCATAAAAAAAAAAAAAAAAAAACATGCAAGAAGCACACGCATATACCAAAAATGCAAACACACAAAATGAAAACATCACTTTTAGGGGTATCTCTTTTCCAATATCAGAATGATTTTGAACAAATCGTTTCATATTGGTTATGCTTTTGTTCATATTATTCTCTTCCGCTTTCAAAATAAAACAAGGTTTATACGTATTATTTGGTATTATAATTTCATTGTTGCACCAGAAAGAATTTGTCAAATTGGAAATCAAATTTGAATTGAATTGAATTGAATTAAATTAAATTAGATTAAATCAAATCAAATTTAATCTAATTGAACTGAAATGAATTGAATTGATTTGAATTAAAGGGAATTGAATAGAATTTACCTTAAAAAAGCATCTCCTGAACCAAACGTTAGGAATTTAGCTTGTTCTCTTATCAGTCAAAATGCATCAGACTGTGTTTGTGAAGCCAGGCGATTCAAAGTTCTCACAGCAAATGGAAGGAATGCTAAGGGCTGGCTTCATCTCTCGCCACAAGATGATAACGGCAAGTTTGACCTGACACTTGACATAATTATAGAAGTACAACTCTTCATCTCATCTTTCCATTAAAAATAAGAAGAAGAATGATGGGATATAACTACGAGGTTTCGACTTTTCTACACATAAATCGGTTTAATTGAGGGTGAGGATGCCGATGTTGCTCACTAATGGTAAGAAAACCCCCAAACCCCCAAACAAACAAACAAGCAAAAATTACTATCTTACCGTGTTCCCCTTCGGCCCCGATGATCCCATCGATCCTCGCGCTCCCTTCACGCCGGGAGGTCCCCGGTACCCGGAGGGTCCAAGGGGTCCTGGAGCTCCCTAAATAAAAGAGATTCCAATGAGGGAAGGCATATAACGCATATATAAATGTCTGCTGTGAGAAAGTACGCTTGAAGGGATCTTCTTCTTTACACTCCTCCTCGACCTTCGTTTCTTCCTCATTCTTCTTTCCCGTATTATACTTGCCCATCCGTTCATTATCATTATTAACAGTCATATCTTTCATCAGTTTTGCTACATTTTCTGCTACTTCGTCCGTCATCAGTATCATCGATATCACTGTTATTTCTACCTTTGCAACGCTCTGAATACAATACCACTACCAACCATAATTATATACATGCATACACAAATCTTACTCAGTATTCATATAATATACACTAAATTATATGTGTGCACGAATGTATGCAGACCTAGTATGTATATAATTATGTACATATTAATATGATTCACACAGAAAAACTTAAATTTTTCACAAGATATAAAAGATAATCTCACCATGTTCCCTTTGGGACCGCCTTGTCCATCTTGACCTGGGTGGCCCTGGAGGGAAAAAAAAGGGGGGGAATCAAATGTAAAATATTGAGTCCTGATGCTTTGATAGCACTAAGTAATTAACACATCAGACAGATTTGAATACCAAAGACTAAAATCATGCTGTTCCATTGACTTAAGATTACATATTCCTACAACTCGGAATTACTTTTTACTGTTAAAACTCAGTGTGTTGAAATTATCTGCTACATTTTTTTTTTCTTTTTTTTTTTTTTTTTTGGGGGGGGGGGGGGAGGTGGGCCTTCTTTCCCGTTTTGCAAAAGTAACTTAACTTTCTGGTGTGGTCACAACACTGGCATTCACAGATAGCAAGAGTTCCCACAAACAGGTGAAAATGCCTCCAGAAGAAAAAAAACCCACAAAAACAAAAAACAAAAAATTAAACACGTAGACCTCTTTAGTAAACGCCATCCCATCGACACCAAAGAAATCAATAAAATAGTCGTTGTTCAGAGTCTTCATTTCACGTTCAACCGGGATACTTTGATACATGGTAGGGCCTACTACACTTGCTACCAAAGAATCCGTCTTTTCTGTGTGTAGTTTCAGTGCCATATTGGACGACGAACACAAAGATAACAATATCTCCTTAAAGGGATCATAAAGTTTTGGTTGAGGCCTAATTTCATGTTTCTAACATTTTTTGGTGAAATAATGAAAAACCTCTTATGAAATATGAAAGAGCACGTAATTCTATGAGGAATCCAACATTTATTTTATGAAAATTGGTTTTGAAATGGCTGAAATATCCAAAAAAAGAGCGATTCTAATAGAGTGTGGGACCCACACTTTATTACGATCGCTTTGTTTTACTTTGTTTTGGATGTTTCAGTCATTCGAAACAGGATTTTCATCAAATAAACTCAAAATAAACTTTGAATTCCTCTTGAAATGGTATGCTCTGTACTATTATCATAAGTGTTTTCTTGGTATCTCGCAAAAAGTTAAAAGCCCAATTCTCATCTCCACCAATACTGTACCATCCCTTTCAGCATATAAACAATTTTTTGATCAATATTGAATATTGAATGGTATTGATTATATCAAAATTCATTTATGCCTTTTGTGCTGCTCACAAAGGTTGATGATCAATGATCTGCCTCCTATAATACATCGCTTCTCTCCACCGCGAATATCATTAAGGACAATACTACAAGTATAAAAGAGTACTTTCAATGACCTAAACCCCCTCCCATCCTTCCATGTCCAAGGTATAAAGAAGGGTTAGGAAAAGGAGACAATAATCAATTTCTCATACTTTCACTAACCCAACACTATCAGGGAATTAGGGGGACAAGGGACACGGGTACACGATATACACGATAGCAGACTGTCACAAACCCACTTACCCCCCCCCCCCCCCCCCCCGGCAAGTCAACTGAATGAGCACGCGGGAAATTCAACTCACCGGTGGTCCATCAGAACCTGGAATTCCCGGAACACCAGGCTTACCGATGGGCCCCTGGACACCAGGAGGACCATTTGATCCCTGTGGGCCCATTGCTCCCTGGAAAGAAAGAAGGAAAGAAAGGTGTGGTGTGAACCGAAAGCAAAACATCAATTGACATTTGTTATACAGAGTTTATATGTGAGTCAGCGTTGTTTACAAATTTTACCACTTGCTCTGGATGCGTTTTTGTTTTACTTTGTTGGTTTTTGCTCTTTCAGATGGTGTTATCTTCTTAATCATGTTTCTTAATCGTCATTAATTTTTTGATCATTTCGTCGTATTGACGCAAGGTCAAGACTAAGCACTCTTATTGTACCTTATTTACAGACTGTACTACAGTATAGGCTATAATTACCTTATAAGAACATAAGGAGTTCATGTAATTGTCCAGGGAGTCTCCTAGAGAACTATCAGGAATGTTTGTAAGGGATGCTAACATTCAAACATTAAATTAAGAGGGATTCAAAAGACCAAATGGTATAGATACTTGTGTCCACATGCATCTCAATGGGGGAAAAATCCGAATCGGGGATACACATATGAAGAGATAAGAACGTTTGAAGAGGGTCTCCTGCAGAATGAGGGTCACTCGGTAGATATGCAAAAAAAAAAAAAAAAAAGCCACTTGCCCCAAATTAGGGAGGTTTTTGTATCCTTTCCGCACTAATGCGAAGATTTGGTTGACATTTGATTTGAATTGAATTGAATTGAATAATTATGAATTGAATTGAATTGAATTGAATTGAATTGAACTGAATTAGACATTTCAGGGAGCGTTCTGCAGAATCAGGAAAGCTTAGTAGACCTGGGCCCCGTTGCTAGAAACTTTGCGTTTAAACGCAACTTGCAACTGATTGTCACTGGCCAATCAAAATCATTGTTGCATGCATGTCTTCTTAATAGGGCAGACCCTGAGCCAATCAGAATGGTTGTTTCAAAATTAGCAATTATTTGCAATTGATTGCAACTTTCTTGCAACGGGGCCCAGGGCTGGTATAACTTTGCGAGTCCTGGACTATAGTAGTTTGTGGAGTGAACTCACCGCCGGACCAGACTTGCCAGCTGGACCAGGACCTCCTGGGACACCTGGTAGACCAACAGGTCCCTTAGGACCAGGATTCCCGGGCTCGCCCTCGATTCCCTAGATTGAAAAAACAAACGTCATCACTACGTCATAATTAGGTAAGCTTCTGCATCAGTGTGGCCTATTCGCGGGCACACCTAGTATCATTTAGGCAATCATCCCGTTTTAACGACATAGATGATGTGAGACTTGTTTGATCATATCATATATATGTCTAATAGAATAACGTCATCTCATACCAGTATGTTACGTATAATTTTTACGTATAATTGAAATTCAATAAATGGAACATTTCACGTAGAAGATGTATAAGACGAGGGCCAATTTCTCTCACGGATTTTCTCAACTGGAAAAGCAACTCTAATTTCATGTTAGTTTGATGTGAAGTGTAAAACATGCAAATAGAATAAAAATGATGATATTTGAATTGGACAAGGTATGACACACATGCACATATAGAAAATTAAAACATATAAGTATACAGAGTTTTTCTCTCAACTGTTTTAACGAAACAGCGATACTTAACCAAGATAATACTTCCAACTCAAATTCCATTTGGAGGAACTAGTGACATAAGTACACACTGATAATAATATGGTCCAAAACATATCAGTTTGATAAAGAAATATGCAACATGCCAGGTCGTGGTCCCGACTTCTGAACTTACCGGTATACCCTGAAGTCCTGATGAACCTCTCAGACCTGGTGATCCCCGCGGACCCGGAGGCCCCGAAGGACCGGGATCTCCGTACGGTCCTTCCTCTCCCTGGTTGTAAACGGAACAAAAAACACAAAGCCGTTGAAATATCACGTCTGTCAAACATCAGCACACTGGTCAATGCTCAGAGAGAATCCAAAAAGAGGATCAAGGGCGCTACCCGTGTGTGAGATTCACTTCACTAGGTGAAATTCATTCCAAAACTAGATGGGTCGGCTCCCATATTCCAGTGTCAGGATTATACGAAGAGATACTTTATTTTGTATTTCGTATATTGCGCGTAGTTAAAGAGGTCATCATTTAATTTCAACATTCGTCCAATCTGCATGCTCCCGCGGTTCAAATAAACGAAAGCTAGGTCTTGAATAATATACACCTTAGCATGCTTCCTTTTGGCTCTCGATAGGGACATTAAGGTGGAGAACAGAAAAATCATGTACAAAACGTATGTACAGTTGTCAACACCTTGATGAAAATTAATAATCACCTTATTCTGGATTCAGCCGAGAGGCTACGAATGAGAAGGGTGATGTCTTACCTCTCGTCCCTTTGGTCCGGAGTCTCCCTGAAATCCTTGCTCTCCTGGTCTACCCTGTAGCGCAACGAGAACAGGTACTAGAAACATGATGAAAGGACTCGTTCGAAAATTTGGACTAGCGTTACGTTATACATCACTGTTATAATGATACATTTCACTCGACCCATCCACGTCACACATTCGACAATGACAAACAGACCTAAAACCCCAAACGAAGTGTTGCTGCTCTTTCATAAAGTGAAATCCTAAACTATCAAAAAAAAAATATCAGGCGTGACAACGATCATTATAATCAATGTACTAATTGCAGTGGAGGCAAAACGATTGCAAACCTTTAATTTTGGGACATTGTGTTATTCTCATAGCCGTTGGAAATCATTTCAGTCGTTGTAAACTTCAATCAAACGTTCTCCCTACTAATGTGCTTAGATCAAATTTTGACGTGAAACTTAGTGCTTTTCAGTTTCTAATCACTCAGGGGTTAACAAGAGTTGGATGAAGCAGGCATGAAACTCGACTTTCAACAATGACGAAGTTTTTAAAAAAAAAAGTGGGATAAAGCAACAGAATAGCATATGCAGCATCAACTCTGCAATCAGACTTATGAGACACTTTTCTTTTGGGGGAATATATTATCAATAATTAATGCAGTTGTGTGCGTAGTCTTCTTTCAAGAGGCCTTTGTTTTTAGCACTGACCGCCGTGAACGATGAGCTGTTGGTTTGACTCATTACACGTAGTGACCCTCTGGTTACTCCTTTGGCAATCACTACAGAGGGGTCTGGAGGGTTTTGAAAAAAGGCTATGCGTGCTTGTTTCATTACATGATATTATGACCTAGACAACGGGGATATTCAGGGAGAATCTACCAGATCATATACAAAAGGCTCTGCGTGCTTATTTCATTACATGATATGATCCAGACAACGGGGATATTCAGGGAGTATCTGCCATACCACATATACGTACCAGTGCCCCCTTCGGCCCGGGAAGGCCCGGAAGCCCATCGAACCCGCGGTCTCCCTTGTCGCCACCAAGACCCGCTGAGCCTCGTAGGCCGTCGGTTCCTGGACGTCCCTGTGGACATACGAACAAACAAAAAAATCAATGTGTCATTGCAACTTTCTCGTCGGCAATCAATGTGCAGTGACTGTAGTAGTTACCATCATTTCGCGACAACAGGTTATCATAGTAATCATAATGCAATGTTGACAATCAAGTATACAGCCTCTTCTGTATAAGCCTTCTTTCCCCACCACAAGGCAACTCGCCATTATCACCCAAGCACTGCGACTGACACATTTCTGAAGCTGGCCCATGCAGAACAGATGGCTTAAATTATCTTGGCCATATCCCGCGGATGAACGCACCACGCATTCAACCAGAGTCCCGACTTATACCTACTGGTGCGCTGTCCTTACGTGGGAAGTGAGAGGAACGAGGGATAATAACGGAATCCTGACCAGGACGAGATTTGGGCTCTGTTCGTAAACCTTATTCCGCCATGTTAAAAGTTTTACTTCGTAGTTCTCCTCTGTCTTAGTAACGGAGGCTATGTTGCTGAAATTCAACGCGGCAACCGGAACTCCATTAACTCTACCGTTTTCGCTGACAATCATTGTACTATATAGTGTGTCTGTAGCGTTTTAAAATTATAAGTCTTGAGTGAGGTGAACCAATGGTCTGCGACAGACGACAGGAATATTCGGCAAAGCATACCATAACGACCGTCTCGTGATTTGGCATTCATTGCATGCAATGTCTGACTTGCTTGGATATTTTCATATTATGTTAAAAAGTATCTACAAAACATTGGATATATTACGTTCCAGTTTATCTTTTCTTCTTCGTACAATTCAGGATAGGACGTGGTGAATCGCCTCGACACTCCTTGTTTATGTGCTTCATACAAACTGTTTAAGCCAGACTAGAAGTAACCTGGCAAGTACACTTAGTGTAGGGATTTCGTGTAGGGATTTGATCAGGGTTTTTGTTTCGGATAATTAGTTAGGTTAGTTATAGGTCTTCTTGTCTTATTGATCATATAATTTCTTGTATTACGTGTGGGGGGAATGCACCCTACAAGCACTGCTTTTTAGCAATCCTCTCCATTTCCAACATTTCCGTACACTTACAAGTTTTTGTAAACTTATCCTTTATTTTGCATATGATGAAATCTATGTATTCAATTTCTGTAATATATTTATATGTTTCTGTTGGAAATGAAAAAATAAATTAATGAATGAATGACTATAGAGAGGTGAGGAGACCAATAAGAAACATACGATGTGATGTATCACAAGTTGTGATTACGAGGTATCTGCTACTTAAAGGACAAGTTCACCTTTATAAACATAAGGATTGAGAGAATGTAGCAATATTAGTAGAACACATCATTGAAAGTTTGAGGAAAATCAGACAATCCGTTCAAAAGTTATGAATTTTTAAAATTTTTGTGCAGCAACCGCTGGATGAGAAGACTACTGCAGTGTATGAATAACTTGCGTACAACAATATAAGGAAAATATAAAGAGAATTTCACAAAATTCCATCTTTTGAAAAAAGTACACATTCCCCTGACTCGTTACCGACAAATGTTATGGGCAATATTATTCCCCCTGCCTTTAGAAAGAGGCAAGTCAAGAGCTCTTTTATTATGCGAAAAAAGTGAAAATATGTTGAATTTTCTTTTACATTTTCTTTATACTGTTGTACGCATATGACTCACAAGCTGTAGTAGTCTCCTCATCCAGCGGTTCCAACACAAAAATTTTTAAAATTCATAACTTTTGCATCGATTGTCCAATTTTCCTCAAACTTTCACTGATGTGTTCTACTAATATTGTTGCATTCTCTCAATCCTTATGTTTATGAAGGTGAACTTGTCCTTTAACAGATAATATGGGTGCTGTGTTTGTTATTTTTTGTTTGTTTGTTTGTTCGCTGTTGTTGTTGTTGTTTTGTTTTGTGGGTTTTTTTTTGGGGGGGGGGCGGAGGGGGAGGTGTGGGTTTGTTTTAGTAGTGTTGATGTTGTTTCTTTTTTAAATTTTTTTCCAACTTACCCGTTTGCCACGGCGTCCGGGTGAACCTGGAGTTCCTGGGGGACCACGGGGACCAAAGTCTCCCGTACTACCGGGATCTCCTTTTGGTCCATCGGGTCCGGGTGGACCCTGAACAGGATATCAAAGAAAAAAAATTAAGAAAACTGAGCTTCTTCAATATTTCATAAACCAAGGTCGCGTTCAGCACTCACCTTCGCATGGAAGTCTCACCCCAAGAACAGTCGTTCAGGGACTGAGTAAATTTAATAATATTGGGCATACCAAAATGACCAGTTGAGTTAGCAAACTGAAACACCGTTATCCGTACAAAAAAAAAGGGAGAATATCTTTTCAAGTATGGAGAAAACATCAAGACATTATCAATCCTTTTCCCGTGGTTAGAAAAAAAAAAACAACAGGTGTCCCAACAACAGATATAATAATAATGAAAGCACAATAATGTAAGCTCTGCTGCCACAATATAAAACAACAACATCATCATCATTTAAAACAACAACCGTCGACATCACCACTGTCCCGCTAAATGCAATTCCAGTGGCTACAAGATATATGATATTCTTTACTTACCAAGGGACCCATGTTACCCTCACGACCGGGCGGGCCACGTTCCCCTCTCATGGCAATCTAGGAACAATAATAACCAGAGAAAACAAAACAAACTTTGAATGAAAAGTGAAATAAACGACACGATCGCTGAATATCGCACATTGATGGCCATCGTGTAGTTTTTTAAGGCATTATTTACCATTTGAAGATGAAACAAAAACCCAGCTTTAGTGCTTCAAAATATTTCTAAAATGTAAGTCGGGGAAAGAAACAACTAATGTAAAAATTTTAATCAGTATAATCAATGTTATAAGTATTGTTGAATGTACAAAATGTGAACATTAGGTGTAATAAAAATGTTTCTAGACTAAACCGTCTACAGTTACGGTTTAAAGAGAAAAATAGTGATATCTTATGAAACACAGAAAAACAAGGAGTAAATGACAAAGATAGATAGATAGATAGATAGATAGCAAGTAGATAGATAGATAGATAGATAGGTATATAGCAGATAGATCGGTTTATAGCTAAACAGGTAGAGAAATAGATAGATAAATAGATAGATAGATAGATAGATAGTTTGATTGATTGATTAATTGATTGATTGATTGATTGATTGATGGATGGATTGATTGATTGATTGATTGATGGATTGATTGATTGATTGGTAGGCAGATAGGTAGATATATATATATATATATAGATAGATAAACAGATAGATAGATCGGTTTGTAGCTAAATAGGTAGAGAGATAAATAGATAGATAGATAGATAGATAGATAGATAGATTGATTGGTTGATTGATTGACTGATTGATTGAATGATTGGTAGGTAGATAGGTAGAGATATATAGAGATAGATAAATAGATAGATAGATAGGTAGGTAGGTAGTAGATTGATATATATATATATATATATATATATATATATATATATATATATAAGGCAAATAAACAGAGACATGAATATTTTAGGTACAGAGAAAAGGTGGTAAATTCAGAGGGAGATGGATGGGCAGAGAGCAACGGGAGAAGGAAGAGAAGGGTAAAAAACTTACCCTTTGCTCCTCCAGCACCTGTCTTATGGCTGCCAAATTGGCCTGACTGCCTGGACCCTTGCTTGAAGACGCAGCATCCGTCATAGCTGACATCACCGCTTGCTGGTGGATCGGGGATGGGGGTGGGGGGGGGGGGGGGGAGAGACAAACGCGGAAAGGTTACATAAAATCCGTACACAGTCCTTTTAGCCCCCTTCCTCGTATTAGTCAGTTGTCTCTCGTCATCTTCCGAAGTTTGGCTATTATGTAACCTGTCCCTCTGACTTCTTCCGTCTGTCTTCTCTCCATTTGGCTGAACCTAAAATCTCTTGTTGGCCGACGTTCAAGCACAGTACTGGGCCATCATTTCGACGATTCGGTAAACATGAACGCTTGAGGACAGGGCAAATGCTCCTCGAGAAACTATGCAAACTCATATTCTTGTTCATGTAGACGACCATATAAATACAAAAGAAATAACTCGAAATGCCAATACACTACGTATGCCGTCATACGCACTACGATGGGATAGGGCACAAACAAGTGTAAATACCATTACTTCGAGTATGAAAATTCAATCTTGTCGTCAACAAGATTATAAACATTTTTTTTTTCGAGATATATTTGCCCATAATTTTACAGGCATATTGATTTCCTTGTCTTATCTTTTCACAACTACGCGATGTGATGTCGCCTTTGGTTTAAAAGCAGTAACTATGTTCCTCCTCTTTATTCTCTTTCATCCAGTTTAACTAACATAGCACCAGATCGGACTGCTTGTATCAGCCTAGACGATTTTATGATATTGGAAGCACGTCATTTTAATTCATCACGTAAAAATATCATTCTCATGTAAAATGAATACATTCTTTATGCTTAAAAACATCATTTTTACCTCGCATCATTATTGTTTCACACAACATTATTGTATAGCAACTCTTTGCTTTATTTACCATAATGTTTTTCAGTAGAGTCTGAGCTGCCTATTATTATGTAGTCCATGCGAGTGCTAAAGTCATAATCGGAGACTGACGTCAATTTTATGAGAATATACAGCCCAAGGCAGGCGACCATCAAACTCAACAAGATACTCTTCCAAACGGAAAAACATTACATAACCAAGGTCTCGTTGGACACCGGAGAGTTCCTGTGAATAATAGAGCCTCGAAATTAATTGAAGGGGCAAAAGTCGTACCCCAATTGTATCCAAGCTCGAAACCTGCATGCCTTTCGAACACACTTTAACGCGTAACTTGAACTTTAAAAAAAAAATCATAACACTGGAAACACTGGAAGGAAACGTACCAACAACCAACACATGAATTCACAAAGCCACTCATATGATACAAGTGTTTTTATAATTGACGTAATTACGCGAAACATATTAATACTATTACTATGTTGCCCACAACCATAGGGTGACAATCTTGTAATTCATATCAGAATCAATGCCCAGTATTTCTGTGTATGTATATGGAAATCTAGATAGTGTTATATACCACATCGATTCAATAAATACGCATTACAAGATTTGAATGTTATCCATTCTGAGTATATGCAAAATAACGATGATGATATCAAGGACAGTATGTCTGAAATGGGCTAATCTGGTGTGTGTTAGATGCAAGGAATACATGAACATCAACAATCTACCTATCTACGATGTCATAATGAAAGCTTCTCAATTCCACAAGTAAACGACATTTATATAACAAATAATACATTACAAAAAAAATGATAATAACAATCCATTCTGCGAGGGCAAAGTAACGATATGAAAGAGGACAATTAGTCTACAAACAAGAGAAATGTCCCCATATGTTTTTTTCTTTTTATTATCTTATTGTCAGCTATTCTATTGATCGATAGATCTATCGATATCATTATTTTACTGTCAGCTATATCTAATTGCATAGTTTGTAATGATTTGTATAGTGTCAGTATTTGGTGTTATCTTCGTTCAGATTTGCTTGTTATATGTTAAGATTTGCTTGTTTTATGTTTATATGTTTCTTTTGATTTTTCTTGAAAGATGGAAACAAATAAAATGAAATGAAATGAAACGATTCTCACCGGAATGATGAAGCTAGGGCCCGGAGGTCCTCTTAATCCAGCGACACCGTCTGCTCCGTCCCGCCCCGGGCTGCCCTGACATGGGAACCAAGCAAAGCGTCAATTCTATTAATCATTCGAGCGCTATACATTATACACATTTCTGATGGATTCATCCGTGTCAATTTATTCACAATGTTCTTTTTACTTACCTTCATGTCAGCTTTGAAATGATCAATACATAAAAAAGTTATATTTCCTAGATCAGGTTTTCAAGCGGCTGTGTTTCTATCCAACGTCACAACAAAGAGAAGATGTGTTGCTTGTGTGCTTGCTTTGACTGCTGTTTTTACATTTTGAGATTTGACTCATACCAAGGTAAATCTAGACTTAAAAAAGGACAAAAATATACAGACACGATTGCTGTAACTTCTCTTGAATATAAAACTTTCCATCAAATTTCAGGTGTCAAAATATAAAAAATAACTCTTACTTTAAAGATTGAAATCAGTCATAACGAAGCCTCCCTAAAAAGTTGAACGAGCGTTCTCAAAACTCGTAATTAACTACGCATTTATGCCCCCATGCTACCGCCGTGAAGACACTCACCCGTTCTCCCTTCTCCCCTGGTGGTCCCCTGGATCCTTCCGGCCCTTGAGGTCCAGGGTATCCCTGTAAGATGACCATGGAGAAAAAAAAAACATACCAGGAAGGAAAAAAAAGTAGCAGTTCATGTTCCAGATACAGGTTTAAAGCTTTACACATAAAAGCTATAGACAGGGCTGCCAACAAACATCTACACATCAAGCTCAAGGAGATTTCATTGGAGCAAGCAAGGAGATACAAATTATTTAACATGCCTATTGATAGGTTAGGGTAATTCGAAGATCTTGTATATTGTCATGGTATTTTGTCCTTTCAGGACACGAACAGATCTTGTGATGGTAGCATCAGAGAGGTAAGCTCTTTCCACCACCCTGGTAGCATCTTGTTGAAGCAGCTTTGCATACTTGTAGTAAGTCATATCTGGCACCGCCCAGGGAGGTGAGACGAAAAGCTCACCTCGCTGCACCGCCGGAACAATAGGTATTCATTCACTCAATTATAGTCACAGAGCAGAGCTTTAGTCATCATATATATCATGGTTCCCCTTCCCTACTTTCCATGAGGCCGGGGAATTAATCATTCCCGAAACAAATCACGGGCAAACCGTAAAACTCAAAACAGGATCAAACCCGGTTTAGCAAGCAAATAGTACCAGAAACGTTTCTAGTTCGTTGACAATTGTTATTACTAACACAACCCAAAGTGTGTTTCATTTCGCTTAATGAGGTACATTTTCTTGCAGCAAACGAAGGAACATGGAAGAGAAAATCCCCATCATAAGAATTATAACGATAGCAGGGTAGGATTCAAACCCATGATTTCTTGGTTAAATGTCTACAGCCAAATGCACTTTACCACACAAGCTCAGTGCGCCTAGTATTAGCGTGATGAAAAGCTAACAAAAGATTGACAACATAACACTTACACGTGGTCCGGCAGGTCCAACAGGTCCAGGGTAGTATTCCTATACAAGATGGGGATAAAAAGAGAACATTGGGGTAGGATCATTTTGTATCATTCACCGAGTTACCATGCACATGTAATTTGTATTTGTATATATTGAAAGACGCTGAGACATCCTCGTTATGTCCTCCTCGGATGCACTCTTTTCAGTGGTCCTGTATTATCATGAGGAGGCTTTGGTCCCTGACTGTGGATGGCACAAAGATGCTAGCTTCAACATTATTAGCAATGGAATGTGGACATTACATATGTTCGGAGAAAGAGCTGTTAATGCACCTAAAGACACTGAAACATCATTATCACCTAGCGGAATGTCCTCCTCTTCTCAAACCCTTTGAAATATCCTCGAAAACCAGGAGATGTTGGTCCCCTCTGACAGTGGGTGACCCGAGATGCTATCTTCAAGATAGCAATGGAATGTGGCCATTACATTCGGGAGAGAAAAAAAAAAAACCCGCACACCAGGGTAGGTACCTATGGCCTATTTAAGAGGGCGTCTTCCTCACAGCGTTGAGTTTTGCAGACATATTTCTGATAAGCATTTAAATCAAGTTCGTGCCATGAAGATTGTCATCATCCTTTGTCTAGCACATAAAAAGAGTTTACAAAAGACGATCAACGAATTTATATGATACAAAACAAATATGGGGAAAATAATTGCTGCCCTCTATCGACAAGGTAGTAAAAATACTATAGCAAATAACCAATGTAACCAGGAACAAATATTGCCGTAGATGTCTTGCTGATTAAGTCAAGTAACTATGAAGTTAAATGATTGGATCTATAAATTAGGGCTGACAACATTCACAAATCATAAGCAGGGACATTCCAAAAAGCAACCAGAAAAAAAGAAAAGAAAAAAACAACTCTCAATGGGGAGATGTAATTCACAAGTTAGGACGGTTTCTATAGTCCCTCCTCAGGACACGCGGAGAAGATATCGAACTCTTCTGGGTGTTTCGGACTGCAGAGCCAGAGGGACTTGGTAGTTCTAAAACTTTGTCAGCTATCATTTAAAAACGAGGTAAAAAAAAAACACGAATCCCCAGAAATCCACCCAAAGACGCAGACACAAAAAGAGACATTAAAAGCAACTAACGCTCAATGCAGCTGAAAGGTGTACATCCATTACTGCAATCTATAATTTATCGGTACAGGGGAAACAAGCAGGCAATCAAACAAACAGACAAACAAAAAACTTACGACTCGGCTCTCTCCTTTCTCTCCCTTCGATCCCTTCGTTCCTCTCTGCGAGTAAATAAAGAAAAGGACAAATACATCCAAATTCACGGAGGAATGGAAACAAATCAGGTACATAATGATGCCAAGCAAAATGACGAATTTTGAGATGTTAACTTGCAAAGGTCAATGTTGGCTCCCTAACTTAACATGCCGGCGACACTGCTTCTGCATTGAGTGATGATGTTATTATAGTCTTTATGTACTCAACTTATAATTTATGTGTTATTTCACATTGTCATGGATGCATATTGCAAATATAACACTGTATAATTTGTGTGGAAACTTTATAAATAAAATGAAATGAGAACATACCTTATCATTGTAATTAAAAGAGCGCTCATGCAGAAACAAACATGGATAAAATCTTATCAGAGTTATCTGACAGCTCTAAAACACAACACAAACCACACAAAAACAAACTAGGAAAAAGGAGCTTCAGGGCCGCATGTTATCACCTCGTTGGTGTAACTGGGACTATGTGCAAGTTGATATACTCGTATGAAACACATCTTAACTGTTAAGGATCACAAAATTTACTTCGACAAAGTTTGGTGTCTCTTGGCGAACCCTCCAGCCCCTCCAACGACCCGACCTAACCCCGCCGAGTGACCCTCGCTCGAGTGAGGCCATCGCAGTAAATATACTGTAGCTCCACTACCTCCCCACCCCCCCCCCCAAAAAAAAAATGCTCATGTCTTGCGACTAGCTAAAACTAAACTATTGTTGTTGCTTGTTTAGTTTTCTCGGTTTGTGTCTGTGTGTGTGTGTGTGTGTGTGTTTGACCTTGCAATCACAAACAACTCGCGTCCCAACTATCATATGCCAAACCTTGTTACAAGGTGTCAAACTTGACGATGAATTTGAAAACGGCTTAGTCCGTGTCGTATATTTCTCCATATTTCAGTATAAACCTAAGTGAAGTACGCATATCATCTTTCTGATTCTGTCACAATTCAATACGCTGGTATCAACACCAATAGTACTGGGGAATTATAGCTAGAGTTATAATGCTGCTGCAACAATCAACTGTCCTCAACAGTCTATGTAGCCCTGGTATGACTGTATCATAATTGTCATTTTTTCTTTATTATTATCAATGTCATAATCATCGCATTTTGTTATTATCATTATTACCAAACATAGGCCCCAAGTTTTCAACGTCAGATATTCCACGAACATGTCACAAGTTTGGATAATAAGTGCTAGCACTTCTTTATGCTCCTAAGAAACGGATTCCACATCCCTTTTTCACTTTCTTTTCTTTCTTATCAATACATCCATTCGTGCAGTACTTGTTAGGGTTTTGTGCGCGTGTGTGCGTGCGCGTTTTCTCTGTACAACTCACTTCACCAACTGCGCTGATTGGCCCGTTTTCACCGGCCACGACCACGTTGAGGGTTGCCGGGTCGATGGACGCCTCGTAGCTCCATTCTAATCCATCTCCCGAGCCGTAATACACGTTCGTCGGTCCGTTGACTTGCTCCCCACGCCTTTCGGGTAACTGAATCAAGCAGAGAAAAAAACCAAGAATCGAGTGCATTCGAGTTATCACTTCCTCACCCCCCCCCCCCCCGCCCTTTAGCACCAATCCCGCCAAAGTGCATGTCACTATTAAAAAGGCAAACTACAGTCAAAAGTGCCTCAGATTCTACCTACGGTATCGGCCACTGAAATCCCCCCACTCCCCGTAAAGACCCTGTGCATAGCGGCCACCAATTGCCACAGATTTTAACCTGTGTAGAGAGGCCGCAGACCCATAAGGAGTCGCAACAGAGTCGATGATTAAGATGATTTCTGCTTTGAGGCCAAACCAATCCTGCATGGCGATCAAGATCAGTTCGCCACTGCTGTTTTCTCCCGTCATTCAGGCATAGAATTTGACTATATATAAAAAAAATCTTTCTTATTGCATGCACCATTGACCCAAAGTTTTGCTGGCTTCTTACAGTGGCCCGTTGTTCTCACCTGTCGTTCTTCGATGAAGGTGTTTGCCGGTCGGCTACATTCCGGGTCGTAAACAAAGCACTGCTCCGCGGCGGCGGAAGGATCGGGGATGATCAACGCTTGCTGGATGAGGCCCTGCGGAGGACGTGGACAAAGCAAAACACAATCAATCTAAAGAAACCTACAACACCAAGTCATGTCAACTTCCCAAGGAAGGTATTTTACTCAACTTTAATGGTTCGGCAATGTAATACATACAATAACAAACAACAAACAAACACGCAGGTACCGATGCCAATCTCAGTGACTGCGGAATGTGTTCATGATTTCAACTGATCCATTGGTTCTCAACCGTTCGTCTGTCGTCATTCCGTCTTGGGAACAAGAGACGGACTCTACATTCTAGACGCATCAGAATGCTGGTGCTTTGAGGACCGCTGAGATGATTTGAAGTGGCAGGATTACGTCCATCGCGCTTTTACTGTCCAAGTGGCCAATTCATTCTTGCTATTAAATGTCAAATGTAGTTTGACCATTCAAGCGCAGCATAGATCGTTTCGACCCATGTGCTTTTCGACAGATATACCAGTACTTACAATGTATATTATCATCTGATTTTATTTCAATGTCAGAACGCCGAAAGCGATAGATTGGTAGCTTTGACGACCGGTTTGCTTTAACAGTCGACGAGTTTTCACCTTCCAAGGTGACCTACGCATTTTTATGGTATACAGGTGTCCCACATAATCTGGATCACACTGGCGCTGGCAATTGAGAGCTCCCTTGTGGGCTTGCCATGTAGGTTAATGTCATAGCCATCCCACAGGTATGTTATGACGCTGTTTTGGGGAAGCGCGATTCAGCGATTACCGACCCCATCGTAATGTTCAAGGCCATTATCTACATAGTTCCTCTTCAGTAGTCTGAAAACGCAAGTGCTGTCTTTCTTTAATGCTCAGTAAAGCAATGCTGAATTAAAGGGGTACTTCCTTGATTTCTTACATAGACCCAAAGATAGAAATATAAAAGCCCTACAGCTGTGGTGCGATGTGTGCGTTTTGGTTTGTTTGTTTGTTTGTTTGTTTGTAGCTTATTTCTTTCTTTCCTTTTGTGATGATGGTATCCAACTTACTTAATTACAGCAAGCTACACAGGGAGCCTACAAAACAGCAACGTTGCCAAACATACTTTGAATGATAACCACACCACTTCAGCTCGTTTTTTATTTGCTGTTTGGTTTGTTTGCGTGTTTTTCTCCTTTTTATTTTTTAAAGACTTTCGCGGGCGAATGCGTACTATCGATACCAACGGGGTTGCTAAGAATAGTCAGTCCTGTGAGGTTATAGGGCGATAACCCAACTCATTTGTTTCACGGTCAGTCACCGTGGGAATGTTGTACCGGGAAAATATTTTCTCCTTCCCATTCCCATAGTGGCATAGCCTGTCTCTATGTTAGCACACCTAACTACACGTACAACCACCTCCAAACACCTACCATATATGTGTACAAGTTGTTGCATAAACGTTTAGAGCTCTGTAATCATTAAATCACCCTTCGTGACATAAATGGATAAATACTCCGTTTATTATCAGAGCAATCACAGTCTACCCATTAGGCAAATACTTTATATTCGAGCTGACAATTCACGGTAAGTACAACAAACACGTCGTCCATGATGTAATGAGTCTTTGTAATATCAAAAAAATCTTCTAGGCAGTTCATCCTGAGAAAATACTTCATTAACTAATCTGTCCCCCCACAACAACAACAACAACAAAAGCGAAACTCACATGAATTTTATCATGAAAATAACAAGCAGGCCCGAGGAAGTAATAATTGCATCTTTCATCACACAAAATCGCCTTTTTTTTTCTTCGTTAAAACGAGATGTTGTCTGCGGCAGTGGGTCGGCGGAAGACGTTGGGAACTGATATTTTCATCGATCTTTGATACTTGTTTCTTGTCACAGTTTATTTTTCTGTAAGTTGTCTTTATATAAATCATTATACAGTGTATTTTACAGTGGATCCAAATTTGTAACATTCGAGACCACTTCGCTGCCCTGCCCCCAAAGTAGACGTTTCCTGTGGATTCGGTTGTCTGAGGACCCGGAGAGGGCCAAACCAGAAAGGAAAAGGGGGAGAGTGTGGGGCTGTATACCAACTTCTTGTATACAGTCTCTCCCATCACGGGTCACCTCCTGAGCTCATAATGTGTGTCCCGGGAGCGCTATCAAATGTTCACTAACTGCAAAAATTTCAAGAGGCTGAACTTTTTCGGGTCAACCTAGCCGCCTTGCGCTACTTTTTTTCTTTAGCCAGTCTACGAAGGACGCAAGTGCCATCTGGAATTTGTTTCCATGTTGGAGAGACGAGACTAAAATATGAACAACGACAGGGTTACATTGGGCGAAAATTTAGTAGCTCCAAATAGCAGACTTGACAAAATTGTCCCCTAAAAACATCTCTCAATATTTTGCTCCGGAGATAGTAAGAGAAGAACGATTTCGCGAAAATTCAACTTACGCCCTTTTGCAGAAGTTGAAGAGCACCTGTTCGTTCTACGACCGGTAGAAGACCATTTCAACTCCAGGGGGTGGACGATCAACACGTGCGCATCATGTAACATACTTGGCGCGCGAAAATAACTGACACTGCTTTTGTTCAAATAAATAATGTGTCTTGTAGCATGTCCATATAGATCCATGCTTGTAGGTACAAATCGCCAAGTCTGGACTTGGTATTTGTAGAGGTAGGCCTACTTTCCTATTTTGTGAGTGTGCTTGACAGCTAGCAAGAAAGTCCATTAAACTACTGAGTATGCTTCTGGTATTGTTCAGGGCGGAGGTACACAATGATAGACAGACAGACAGATAATTATAAAGACAGAGATGTCACGTATATCCTCGTTCTGAGTGACGGCATCCCACTACAGAAATCCGAAAGAATCTCGCAAGTTTACTCTCGATCTAGGGTTCGCTGCTTTTCTCTTTTGCGTTTGAGTGAACAACGCAAGAACTACGAACCGACATACATTTTCGTCAAATGAATATTCGTCTTTCCATCATATCAGAGCATCAATGCACTCTTTTTTTAAAGCCAGTTTATACTCGTAATCAATCCTGTGAACCGGCTTTGGGTAGGGAAGGGGTCTGCCCTAAATATCCCCCAATAGCGTCTGGATGCATGCTTTTGCTGTTACATCTGCACGACTATTTCCAATACGACCAAAGACGTCTGTGCACTTCTTGTTGTTTCTTTCTTCTTCTTCTTCTTCTTCTTTTCCTTCGTCTGTTCCGCACTTTCATAGAGGTTTGCCACATAACGTGTACAGTTACAGTGACCATCTGTCTCTTGGTAGCGGATAAAAACATCGTAATAATGAAAACAATCTTCAATTGTCGTTTCTACTTTATTTCACTCACACACACACACACACACACACTTTCTCTCTCTCTCTCTTACACTTCTGTCTGTCCTCTTCCTATTAATCTATCTGCCTGTCTCCATCTTTACTCCTCTCTATCCAGGTTGTAAACAGTACGCCTATATTCAGTTGCGTAGTTCGGTCTGTCCAAGCATTCATGATTCTTCCTATTGTTTTCATTTTTCACTACTCTCTACATTCCTCACTTTCCCACTTTATAAATACTTACAAGCAATTTCGATATAACCACATCGCAGTCATTACATCCTAATGCCCCACTGCAGACATATTTATGAAAATAATGCCTCCGGCACCACTTCGTGGCGGAGGCATAATAAATGCCTACGTAAGGATCACTGTCTTTATTTGCAAGAGGATCAAGCGACAGTGACCAGACTAGGACGTACCTACACGCCATGAACCGCGGCTTCCACAACGGTAGGGTGTCCATGGCAACCATGGTTTAATCTGCACGCAATCGGCTGGTGATAGCTGGCTGGAGGTAAAGAGGGGGATACATTTCTCCTCGCAAACTACCTTCGAGATGTGCGGTGCATTTAAAAAAAAATTGCATCGTAACGTCTTTTTCCACAGACACAAACGGTGGCACGCTTGTACCACAACTCCCAAATCCGTCCATGGAAGATCTTTGAGGCGCGGTGACCCAGACAAAACCCCTTGCATTTACTTTTTTTTTCTTTTTTTGAACGGTGGAGCCACTTGAGACCTTCTGCTGTAGCTTTCCACAGCTTGAAGCCGAGGTCATTGATTGATGTCAGTTGAGCAGGCTGGTATGATCTCTTGACTTCCTCGTGGTGAATTCAAGAATGCGAGACCATTATCTCTCCAAACAGAGTGAGTGTAATATCTCTCATGTCTGAATGTGTCTAGTTGACGTCCTTCCACGTACCAGTCACCTCCTCCCGGCCACCCGGCCGCGTCTAACTCGGCACTTTGACAACAAAATTCTCCCTTTCCCATTCATCAGTTCCTCAGACTTGGGAAAGCCCTTTTATCCAATGATCTTTCTGTCTTTTTGTCTCCTGTATCTCTATCATCCTCCTGTTTTCTCTAGCTATATTTGCTTCTCTATCTGTATGTCTGTCCAACTGGTCTGTCTGTCTGTCTCTCATTGCATGTGTGTGTGTGTATGTCTCTCTCTCTCTCTCTCTCTCTCTGTTCTATTGTTCGACGGTGCTGGGAGAGCAGACGATATCGTCACGATTGTCGCGAGGGTACACTTTTTATTCGGTGTAGGCCTACCCATTTCCGCAGTAATGATAATTTATGGCTGTGAAAAGTTTCTTTAATTAATCCCTCTCAAGAGTCCAGTATCTGTCCAAAAGACGTGGACAACCGAAGCGTCTTGCAGGCTCTTCAGTAAGCACATTGCTTTTTGGTTTCGGATGTACTATATGAAACTATGGAGCTAACTTTTGACGTCAAAGCAAAGGCCGAACAAGCAAGAAGCTTGCGAACGAGCAGGAATCGAACAAAGTGCTGAATATGTGTTTCACATTGGAAAGAAATATACTACCAATAAGACCGTTCCGTGTCGTGCTGTCAAAACTTTACAGTTTTTATACAATCTTTGCTCCAAGTCTGACCTCACGACGAAACTTTTGTTAGTTAGGCCTATGTAATTCTGAACTATGTAGGCATGTAGTGGCAGGAAGAGTAGGTAAAAAAAAAGAGCAAAGAAAGATTACGGACATTTACAAACAAACGCCAGCACACGCACCCAAACACGCACAATCTAACGCACTTATTAATAGGGCCTACTAACTACTGTATCTCATACACAAGCACAGTATCACACACAATCGCACAGACACACACCCACCCACACACACAATCACACAAGAGCAGCAAATCGGAATGCCCCACTCACTTCGAAGTGTGTTCCGCTGATGCTGTTCCCGAAGATGAGAAGGCCGTCGAGGTCGATGTTGGAGGGACCGACCGACCTCTTGATCGTCTGCTTCTGTGGGTTCATGCAGTTGATTGTGAGTGTCACTTGGTCGCCGCTGACCCGAAATGCTACCCGATGCCACCTAAAGGAGACCAAGACATAGACGAAACGGTGTAAGTTTAGAGAATGAAGTAGTAAGAATAACTAATTACAATGGAAATAATGATAATAATATTAATCAATTCTAAGAATAATGAATTGATAATGAAGATAATATCACTATCATCAAAGCAATAAAGACGTCCACAGCACCATGGATAATTTAATAAACAATAGTCGTACTGTATATTAATCCTCCGAGACAAAATCACAGAGGTGGACACTGCGTTGATTTAACCTCGTTCTCAATTATGAAGCATCACAATAGAGAAAGAGAGGATACTCGTACAAATACTAATGGCTCGGTCACAAATACCATTGAGAACTGTTACGAACGCCGTACGAACGATTTTAGACAATTTCGTAAGATGTTCTTAAGAAGGCCGTACGAAACCAGCGTTCGTAGACCGTTCGTAAGTTCATAGCTTGGTGGATGGTCTTGTCCACGTTTTTTTTTTTTTTTCGTACGAAACCCTCTCTTCGTAAGGCGGCCGCACGAACTAAAGAATTCGTACGAACAGTGCCATTCGTACGAACGCATCGTTCGTACGAACCTTTGTGACCGTAGCTAAACATGATTACACATAAACCAAGACGGACTTTCCTGTGTATCTAGAAAGGATAATGTAAATGCTTGGAGCATGTAGCTCCATGGGATAAGGTAGGCCTATAATTGTGTAGGCTCAGAAACGAGAAAGGTGAAATTTCTTCACTAGGAGTATACGGTAGAGATGTTCCGTTTCAATACTAATCCTTGAGGCCACCTAAAAAAAAAAAAAAGAAATTAGATATGATGGAACGCCAACGTCCGTGTGCAGTACCAGTAGGTCGATTATTATGACAAATATGTATCCGCATCAGCATTTACATTTTAAAGTCCTTTGGTGGCGCAGCGCAAAGTGTTTTTTTTTTTTTCACGTGCGTCATGATGAACCCTCCTCCATCCCAAAATAAAACAAACTCTCACACACACATAAAGAAAGTAAGAAGGACCAAGAATTATGTGATTTTTTGCCATGGTTTTGATTTTCGACCACACGAAGAGAGAAAGACAGAGAGACTTGGTAAACGGGAAGAGCAACACTCGGGAAAATCGTCTGACCAGCTGTAGGAGATTGTAGAGGCGAAAGACATAAAGAAGACGGATGGCATCGACCACAAACTTCCTGCTACCTTCGACTCGGCAGATGGGTTAGCAAGACATGGTATGCTGGGGAAGCGTGCCATCTGCCCGTGTCATCACAATCAGCGCCCATTTCCAAGGGGCAAGTCAAGGGGAAGAGGTCTCCAACCTGTCCGTTCGATACGCCGACAGAATTTGTAGTCAATTTTGGACGGAAACAGCCACTAATTGAGTCAAATAGCCCTAACGCGCCAAGTGGTCTTTCCTTCGAGGGTCATTATCATGCAAAACCCACCCCAACAGGGACAAGCACACACACTTTGATATCATCAACTCCACATTTGAGCCTTCACCTCAAAATGTCATTGACATTGCGTAGTACAAGGTTGTCAATGATTTCACTCATGAGGTCATTCACATTTTGATGTAGGACACAAACGCAACTTGCGAACTTCGTAAGGACGGATTTCCGGTGGCCTTATCCTTCATATCATAGTCCCGTGAAGTCTTCTGTTCAGGTTGGTTTGTACTGTCGACAAGACATCGTTCTGTAAACCGTTTTCTCAACTTTTTGGTGATACTGCTCTGGAGAAGGAGGGTGGGACTATATAAAGTAATGACCCGGAGGTGGTGGATGCGGCTTAACGGGCTATGGATGAGGATCTTGGGTCCGAATCCTGACCGGTGTGTTCATCTTTTGTTGAGATGTTTTGCCCACCATATACCACTTGAGCCAAGTGAATAAATGAATAGATCCCTGGCAATGCTAGGGTAATGATGATGGCAGGTGACTCTATGGAAGAAGTGTTTAGACCGAAGAGGCTAACTATGTTCGTTAAATAAGACCTTATCATTATCATCATAATAGAAGAAAGAGATTATGCATGTAGAGAAGGATTGATCACAGAGCAATAGACAGGACATGGAAAAGGATGGAGACAGTGCTTTGGAGGATGATGAGAATAAGCCGATAAGGATGAGAAGTTACTGGAAACTGAAGAGGAGAGAACAAGAAGAGGCGGAACATTTTCTTCTTCTATTAACTAATAGGAGTAAAACGGATGGCAGGTTCCAGCACTGTCAAGATTACCCACGTCGCAACAACTCCCTCCTAAAAGCAAGAGCAGCGAATTTAGGAAGCGTCCACTTGCCCTTGTGGGTTTACGCGAGGGAGGAAAACAGAGAAGAGGGCATCATCTTTAATGGGTCACCACTTAACAGCTTCACGCCCCAATTTTGGACGATTGAGTTATAATGACAAGTTGCGGCCTCGTAAGTATCAATGGCTTCGCATTCCTTCTGACGATGGTATTGTAATATTGACGAGATTCCAACCAATCTCCCAAATTTTCTCCTCTCTGATTGTAGACCGTACATCTGTCGCTGCCATCCCCAGCTGCCGCTTTTAGAATGACGCGGGGTCAAAACCCGGTGAAAGGTCATTCTCTCGGATATCTCCACGTGGATTCTCCTCCATCTCTGCGTTCGGGCTGATTTTTTTTTTCCAAGACGTGATGTTTTGACTTCATCACGAGAAATCCTCACGTTCCCGTCCTCTTGGGTCTCTTGTGGCTCTCTCTCTGATATTGAAAGATTCAAAGAAAACTCAGATCGCATTGCGAGAAGTTATTTTGAAACAGTGCAATTTGCTCCTAGCAGGCAAAATCACATCATGTAATTATATTGATGTATCATTCATGGCACCATCGTGGTGGCAAAATGCCAGGAACAGCGGCAGAACAGACGTATCATCATCAGTCAATATTCACGTATCAAAATACAGGAAGGTAGAAAAGGGCAATCAGAAAGATACCGCTATTTCACATGCACTTCTTAATCTAATCTGATTACCAAGATTTCACAGATTTAATATTCTCTTGTCAAGACATGCAGAAATTTTACAGTTGACAGAGACCTATCTGCAGAATCAGGGAGAACTGGAAGCTCCGTGTGTAAGGTGGGAAGTGGAAGTGGTCTTTTAACTTTGGACCTTCGGATCATTATTCAAGTTTTTGCGTCTTCAGATCAAGGTGGAGGCAAGCTCATCGATCAATGGAAGCGGTTGCCAAGGAGACGACAGTTCACAATCTGATATCCTCCCACTGAATTGAAGAGTTCACTTCCAACCATCAAAGAGCTTACCTAGATTTGGCTCGTTTAACTGCTCAGCATCTTTGCAGGGGAAGGCAGTAACCACGCCCATAATTACCGTCCTCAAAACTTCAGCCATTTGACCATCGGTAAATGTTATTGCTCTATTAATAGCTCCGTTCCTTGCCAGGATTTATACCACTTGGCGATCCATCATTGCAAAGGGTAAAAGAGGGCCTGCGTAAAGAATCCGTGCAGGGGCAGAGGGTCGTAGGAGTGATTTCCCACGACAACCAGGTCTCTTCAAGAGGGAGTATTTAATGAATCCATTGGGATCGATAACTACCAAGACATCACGTGAAGCTTTTGTCCCCTTGACGAAAGTAAGCTCCCAAATGCTGGCCCTGACGTCAGTTTTTTATGAACGGGGACGACGACCACAATCAAAACCATCCGAATAGGGATGCAACTTGCACGAGTGGCGAAAAGTGCGCGTCCCTCGAGAAAAAGCATTCATGTTACCATCCGCCTCTTTGCTGTGTGATTTATACGTCTGGCCTAGACTTGTTCCCCGGTCTGCTACCCCCGACAGATGATGAGTTGAACCCTGGGTCATTCGCTTGCGGCAACGATAACGATCGCGGGAATAGGATTTTACTTTTCCGTTTCAGGTGACGTTATCAATTTGAAATGAAGAGGGCTTTCTATTCTACCTCCAGGCGAAGGAGAAATGTGCAGTCAACATATTTCATAAACTTCCTGCACCGTAACCAGAAGGTCGTCGTTAAGAAACATTTTTTTTTTTTTTAGAATGAGTGTGTGCATGATGAAATCTATCCTCAATGATTTTTCCCATTTGTGAGCTCAATGATGGAACAATTCACACAAGAACACTTTGAAGGGAATAATACGGCAGTCAGCGCCAGATTCTGTCGTTTAAGTGGTAGTCACAAGGCTCCTCAATCGCCAGCATCCCTTTTGATGAAATATTCAACCAGGACGCGAGTTATTTAGTGGAACTTAACTCTCAGAGATTGACAGACTAAACCCTTTGATCTCAACAAAACTTAGCTTTTGTTTCAAACCGTGTATCGTACGCTCTTTTCGCCAAAGTTTATTGTCCATTTCTTCCATGCTAATCACATATCCACCTAATTTGAACTAATTTTGTACACCACTTGGACAAGTCCTAACATAATTCCTCCATATGAAAGGCATGTCACATTCATTTGGTTGCGTTTTCAATTTCTAACACAGTTATCATTTCAATAACAACACCAACGGGACCAAAAAAAACGATATAGAGAGGATCACATTTATGACATTTACATTAACAATGAAAGGCACCTATCACTCTTTCGGGTAAAACATATGAAACTTTATAATACTATATCACTCCCATTTCATGTCGGAGTTTAAGGGAACTTCTACCCTCTTGAAAAGCTGATTTCATGGTATTCTTTTAACTCATTGATGACGAGCTGACTGTGGTATGAAACATGCATTTCCCATAGACACTTGCACGAGTGTACTGTGGATAGGTCTTCAACGGGTCAAGCTAACGCGGTGTGGCACTGGATCGCACGACATGTCTGACACTGCATGCTCAATCTGCTCATGGAGCTACGAAACTCCATGGTTTCCCACTCTTTTCACCTGTTTGCAATGGTACACCCCTCACGAGCCCTGTCAGACACTCGACTTCGTATGATCAGATCACACACACTCGAAAAGCGACAAAGGTAATACATCTGCGGCAGTCATGCAAGGCGCGCCCGTATAATAAAGTCGGCATCGCAGCATGCTGAGCCAGGCCAAGAAAAAATGGGTCGAAAACGTCCTTATCCATACATACAGTGTGTATGATACCAATGGGTGTTGACATCCACCAACCGTCTTATTCCTCCCATCCCATCCTCTCCCACCCCTACCACTCCTACCCACCACGCCCACCTGTATGCCGAAATAAATAGCTCCAGTGTCATCAGGTGATCGCACAATACGTGCGGGGCTACAGGGCTCTGAATGCACGTACCAGGGAGACCACCTCACCAGTAGTACACCGATGGAAGAGTGTGTGTCACATTGGAGCAACAAAACAGCAGCTCCATGACTTTACGGTACACTCACAGGAGTGTACTGAAAAACCAACGTCTCTCTACTGTGACCTGGGAGAAGGGAGAGACCCTCCCACCTCCCTGCCCCGGCTGTGAGTTTACCTTCGAATTTCTTCCCCCTTACTAGTATTTACTACGTCCCTCCCTCTCCCACTCTTTCCATAAGTAGGCCTATCTATCTATCTTGCTATCTATCAATCGATCGATCTATCTATCCATCCAGCTATGTACAACAGATGATTTCACCTTCCAAGATCTCTTAATTGATCTGGGTTCACAATAGCTCTATCCTCCGATCTAGGAAAATTCGTTGAATTCTTGACGTGGTCAAAAATCTGCCAAGTAAGCAGCAGGCCTTCTTCCCGTGAGGGAGAAAAAGAGCTCGGCATATGGGCGATGAACCGGAAACGGAAAAGGCGTTATGTTCATGTGTCAAACTACTGCAGAAGAGGATGAGAAGGTTATCTCCGTGTCTAGAACTGTTCCTCAGTTCGGCAACGAAGACCCGACGAAGACGACGAAAATGATGAACGGGCAGCGGGTCAAGGAAAATAACTTTCCTTTCACCGGCATCGACAGCTATAACCTCACAGTGGTTCACTGACCCCTGGGCACACGCCATCAGAAAGATAGTGTTTTGCTATAAGTCCCACTGGTTGCAGACACCGGAAATTGAACTGCTGAAGCCATTACCACACTATGTTCTCGAATTTTCCACATTTCTATCTTATATAGCAGTTAATGCTGAGTAATTATGAAAGTGTGTGTATTTCATGCGTGTGTGTGTGCATGAAATAGTGTTTGAATATGGGTACGCTGGCGTAGCCTGTAAACGTTCTCCTTCGCTGTTGGAGGTACATGTAATGTACTCCCTCCTTTGGTCGTACCAGAGAGGTGGTCTTCCAATTACATGTCCAGGCGATAAGCGTCCAGTGGTGTTAGGTCTTCCTTTCTGCCCTGATGAAAAGTAAGAAACTCAGTCTAACAATTTGACAGAAACATTGATGCATAAATGACACAAATAGAGTAATAGATAATGCATCAATACCACTACCAGCACTCTATCGTTTCTTTATCGCCAAGCAGGGGACTCGCGGCCATCTGGGAAGGAATGCAGAGATAAGAATTCCTCCCATCTGACCCTTGACCCCGCAGAGTTCAACGCCGCAGCCTCACATCTGGCAAATGGCTTTTGCGGAGGAAGGAAGAAATTCAAGAAATCTTGCTTACTGTACGACATGCGAGTGACAAATTAGCGCCAGACCCAGGTGGCAAAATCAAGTTTGGTTTAGGTCAGACAGAGACGACCCCACCCCAAACTCGTGCATTATCTGACAAGACCAGCATTTACGTTCGACTTAGTGGGGTGATGGGAGTTAAACTTCGGAGGAGGGATCACGGTGGGTAGAAGAATCTGGTCTTTTCATACTTCCCAGTACCCCGCCCAACGCCTTCTCACAAATCCCTTACAATATTATGCACGTGGTAATCGAACATATGGCCGACGTGACTCTCCAGAGAAGGCGACACAAGGTCAGATGGTTGCAAACACCATTTCTACCATGGCTTTCTTTTTTGTGTGTTAAGAGGGCGCCTCTTTCCTCACCTTGGTTTCGGAGGGAGAAGGATGATACTCTGTATCCAAAAACGCATGATCAATTCTACATTCCCTACACGCTTCCTCGAAAGGTAACGCAATACTACAGCTGAGCAAGACCGAAAACGGTTTACGTTCTCGCGGAGCCAACAATTCTCAACACGAAAGAATTCCTGGAAAACGCAATTATTTAGAGAGGCTTTTGATAATGAACACCTGGAGACCAGATGACAAGCATTTCAAAGTTGTGTGCATACCTAAATAAACACTTTGCCCTGAAAACACAACTATCTTTTAATGGTATAGGCTATATACCAGAGAGTAAAAATTACACATGTTCAAACTAAGCAAACCCGAGTATGATAAGTGTGCTTAATGAAAACATAAAATATATACACCCTACATCGCAAGAAAAATACAAAGTGTCAGCCCTGTCATGCGCATTATGCGTAATGAAAGATAATTACCTAGTCCTAACGGTTGTACCGTTTGTTCCAAGTTTTGCAAATGTCTACGTACTGCGGGCTGTGGTAGTTCTACTCCCCTCTCACTTTTTTTTTTACTCGCTTTGCTGGTTTGGGTGCTTTTAAATCCCTTTCTAATAATATTTACGTCTAAATAGATTAAATAATTCCGATCCACAGAGGACACACAAACCAAAATAAAAATGTTATTTCAGTCATTTAAACATATATTTTCAAGCTCAAAGATATTCCACATCACGACGCCTCCCCCCCCCCCCTTGTTTTTTTTTTTTACCCAAGTCATTTGTTGGTACTCTGCGCATTGAACTTGACCCAGAATGAGTAGATATTGATGATTTCGCACGGGTCTCGACAGTTCTCCTCTTTGACATCAATATCGTAAAGTGTTATCAGTGCCAAATGCGTGTCGCCGCATTTCCATGATTTTCTTCTCTCAAATTTGATGACATTTCTGCGACTGTGTCCCGATTTATCGTACACATTTGTGAACACGTAGGCGTGTGCTGAACTTCTTGACATTTGACTCTTTCGGCGTCACAGAACTTAACTCAATACTATAAAATCGCTCTGTCATAGTTTCTACTCACTCAAAACAATATTCTGTAATACTGTCATACTCTTTAAAGCACCAAACAGTAAAATGTTCATTTTAGTTCTTCCAACACTGATGTTTCCAAACATTGATTGATATAGTAGTTGAACCAGCGTAGGGCTATGCCATGTTGTATCACTAAACCATGCCCGATTACTTAGTAAATACGGTCATTCTTCACCCGTTCTTTCCTTCCCTCTCCCCCCCCCCCCACCAAATAAAAAGAATCATTTTATAAGCACACAAATTAGCCAAATCTAAAGTGACACGATCACTGAGGTCGTAGAGACCTGGTAACCACTGCATTTGACCTTATGACCCAAAGGTTATCGTTTGCTACTTTCTTCCCTGAGTAGTGTTCCTGCAAACACGGAGACTATTTTCGAGCAAATCACAATTGTCAGGACTTATTAACCTTTGGCATCCTGATCTTGACCAACGGTAGCTTCAAATATCAAACCACCTAATCTTGACTGATTCATGGGCCACGAGTAACGGCTGTCTGAGTTACGGTGACTCTCCCCGAGTCGCGATGACAAGTTACGAGGCTTGGCAGACAGGTAAACACGTCGTAACTCCGGCTCCATTTGCAACCATGGCATGATATCATTAGACTATTACGATAAATCCACTGACCTGACGCAGTCAGGTGAGATACAGCGGAAGCCTGATAATTTTCATATTCTTAGACAAGATATGAACCTAATGTGTTCTTCTTGATCTAAGTGAGCGAAAGCGCTAAAGGGACTATGCTGAAGATGATAAATACAAGGCCGTCATTATCGTTATTTTTTTCCATAATCATCAAACGCCTGCACCTTGCTGTTTCAAGGGCATTGCATGAAAACAACATCCAACTTACTGCCGTGAGGTCAGAAAAGCTAAAAATAAGTGTGTTAGTTGTTACAAATTTGAATATTGGGATGAAGCCCAAAAGAATGGTCATCCAGTGACATCTTACAATGTCTGAAACGCCCTCTTCGACCATTATTGGCAATTTTTCCCCCCGAGAAACACATAATCTTCTTTCCAAAATGAAAAATAGTGCTCGCTGCCGTAAATCCAAAGCTGCGACATCGGGACACGGACTGGCATGTCCACTTGTATCATCCCGAAGCATCATCTTAACACCAGGGAAAAATCCAAACATCTTCCGCAACATCTGGACCGATGAGCAACGTCTATCTTATCACGTACAATCTCCCTTAGGAGAGGCAAACGAAATAAACTACCACACCACACAAAAAAGCAACACAACAGGTTACTGTTACAGTAAGCCAAACACCAAAGAAGATGGTATTTGTGCAATCGAAGGATGTGATTTTTCCTCTTCACGATGGTCGAGACCCTTTGGTACAACCCTGGCGAATAAGTCCAGCCATTTCAAAACCAATTTTCGTCAAATAAACATTGAATTCCTCATAAAATTACATGCTCTTTCATATTTCATGAGAGGTTTTTCATTCTCACCAAAAAATGTTAGAAATCTGAAGTTGTACAATCCCTTTAAAATGACAGTTAGCACGGAGACAGTCCTCATTTTGTTTTGGTGCTCTTTATTGTTTTTACGTTGATATGCTTATTTTTGGTAGGAAGTGCAAGATAGTATGATATTAAGATCCCGTTGAGGAATATCCTGACTCACCCGCCATCCGAGAGAATACTCATGTTGAATCTTGGCCTGAGGAATTCGTTAGCTCCCATGATCCCGAAGCGAGGGTTTCCGCCAACGGACACCGTTAACTGCTCGTTGCCCCGTGAGTCGTAGATACCGAATAAGGGTTTGGTTGGACGTCGACCGCCCGTGGGCAGTTTTAATGTCAGTAGGATTGTAAAGTCCCTCGGGAAGTAACCTAGAAAACGACGAAATTAAGAATCGCCCATGAGAAAGCATCATTGAACAAAGCTTCATATCAAAATAATGAAATATCATTTCCATTTGTTTCAATCATTTTTATGTCTAAATTAATTGAAATGAAATGAATTGAATTAAACTGAGTAAATCAGTATCCATAATACTCCATACAGTATCGACAGATGCATTCACCGTAATACTTTTTTCTTCGAATTTATAGAAACGTTTGTTCGAAGTGACATATTGGAAGAGAGCGATAGAATATTGATCATTGAGCACTAATTCGGCAGCGTACGAGAAAATCACTTTTTTATCCCTTCGTCGAGTTATAGCACCCACAGGCCACGAGAGAAAGAGAAGACAAGTATCATGTGATTCCCATAAAGATTAAGCAAACTCGGTAATGAGAGGGAATACTTCTGCAGCTAAATAATTTGGCATTTAATAACACTCTATAAAAGCTCTTTACTGGAAATGGAATGCTTATTGGTGCCTCATGAACTTGATTAAGACATAACTCATCTACCCGGACTGAAAGGAAGCTATCTTCTCTCCTGCATGTTAAGGAGATTTCATAGTCTGAAAGAAACGTAAGTAATTATGCAACCGTTTGTTTGATCCATCCTGCAATACTCACCTCCAAAAATTTCGCTGGCTTGCCTTGTTTCGGACATTCTCCTTATACTATACGCTTTGTCTACTGGGCCCGCGGGCGGTGAACTAGGTCTGGAAGTACATCTCCCTTCTACGTCTAGGACTCCTCGTGGTTTCCCATTTCCAACGTCATCTTCAAAATTTAGCACCTTTAGTAGATCCACGGTACCTTTTGGGAAGAAACGGTGGAAAGATCAAATAAAATCAGGTTCTTAGTCAACATAAAACCCCTAAAAAGGGGACAAATGTAGATAGAACATAATGCTATTTCATCGATATCGTCAACTTATTAACGAAGACAACTGTCGCAAAGACATCAGAGATTTGCTTGTCGCAGTCTCAAGCATGAAGAAAGTTTGTAATGCCAGTTTTGTATGTGGACACTCGAAATATAGTTCTCATTGAAAGCGATCGAATATCGGTTACGATCTCAGTCGTAAACCAGGAAGTTAACATAATACTTCAGTCCAAAACCATTTGTATATTCAGAAGTGCCAATATTCTCACAATATAATCAGTGAAATGTTCAAGTTAAAGTTCTTCGATACCGGTAGTTTTTAGTTTAGGTTTTTGAAGGGTATGTTTTCTTTCGACTTTTTGTCTGAGACCTAGAACTCAAGGGAAGTGTATGCAACGTACATAGTGGCTAAAACTTTCAGAGTTTAGAATGGATGTATACACAAAGTGATTCTATATGAAACGTGTATCGTATTTCATCACTTTGCTATCCATGTAAGGACTGCCGATATCATTCGAGTCGAGAAATAATCACGAGAGCTGTCAGGGCTCACGAGTTGATCCTAAACATGAAGAAATGAGAACCAATGATTTGTTGTTCTTACGAGGTCCTCTTGTATTCGATTAACCAATGTATAGGCCTACGGTACATTCACAACATCGTACACTTGCCGCATTGGGCAAGAATGTAGCTTCAAGTTCAACATTATTCCGATATAAAAAAAGAAGAAATGTACGTTTAAATCTCACTACTCAGCCTTAGAATAGCAAGTCATTATTCATGTGACATAATTATAGGACTACTTCACAAATACAGCGTTGACTATTTCTCTTCTGCCTCGATGAATTCGATTATCAACATTATACTGCATGGTGTCGGTTTCCCCTATCCCTCTCCCCTCCTGTTACCAATTGTTAACGCTTGCCTACAAAACGCAATATCCTCACTTTTAAAGTAACGCATCAAATAAAGTTCAAGTTGAGTGCATTTAATGTCTACTAGTGACCTTGAATAATGAAGATATCGGCCTCGAAAGACTGGACATGGATGAGATTTAAAAGAAAAGAAAAAAGCCAGAGATAGTTATACATGCTGCTATCCAGGGATGGCGACTTGACCTACTAATCCAGACTCGGGAAATAACACGGTAATGGTTTGGATAGAATTCGTACAGGAGATCGTCTGCAGATTTTGCAATGCGAGTCACAATCATTCCGCGAATTTCCCATCGGAAGCAGTCGGAGGAACTACCAAGGCAACCCGTGAGCCAAGCGCCGGAAGAAAAGGGTCTTCTTGGTGTTATTTTGGGTTCTGTTGTGCGTGTGTGTGTGTGTGTGTGTGTGTGTGTGTGTGTGTGTGTGTGTGTTTGTTCTTTCTTTAGGGGGGCTCGATTTTGGAGCTGTTTTCGTTTTTTTTCCTGCATTGACGATGCATTCTGCACGACAATGACATGTTAAACTGGATTAGTCATATTCTCTGTTTTTACGAGGGATGTTTTATCAACAGCTTTAGAATTGATCGTGGTCGAAGGCTCACAGGATTTTGCTGTGCTATGATAGAAAAATATGGGATGCAATGATTAATTTTGTCATTTCTCGTGATAAATGAGACACCGAGTGTGTCGGTATGTCTAAAAAAAAAAATCGTGTGGTTTGACAGAGCTCATCTTTTTCTCTCCCTCTCTCTTTCCATCCTCGTCCTGCTTTGGTAGCCGTAAATGCAGGGTAAGCATAACGGATGCAGTAATTTGCAGCGTATGTCTGTATGTCAGACGACTCCCTGAGGGTTCGCTCATGGCTGTGTTGTCCTTTTTGCCCCGCTCTCGTTCACTGGCGCTGGTTCCACGCAGCATCTGCGAGCAATTTCTTACACCAGTTACGACTGTCTGCTCCAAAGTATGCTTTTCAGGAAACGTGACTCTGTGAAATATATCAAGTGCCTTGGTTCCATTTCGATTACTAAGTACCACCAAGGAGGTATGAGAGAACAAACCTCCTTGGTACCACCGGCAACGTCTTCATAATGTCAATCGCGTTTCAGTGTGTAGTCTTGAAAGGGTTCAGAAACACTAAGCTCGATGATCACCCTCAATCTTTTTCGTGCCATCAATGGAAATCCCTTGACGTTGTGAAATGTAGGCCTATCTATGGTTAATCAATTAATGTTCTCAACTTCTTTTGGTATTTGTTCGTTTCCTTTTCGTGTTTTGTGGTGTTCTTGTTGTTTTCTCCTCTGTTTTTTTCTCTTTTTATTATTATCATTATTATTATTATTATTATTATTTATTTATTTATCTATTTATTTATTTATTTATTTATTTATTTATTTTTTATTTTATTTTATTTATTTATTTATTTATTTATTTATTTATTTATTTATTTATTTTATTTTTTTTTCATTTTTTATTTATTTATTATTATTTTTTTTTTTTGGGGGGGGGGGGGGGTAAGTAATCACTGATGAATCACATCACGGTTAAAAGGACAGGGCCGTTCAACCAGCACTTAGTCATTGTGAGATCACGGTAACTCATCTTTTCTTTGTGAGAGTAGTGTAGGCTTAAATAGATTAAAAGCTTCACTGCTGTGGTTATGCTTTCAAGTTTGTGCATCTTTCGATGCCATGAAGGCAAACGTGACGTGAGCAAACTTTCAAATCAGGTTGCCGGGTAGCCTTTTGTCAAGGCCCTCTCGCTGTCTGATTGAAGGCTATAACAGGCGAGCCGATTGTCGCTTCGTTCGACCCCACTCGCTCACCACCATACAGAGAGAGGGCCTTGGCAAAAGGCTAGTTGCCAAGTGGCCAGACTGTCAGTGTGTATACAAAAAAAAAAAAAAAAAAATGACCAAAAGCCCCAGAGCATATAACACACATGCATATGCACGTGTGTAAATAGGCCTACATGTGACATATACACGTTAACTTTACATCAACACTGATTAATCTGAATAATTTTTGAAACAATCAAAATCAGGAGATTGCAAAGAGAAATCAAGGAGATAACCAACTGCATGTTCCATGTTTCTAAATTGGGAACTACCTCTAAAGTCAGACAGATTCTCTTTTCAAACAGTGCATGAAGTTGTAATGAAGCGGCTCTTGCAGTTTCGATGTGAGACTTGCTGAGCAGCAGAGCTGCATGCTCTCCTGGTCTGGTTGGTTGTCGGTTGGAAGTCAGGCAGTGTGTATTTTATGAGAAGTTTGTCGAAACCTCGCCACTGAATCCTGTCTGTCTCCGACACATCCCATAAATAAAAGCTGTTTACCCGCTCACAGGTTTCGCATCTGACATTGAAACTTTGAGCATAAATGCCTCTCATCACGATTTGGGAAAAAAAAAAAAACCAACAGAAAACAACTCCGAAAGAAAATCATTTCAACGCACATAAGCTTTGTAACGCGTCCATGGTCGCTGGGTTCGCAGCAGCGGTTTTACAATTACTGTTCAACCTTGTGCGAAGATTCCACTTCGGGAAAGCTCTCATCATCAACATCGACTAGACTCATCACCAAAACTTTTTATTTAATTAACTGCTCTAATATGAAAAAGACAAAGAAATTACAAAAGGTAAAAAATTTCAACGCAGATCGGAAATAACTTATATCACGTGAGTACTGTAGGGCCTATCTAAAAACTTTGTGAATGATTATTATCAGGTTAATCAGTTCAAAACCTACAGTGTGTATTCACATAATTATAGTAGATCTCATTCCGTAACAGTGACGCGCCTGGCATGGTCTCCTCTTACAATTAGGCCTATATATTTGAACATTGCAGTGACCAATTCATTCTTGAATTAGCACGACAGAGACACTTTGTGTATCAAGAAGGCGACAACCACATAGAGATTATGATATATCTACCACGATGTGCAGTAAATGAACATGATTATACTTGATAATATGGAAGTAATCAGATAACTTTCAAATGTCAGTCCCATTTCACTTTATCAATGTAAGTGATTTAGGACCTATACATACAGCAGTTTTCATTTCACTCCATTCAGAAAATATTCAGAATCCCGGGTTAGTTCTCCTTTAAATCGTAATTAAGACAAATAAATAATTATTCCACTCTTACTCTTCCTCTTAAATAATGACAGTTCGGTGGAGTCGAAGCTGTATCACAGCACAGGTAAAATGCCATTTCTACAACATGAAGGTCAACCGTGAACACAGTCTGAGAAGCGAAGACTAGGTATCTGTCTGTGTTTACGTGTGACGTCAGAGCGGGGCAGGAAGAGTTTTTTTTTTTGTGGGTCGTGGGTGTGTGTTGTGTCTGACGAGTGATCTCTTCTCCGCAAGAAACACACAAGGGGTAAGCCAGCTGCTTCATCGGGACTCAGTAAGTTCCTTTGTGTAAACCTTTTAATAGAGTCAACGAAATTCTTTAAAGGGATCGTTTAGTTTTGGTTGAGACCTAATTTCAGGTTTCTTACATTTTTTGGTGAGATAATGAGAAACCTCTTATGAAATATGAAAGAGCGTGTAATTCCATGAGGAATTCAACGTTTATATGATGAAGATTGGTTTTGAAATGGCTGAGATACCCAAAACAGAGCGATCCTAATAAAGTGTGGGACCCACCTTTTATTACGATCACTTTGATTTACTTTGTTTTTGGATGTTTCAGTCGTTCCAAACCCGATTTTCATCAAATAAACTTTGAATTCCTCTTAAAATGGGATGCTCTGTACTATTTCATTAGTGCTTTCTTGGTATCCCTTCAAGGCACATTCGTCAAAAAGAGGAGAGACAGAACAGATAACTTGGCACAACACGTATAGAAGTACGACAGAGTTAGGAGACAACGGAACGGTGTTTCTTGGCAAGGGATACAGTGACAACAGGCGTGTCTATTGTCTAATAGAAATCGCTGTGATCCCTGCATACCCAAAATATTGAGAAAGATATTAAAACAATAACGCAAAATTCGTGGGTGAAAGAAATATACATATATCAACATTCTCCTCTCTCTGTCTCTCTCTCTATCTATCTCTCTGTCTCTCTCTCTCTATCTATCTATCTATCTATCTCTCTGTCTCTCTCTCTCTATCTATCTATCTATCTATCTGTCTATCTGTCTGTCTGTCTGTCTGTCTGTCTGTCTGTCTCTATATCTGTCTGTCTATCTGTATTTTTCATCTGCACTTTTCAGGTTGACGAAAGAATGAAACATAGCCGGAGTCATTGAGAAAGCTAAAAATGAAAAAAAAAAAGGTTGTGCAGTACCTTTGACATCTATAGGCCTAATTTGAGTTTACAAGTCATTACCAGCCAGCATCATCGGAAAAATAAGCTTGCCCATTTACAAAAAGTAGAGTTAATTGCAGGTCTAAATATAGGTATTAGCAGTATCATAAGTTAAAGTTTAAAGTACCATAAGGGGAATTCCACTCACGTATCCAGCCATGAGATCACTGCGACAGAATGATCGTAATTCACAAAAATTACAACTAACGAGGGTCAACTTTTGAATCCCAAATGTATATCATTTGTTCTTGACCCAGGTCAGTAAGGACATTATAAATACGCCACAACCCTGCACAGAAACTTAACTAGCTTCATATAAAATCTAAGAAAAACTGCTGGTTAGCTGTTGAGAGACAAATACACCTCGTTATTATGCAGTTCACTTAAATCCATTCTACGAGACTCAGAGTAACTTCGATGGCGTTACCGGATTACCCCCCATCCCCCCCCCCCCCCTTTTCCCAAAGTTGTGTGAAAGAGGCGCCTTCTCCCATCAGGAAGAGCGCACGTTTCCCGCTCATTAGCTGCTTCATCACCTCAGGAAATATTTGACAGGTCAGTTCCTTGAGCCCCTAGTTATTGCGTGGGGATCGATTCATCCTCTGCTGCATCGAAATGTTAGAGCTAGCAGCCATAAATCCAGCAGTCAACATCTACATAAACTCTATCAAGGACAACGTGTCACGATATCTCAAGTGTGTTATGCAAGACAATACGATTTTGCCAGGACATTGTACAATTATTATGCAAACAAACAAATACACAAACTCCAGACTTGCAGAAACATTTTGTCGATGAGTATAATTATGCAGACACACCCATCAATCCATCAATATGCTTGCTCCTTCCATTTGATTCTTTGCCATGACGCACATTAATCTTTTTACTGCTAAGTTTGGGAATTGAATAATGATTGAAATGAGGCGTGTCTTTGCACCATTTAACAGTAGAACACCTCTAATTCCACCACAATACATGACCACGGAGTCGTTATAAGGGTATCCGAAAGGCTTAACATCATACCACTACCACTAGTACTACGGCTAATATCTCCCTCTTCTTCTACTACTAATAATAATCATCATTACAACGACAGCAAAAATAATAATGGTTTGATACCAAAACTACCACATATAATAGTTTTAAGACCATGCACTTGGAACTACTACAGGCGGCTCGCCTGGTATAGCTCGACTTATGATTGTGAAAGGATAAAGCTATTATTAGTCTGTGATGATTCATGGTCGTCTAATATTCAGCTTTTACACGTGAAGCAGTGGTCTTGAACTTGGATTCAGTTAATTTCTTTTTTTTTTTCAAAACAGAAATTTGTTAGTCTTTCCAGGTTTTTAAAGAAAATTTTCCAAAAAAAAAAAAAATCATGAACCGGAATGAAGAGCATTAAGTTTGGATGACGGCCAACATGTCGTGTCTGGTGTTTCTGCTTTTTTGAGTGCAGCTAAAAATATACACAGGTCGACTATACCAGTGTTGCCTCTCAAAATAGGAAGAGCCCCCGAGTCGGGTTTTTTGTGGAGGCGACTTGGAGATGTTATTGATAGGAAGAGCAGAAAGTGAGACTTCAGTGTACCCCACAGGCTAATAACGAATCCAGCGGTGAGTCGACCTCTTCCCGTATCGAAGTTTGCTCAGACAGCTCTCCTTATCCCCTCCCCTGTCTTTTTTCTCTCAGCCCTCATCCCCCTCCCAGCCCCCCCCCTCATGTTTTTCATTCCTACTCTCCCCATTCTCAGCATCATAAAATGATGCCATGATAGAATGTCATAAATATGATGACATTGATGACATACTAATCAGCTCACTCTGTCGCCTCCGTTTGTTAATAAAACACGTAAACAAAACAAAAAATAATCTTTCAAATATCATTACACTGTTTGTCTAGCTGATAAAAGTTACGATCATGTGCACGTATTGTTGACTAAGCGCAGTGTTCTGGACACCCCTTTGCTTGTTTTATGTTGATGTTTTTGCCACATGAGCAAACTTTTGTAGGTAAGTAAGAACTTCGTAGCTCAAACATGCCTTTCCATCACGGAAATAATATACCGGCACGAGATACTAGTACCTTTTCAGTGGTAGCTACATATAGGCAGAAAGAAAGTGTCGTTTAAATAATGGAAAAATAGATCGATCGTGGAAAGTATCACAACAGGACAAATTAGACAACGTAACCCACTCTAAACACACATATTTAGCGTCCAAACTATACGCACCAATCGCGTAACAAACCCTACGGTTTCAATCCTCGACTAAGACTACTGCCTAAAAGGCAAATTTTCTTCATTAATATATTTCCCCCTTTCCCTCTTTATGAGTTTCACACAGCAGCTACGAAGTGAATGTTCAACAAGCCAGTGCTGGTAATCATACATAGCATCACAACACTGACACTTTAACTTCTCATATTAGTTTGGTGTATCGCATGAACCTGGTCAAACGCAGTATGACTCAGAGAAAACCACATATCCGTTTTGATTTTGCTCCAATTTCCCTTCTAATTTTTGTTTGTGGACAGCACTTTGTGCCGTACACTCTAACTATATGTGTCAAAAGCACTACAGGTCTGCCTCATATCACAACTGCCTGATCTGAATATGAAATATCTAACATTAAAAGGAGTCCACAGTGTACAAGAGTCCATGTCACCCTAGTACAGAGATTGAGATTATTGAAAGGACAATTTTTCCCCTTTCCTTGAGAGCTCTACAACACGTTTAACACATAATCGGAGTATGATTAAAATGAAACTCAGTGTGACTTCATCATTCTGAAGTGAAATTCCATAAAGATTCTGACTACCCATTAACAACAATGACTGTGCTCTTGATTCCATCTTTTCGATATATAGGGTGTGATCTATAACAATCTATAACAATGGCATAAATTCCACCTTGCAGACTCACTCCCACGAGCGCATTCTATCATCAGGGAGATGTTTCACCTCCCTGGTATCATCGTACAGAATGTCAAAACTAAAAAGAGCCTAATTCACTGGGAACCATCGTAATTTGTCTCGTTTTATAGGCCTCGTGTTACAACCGTCAGTAAACACATTTTTGTCCACACAACAAAGTAGACCCGGCAAGGTGTGGGAAGATTTCGTTTTTTGTTGTTTTGTTTTGTTGTTGTTATTGTGGTTGTTGTTGTTGTTTGCTATTAACGTTTTCCATCCTCCACCCCCCCCCCCCCCCCAAGCCATGTTACCAACCTGAGACATAGTGAAATTGTTTAACAAGAACGTGAAAAGTTTGTGTGTTTTCATCTCAAACAACGCATAAAGTATAGAGACCGAAATGCTCATTGCAGGGAAAATTGTATTATCTAGGCCTATATCCTACACAGGAATTGTCTTTTTTTTCTATGGAGTAGCTTAGCGGTATTGTGATGCAACAGTGAAAGATTTGTTTCACTGCAAAAATAGACACGGATCCATGATAAGCAAAAGTCAAGATATCGCAAAGTTCCTTACTTTGTGGGGTGCCGGGGGGGGGGGGGGGCGTCGGCGGCGTTAAATAAATATTTGAAGTTACGAAGAGGAATCACTTCTTTCTTTTTTTTTACATTTCCACTCTTATAGAATAGGATTGCTAGGACCTTCAAACATGCATTGCTTATTTCAAGTAACAATAATATCTGAAGTAAAATATTGTAAATGGTTCCAGTACTCGTAATGGGCATTGATGCAACCAGTACGTCTATATCTACCGTAGATGATAAATGATTATATTGTGGAGAAGATCTCAGTGATTTCATGAATCATCTTGTTGTTGCTGCCGGTGCTCTTTGGAGCTTTTTAAGGCAGAGTCCCTTTTCATTACATCTGCTTCAATTACATCACTATGTCCTATTCATCGGTGGTCAACATAGCCCCTTTCTCCTACTAAGAATAATAAATGGTCATTCGCTCTCAATACACATAATTGTAGAAATGAGTCAGTTTACGGTTTGTTTGTGGTCTGTTTTGTCTTGATTCTACTACTTCTTTTCTCGTCCAAAAAAAAAAGAAAGAAAGAAGAGAGCAATTAACTAATGTCAATAGCATTTGCAGCACTCTTCTGCCGGCTCAGGTTCACTACCCTGACTACTACGTAATATGCCCGTCAGTTTACTGTCGTATGAACGACGACAAAAGGGGAGGTCATTAACAGCAAGAAAGACGACCCGAATTTCACAGAGAATAAGACTTGTTGTTAAATTAAATATCGGTTACTTATAACTTAATGTTGTTCATAAGCGGTGATGAAAGGTAGACAAAGAAGTTTTCTTCACACGCTAGTATCTTTCATGCGTAGATCTTTTCGGCCACATGGTTTGAGTATAGCACTTCATACACGAATATCTTTGCTGTGGGTTTGACCTACTCTGCATGCTTTGTCAGTCTCGTATGTGGTGTGGTCTGTTCTGGTCTATGAACGGTGGCTGTAATCCAGTCTCATCAGTTTCGAAGTAAGCAATTTGTAATCTCTTATTCATCATAGTTTTTAGTAGGCCTAGCTCTTGATCCCGTTCTGTAAAACAGAATCCATCGGAAGAGGTTTGTTATGTCACTTTGAAATATCATTCAGGCGATGTTTGTGACTGTTACACTCTCACAGTATTGAAAGTGGTATATTTTGAAGTCAATTTATAATGAAATCATTAACTTTTTTGTCAGCATTCTGCGTGGTGCGGTATGATCTTATCCAACAGAGTTGTTAAGGTGACTCGCCCTTATAAGCTCACCGGATATACGGTGTGGTCCGATCTGATCGCTACCGATAAGAGACGGTTCAAGTGTGAGTAATGAACAGCATTAACCCCAACTCAAGGGTGAATCGTACTATCGTGCATTGTCCCTGCAAGAGGTCAAGGCATGACTGGACAACTGCTTGTCCAATAAACCGTGATTAGCAATCTGGTGATATTGATTATCGTCGCTCATCCACTAAGGGCCGAGGAGTCACTATAGGGTCATGGAAAAGGAACAACAGATCACATTGGCGAAACTTCGAACGTGCGTCGGATTCGAAATGGCATCTACATGACCACAGTCGACATCATTCATGATATAGGACCTACTGGGCTGCAACATTTACGCATCTCAAAATCAGGCGGACCTAAACAAACAATCAGGTGTATACCACTTCGATTTGATTTGATTTGATTTAAATCGATTTGAATCTGCCAAGGACGTCCACAATTGCTTTAAAATAGCAGGGAGGTGAGAGGAAAATAGGGAACTACCGGACCGACAACTTTGGGTCTCCTCCAAAGGGTTGAACAAAGAGGATAAAATGCCTTGTTTAGGGGACTCGAACCGGAGAACTCGTGATTGTTAGTCCAAAGTCTTATCCACTAACCCATAGCAGCTCCTCATGTCGCATGCACCACAAAGATTTCCAAAAGGGAGGCTGTACAATTCTCTTGTAGATATTATAAAAAGATATCCAGGTTTTCAGGGTTCTACCAGCAAAATCGAAGAGCCTTCGCTGCTCCGGCTATAGCAGATATTATAGCACAGGGCTGCCAACGTGCACACATCAAATCGTCGAGGTACCAAAGAAGTCGGAAAGATGCCTGTGTGCTACAAGCATCTCAATGGGCGAAAATATTTTCGAAATCAGAGAGGCTTTTAGTACATTTTCTTGATGAGGACGTGGAAGATAATTATGTCCAATTTTCGGGGAGCCTCCTGCGAAATCGGTGAGACTTGGCAGATTTGGATGTATACAGTTCCTCTTCTCCACATTATTTTTCCACATTTCGGGAATACCTTGAAAGAATGACCCTTCGAAATTTTCATTCTCACAATGATCAGGTCGAACCTGTCTCTTGCCATCAAGTTCTTGCTCTATGACCCCTGTCCCCCCATCATTCCTCCTCCTCTTCCATTCACGACACCAGTCCTCTTTAAATCCTTTTATCAGGTAAATAGCATTCCCAAATCCTCAATGATGTTCAAAAAGTTCTTTTCATATATTCGGATCACAGGTGTTTCTTGTTCCTCTTTTTCGCCTTGTCGATCACGTTGTACACACAGCTCGGAATACCTCTCATGCATTTGCGTCATACGTGCTGTTGCTTCCATTGCAAATCCGTAACAGAGTTAAAATAAAATCCCTGATATCCTGTATTGACGGAGCGATATCCGGACTGAGGATATCTAGTCCTACCGTCCAGTAAAGTCGCGGAAGAGAACCGCTTCCCATTCAAGATGTACGCATAGATGTATTACAGGCCTATACATAATACGCAAATCTGTATCTCACAAAAGCAAGTATTCAAGGCAATTTTTGAGTAACGTTTGCTAGAAAACATGGCTCTCTTGTACTTTGAGGGCTTTCACGTAGAATATAAAGACGAGACAGAGATGAAAGGAATCTGCAGGGGTTACTTGCGAACAAACATTGTTGCTTGTCAGGTTACTTATGGACTTCGTTAAGAGGATCTGTCTTGTTTGCAAGGTTGATTTTTATCATTATTATTTTGTTGCTGATGTCAATCATATTATCTGTTATTAACCACTTCTTCGATCAGTCTCAGGACGCTATTCATTTCCAGTCGTACACCTCGAAAACTGTTTTCAAGTCCCATCACTCTTCGAGATCCAGAGATAGTTTCAAAAATGTCGCTGACATGTTTTCTTTCTTTTTTCTTGACATTTGCAAATAATATTAATTTCCTGAAAAGAATAGACTGTCTGTTGCCATGGCAAACGAGGTAAATACTGGGGAACAATGCCATCCGCTCTGCAGTAGCGGTGCCTCTCAAGGGAATGAGCGTGTCTGTCTGACTGCTACCTCAAGGCCTCCCCCAATCCTGGTGAAAGCGCGTCAGCACTCGCGCGCACTCAGCTGCGAATACGCAGCGACCCATGAAGTCCACTGGAAATTTTGCCGTAGTATCACCGTTTCATCCTTATACATTCTACCTATAAACTTTGAATTTCACTGCATATGCTATATTGACTAAAGTTTAGCTGGAACCGGTTGAAATGAATGCATTAAAGCCCCACAAAATCAGGGGATATCTTTATTTTCTGCTATAATGTTTGGGGCAAAAAAGAGCAACTCTTTATCTCCTACTTTATGTTGAAATCTTTCAATATCAGTTATAAACTTGCCGATTACGAGGAGTTTTGGTAACTCTACGATAGACATGAAAAATAGTAGGAGATTCAAGAAGAATTCTCACATGATAGGGTAATTGTTATCCTACCTTAAGACACGGCAAAATTGTATAGTACAAACACACAAAAAAAAAAAATCATAGAAAATAATAGATGTTAATAAAAAAACAGGACTTGATGAATTCTCCCCTTAAGAATCTAGAACTGAAATATGAAAATAATAAATAATATATATATATATACGATATATATATATATATATATATATATATATATATATATATATTATGGTATGCACCCGTAAAGTAGTTATGACAGAGTCAATTGGGCAAGAAAAGTATTTAAAATTCCTGTAAGGTTGGCGCGCCAAATTTGCCTAACATTTCGTCGTCTGCTAAAAGCCATGCATATCTTGTGTCATACTGCCTCAAGACGTTTACATATCTATCAGCATTTCTCCTTCGATCTGACTTGGACAACATCCAACCTTCCATAACGATGAACGAGTTTTGTGTTTGGTTTTTCCCCATCTTGATGCAGTAGTTTATCTTCCATAATTACTGTCAACAGACAATTCACCGTACTTTTCTGACATTTCTCTAAAGGTTAGCAAAATAAACAGACAGACAGACAGACACACACACAAACACACACACACACACACACACACACACACACACACACACACACAAGCCAAAAGCTTCAATAGTTAAGAAAAGATAAAAGTCATGAAAGCCAACCAATTCCCTTCTATCTACATTTTTGGAGGGAGGGTCTTTTTTCCCTCGCTTTCTTCCCATCCTACCCTCACTCAGGTCGGGGATGTGGTAATGGGGACTGCTGATCTTCACTTGCGGTTTGCTTTCGCATGGCTCAGGAAAGACGGTCGTTATTTGATACAGACGCAGCTAAACTCTCGAAACTCTTTTAGGGACGAACCTGCGGGAATGTAACGGATATGCTTCTCAAAAGGTGATTACAACAGCCTTCTTTTACATATTCGCTCTCAATTACCACGCAAAATACCTTCCCGTTTCCCGGACACAACTGCCTGCTGAACATATTCCAACTCTGGCGTAGAACTTTGCTAGCTACATTGTAAAATGTTGCTCAAATGATGAAACACTCAAGTTTTAACTATCATTCTGTAATTATCAGAGTATCTACGAACAGTTATCAATACACTAGTAAATCTATTCAAACGTGAATTCTTCTAACATTAGTGTTGTTTCTGAATCCGGTTACTCGGATTGTTCAATTTATCGCGTGTTCACCAGTTTATATCAAGGTAATTATTCACAGCTTCGTTTTAATACAATACAATCCACATGTGGCCTATCACAGATGCGTAGAGCATAATAGGTCCATCCAGGTCAGGTATTGTCGGTGTTTCACACCTTTTCAAAACAGAGAAACATTGTTCATTAAGCAGAAATGCTCAAAACGTTGGAGATTGGTGTCTTTCTCCCACCTCCCTGCCGATGGTAGATCGATTCACAGCAGTGACAGTATCCATGGTAACCAGCCAGACACATTCCCACGGGATTGGGACGATCTGCGAAAAACATTCTATCAATAGTCCATCCATTCCGAATCACGTTCCCACTGGCGGTGAACCGCAAGCAGTGCCTAGGACATAATATCCGTGTGTACTCCATTCGCTTCCATCAATATAAATAGTCGGTATCGGTTATCATCCAGCACGAACCTGTTCAAATGCCAGGACCCTAGAGTCGCATCTTTGATACCTTCTCTCTCTATCTCCCTCTCTGCCTCCCTGCCTCTCTTTCTCTGTCTTTCCGTGTCTCTCTCCTCCACCTGACGGAGAGAACGGTAACTAGCAGGGTCAGTCACGTAATCAAGAAGTTCAAGGGTGGCAATCGTTTATAGCTTTGGGCGTCTATGGCTTCGCCCATCTGGTGTCACCTCCAGTCTCTCACTGTGTACATTACCTTCTACGTGTTGCACTTTTTATCGCTCTTCTCCATCTTTCGTTTCGGTCCTCTCGCCCCACGCTCTCTGGAATATATCGTACCAGCAGGCATGTTATGGTTGTTTCATTATCCATATTTTCCGGTGCAGGGTAACGATAAAAGGCTTTAGCTTTGATATTTCTCGTGAAAGCACCACTAGTATTCTTTTTCCTTTTTTTTGGGGGGGGGGGGCGGTCCGCCTTCACATCCAAAGCAGTACAGCATGAAGAACGAACGAACAATCAGTATGATTCCATCGGTTACCGAACTTAATTCAGAGAGAATGAGTTGTCACCGGCTACCCAGGTGGGATAAACCTTTATTCATCTTCTAGCATAACAGGATCCAATTTTTACTGTCACTACCTGGGAAACATTCATGGTTTTGTGGTTGAATGTAGACTTAAAATGCTTGTTCTCCACGTACCGCCCCGTAACACGCTATACACATTCCTTGACATGCATGGCAAATATGTGTGTCAAATCGAGAAAAGAAATACACAGATATTAAATGTCCTGCACCGCCTGCTACGCTAGAGAATTTCTATGATGCTATTATTGCCGTTTCGACAACGGTTTTTTTTTTGTACCGTAACGAACGTATAACATTGGATATATCTAACGAAATATAATATATTTGCAGTCATGAAAGATATTAATAATCGTACAGTAATCCTGTAGGAATCACTGTCCTTTTACGTTAACACGAAAGAAAAAAACTAGCTATTAAACTATTGACTGGTTGGATACTTTTTCCAACTACACTCCCTCCTTGCGCTTGTCAATGGAATCAGTTGGTTGAAAGTGACGCCCCTGACCCCAATGTTAATGCTGATCACATTAGATTTATTAATACGTTCAGTCATGTAATTGTCGGCAATGGGCAATGCCGTATCCGTATGCTCTCTGACCTTTATTTCTTTTTCCTTGAGCGCCCCCACTCTCTACCCTCTCACTGACCCATCTTCTACTGGCACAACCAGAGGGATGTCTGAATCAAATTACTTCTAATTTTCGAGTGCGGTAAATAGGTAATCTTCACTATAAGAACCCACAGAAAGGTGCGACTGCCGTATCATCAGACCGATAGGTGGTGTATTTAGGTTTGTTCTCATTGTATCAAACTTTCGAAATTTGGGTCGCGATCAGGGTTTGTATTTTCTTTAATCATCGTTCTCACTGTGATGAAAAAAAGACAAACAAAGTGGTTCGATCATTTGCGAAGAGCTGACCTGCGAATGTACATGAATTTGTTATCCTCACTACGTACAAGGACTTCAATAATATCCAATTCTATGTACCACGGCGCGCCACAGCTGGTAAAACACAAAGTAATAGCGACACGCGCGGTTCAGTATGGGGTATAAGATTTCGATTTTTTTTTCCAAATCTCATTTATGTCGCTACTGTTCACGCAATGCAACTTCGCGTCTTTTTGAGAAAAAAAATCACATCACGCGAAATTACGCATTATTTGGGTTCACATTGAAAAGTTGAAATTTGGGTCGCGATCCTGATCGCCACTCGAATAATGATGCTTCAGTATAGGGCGGGCGGGCCGGCCCGGGGTGAATCGCCAAAGGTGCCAACTTGCTTGATGCTACACCCGTCCTGCGAAATTGACGCCCTCTTCGACAGAGAAAAATGCCGCGAAACACGGCATGTAGGACACAATCATCTACCCCATCTACCCCACAAATGTCGTCTGGTGAGAGGAAAACGGGGGCATTAACTGAGAGTTCAGTGGGAACTATAGTGAAGTCACACGTACTTTGTTTCCAAAGTACACTCTTCAGTTGCTTTGTCCAACTGTTAAACTTCCCCAACAACAGGTTATCTTCCATTACACTTTGTGAGAGATACCCAGGTGGTCATCCCTATAAAGCGGGAGAAGGAACTCCATAACTTTGTCGTGGAAAAAAAAAATCAGGAATAATACTCTTGACCAAATTAAATATTCATGAGTTACCCTCAGTAAGTTTGGTCTCAAGAAACGAGGTCATCTTCTTCGTATCCTTCGCCTTTTTGTATGTACGTTGAGTGCCTTTAAATCTAACATAAACGATTTGTATATCGTACGCAGAATTTACCATGACAAATAAATGCGACATACGCTTGCCAATACAAGTTTGACCGATAGGCCATGCTTGTTTTACTTGTTCGCTGTTCGTATGGGAATTTTCAGGAGAAATTTGTGTATCGAAACGCGCGTTATTCACTGTATACCGTTAAGCTCCCAGAGTGCCTTTAGTAGATTCATACATATACAAATGTAAGTTTCAAGAAGTACAATTTTAAGCGATGTACCACTAGGTTTCAAGTTCTCTCTGATAAAATAAATGAATAAATGAACAGGGGCAATAGCAAACGAAATATCACAAGTTCACGGGTATTTACTTCTTATCATCAATATCCATGTGTATATCAACAATGGCATAAAAACATAAGGAAGCACTGACGTTTCTTTCTGCAGCAAATGTCCAGACTTCAGACTCTCGACGGCTATTCAGCTGGAAACGATACCACTCCACTTCCCGAGATACGACTACCAGGGGTTAATTGACTGGGGCTACCCGGCAATTACTGAAATGGCTAACAGACCTAGCGTGACATATCTGAACCAGTTACTGCACTCACAAATATATTTCCCCGATGGGACGGGTTCATTCGACCCTTCTAGTTCTACATCAAGAGGGCACGTCAACAATCCTCGATTCTGTGTAGTCCACCGACACGCAACTGTCGCATTAAAATTCTTTCAAATCAATTATTTCTGCTCATTTCATAGGCATTGTCTTTCTTGAGTTTAGACAGGTTGGGAGATTCGAAAAAAAAACATAAAGGAATGAGGTTTCTTCACTGCAGCGTTGCGAAACGCGCCGTTAAGTGCACGTGTGCATTGTGGTACGTGCACTTTCACACAACCAACATTTCCCTTTCTGTTGTATCCGTGAGTAAATAGCAATAAGTCACTATGGATAGGTACGTCAGTGTGGGATTTCTTTTTCTCTTTTTCTTAGTACAGGATATATATCAAGACTATTTGGGGTAAAAATAAACTAAACCGAAATAACTGTTCCAAGAGGCACTGAAGCAGGGGCGGATCCAGGAATTCTGTAAAGGGGGGGGGCGCAACTAATATTTCTGGTACCACTTCGGGGTTTCCATTTCATTTTTTCTTTTGTTTTCTTTTGTTTTTGACGACTAAATAAAGGGGGGCGTGCGCCTCTTGCGCCCCCTCTGGATCCGCCACTGCTGAAGGGATAAAATGTGTTACATCAGACTCTGTGTTTTGTTTTTGCCCTGCTTGTTTTGGGTTTGTGGTGGTGTTTTTTTTTTTCCCTTTTTTGTTGCACATGCTTTCTTCTTACCAAGTTTCTTCTGTACACCATTTTCATAATTTATTATGTGTGGTGAAGGCCTATGGATACCAAACTAACCTCGCAAATTATCAGATTCTGTTTCTTTTACTCAAACGCCTCACTATAAGGGCGTGTTACCGTAAAGAACCGCTTATTTTACCTAAATTCATGAACTCTTTAGGGCATTATTTACCATTTGCAGATGAAACGGAAACCCAGCTTTAGTGCTTCATAATAGCGTTCCAAAAGGTGAATTAGGGATAGAAACAATCAAGTAAAAACATTAATATTTCATGTGAAGTACATATGGTCAAATATACAAAATGGGAACAATAGTTATAATAATATCGTTTCTAGAATAAACCGTCTTCAGTTATGGTTTATTGAGAAAAATAGGGATATCTCCTTATATTTTAGGCTTTAGGCCTATTGAGAATCTTTAAATATGGTGGGATGTTTTGTAATAAAACTGACCTACACATATTCATTATATGCATCATTTGTGATAACTCGAACATATCTTTTTTTTTTTAATCACTCCACCCAATGGTAAATTACACTCGTTCAGGCAGGATGAATGATTGCCCCGTGACCAAACTGGACGACACCTCAGGCAGGCTGAAGGGTCCCCCCGTGAAGTACCCAGTACAACGATAAGAATGTCATAGCATAGAATTGATGACATCATAATAAGGACCGTTGCCATGGAGATCAGACACCATCATCATACACACCTCGTTTTACTCTGTCGGTGACACTTAAATCCCACCCCCATGAGATGGGTTGTAGTGGTGACGAAGGTCTATTATCACCCTCACCGGGGGAATAACGTAAACGCAGTCAGTCACGGCGCTGTTTTGATTCAGATTTGTAAGATTGGGTTGGAAACACTTCCCGACAAATGTTATTATATGGCAAATTGTGACCATGACAGTAGAGGGCCATACTTAGGTGACAAAATGATATATTATCTTCTACGTAACAGACGCGAAGGCAATATTCATGCATGCTATCATGTACCGTGGAGTACAATACCAGAACAAAGAGACTGGACATATCGTCAGTAATTAACAGTGTGACCTTGCAATATGTTGAATGTATTTATTTGGGAAATATGCAAAGATCGTACAAAATTTCGGTCTTTCCGGGTTTCGTGATGTCTCTGTTCAGGAGAGCTTGAGTACGCACAACAAAGGCAAACACACAAACAAACAAACATAAATACATACAATATTACAAACAAAAACACTGCTCTGAATGTCTTCACGTTTTCCACATTCCTCGAGTCAGTAAATCAAAGCGCCTTACAATACACGCCACCAAGCCAGCACGTCACCTGACCCCACTTTCCTATTTCATGTATACCCCGTCTACTGGGGTAATAGCCGACATCCTCATATTTCATTCAAATGTGGAAGAAATGCAATTTAGGACATTGAAAGTGGATCGCGTGATGAGAAGATTTGTTGGTGGGAAGGTGACACACATACATGGGTACCAACCAAGAATAGTTGTCCAATAACTACGCGGTTACTAAGGAAACGCAATACGGTAGAAGTTAATAACGCTTGTCAAAATGTATTATTTCGTGACATGATAGCGGAAGAGAAACGCATGTATATGGCGACTCTGGGAATATGTGGGGTGGGAGGGGGGGGGGGTAAAAAGAAAGAGAGGGAGAAGGGGGAGGGTGGGGCAGGAGATGTTCACGTGCCCAGCTAAACGCCGTATATAACAACTTCGGATATGATTCCAAACTTGTCACTTTCCTTGTCATTGCGGAAGTGAGTAGAAAGGCGAATACATCCTCAGAAATCCACATTCGCTGTGAGAAAAGGAAAAAGAGATTTCTATTTTTTAGAGTATTTCTTTGAGCAGAAGTCTACAATCTTCGTTTGGTATTTGTGCTGAGATGAAATTAAACCGTTAACACATCGAACAGATATCGAAATTAATATTCGTACAGGCCCATAGGCTTACATAAATTACAGTTATTTCACAGAGATGAACGGGAACAGTTAGAGAGGGAGAAACAGTTGGGGAGAGGTGTCTATTCCTATGTGTCTTCCTCTGCATGTCTTCCTTAACCCCTTCCATACTGAATTCTAAAATCCCCCATAGGGCTACTACATAGATCAATATGTTCCCTTACGAAACGGGTTAATTTTAGGTTTAAATAATAATTACTATGATCTTATTTTCCCAGATGGCCTTTTCAGCGTTCACCCATCACTGTCATTATCATTACCCTGATAGCATTTCCAGGTAACCATTATCTATACACTTGGGTCAAGAGGAACATTGCGTATCTAACAAAACATTTTGTCCAAAGATGAAGAGCGTACTGCAGGATTAAAATCCCAAATTCTGTTTACAGATCCAGAGCCTCATAACCACGGTGCTCCTTGGGTTTCATATATGTATGAACGTCGTATAACAGCCTGTAAGTGTAATTACGTCAACTCCCCGGATCTACGATTTGGTCACCTATGTCACTTCTAACTGACAAAGAACATCATGCCTTCGAAATTATATCACCAACAATCATCTTCAATTTATTTCAGAGTCATTCTCATTGTCTATAAATACCATTATTATCATTATCACTATTATTATCATTATTACACTTTTCTTACAACACTCTACCATAACAAACGAAGGTACTGTTACCATCAGTAAAATATCTAAAGACTTAGACATAGTCATTTTTGTTTGTGCCTCGTCCACATCAAGCTCTGCTTATGATGACGTTCCCCATAATTATCTGTTTATCCTTTGTTCACATACGAAAACAATATGCCTTATGTTGTCTTAAATTCATATGATTTATAGAGATGATTTGTAACCCAATTGACAATAATGCTCTTGCATGGATTTGTACATTTTTACTCTCCTTTTTGGCTTACTCCATATCATTTTGTTTTGATTTGTTATTGTACTTAGGAGTAAGAGAGTGCAACAATAAAACCAAACCAAACCTGTTTGAGACTACCTCGCTTTTTTATGTCATGAATGAATAGATAAGTATACTAAAAACATTGTACAAAACCCTTTCTTCGCCATCAGACCACGTAGGCCCTAATGTGGGTTTTTTTTTCTTCAAATCAACTATCATGACCATGCTTTTATTCCGACAAAAAGCCATAAATTTAGCATTTGGTGCACATTTTCACGGCTTGTTTACGTCTTTCCAGTATTATAAAAACAGAAGAAAAAAGGAAAGGAGAAAGAAAGGAAAAATGTATCGCGAATGTATGAATCCTCTTTATCATATATCTAACCACAAGGGACGAGAACAAAAACAAATATATCGACGATGAGTGTGAGTTTCACAATGACCCCCCCCCCCCCCACACACACACACACACATTTTCTCAGAGACTGTCGGTGTTTGCTACATGGATCTTATGTCACACTGTAACTCCTCGCGATTCATAACTTGGTGTTTGAGAAGAGGGCTTTCTCTTCCACCTCCCTGGGTACACCAACGTTTTTTTCCATCTGGTCTGCCCAAGGAGGTAGGGTACCTACTAGTTGGTCTGCCTATGATATCTAATAAGCATCTACGGTCTTCCCGTCAGTCGACGAATTAGTCGGCTTTACAGTTTCAGTCATGGGTTTTTCCTTCTTCTCCTGCCGCATATTGTATGTAATATGGCGAACCACATCACGCTCTTCTTTGGAAGACAAAGACGAAATATAACCATAAAACGACACACTTATTCGCTGGGCCGGGAACATTGCTAGAAATCACATTCGCCTGTGCAGATAGACTTACGCGCACGCCCTGCCCTCCAGGTCAGAAGGTCAGCGAAAAGTCGCGTACTAACTTACTCAGCACATTCGCGTGCATGGTATGGTATGTGAGGTGACTCTCCGATGTACTCACAGACATAAGTGCGTGCTCGCATACACACAGCTGTAAATGAACACAAAATAACTTGTTTTTCTTGTTCGCCCTCTGGTAAAACTGATAAATAGGTATGTTCCAGGTATCGAAAATTCTTAAAGTAACCCACATGTTACGATCTCATCACCTACAGGCTCTGCACTATGCATAACGTAGTCATTCCGACTTGGCAAGATAATATCGGCAGCTTGCGCGGATGATGATCACGGAAAGCCACACCATAAATCAGTTCATCTATTTGTTCTTGTTTTGTTTGTTTGTTTGTTTGTTTGTTGTTGTGATTTTGTTTGTTTGGTTCTTTTTTTTTGGGGGGGGGGGCTCTTATCAAATTGGCATCAGTATCTTTCTCCATGAAGTTTTCACTTGCCTCCAGACTGAAAGCAAAGTTGAAGATTTCGTTTAGCTTTCACGAACTACACGTGTATTTGATGAATTACATATTTAATGCGTTTCTTGCTTCAAACAGTTGCTTTATATTTTTGTTCCAGACGAAGATCTTGACAGAGGAGAAACTGCAACAGTTACAGAAAAACAAAAATGACTTAAAGATAATATAAAGTTTTGGTACCTCAAAAGTTTCCCTGAGTTTCCTTGTCTTGGTTTGTGTTTCAGGTTAAAGTACCTTTCATATAACTAACACTGTGAGACTTACTCGTCCCAAAGTGCTCTCAAGTCTTAGTAATCATGCAATAATGCAAATGGTTTCGTACAATACGTGTCTATTGATTGCCGCGGTACCGCGTCGAGTCAAACTAACGGCTCGTTCGAATTTTTCAGAGCCCGCTCTGCTCTGGTACGAAACCAATATTGCATGATTACTAAGACATGAGAGCACTTTGGGGCGAGTAAGTCTCACAGTGTTAGTTATATGAAAGGTACTTTAACCTGAAACACAAACTAAAACAAGAAAAGTCAGGGAAACTTTTGAGGTACCAAAACTTTATACACTGCAAAAAGTCCGGTGTTAAATAGTGAACACCGAGCTGGTGTTAAATTTTCGGTGCTCATTTATGGTGTTAAATTAACACCTCCGGGTGTCATTTCCAAATTCTAAACTGTTTTTTGAAGAGTTTCTTAGTAACTGCACTTCTTGTTGATTTTTAATTTAAACAAGACGATCAAGAATTTTACATTAAAATAGTAGATTTTTGAAAAAATGTGAAAATAAATTTACACCAAAGTAACACCAGCTGGTGTGGTCTCTTATTGAAGCTGGACGGGTGTTAAACCATTGATATTAACACCAAAAAATATCAAATCAACACCATGTGGTGTCATTTTTTGAATTAACACCAGTACAGTGTCAAAATAACACCAGGTACAGTGTCAAATTAACACCACGAAGTGTCAGGTGAACACTTTTCAACACCATCACAGTGCATTTTTAACACCTGCGGGTGTGGTCCTATATTGAAGTTTGATCGGTGTTAGATTTAACACCCGTGGTGTTAAATCTAACACCGATGTTTTTACAGTGTATTATCTTTAACGAACCAGTCAACTGATGAATGATAAACCAAGGCGATGACAGTGTGGATGCCAATACATCCCGTGAGTCAAAATGCTGAAAACTTCATTAATAGTTCCTACATGGCAAGAGCGAAAGGTAGCCTAATTGTCTCTTAAATTTCGTTTCTACGAACGAATTAATATCCGTAGGTCAGGAAAGCCGTGCCAGAACATAATATTATCGATGATGTTATCTTAGGCAGGCTCGTTAAATAAAGGAAAAGTGTCTTTGTAAAGAGTGAAATAAATAGTGACACACTTCAAATCGTTCATGTTCTTCTCTCCTTATCATTATCCTTATCCTTATCATTATCATTATCATCATTGTTACTATCATTATTATGATCATTCTCGTCAACATTATCATAATAATAACAGACGCGAGTCACAAGAATATATTTATCTCAAGTTTCTTTTATACAGCTTAAAGGGATGGTACAGTATTGGTGGAGATGAGAATTGGGCTTTTAACTTTTTGCAAGATACCAAGAAAACACTAGTAGTACAGAGCATACAATTTTAAGAGGAATTCAAAGTTTATTTGATGAAAATCGGGTTTGGAATGACTGAAACATCAAAAAACAAAGTAAAACAAAGCGATCATAATAAAGTGTGGGTCCCACACTTTATTAGAATTGCTATCTTTTTTTTTTTTGATATCTCAGCCATTTCAAAACCAATTTTTATCAAATAAACATTGAATTCCTCATAGAATTACATGCTCTTTCATATTTCATAAGAGGTTTCTCATTATCTCACCAACAAATGTTAGAAACCTGAAATTAGGTCTCAAACAAAACTATACGAATACGATGCCTTTAAACTAGTTCGTATGACTGCATGCATGAGATCTGGATGGTTTCATTCCAGAAGCCCAGACGGGGCGTCGTCGGGTTTTGTGAGTGGTGTCTGCCATGACAATAACCCCAGTCATGGTTCAAGTCATCCGAAATTGGCATTGACTGACTGTACGTATATCATCATAGTTATTCGTCCTCAACACACCGGAACAACTCTCGCCGCTTTTATCGCGACTCCCACCTCACCCTATGCATCTCATTCCAAACCCTCCCCTCCCCCTTCTGCATACCAACATACCAGTAATCATGTGGGTAAGCCGATGAATGGAAATGTCAACTTTCTGAAATCGAGAGGTCGTAAAGAAAACGTTCAAAAACATTTTTGAAGAATGAACATGAACATGTGAGAGCAAAGCAGAAGTGTTTTTTTGGGAATGCAGCCAAAACAACTCCCTAAGCAACATGTGTTTATTTATGGGCCCCCCGGAACGAGTTCTCCATACATATTCCTTCTCGAACATCTTCTTTCACACACTGTACACACATGCATGTGATGGGTATTTACATCATTCAACCCCCCCCCCACCTCACTCTCATCTCCTCCTCTCTTGAACAAATGTTGGTGTGTGGTTGTAATATTCTGTATATGTATATATGTGTGTATATATACACATACTGACCACAAAGATGTAAAAACACTACCTCCACCTACCTGCTTCAAAAGCATATCGCATCGCACTTAAATCAGCTTTTCCGTCACTATAGTTTCATTTCGAGGAAGTTGCACAATAACAAGATATTATTTCGGCAAACATCTCTTTTTTTCTATGCATTTCGTTTACTGAAAAGGCAAGTATTTTCATATAGGCCTACATACGAGAGCGCATTGGACTTCATCAATTCCTAGCACTCAACGAATTACCTCAGAGCATCAAAAGATAGTCTGAAAAGAAAGACTACAATTTTACAAGGACAGCAGAAAAATTGGATCGAATTCGGTTAGAAATTAGGGCAGTTATAAAATTGCGAAGTCTGGTTATTTTTCACAAAACAGTTCTTGAACAGTCAATATGAATATGCAAATAATGAGTTGATGATGTCAGCCCCTCACAACCTGCCCCAGGTTGAGCATAAATCATGAAATATCCTGTTTTGTTTTGCTTTGTTTTCTTCAATTACGCCCCAGTACGCCCCAGTCTACAATCCTTATTGATCTCACTGACTGATTATTATTTTGAAGTTATTCAGCCAAGAATAGCATTATGTCTTACACTAAATTCAGGAGCAAAATTTTTAAATTTTCGTCTATTTTTCCAACGATCAATAGAATATTGTGAGGTGATGACATCGTTATCAGCTCATTTATTTGCCAAACTTAGCGAATCTTATAAAATTTCACTACTTCTTTACTTCTAATCCGATTTTGAATTAATATTTCACTGTTGTGCTCGTAAAATTTTTCCTCTTTCTTCTTAGATTATCTTTAATTGGTTCGGAATTTCCAGCAATTCCCTCATTTCAGTATAAGTTTCAATATTCTGCAAACATATAAATTTCGTTTATTGTACATTGACATTGAATTTATGCATTCAACTTTTGTGTGTGTGTGCAAACATATAAATTTCGTTTATTGTACATTGTAATGTAATTTATGTACATTCAACTTCTATTTAAAAATACATATGTTTCAGTTGCAAATTATTTTCCTTTAAGTTCTTCCATCTTTTCAAAATATCAAACATACCATTTCTTTCCTGATTTGAAAATACAATGTACTTATATGATAGATTGTTGTCAACAGAGGGCTTATATAGGATATAGAAATGTGTGCTCTTGCTGCATGGCCGGCAATTTAAAGGGATTCTATAGTATTGGTAGAGATGAGAATTGGGCTTTAAACTTTTTGCGATATACCAAGAAACCACTTATAAAATAGTACAGAGCATACCATTGTAAGAGGAATTCAAAGTTTATTTGACGAAAATCGGTTTTGGAATTGATGAGACATCAAAAAACAAAAGTTAAACAAAGCGATACTAATGAAAGGTGGGTTAGGAATGCTCTTTTTTTATATCTCAGCCATTTTAAAACCGATTTCATCAAATAAACGTTGAATTCCTCTTTGAATTACATACTCGTTCATATTTCATGAGAGGTTTCTCATTATCACACACACACACACACACACACACACACACAAATAGAAACGACTGAAGTTAGGTCTCAACCAAAACTGTACGCTCCCTTTAAAGTACAAAACTGGAAGAAGAAATACGACAAGATTTGTTTCGGTGCATTACCAGGAATGCTCCAAATTTGTCTTCTTCTTCTTCTTCTTCTTCTTCTTCTTCTTCTTCTTTTCGTTGCCTCTTTATATCGCTTCTTTTTTTTAAGTCACGTTCCCTCACGATCGCACCAGGTTTGGCATCCCGTCATTCAAAGATGAAATTTTCATTCAATTGACAGGTATTCATGTTTTTTTTTTCTTTTTTTTATTATTATTATTTTTTTGTTATTCTTGTCGTGTTATGCTCTGTTATCTTGCCAGTGGAGGAAGATTTTCTGTATTTTTTAAATCAGACAATAAATGATTGAATCTTGAATCTTGAATCTTGAATAAAAATTTCTTCTCCATAACTGCAACACAAGTGAGCTGCAAACTCTGTTTTGTTGTTGTTTTTTCGAAACGACTTTCTTGGTGTATCTTATGGGTGGTGGTGAAGGTGTTTGTGTGTGCATTTACGACATGAAAATGTGCCGAGTGTCACCGACATTCCAAAAAATGTTCCTTATGTTTCTTCGCTTTCGTGAATTTAAAGTACTGTACAGTCTTGTTGCTACAATCGCGTTAGTCGCAACAACAATAACGAAAACAATCCAAGCGGCGAACAGGTGACGAAGTTGCCGATTCCAAGTCTCGGGGTAGCAGGATAATGCATCCGACAGGTTTCAGTACATTTCCCTCATGAATGATTTAACGGTCATCACACAAGACGTTAATTGCCCATTTAAACATCATTACCAGTGGCATGATGGGAGTGGAGCCGTCCTTAAGAAATATCCTGTTTTTCAACGAGGTAATCAATCTGTCCTTTGTGGCTCACTGGGAGATTGTAGTGGTCAATCTAATTAAAACCTATCTATCCCCCTTACTTTTTTTGAAAGGAGAAATTTAATCGACAATACACAATAAATTCATTAACATCACAGCCGTATTGTGTGCAGTTAATTCTGAAAAGAAGGAATTGAATTTGTAGAGGCACAACCATGAAAATTAGATCAAAATCGGTGAAAATTATCTCATTTCTGAGCGATTTTGATAAAATTTTCACAGTTGTGCTTGTAAAATTTTACTCTTCCCTCTCAGGCAAACTGTCAACTCGTTCGGAATTCCCCATAAGGGAATGGCGTGGTTTCGGTTGAGATGGGAAATCATGTTTTTTTACTGTTTGCGAGATAATTAGCAACCACTTACGTGAAATATCAAAGAGGATACAAATTCTAAGAGGTATTCAGAGTTTATTTGATGAAAATCGGTTTTTGAGAATTAATGGCTAAGATATCCAAAAACATTTTAAAACAAAGTCCTCCTAATAAAAGGACGGTTCCATCTTTAATTAGGATCTCTTTGTTTCTAGATATCTCAGCCACTTCTAAACCGATTTTCATCACATAAACTTCCTGAATTCCTTTCAGAATTGTACGCTCTAGTTTGTAGTTTGAGAGAAACTCTAAAAATGGGCATCTTCGACACTGTGGCCATATCTTGCCTCCTCCAAAAGTTATATCGACGGGTGGCTTGCGGCCGTCATCAAATCTGAACAATTGATGTGTGTGAGCCCTCACGTTCGCATAGCCCTGGCTGAGCCATGTATGACAAGTACGAATTACGCACACGTAAGTCGTATTAGCCTACTGCTCTTTGTGTCCAAATATATCTCTAGATTTTTTTCCCCTTCTCAAACGCGAACTTTTGTCCACGATTTGCTTGTCTAGTTCCATGATCCATCCACGGAGCTACCCATGATCCCTCTATGCGATTATCCGCCAGTGCGTCTTCCAGTTTATCTCTCCCATCCTCTCTCTCTCTCTCTCACACACACACAACTTATATCTCCCATCCACTTTTCTTGTGTGTATAGAGATTCCAATACATTGTGCCATCAGCACTTTGACAACCAATGCCATCACTGAACTCTAATCCTACTCAAGCCAGGACGTCGAAATAGCATGATTTACAGTAAATCCCTGGAGGTGTTACCTGGTGTAAAATCATTTTTCGAAGAAACATGAAAATCTGTCAGGATTCGGCTGACAAATAAGGGGGAATTAAAAGAAAAACCCACTAACAGGAACAGAATTATGAGAATGAGGCAACGACGAGGGGGAAATGGAAAAGCCGAAAAGAACATCTTGGCCACGTTGGCGAATTTAGCCTTGACTGGCTGACTGCCGGTCGCGTCAATGTATACAGTACTGATGACCAAGCAATTTACATAGCAAGGCCAAGACGTCGTGCCAGCAACAGTGGCGTGTACATGTACATGTATTTCTTTTATTCTCTCCCTCTCTCTCTCTCAACGTGAACTGTATATCCTGCACTTCCAAACTTCACCATGAGGTACAACATCATTGCCCAAAATTCTTCAGCTTTGGAGAGGACAGCGAGTGTGACAGACACAGGGAAGAAGACCGACTTGCAGAGAGAGAAACAGAATGAGAACAGGGTAAAAGGTCATAGAAAGGCGAGGATTTGGAATGAGTATTCTTTTCTTTTTCTCTCTTTGGTCCCAGTGTTTTTATTTGGAAGTTGCGGAAGTTAATCACCTTCAAGGACCAGCGGGATGGAGCGAAATGAAACACTGTCGACGGTAATAGCCCAAATTTGCTCTACAAGTTTTACAAAAATTAGCTTGTACAGCAAACAAGAAGTACAATCGATCGCGATGCACGTACAAGTCGATCGCACGACACGTGACGAGTGTGCAATTTGACCGATGTTGCCATTATGTATGGGTCCCTCCATTTTTTTTTGGCAGTATAGATCTACATAAAATATATATATATGCATATTATACACAATTGCCTGTGTGTGTGTGTATGTGTGTGTGTGTGTGTGTGTGTAACTATAGATTATAAACAATAACATACTTCTATTTTTAGTGTTTTGAGTATCATTGTAAGCATACTAGTACCAAATTTGAATCATTGCGTTTATTCCATTAAAAAAGAAAACAGAGATAAAATTTAAATTATATGCCAACATCGACCTGTCCTTGTTATTCAGAAGGGCCTAGACATGGAAGCCGGGTCTTCGAACAGACATACAACTTCGTCTCAATACCTCTTACTTTGCAGTTTGTACCGCAAATTGACCAGTGTCCATGAAGGCAGCTGCTGCCACCTTCAAAAGGACCATTCATACACCTTTAGGGAAGTTGCTAGTGATAGTGGTGCGTATGTTGCCTTCGTTTTGCATTCAAACATTTGAATGTGTTTACATTCGATAAGGAAGCGATTTGCCCCCAATGCAGAGGAACAACCATCTGGTTCGGACCAGGGAGGTGAGACAAACTTTCCTCTCACCTCCCTGTTCGGACTGTGATAGCCAAACCAATGAAGAAAATTCCGTGCGGGGCCATGCGTCAACTATTCGGCGTGAGAGCTTTCAGCAACACTACATGTAGCTAGTCTAATTGATAAATCTGTTCTATGATCCTCTTTTTGGCCTTGTTGTAAGCAAAATGCGATTACAAAACGAACTCAAGGACTGTGCCACGCAGGCCTCATCGTGTTAAGGTATGAAGCCATAAATACCCACACGCCGACCTTTACATGGGAATACTGTACTGTAGACCTGACAGTAGGCCTACAATCATGCCATAGAATAGAATATAAACAGCAAACAATTAATCCTCCGCCAAACCAACGCTAACACTAGATAATGAAACCTGTGCCCATGAATCTTCCCAAACTCACGGCTTTTTGTTTTTGTATGCTCACGGGGGCAAAAAGTTTCCCCTTGCCTAAAGCCATTTTGTTGGTATCTCCGGGATGCATTTATGTACATGTTAACTCTAATAATAATTCGCTCAAAAAGGGCGTAGGCCTATATGCAAGGCATTGTACTTGGGTTTCGAGTACTGTCGTAGAAGACACTGAAGTTTAATCAGGGGATCTTCGTATTTTGAAACAGGACAAAGTCAACGATTGGATAAAGGCAAGAAAGAATGGCCATCATCACAAAACGTTTGGTGTGCGTCAATTGTCGCCATAAAATTTAGACGGCACTGACTGCCATTGTGCACCAGGACCAACACCAAAATGAGGAACCGTCCGAGGGTTGTCCATTTGCGAATCTCATATTGATTGATTGATTGTTCATTTTCCATCTGACAAGATGGCTGGATAGCCCATATTCAGCTACGTTAAGCTGGTCTTCCATGGTTTCCAGTTGGATGTGAGGTGGGACCACTTCACCGGGTTAAACACCCTGCTCTTTGCGTTGAATGAATAAAGCGGGATCTTTTACGTGCATGAGTTGTTACTCTCTCATACACTGGACCTCTATTTTATGTCCTATCCGAGGGACAGAGTGTTTTGCCTCTTGCTAGAGGGGACGGTATGCTTACACACAACATTGCTCAGTCCAGATTCGGGCTCGAACCCGGGCCGCGTGATCGTGAGGCAGACGCGCTACCGACTGAGCCAACTCACCGCCCTATATCTTAAAAAAAGAGACATTTTCACACTGCGCGTGCCTTGGTCTGCTCACATCTAATTTTCAAAGGGAATGTGATTTTGATGGTGGGTGTGCATGGAGCTCCATGGCGGGTGCCTCCATGCCCCTTGGCCACTTCAGAGCGTGGTTCCCATTGGCGAGGCCCTTCCGGGTAAACTCCTGTACTGTTTGGTTGGTTGTACCCAGGAGCTACTCCATGGTTGCAGCATGGACATTATGGAGCTACTATACACTGTAGCTCAATGGTTGCAGCGAGGAGGTATGGCTGCAACAGGGAGGTTCTCTCTTCCACCTCCTGCATGGTTGCAGTCCACTCGTGTGGTTTCCACTAGATTGAAATACTGGTGCCCAGTGTTGCCCAAACGGACCGAGGTCTCATGGCGAAATGATGAGGCCATCGTATTTCGGACCAGTTCTGAAAAGCTGTCGTCGTTGAACCAGGGAAGGTCTTCTTACGGGTCGTTACCTGCAAGCGCGTCTCGTTATCAATTCTTAATGATCTTGGAGGAGGTGAATTCAGAAAAAGAATGCATTGATTTCTGGTCTTTTCGCCCCGTCCCTGGAGCCCCATAGCAGCCCCATGGCGCCCCAATGGTATGCGTGTACACAGAAGTCCATGTATTACTACCAATGCTCTCTCTCTATCAGACATCACAATTTGTTACATCTTCAGTCATAATAAGAGCCCGAATAGGAATTTCTTCTGCTTCGTCCCATTTGCTTCACTGCGTTCACACGACAAATCTGCAGGGACTATTGTTCTTTTCGCGGACTTGTTTTTAAATCAACACGGACAAACTGCTCCGGGTATAGTATAATAGTTCGGAACTTCGGACGAATCTCCGCAATGTCACGCTAATAAAGAGCCTCGCTGTTGGCAATAGGCGGCGATTACAGCAGTCACAGAAAGTAGTAGAAAAGAATAGGCCGACAGATGGAATGTCTATATTTCTGGACTAAATCTGATTCCGTGTTTTGACACAAGTGCAGGGTATATGAACACCATCTTCGACGCAAGTTGTGAAGGAACAGTCAATGGATCGCACATAAGAGCTTCAGCTATACATGAAAGTCAAAACTGTACACGCGGCTTAGCTTGCCTGAACGAGCCTGACGAATCACGTTGCCCGAAAACTGGAGAGTGTCAAGAGAGGACATCTACCTTTAAAAGTACAGAGCAAAAGACAGCGGGAGACATGCACAGGTGTGAAGTGATGTAAGCAGTTGAACCATCTTTCTGGGCCGAGTTCCAACAAAGTAACATGCCTTTTTCGTGACCTCCACCGCTGCGAGTCTTGCAGGAAGATTCGACAACCATTTTAATACAGTCACGGGGGCCCTCCACTTCTTCTTCCGCTTTCCTTCTTATTCTTCTCAACATTATTTTCCTCCTCTTTCATCTTGTTATTCGTTATTTTCTGTGCTGCTTCTGCACAGCTTCGTGTTGAACTTCCAGCTTCAAAAGATTATTGCAGACAGTCGCATTATGTGTACGACGGTTTGCTCCGCCTCAGTACCGCCTCAGTGGTACTGTACCACGGAGGTGTTCATCCTTTTTCCACTTTTTTTGATGCCACAAAACTTACCCCACATACTTTCTTTCAGAACTCGTGTAGCTCGTGCCCTCCTTTCCTCACTGAATGGCTTTAAATTGACCGAAAAAGCCAAAGACAACACTTGATTTACGAGTGGGTTATTGAATCAATGGGAGAGATTATCTCGTTTTGGTACTCGTCAAATGAAATCTACTGTTATGGACTGACGCCCAAATCGTCCTGCCTGCGTGTCGTGACCTACATATTGTGGGCGCGAATGCCGTGTCCACACTTTTATGTAGTGAAATCGGGCTTGTGCCATGTTTTTTAAAGCGCTCACACATACATAAGCACATAATCAGCGTCGCAGCGCATCACCAATACTTCGTAATGAAATCACGTCTTCTGTGCACAGCAAGTTCAAAACTTCATCTTCCACGGTGCAATGTGTCGTGGATAGTGGTGAGAAATCCATAAAATGTTGAGTCATCAGACTGACGAATAAGAATATGCCATATTGATAGTGAATCTGTTCAACATTGCGTGTATAGGGCTATACAAGTCAGCCACACCTGGTTCATGAGAATCATTCATTGCGTTAAATGCAGAAACTTTTCCTTTATATAGCCGACGTCACCCAGGAAATTGAATGATGCTGTCACAGTAACTTGAACGACTACACTGATACTCTCAGCATTCCACCCTTGCAAACCTCCCAAAGAAGAGGTTAGCACACGGTTTGACGTCCAATAACGGGAGGCTTCAGGTTCTCTTCTGCAGATGAGATTAACTTCGCGACCTTTTCGGGTTACGAGGGAGGAAAACTAAATCATCTCCATAATTTGCAGCTGTACTGTCTCAACCTGAACGGAATAAACAATGTTGTTTGGGGATATGCAGCGCTTGAGCATGGGCTCAAAGTGCAAAATCTTGTCAGGTAGGGCCTACATGGCACGATTTTTTTTTTTTTTTTTTTTTGGCAAATCCTGCAGAGAACGCCCGTTTCAAGAATCCCGTGTAGGAATAGGTTAGGTGTTCGTCAATCGGCAGGAAATGTGACTACCTCTCTCCTTCTCGAGAAGAACTGGAAGAGAACAACATCATTTCAACACTCGAGGCAGAAGAACAACAGAACCTGAGCTTAATATCTGGGTGAAGCTAGACCGAGGAAGTTCATTACTACATGCATAAGGAAGCAAAATATCACAGTTTTGACTTTTCTGTGATGGCGGGCACGATAGTCGATTTGCAGAGACGAATAATATTGGCCCTACTGTTTGTCAAGTACAAACAAACATTTGGAGCTCTCTGAAACAAGTGCCAAAGAAGATGTGACCTGAGATGGGCAATTACAGTAAAGTGGAAAGCTTCACATTTTGCGCCAAGTGATGAGCAATAACAAGTTAACTCTATACATCTTGTGTAGTGAAATACTTTGTTTAATTACACTATCACTACTACCGATTCATGGTCTAATATCGATGACTTCGAACTCCAGTATACAATAGGCCCTACTTTCTGAAGTGAGTAGAGCGGATTACCGTCATACAATTTAACATGAACATAATCATTATCGGAAGAGCACACAAGCTTTACCATTGCTCGAGAGTTAGTTAGTGTTTGACATCCATGGATGGATACCCATGGCATGGGTACACAGACAGGTGTCCCAATTACAAGTACCCTGTCTGATAAGTGTCTGATGCGTCATGCTTGTATATTCTTCCCTAGCTAGCTTGTTCTAGACCTCGCCAGGTAAATGATTTTCGTAGAAAGACATACAGAGTGTATCAAAATGAATATGAATACAAATGTATATCAATAATCCTCCATGGTAAGTAATCCATGCGATTTGTCCATGTGACCATGCTGATATCGCATCCGAGTTCGAACGGTGGCTATTCATTTGTGGGTTGGTTTGTTTGTTTGTTTTTTGTTTTGTTTTGTTTTTTTGAGGGGGAGGGAGGGAAGGGTTGCGATTTTTGTCACAGTCCCAAATCCTGGGGGGGGGGGGGGTCCTTTAATGCGAACTAAAAAATCTAATTCAAATCTTGGCAAAAGCCCTGGCCATCCTTTTTGAGGAGACAAATTACATTGGCACCGCAGGCTGACCACATATTATATTATAGGGTCCTATACGTTCCAGATCAAGTGCGTTAATATAAAAAAGAGAGGCTTCCACCTTTGCAGCTAAGACCTACTTCTGTGAAGACTCATGTGTGATATAGGATTGCATATTTTTTAGTCAAAGATCATCGACTTACTATAGCAATTGCTTTCTGTTGTAACATTGGTCGATAAACAACATTAAAAAGAATGCATTTGATTGTGACCAGAGGATTATCAACAGACTTTGGTACTACAGGTATTTTGTTATTTTAGGTCATTTTGCGAGGTTTTACTTTTATTGGTATGGCGACCATTTAAAAAAAAACTTAGGCCTATGCCTTTCCCTTCAACTTAGGCCCTACATAAAATGACGATAATTACATTATAACCTAGAAAAAAATCCACGTGCAGTTCAGTCCTTGAATTCCACTCTCAACAACGATTTTAAAGGGAAAAAAAAACAGGTAGGCCTAGTATATATCTTTCAAAGTTCATTGAGAAAAGGTTCTTTAAATTGAATGTTACTGATTGAATGCCTCAGAAATGCCTTATCATCGATAATCACGTGACTACAGCAGCTATAATGCTGATTCTGTTATCGTCAAAAGTGTTTTTGATCCGTGTGAAAATTTCATTTTCTTTCACTGTTCTTTGAGTGTAGTTGATTTCCGATAATTTTCCTGAAATTTATCTATGTGCAGAATGAACTGCATAATTATCGTACCTTTAACAAACACAATTCATAACTATATAAGCTAGTCCAGTCACGTGTTCAAGTATGCTATTCCAAAAATGAACCATGGAGTATAATCATGAATAAATCCTCGCAAAAATTAAGGCATAAGTGCATCTGAATGAACAATAAAAGCCTACATGTGCGGTTGTTTGACTTCTGAGGGAACTATTCTGAGGCTGTTATGTTTTAAGATAGGATAGATTCACCTAAATATAGCCTTTATTTACAGGCCTTACGCGCTTTTTCCTTCACGGGTAAGAGTCGGTGCTGCCAAACGTGAAAAGATAGATGATCAAGCCTGGAACAAAGTCTACAATATTGTACAGTATGTCCCCCCCCCCCCCAAAAAAAAAAAAAAAAAAAAAAAAATACAATACAATCAGATTTTCGCATTGATAACACTCAAAATGATTAAACTCTCTAAATGCTACTTCAGGGTCTTAGAATATAACATCTTAGCTCTGTTTTGCAGAAAACCCCATTCAATTTGGTTATGCGGTCACAGAGAAATGTGGAATGTTGGAAAGCATGTCATGAGTCTGATTCTTCCAAACTTCGATGCTTTTGTGTGTGAATACAATAGACAGAACTTGGAGGGAAGAGATTCTTGACATCCTCTACAAAATTCCTCATTTCTCTCTGACCACTGAAGCAAATCGAATGGGTTTTCTGTAAGATGTGTGCAATGAGTTATAGTTTCATACCCTGAATTTGTATTTGGATTGATTCACTATTTTTAAAGATATCATTGCGGAGGGTCCCGTTGAAATTCTTTTTTGGGGACATACGGTACTAGTATCCTCTATGAGTGCACAAACAGTGAGGGCGTGTTGCCATGAAAACTTCCATTCGTGTAGTTTCAGAGTTTGGAATAATTCGTTTTTTGAGACAGATGGGGATCAATTAGAGATACCCCAGTAACTCCGGAGTGGTCTTATGTTACTGATTCAGTCGACGACTGACGATTCGGTCAGAGAGAGATCAAAATCTGCACATAAATCGAGACTAGAAGTCTACGGTGTTCTTGGTTTTCGACAACATGAATGCTGGGAAAGCCAGCAAGTGTTCCAGACTGTTGTGATATCTTCGACCCAGTTTCTCTGATGCTGGGGAAAAACTAGTCCAGCTCACAGAACTGCAGTAAACTTCGCTTAAAAAAAAAAAAAGGGGGGGGGGTATCAACTGGATAACAACGAAAGAACCTATGGAATTGTGAAGTTTCACTAGGTCTCACAAAATAGCTCGTGAACAGTCAATATGAATATGAAACTGAGGGAGTTAATGATTTCATCGCTTCATAACGTGCCGTATAGTTTGTAAATTGTACGCAGAATCTTGACACTTCCATTTTGTTTTCTTAATCGCAATATGCCCCATTCTCAAGTCTAAATTGGTCTGGTCATTATTTGTAACGTCAGGAACACCATATGTTTTACACTTTTGAAGTAAGAAAACCAATTTTCGTATCTCTTTTTTTTTACATTCATGATCAACGTGGCAAATCGTAAGATGATAACATCATCAGCTCAGTCATTTGCGTAATTATTCATATCATTTATTCCAGAAAAAGAACTAAAGCGAAACTTCACAATCTCATAACTTCGCCAATTTCTATCCGATTTGGACCGAAGTTTCATTGTTGTGCTCGTATTCATTTTTTTTTTCTTTTCAGGGAAACTGGTCCGGACCAAGTCAAATAATCTGTTGAGTCGAAGAAAAATTCTACCCACCGCAGAAGGATATAAACAAGTGTTAATTGTATTGTATTAAGTCGAAATTCACAAAACTGGAAGGAGTTTCTTCAGTCCCTTTGAGATTCGACTAGTGTGAGGTTGAATGTACAATGATATAAAGGGGCCCTTCTGGAAAGTTTGGCTACGAGAAATTATTTTGGGAGCTTGCCCAATGTTTGTGTTCCTCACTCACTCAAGAGGACGGATGGGTGATGAAAGGGAAAAACTTGAAAGAAAACATAAATACAAACAAACGATAATGACCGACAAAAGTTACAGTGTTTAAAAACCGAATAAGGCCCTATTCTATAAAGATGGGCCATAGTGCCATATAGGACCTACTATAGTAAACGAAGGCAATCTTCTGACGTATACTTCGCTACTTGGGATTGATGGAAAATATTTTAATGGAAATTACCAGGAATTACGGAGCTGCTTTTACGCTGATTTGTTTCGTTTATTTGAACAAGTCATTAATGATATGCTGATCTATACTGTAAATGAAGTTAAGAAATCACGGTGTATAATACAGCAGATGAAATACACACATATCGGAGAAACGACTGGAGGAGAGAATAATCCCATGTAAATTGGAGACATGGTTGCAAACCTAGATTAGTTCATGCATTTCAAAGAATAGTATACAAAGACAAAACAAACAAATAAAGCACACACCCGCAACTAAGGTTAGGACCTAGGTGATAATGATGGGAAAGAAATTGCTATTATGTGTACCTTGAAATCAGATATTGCATGGATAAACACATTGATTAAAGAGGCAATTCAACAGTTTGGCAATTTGTAACAATTTGGCACTTTGCTGACTGAGCTAAACTATGGTGTACAAATTAATGAAAATAAAAACAATGACAAGTAAAGCATACGGAAGTTTTGAAGGCTAGGCTGACACTATCAAATTATTTATAGAAGATACAATATCATGCCTCCATAATCCAACACCACTGTCTGCTGTGGGGGAAATCGATTGTGGTAAACACTCATTACAAGCCTCCTATGTTGTTATATATTTTGAAGTATATAGCCATGGAGCTAATATGTAGGTCCATGATACAATCATTTTAACAGCAACTCTCGTAGTTTCACTGTGTTGGGTTTTGCTTGCAACAATACACAGTGTGTATGTTCGCATTTTACACAAGATGGAAACCTCGTGAAATTTTAAGAAAAGGAACTGATGCAGTTAACAGCAACTCTCGTAGTTTCACTGTGTTGGGTTTTGCTTGCAACAATACACAGTGTGTATGTTCGCATTTTACACAAGATGGAAACCTCGTGAAATTTTAAGAAAAGGAACTGATGCAGAAAACAAAAGCACTATCATTGCCATGTTTTGATTTCTTATGTCCAGAACAACTCTGTACTGTACAAACCTATGCTGTATACTAGTTTACATACGTTGCTTCCAACCAGGGAGGTGGGACCCATTTCCCTGCTCCAACTAACCATATGTATAGGGCCTACTTTATAACTACATATCTGCCGTATTTTCAAGAAAACAGAAAGGATTATCGTGTATTTTTCAAACTGTTTGGTTTCGTCACAATTTCACTGGACACTAATCGTTGTCACACAAAGATTTGCTGAGTACATAAATACTCATGATTTCGAAATATTGACATTCCATGAAACTCCAGCTCACAAACGTATCGTATACTAGTATACAAGAGAGACAAGAAAATACCAAACCAGGTAAGGCTCATAAAAGCGTTACATAAAGAGAAACTAGGCCAATGAAATTCCATGAAAATGCGCAAATCTAGCAAAAACAAAATGTATTAAACCAGACAAAAACAAAATGTATTAAACCAGACAAAAACAAAATGTGTTAAACCAGACAAAAAAGGCACGCGTGTCACATTGAGAGGCGACTGTGCATTCTCAGCCATGTATGAGTTTGTAATGGAGGTGACAAATTGGTTGTATCAGTGAGTGTACTGTGACCGGCGAAACAGCAAGGTAAAAACGTGCGTAAGAATTTACAAGACAGGATAATACGCAACTGTCTTTCGTCCTGCTGGTGTGGTGGTAAAAGAAAAAAATATGACAACATCCTCAACTCAACCATGATGACAATCGAAAGCTACCCATATTGATACCGAAAAGGAAAGTTCAAAACTGACCCCTCTAACCTCTTCCCCCTTCTACCCCCCCCCCCCCCCTTTACCCTTGTCGGATCCCATTATTCCTGAAAAGACACTCCAATTAGAGGTAAGTAACTGCACTTGTATTTCACGGAAATGGTCAGCGTCAGTCGCAAGGATCTGCACGAAGGACTTGGGTACTGAATTCGACACAGTCTAACGTTTTGTTCTGATTCTGAAGAGGATACATTCAATTTTGCCGCGGCATGACAATTTAAGAGCAAAGACTATAACCCAGTCTTATTTACTGGGTGTTTTAACTAGTACCAGTATCGTATCAGTAGGCCTGCACTTTATGGCACTTGCATATACCAGTGTGTGTGGTGGACCGCTATTTTACATGATTCATTTCACTGAAAACAAACATACTTTGAAATCATAATAAATCATGATAGTACTTCGAAAGTACCACTTTCGAGGAGTTTCCTTGCGCCAAAACTTGTATTTTCGGTTCTTTGCAAAGCTGCGTAATAGCTAGCATTGCGGAAATTCCTCAGCAGGCCTCCAGAACTGAATATTTCGTTCCAATTTTACGTCCTCAGTTACGTCAAACTTTCCGTGACGAGTAAAGTAATCAGGGCCCCCTTTTGAAAAGTATGGGATGCATTCAACTTCAAATGTCTGTCACCATTCTATTGATGCCGTCTCCCTTTAAGCGAGCCAGTCATCAGAAAGTGCACCTGCACAGTAGCATCAGCTACTTGCCCCATGATAGCATCAAGCACCTGTATATAATCAGCACACGCACACAATCTGCACTGGGACAGCACTGTCTCTCCAGGACAGTACCCGATGGCGCTTTTTATTTCATCGAGAATCAAGAACTTTATGCGAATGAAACACGAAAAGATTGAGAAAGACCTCAAAATAATACAACGGTCTGATTTAATTTTGTGGGCTTTGCAGTAACTGCAGTGATAGTTGCCATCTGTGATAGCTACTACCTTTGAGGGACCCCTATATCAATGCTAAAAACCCCTGCATTGCATGTACCAGTTGGCCTAATTTTATGAACTTAGGTCGAGAGGGGGCCGCTGTGGGTGAAACACCTTTTGCAATGACGTAAGTGTATCTGTTCACTGAAGAGCCTCACTTTATCATTATAACCTCCTTGATGTAATCAAGGAGATACATCAAGGAGGTATCTCATACCTCCTTGATATAATTTAGAACGCGACGCTCCTGCAGATCTCACGCCAGCTGAAAGGCTTTTGGCGTTATTGGGCGCATGCTGTTGGTGCCATGAACGCTTCGGGCACGGTTAGATAGTACTTGGTTTCATCAGGGTTCCAGCTTCTTGATCAGTTGGGTGTGAAAAGAATCTAGATGTCTGCATTAGTTTACTCGCGGGCATTATCGCAGTGTCATTCGTTTCTGGCATGCATCAACCGAAGAAAGTGGTTACATCTGCAAAATCAGACAACTCATGACAATGACGGATGACGTAAAGGTCACTTCTGGTCGGTGAAGACAACTGAGAGTGGACCATACTCCTGCTAGCACTCCACATCTGCACAAAAGCCACAAAAGAGTCTCTTCCCATCTCCCTGGTCTATCTGCGTGATGTCGTGCTTGCCTTACTTCCCGAAACACCATCCGCTCCACAAACGATCCCCTTGGTTAAACATGGTCAGCAACAGGGAGGTGGGCCCATCTCCTTGATAGAAACAACCTTTCCAGCATGTTACCATTTTTGGAATTAAGGCGAGAAGGGAGTTCAAACTCGACACACAAGCCCGGATAGGGTTCGTTATTCTCTTGATTTGAATTCAGTACCATCCTTTCAAGATTGTTCTCTGCTAGCTGGCCAACCTCTCAGGTTTTAACTCAGTGATTGTATTCAGTAAGACATGCGAATATATCACCCGACAGCTGACAAAAATCCTGTCGATATTCCCTGATTACAATCTCGAAGGTTACAAAGAGCAATCAAGAAGATATTATTTTAAATGTTGCATGAATCTCACGGGGCAATAACAATACCTAATCATGAAAGCTTTTACGATTATATCTTTCCATTGCCAGGGCATCAAACAAAATTAATGTCGAATTTATGAGGGGATCGAGCCTCCTGCATGTAACCGGGGATCCGAGGCTTAGCAGTTCCAGACGGATGACAAACTACCTAAATGGTGGCCCCAGATATCATTTGCTTCAAGCTTAGTAGTCAGCCGATAAGACATCAAATTTTAATATTCTATTGCTAATGAATTTTCCCACATGCATGGTTTATTGTAGCAGTATCTGAAATTGGTGCAGTGTTTACATATTGCCCTACAGGAATCAAAATTTGGGTTTACAAGCGCTTATTTTTTATTGACATAAAAATGCAGAAAAAGATTTAGGTCAGCCACGCTTTACCGCCTCGTAACTGATAGCGACAAGCCTGACAAACCTCGATGTCATATTCAGTACCGTCTCGGTGCGATACGATGATTCTTGACAGCTGACTATTCTCTGGAATTTCATCTCCGTTCTAAGCCTCCGCCAACTGCGATTCAAATCTGCATCACCATTACGTCGCATTCGATCATCGATATTCATTAGCCGGTCTCGGTTTGGCATATCAAAGTCTCATACAATCATTATCCGCGGGAAAATACATTGGACAGGTAAAGCGCAAAGTATACGTTTGTTCGTTCGAACAAAAATGCATTGGACAGGTAAAAGCAAAGTATTCGTTTGTTCGTTCGAACATTCTTGCAGTTGTATAGTTGTAAAACACGAGCCGAATTTTTTTTCTCCCTCCTGCTACTGGGAAGGGATGTACTACGAGAAAAACGGTGATGTCCGACCACAATCAATGTCAATATTGAAGTCTGTGTTTTCTCTCCCCCCCCCCCCCCCCCCAATTGCATGTTTGACGACCCCTATAGTTCGGATGATGTATCAGTGCCGACAAGATGTCTGGCCATACACAGAACAGATCGTCCGTTGGCATCACGAATGTAGCATAGTAGGTATACTGGTATCGTAATGTCTGTTAGATGATAGTGTCACTGTCATGCTTGATTTTCCTCCTTTCCCCTTGGAACAATTTAATTCTGCGCCCATGATCACAACGCGTAAATTCTTTCCGCATACAACTTACAAGGTCTGACTGGCGCAGAGGAGGTTACAGAGGTTTCCCAGCGGGTCTTCCCCCTCAGTGCCCGGGAAGGTCGGGCTGCACTCGCCAGGTGACTCTTGCTCCCCCCAGCCCCCGCGCAGTCTCCTGAGCCCGGAGTTTAGTCTGAGATGCAGCCAACGCACGACAGGCTAAATCGGTAGAACTCGCGTGGGTTTACACAGTCCATCCGATCCGCGCTTTTCAGTTCAAATCCGTGCAACCAAGGAGGTATGGTTCTCTCATACCTCCTTGGTGCAACCATTCGAAGGAGCCAACTCCTTTGCTATCACGTACGCTTGGCAGGTAAAAGGAGGTAGCATGAGGAATCCCTGACGTACAATGCACTTTCACATTGGCCGAGATATGGCGCTAACATGACTGAATTCAAGTACAACGTCTGCGCAGAGCAGACTAAAAGTTACCGCGCCAACTGGAAAAATTGAAAAGAGACAGAGAGACAGAGAGAGAGGGAGAGAGAGATGGGATAGGAAGGTGAATCCTCAGTCACATTTTCTGCTTTGTTGCGAATTTTACGACTCTGCGTGTGATGACTTTCGTAGCTCATGTATTTCTTTGTTGTTGTTGGAGATTTTGTTCGTTTGGCTTCTTCATTCGTTTGCTCTTTTTTCTTTCTTTTTCTATTTGCAGACTGCTGTAAGTGCCGGTATCCGTGCCTTCATTTCGAGGTCTGTCTAGACGACCGACATTCCTTCCTACCCTGTCGGTCTTGGTAAGCAATCACGAGTCCGTCTCTATACTTCAGCCATAAGAAAAAAGCCATTTCCACAAATGCTAGCTTTGTTTTGTATGTTCACCTTCTAATAATGTGAGTAAAGAATGAGTGCAGAAAGCTACACATTCATTAAGTCCATCGACCAGGAAAGTGGGAACCCTCCCTGGTCGTACCCACAGGATGGGAAAGAACTAGTAATTACCAAAAACAACTTCTGACCGACTGCTCAAACCCATTTTGATGTCGGTATATTAAAAATCGATGGCATTCAAATCCCCCCCCCCCCCCCTCTCTTCGTCACGTACGTGTTGTTCATGAAATCTTGATCATTTTCTTACACATTATTCTCTTGCAAGACAAATTCGTTTCATGATCCTCGAGAAGCTGCATCTGGGGTATCAGTACATATAGTCAAGAAAATATTAGAAAGACGATTCATCCCTTGAAAGGGGATGGCTAGTAACTGATCAGTGGGAATCAGTGGGAATGCTGGAGGATGATTGTTCCAATCCTTGTGGGATTCATTTAAGAGTACATTGTATATCTATTGTTGTGTGAAAATTATTTGATTCAGAATGGTCTCATATTCAAGTAATGTGCAGTTTAATGTTTCCAGGTTAGCGTGCCTGGTCAGTGACGGGGCATTAATCTGCACATTATTTGAATATGAGACCGTTCTGAGGCAAATAATTTTCACACAACAGTAGATATATAATAAATATACTCTTAAATGAATCCCACAAGGATTGGAACAATCATCCCTCAGCATTCCCACTGATCGGTTAGTAACCATCCCCTTTAAGCTTGCATGATGATTAAAAAAAAAAAAGAGATAGAGGATTCCCAGCCAGCCCTGCTTGTACAACTTCGTAACCAAAAAGATCATCACGAAATTGTCCCAGGACGTTTTGTATATCTAGGTGTCATTTCAGTTTTCTTTTAATATGATAAATGTCACCTTTTCTCTGATATTTCGCAGTGTTTACGTATTTCACTACAGCTTTCAAACGACGTAGGATTTTAAATAGCTAAAGAAAAAAGCAAAAAACTTTCTTCGAATACTTATTCGTAGTTCATACACTACTTGATTTAGCTAATTCAAAAGAAAAAAAATCCTCGAATACTTATCCGTAGTTCTTACACTACTGTTTAATAGGCAGGCCTGTAATTCTCAATGTAGGCCCTATAATTATTTTCGGAAAATTTCTTTGCAATGTTTTACTCATTTTGTGTAATATGCAGAAATCAAATCATATCAAATCAAATTTCTCTGAATACAGTCTACATTCGCCTTCTTTGATGGTATCTCTGTAGTATAGTTTTTCAGTGTATTTTATGATATTTATAGAGTATGAGAAATAGATGTCATTCCCAAGAATTTTGATGGTCCTGAAAGCTAGGTCGACACATGCATAATTTAGTATACTAAAGTTTCGTGTCAATCCAGGACCCCTCTCTTCGCATATCGAAACACTGACAGATAAAGTGTGACAAGATAACCACGCAAGCTGTTCCTCGGAATACATGTAGTCCCTTGAACTGCTTTTTTAAGTAGCCTAATACCTTTCAACAAGTCCTTCGCACTGCCCTTTAAATAGCCAAGCATTTTAGACTTGTAAACAAGTCCCTAATCATCTAAAAAGTCAGCGAAGTGAAGAAGAGCTGCCACGTTTATCCCTTATCAAACAGTTGGTTCGAGACATGTACGGTATCGAGTCCAAGGTTGACGAATTACTCACTGACAAAAAACAGTCCGATAAAAATTCATGTCGTCCTGATAGTGATAGATTATCATCGATCTTCATCAAATTTCCCATGGGTCACTTCCACACTCTCGTCACATTACGTAATCACGCACTAGTCGCGCATTTGGGGGCAAAAACGCTGACTACTGTAATTATTTGTGCCTTCAGGTTTTATGTTCAACCCGTCGCTCATTTTCCTCTCTTTTTTATTCTCAAATGCATGCCTGCTGCGAGAGACATACATCTTTGCTGCTGAAATTGGGTCGTTAACATACCTCACTAAATTTAGCGAGGCACAACAAGGTCACCCCACGGTCATTTCTTTTTTTCTTCTTCTTCTTCTCGTGGTGGCGTTCTGACCGGAAGCAGTGCATTCGTTACTTGGTCGTATGTTCCCTTTCGTTCCTTCCTTTTTCTTTTTTCTCTTTACAGCCACACAAAAGTTAAAAGGTTCCCTTGAGGTCACGACCCTTATCAAAGGTAACTGCTCAAGAGAGTTATCTTTACATGGATATGTAATATGTTTTGATAATGATTGGATTAGTAATCTATCCTTTTGGATTCTATTTCTTGTGAATTCTTACAAACGAATTCTGCATTTCAAAATGATACGAAATTTGACATGATTAAGTTCTGTTAAATCATTCCGTGACATTAATTTCATTTTACTGCTGATCTTTATGGGCAAAGTTTGAACTGGGGAAACATTTCTGACAGAGCACGCGCGAGAGCTGGAGGAAACGGCGTTGGTTGCGCTATGTGCTGGATTACACGCAACGAACGAGAAGGAGGAGGGCATCTTATAGCAGGGTGAAGCTTAGATCTCCCAGTTCTCCCTCCTTGTGTCCCATAAGTAATTCCCCGATAAATTGAACAGGACAGAGTGCAAGGATTGCATCTTTCTGCACGGAGCCTTCCACTGCGGAGAGTATTCTAATCTTCGGGGCTGTTATCCTCTAGCGGACACGCGGCCTTTTCCCCCCCTCCATCCCAAACTCGTGCAGGCTGCATGGCACAGCCCCTACGCCAACAGGAACTGTCTCTTTAACATGACAGAGCGCCCAAAAAACTCTCAATTACGAGTCATGCTGCGAGAGACTGCGGATGCAAGCCGGTGCAACAGTTGAGCACATGCAAGAAAAAAAATAAGACAGAGGCAACATTCTTCAGCAATGCACGGGTGGCCAATCAGCGACCAGGACAATCCGGAGACGCCCGACAACGTGGCAAGACATAATCGCAAGAAGCTCCCCGCACTCTCGCCATCTTTGGTAGTAATGACCGTCGCAAACTTGATGAATGATTTATGGAAGGTATGGATCACAGCTGGCATTAGGTTGTGTACACAACTCTAAAATGGCGACATCAAAAACTTTTGGCGCTGACATAGGAAACATAAATAAAAACGACAGCCCCCCCCCCCCCCTCATAAAAAAAAGGACTTTTGAGGTCATTAGCTCCCTCAGCCCCCCTTACAATTTATATAATCAGATGGTGATCACGAATACTTGAGTGGGAGAACCTATAGAATTGAACAATCATCTCTCTTCACTCAAAGAGCATCAAATTAAGGTTCATAAAAGTTCATACTCTAAAATCATTGTTTAAGACAGGTGTTTAACTCAATGCTTACAGTAAAGAGTTGATTGCACAGGACTTGCCATTGACAGTAGCCTATTAGCGAAGAAAACAGATGAACTAGAATAACAGCATTAACACACTTTCATTGCGCCAACGACGACTAATATTGCACGTATTGTTTTCGTTTTACAGTATTTTTTTTTGAAATGTGATCCTCAACACATTTTGGTGTAAATTTGTGCTTCGACAAAGTGCTATCTATTAAAAAAGGGGTCACAAGGGAAGACTGACTCCAACTCTGCTGTGACTGTGGCTCCACTGTGTCGTGGAATCGCGTTTATTACTTCCGGTCATTGGCCAGGGTGATTAGTTCGCAACGTTTGCGGCTGCTGACACAAACTATTTAGTCCCAGGCGAATAACAAACTCAGCCAAATATTAATGATAACCAATAATTCCAAACAAACTAATATGTAGCGGGAGAGCTTCGGAAGAGGGTAAGGAAACGGAAAAGTGCAAACTGGTTCAAAAGGGAGATGTCGTGGGCAGTCGGAAGCAATCACTGTCCGATAAAACGGTTAAAATACTTTCTCTTCTTAGATCATTCATCACGTCTCCTTCATGACAAACCCATCCATCAACCCCAGTCTTTTCGCTCAAATGCTTGAGTGTAAACGTTCAACACGAATGACAAGATGATTGGTTACAGGGATGGTACAATTTTGGTTGAGATGGGGGATTCAGATTTTAACTTTTTGCGAGATACTAACTAGAAACCACTCATCAAATATTAAAGAGTAAACAATTCCAAGAGGAATTCTATAGTTTATTTGAAGAAAATTGGTTTTGAAAGGCTGAGATATCCAAAAAGAAACTTAAAGTCTCATTAAAAGTTAGGTAACAACTTTTGTCAGGACCTCTTTATTTTTTTGTTAAGTGTTATCTCGGCCATTTCACACCCAATTTTCACCAAATAAACTTTCAATTCCTCTTAGAATCATAATTATGCTCTGTCATATTTCATGAGGTTTCTCATTATCTCGTACAATCATCATCAAAAACGTTGGAAACCAAAAACCCTCTCTCAACCGGAACTGTATCATCCCTTTAACTGGGCTTCTCAATGGTTCGGATGCGGGTGCAGATTCATAGAAAGTAATTCATGGGACATACGTTGTACAGCAAAAGAATATGTGCCTGATCATCTCAAAGCTTTCGGAAAGGCATAGATTTTCTCGGTCGGTTTCTGATTCTTTAGAAATTTCGGCAAATTGTGGTGTGTTAAGTTGAGGGCTGATAACAAACAAGTCTTGTATACTCATTTCAAACGACAGATAACACTATCGGTGTCGAAATTGGTCTGAGCATAATTATGGCATGATGATCCTCCGCAAGTTTCTCATTGTATTAACGGAAAATAGGAACCCCTCTGCCATGTCTATCTCCAAACAGCTTATTCAATTTCTTGTTATTGTCACGACCCATGGGCATGGGCAAATACGGCAAAGGTCTATGATATACCAATGTACGATGTGTGTATGCTAAGAGTAGTGTGTTTGTGTGTGTGTGTGTGTGTGTGTGTTTGTTTGTTTGTTGCCTTCTCGGGGTGTCAATATTTCTCAAACTCCTTCAGGCACGCCCACAAACAGAAGAAATTATAAGGGATTTATTCTTTCCAATGAACGAATGAAAAAAGAAAAAATCCTTCTTTCGTAATCACATCCAAAACCAATACATGTATTTCTTGACATTGGGAGGGATTCACCATCTTGTACTCTGTGATAATTGTAAAAGTATCCTCTTGGCTTGGAGCTTACCTATTTTCAAGCGCAGGTTGATATTCAAGTTTAAGAGTTTGATAATGACATTACCGCTCTAACCATTGCTAACAGGTCCATGGATTCCTGACCTCATAGGGTACATGATATACCAATGAAATACTTCTTCTTCTTCATTAAATGGATATCGATGCAAGGCGAAGCTAGCTGGAGCTTGTCCGATTCACGTAAGACAAGAGAATCATTTTCGTGACCTGGATGACTGCTGTTCGTGTTGCATTTCGGCTCCCTTTATCCTTAGGGAGCAAAACAAGTTGGGAGATGGGTTAATTTCTTGGAAAACTACAAAGAGTGATGGTGAAAAGATATTCAAATGTCCGACACTGCTTCTAACTGAAACTTCCCCTCCATGAGTGATGACTTTCCCATCGGATTATGAACCCAGAGCTAATTTCGGAACATTCTCGAAATAAGAGGGGGTGGGGGACGATGCGGCCCTTCTGTTTTGTTTTTTCTGTCCGCATCATCGCTGTCTCTCCCTTTCCTCTCCTACATGCTGCAGCGCCCTGGTATTGCGTCGACATATGTTTCTGATAAGCGTTTAACCAACCCACCTTTCCACTCGCTGCCATCCCACATTTCATCAGAAAGCATGTTTACAAAGGGCGTCGGCTGTTTGCGACTACTGGACCCTCAGTGCTGATGCCTGTATAGATGGACAGACGGTGGTAACTAGACACACACGGACAGACAGAAGGCAAAGGCTTTCTGTACTTACTGCCGTCCACTCAAAAAGGATCCGCGTCTCTACAAACTTCTCTCTCCGACCTAAATTTTCCACTCGCCCACACTCACTTCAGACAAAATTCGAAATCGACTGACGTATATTTTGTACTTATTAAGAATTGAATAGAACGGTTGAGACAAAATTTTGAGTGTCATTATCACTTTAGGCAGCCTATCACTTATCATCCACTCCCCTAACACAAGCGATCACAACCTACATTCGGAAACAAACTAAACGGCCGAAAAGAACTAGTGCGCAGAGTTCCGTGTGTAATGCCAAAAGCGCATTATAACAGCATTTGTCTCGACACCATACGCGCATCCTCTTCGGGCTTCCCCACTATTTCCTTCGAATGAAGATGTTTTTGTCACAAGTTACCATCATCGTTTGACTTCACGCGAGGTACCCCTGACCCTTACCAGACCCTGCCTAGACATGTAAGCCTGCAGTGTGCACGGCTTCGCCTGCTGATTTAGCTGGTGAGCGTACGCATGAAAAAACTGATGACGCGGCGAACCAATAGACCGATGACTTCCCGCTTACGTTATTAGGGTTATCACCTCCCGACGTTTATATCCACCCAGATTATTCCGCGCCTATTGACTGCCGATTTACAACAGCAACCTCGATGGGAAATAAAATAATGTTATGAAGGTGAAGTTAATCAAGCTTACCTGCAGGTAATGTGACTTGTCTACATAATGCTATCGTCGATAGGAATAGGACGATAGCTACTCGAATGTTCAATTCCTTCAATAAATGTAGGCTGAAGCCTATAGTCCGATCCATGGCTGGCGTCTTGGCGGCGATCCAAGCTATGATCAAGCTACGACATGAGGAGAGAGTTGGAATTAGGCCCCTAATTGACCCAAGAGTTCAATGGCCACTTGGAAAAGCACCGACGAAGAGCATGTATCGGGATAGTTCCAATTAATCTATGGGTAATCTCTCCGAACACGTCAGATGACAGTTTCTGAAACGAGAGATGGTCCGGGCGAAATGCCTCCGAAATAAAACTGCACACAACCCGTGCGTGATTGTGGCAAGGTTTCGGACTGCAATGCCCCGATGGCGACGAAGTTTTCTGCCGACGGGAGGGCCCACGCCAAGAGAAAAATCTGCCGCTGAATTTATACACACTCATACACATACACAGATTTTTCTAGTCGTCGGGGGCAGTTGCTGGCGAAGTTGGGAGAGGGGCTGGCCTGATCGTACCACCACACCTGCGCGCGGAGATTACGAGCTAACCTGGTTCCGTTGGGATGAACATCCAGCACTCGACCCGGTCCTGTCTCTCGTCAGCGTAAGCTGTCGAACAGAGAGCGTTCGCAGGGGTATGCCACCAACTTTTTCGCACAACTCCGATCAACCTTGCGCTCTGGCGCTGGGACAGCTCAGCGATTCATGAAACAGGATGTGAAAAAGCGCGGACTAGTCGAACTCTTGACAGGGGGAATTTCACTTCACTATTGGAGGGACTGGAGTGAAAGTGAAATATACCTTCACCCTAGAGCAATTCTACATTCCCATTAAAATCTGAATTTTGTCTCTCTCTAGCAAATGATTTAGCAAGTTTTATCATGTTGATTCTTAGCATTTGATTCGAAGTTACCTTGTGATATTGCGTGTTTTTATCCCCATGGTATAAGTCGAACCTTCTAGAAATGTTCGGGTTATTACTGAAACTATTTCCCGTGGGTCTCCGCCGTTGTTTCTGCCTCTCTAGTAATGACATCTGCTCACGTCTGTTCGTGGTTCGTGCAGTAGCCTTACAATCCAGTCTCTTGTGTTTAATCCGCGGGTCAATTTCGTGGGTGATATCTTATTTTGCTGACCTAAAGCCTGGTAAAATCCCGTCACTTTTGTTCGAGTGATGCTGACTTGGCAGACTAATTATGCCCCAAGCAGCGAGCTTATCATGACCGGGTGAGTGCGTCCTGTCTCCAACCCTCTCGCCTCATATATCATAGCCTTGATTCAAGACATTCATATCATTACATACCACTTGAGTTTATTTCCAACATGTTTTCTTACTTTCCAACCCGAATGTTCGCGAGGCACTGGTGGAAAACATCCGATGGTATATCTGATACACATTAGGCGAATAAGTCATGAGAATTCCTGGTAAAAGCAAGTTCAACCATACACTCACTCATTCTGATGTAAGAGACACCTGGAGGTCAAAAGGTAAAACCAAGGTCTGTCTTGACAGAAGTGCTATGCAATGTTCCTACAAATTGTGTCTGCCAGTAGCAACACTTCTCGCATTGAGCCGGGACTAAAGCTACTTCTCGCATTGAGCCGGGACTAAAGGCAAGCTGTTGTTGTTTTATATTGAATTATCTCTATTCGAAGAAACTTATAATATTCCTAGCTAAAACAGAAATTCGTTTATATCCCATGTGAGGTAAAGCCTAGTAGTGTAGCTAACATCATGTAGCTACAAACGTTTCGTTTGTAGCTCCATGCTAACATCATTCCCCAACCCAAAAAGAATCCAGAGTTTATGTGGCTCTACGACTACACAGCAACATCCATGCACAAGCTGTCACGTGTTCTATTCAAAATGACATTGGACAAGATAATATAACTGTATATTAAATGGTTTAGTCATATACCACTTAGTGATTGGCTAAACACAGTCACGTGATGGAGGCACATTGGTTATGTTCGCCCATGGGCAGAACATTTTTGTAATGTTCTCCCATGGGAAAACATTTTCACGTAACAAATGACAAACGATACCAAACGATTGAACGATCATATTTTCACGCAATCGATAGGATAAATTTGCCTATTCCATCCATACAATGTGAAAAAGCAGACGACCGATTATTGTAATGCGTACGAAATTGATAATTTGACTAACCCATATAATATTAACAGATGATGACTTTTGTTGTCGGGAACATATACCAAACGGTTAAACCCTTCGGGTGGAACATTCGGTGTGTTCCCTCCCCCGCCAGTCATCATCTAAGAGTATATAGGCCTAATGTGTATACACATAATGTATATTACATGATGCATGTCTACATGCTCGTCGATGCTCGTCGAAAGCGGTACATTGCGAGTGACGTCACGTCAGGTAACATAATTCAAGAATTTGACTGACTGCCCACGGGGCTGGAATCAAATAATGTGTACACATGCAGAACATTAGTGTAACAAATATTGTCACGTTTATCTTTGTGATAATTATATCATTCGACAGTCCCTTGAGAGTTATATTGTCCCTCGAGACCATATTTTCCCTCAGCGCTGCGCGCTTGGGAAACGTTTGATCTCCTGGGGGAAATATTAATCCAATGGAGATGTCAAGCGTAATATCGCACCTCTAAAAATGCAATATCTATTATAAGGCTGTGCATCTGTGTATGTAAATGTGTGTATACTTAAAATTGTGAAAATGAACGAGTGAGTTTTATATAAAGTCAATTTGTTTAAAAAAGGGAATTTCACTCCTAAGCTAGGCCTAGGTATATGCAAATACAGTGAATGCAAGAATATTAACATAACACATCAGTTAAGTTTGAATAAAACCAAACATTCAATTCGAAAGTTGCGAATTTTTAAGTACGTTTGACTAAACTCAAGAATAAGAGTAAGGATATAAATAAGAAGGCTGCAACGATTCTTAACGGCACACTAGGAGAACGATATAAAGGAAATGTAGAGAGATTTCTACAAAACTGCATTTGTAATAAAACAATTAAATTCCCTCGACTTTTGCTTACATTAATGTTCCCCCTGCATTCAGAATGTAGTAGAGCAATTAGTGCTCCCCCATTACGCTTGATAAACAAAAATAAAACCAAATGGCCTTTAATTTTCTTTATATCGTTCCACTACCGTGGTTTCACGAAAGGTTCTAGCCTTATTATCAAGTGACGGCAGTTTCAAAACTTATTAAAATGGTAACTTTTTAACAGATTATCTGATTTTCCTCAAACTTCACTAACGTGTTCTTCTGACGTTGTTGAATTAAATAAAATTCACACACACATATATAATATATATGTATTTGGAGTAAATTTATCTTCAATGAATCATGCATTAAGATAAAAATAGTTATATAAAATTTACAGGATGTAAAAAGAAGGGGAATCAATATTATAGTGTATTACTGAGAAAGAAATCTGAAGGCATATTATTTTGAAGGTTTCTATTTTGTAAATTACCATCATGGGGAAGAAAGTTGGGTTGGCATGATAATCATAAAACAGTGCGTACTGCAAACATTATATCGCTCAAAGAATAATGCCCTTTACATAACGCCATAACCTCTAGTAGTCTCCTCATCCAGCGGTTCCAACACCAAATCTTTAAAAATTCAAAACTTTTGTGTCGATTGCCCGATTTTCCTCCAACTTTCACTGATGTGTTCTACTGTTTCTACGTTCACTCAATCCACATTTCTCTTTGTTGTCCACGAGTTCGACATTACAACACGGGGCTCAACGTGTCGGTCTCTTGGGCATTATTTGTTTGTTGTCAAACTCATGGGCTGTATGACTCGTGGGCTGTACAACTCATGGGCTGTATGACCCGTGGGCTACATGATTCATGGGTGTCGAACGTGCACCCGTTACTGATGCAGGAGTGGAGCTGAACTCCCCGCGATCGCTGCGCTGCACGGACGTCAATTCTCACGATTGACTTGGCTTACATGGTAAATCACCGAGGTTTTTCCCGATAACACTAACCCCGTCCCAGTTCTAAAAAGTAACCAGTAATCGCAAGGGGTTTTGATGAGTTTTTAACGAGGAACTTGTGAATTTGATTAAAGTTCACTGTGATCCGTTTTTCCAATTCCACGCCCAACAGATAATTGACATAAATGAGATTCCAACTGTCTCTTCAGCAGTACCTCCGTTGTTTGAGGGAACTTCCGAGAAGTTTCTGTCGCTTCCTTTATCGTCTATACGTGTGTGTACATGTGTTAGGAGGTTTGTGTGTGTATGTCTGTCTGTACGTGTGTTTCCTTTCTACATACTTGTCTGTTTTTCTGTTTTATTTTGGGATACGATCTTTTGATTATGTGTAATGATGGTGAATTGTATAAATGATTAGAAAGTTGTCATTCATAATTCATTGTTTTCTCTTTTTATTATTAGAATTCTTTTCTCTTTCCGATTTAACCCCATGCACCCATATGTCCTTATGAGGACAAACTAGTGTCTCTCAGATTTTACAACAATATTCTTGTCAATACAAACACGAATATTGCCTTTTTTTCATCTGAATAGTTCTCCAATATAGCTGCCTCAAATTGAATACAACATCTCTATCTATTTATCCCTTCATCTCTCTGTCTGTCTCTTTCCCTCTTTAGTACAAATATACAAACATCTACACCCTCTCAGTAGTCTCTGTCATTCTTCACTTCAGTTTATTCCTTAACTTCTTAAAAGCATTTGAATATGGAGATAAAGCTCCATGATTTGATTATATATTGATTTGACTTCAAATGTATTTGACATCCTTCTCATGAAGAATGATAAGGATTTTTTTTTTAATGGACTCTACGCTTTATTCTTTTGGAACATTTAATCATCAACACAATTTTCTTGGGATATCATTATGATAAACGAACAACAGACAGTTTGTGCAGGAACATTGTTCTCCATTCGAGGCTTTAATGAGGAGGAAATAATGTAACTTTGTATGGAAACTAATAGGAAACCTCTTATGATCTCTCACCGAATATGTATCAACATTCGCCAGGTTGTGCAAGACTTGTTGGTGCTACAATATTTTTTTTTTTCATTTGAGAGAATAGGACTAGGCAGGGTGAGAAAGAACATAGTATAGTGATCCACAGTTCGTGAAAGTTGTCATGTTACTGTAGAAAGGCTGCTGGAATTTGGAAAATTCTTGAGGATTGTATGCGAGTTACCCAACTCAACATCGTCTACCCAGGGTTCGATCTACCCCATCCGTGTGCGACTAATTGCTTGCTAAATTCAAGACATGTGTTCACCACCACATCCATCGTTTTCTTCGCAGGACAGGGGATGAAAATGTGTCCACGATGCATTCAAACAGTTCACAATCAATTTCGAAGAAATAACACCCATGTTGCATTGCTCAGAACTAAACCAGGCCTTTAAACGTTGATTTAAAGGTAAGTTCCTTGCAAGTAAAAAGATAATCTGAAAAGAAAGAGCACAATCGTATGAACACAACAGTGAAAATTTGATCCAAATCGGATGGGAAATAAGGAAGTTACGAACTTGTGAAGTTGATCGCTTTTTTCACAAAACACTTCTACACGTATAACAGTCAATATAAACATGCAAATAAGTGAGTTGATGATGTCATCACCTCACAACTTGCCATATAGTTTGTACATAAAATCTTGATATTTTCGTTTGTTTATATGTGTGCGTGTTGTTGGTTTTTGAACCGTAGCTACATGCCCCAGTCTCAATCCTGATAATATCTGATTGATCATTATATTTTTCAGCTATCAGTCAAGAATATTAAACATTATGTTTCACACTTTTATGAAAGAATATTTACTTTTCATCTTTTTTTTACAAGATCAATAGAATATTGTGGCGTGACGACATCAACAGCTCACCCGTTTGCACATTCACATAAACTGTTAGAGAACTGTTTTGCACAAAAAAAAAGAGAAGCTTCACAATGTTGTAACTTCGCTAACTCTTATCCGATTTCCATTACATTTTTACTGTTGTGCTTATAGAAGTTTACCCTTTCTTTTCAAACTTACTTTTAACTGGTCCAGTATTTTTCAAGTCCAGGCTAGCCTTTTTTTTCAAAGGCCCTCTTGCTAATCGCTCTGACAGTCATGAGCAAAAGGAGAATAAGCGTCACCTATCGCTGGCTGCTCGATTGTGTGCCTCGCTTGACGATCTTCTGACCGCTTCTCTTGCAATTTCAACAGCGATAGGGCCTTTGACAAAGGCTAAGTCCGGGCTGTATAATATGTGTTTTTTTTTATGCTATTGTTTTTCTTTTTCTGATTTTTTTTTTCAATGAATGATTTTTCCGATTGCGAGCATCCATACTCTCCTCAAGATCAGTTTGTCAGGGCGTTTGAAATACGGAAATGTGTACTTCCACTTTTCATGATCGCGTTGAACATGCCACGACAGCAACCACAAAGCACACCTAAGGAGCGAAATCAATTTTTGGTTTAATTACAGTTGCACCTCATATCTGTCTCCTGGTTCTCTGCACCATTGTATACAGCGATGAGAAGGATCAGTTCTCTTGATATTTCTAATTTCTTATGACAGGCTGACAGTCAAAATTCCAATGCATGGTCATTATACAAAATTAATACAATTTATACAACGTCCAAGTAGATCCTTGTAATTTGATTGGAGGATTGTTGGTTCTAGTTTTGCGTGCAACTGCGTGTACTGTGTGTTGCATATTGAGGATCGCATGCAGCTAGCGCAGTGTACGTGTGCGGTACATGCATGCGCGTACGTAGGCCTACGTAGTGCTAGTGTACGTGTATGAGCGCTAGTATAGCTGTGACCTGTATCTACACTGATTGCACCCTGCAGAAAGAGAATCACAGTGGATCCACATGTAAGTATGGCTATATTTTTCATACATAGACTTCTAGGCCTACTTAGACCAAAAAGATCTACTTGGACGTTGCATAAATCAAATAGTGTATGGTCTTTACTCGTGTAATGGCACGAGATTTCGCACTCGGTGACAATACGACATTGCACTCGTGACCATTCACTATATCGAATGTTGGATGACGCTATTGCCTCGAAGGCCTGTATACAAAACAATTTCGCGCGGTAGCCCGATCTTTATGGCTGAAGGAGATTCCTGCTGCTGTTGCACTATGGATATCTTGATATCCACGTACATGTATACAATAATTTGTATTATACAACGTCCAACTTGTAGATCCTTGTAATTTGATCGGAGGATTGCTGGTGACGTGATATTCAATAAGTACTCCATTCAACGCGCCGTGCAATTTTGGTTCTGTTTTTGTGTGCAACTTGGTTCGATTTTTTCGTTCTATTCCACAGTTCGAGAAAACGTACGGTACTGCATGTACTGTGTGTGTTGCATATTGAGGATCGCATGCAGCTAGCGCAGTGTACGTGTGCGGTACATGCATGCGCGTATGGAGGCCTACGTAGTGCTAGTGTACGTGTATGAGCGCTAGCTGTGACCTGTATCTACACTGATTGCACAAGCCAAGAGAATCGCAGTGGATCCACATGTAAGTGTGGCTATATTTTCCATACATATATAGACTTCTAGCTGTCTAGGCCTACTTAGACCTATCCAACAATCCTCCAACCAAATAAAGATCTACTTGGACGTTGTATAAAACAAATAGTGTATGGTCTTTACTCATGCAATGGAACAAGACATGTACCATTGCACTCGTGACCATTCACTATTTGTATACTAGTTGTAGTTCACAGTAATGTGTACTGTGTAACTGTAGGCCTACACAGTACTAGTTTACTAATTGCCTCTCGTTGCCGCATCGTATAACAAGTTTTCCAGTTTTCAGTGTGACGTTCCACTTGATTGAAGATGTATACAATTAGGCCTATATGAATGATATTGTTGTTGTTGTTTTTATTTCCGTCTTCAGATAAAAAATACACACATTACAAGTTGCATATACATTGCATCATATACGAACAGAAGAAATGGAGGACTGCCCGTTCAGTCATATTTACAAAATATGGCTGTTCTTCCACAGGGTCCCGAATTTACAGTACAATACGAGAATAATACACTGTATACACAAAACATAAGAAAAAATAATGAAAATCATATACCGAACTGGTACAGTGAGAGTCAACAATATTCAGAGAAAAGCAAAGCAAGGAAAAGAAAAGAAGAGGAGGAGAACAAACCTACCATACAAAGAAAAAGCAAGACTCATATACCCCCTCCCCTCCCCCACAAGAAAAAAAATGGTTGTTACATTTGGTACTCCATTGAGTCTTTTTTTAAAAACTATAATACTCTATCTATTAATCAGATAATGACATTTGAAAAGGTCTTAAAGTTGATGCATTACGAATTTCATTGGGCAATTGATATGAAGTGATACGATATGATTAGTTGTATGTCTGTTGTTGTCTCTGTTGTATCTATCTCACAATGCTATTTATTTGGTTTGATAAGAAGTCGTCGGCATCCATTCTTTGCATTTGGTCTCGGGACACTGTCATGCTCCTAGCTCAAGTCCTACGAATGGTATTCAGGAAGACATCTTCCTGATGATATCTTACTGAGATCATGGTTATGTTTTTGACATTCCTGAAATACTGATGAGATGCTAGGGCGCTCCAGTCAAGTCAATTCTTCTTCTATCTCCCTCTTCTTCCTTTCTTCACTTCTTCATCTTCCTCTATTCATCTCCTCTTTTGATCACCATCTTCATGTTTTTTTTCTTCTTCAGCGTCATTGTATTCTTCTTCTTTCTCTTATTTAATCATCATCTTCATCTTCCTCATCTTCTTCCTCCTCCTCCTCCTCTTCTTCTTCTTCTTCTTCTTCTTCCTCCTCCTTCTCCTCCTCCTCCTCCTACTCCTCCTCCACCTCCTCCTCTCCTCTTTCCCCCGTCTTTCTGTCAGTTCTGTTCTTGTCCGGACTACCGGAACGGGTAAAATGCAGAGGAAGCTAGCCATTGCTGCGCCCTTCACTTTTGGAACACCGTGGACAACTTTTTGAGTAGGTCACCGAGTTAGCCGGTCAGGTATTTAGCCGTTTTGTTATGTTTTTATCTTTACTCCACATGAAGCTATTTGAACACCCACATAAAACACCACCGTCTCGTACTGAACAGGTGGTCAAATAGGGTACAAAAAAGTTGCAAACCTTCACACAAAACAGTTCTCCATCGAACACCTGATAGGAAGTGACCTTTAAAGGTTGTTGCTAGGAAGGAGAAGAAGAATACAAAGCAGGGTATGTCCATCAAAACTTAGTCTGGCTTCCAGGAACCACTTCTTTCTGTAATATCAAAATCCACACACAACGGTTGTAGTTGTACAGCTACATGATTATAGGGAAGCCTGATCGCTTTTGTTGGGGGTGGGGGAGGGGTGTATTGCAAGTCTTTGACATACTGAGTGGTCCGACATTAAAGGCATAATCTACCATTTGCAGATGAAACAAAAACCCAGCATTAGTGCTTTAAAAAAGTTCTAAAATGTGAGATAGGGATAGAAACAACTACTGTAAAAATTTGAATCCGTATAATCGAAAATACACAAAATGTGAACAATAGTTATTACTATAACTGTGATTATATGTTTCCAGACTAAACCGCATACAGTTACGGTTTATTGAGAAAAACACTGATATCTCCTCGTATTTTAGGCTTTATTGCGAAAATTGTATATGGTAGGATGTTTTGTGATACAACAGACCTACACATATGCATCAAATGTGATATCTTGAACATTTTCGAAATCACTTCTCCAAAAGGTAAACTGTAAGACGATTTTCATAATTTCACATCATGTGGTACATAAATCGACAGCTCCATGTATAGAATTGTGGAATTTATTGTTGTCCTTGAGCAGAGGAACATATACTCTGAAAAAAATCTTGAACAAATTACTCTGAACAGTGTTGATGACATAGGAGCCTCACATATTTCAGAAATGTTGCTGTGTAATTCCATTATAATACCGCTTGCTTAACAAGTTCACCTGTGCAGAATCTATGCATGTCTTCTTGTTTTGTTCTGCTTCCTTGAGCCTCAGTTCTTGCATTCTTATGGAGCGCTGCCATGTCATCATCCTTCTTCATTGCAATTTGTTATAAATTTTGAAAAAAAAAATCTTATTCCTCATCCCAATTACTATAATTCTGAAGCTCTGTACTCGGTATATTAAACTAAAGGTTAGTTGTTCAAATGTAAAAGACTGATAATCATCTGGCCGGATAATACTGGCTGGATTAACATGTGAAACGATTCCGGTTGGTCTCCCCACCTCCCCCCCCCCCCCCTCCCCTAATCCCTCCTCCAATGTGCACCATGCCTTTCCCCTTCAATTTACACAAGGATAGATTGACTTCCTGGGACTAGACTACTCGCAGTGGATTCATCAGTGTGATCATGAGGTGGAGTTTGTATTCTACAGTCACCTCCTTTTACTCAGGACAACTCGGATTATAATCGTCCCGATATGGCTAAGAAAGCAATAAAGATAAACAATCATACAACTGTGGTGTCTGTTTAATATTCTTCCCCTTAATACTATTTATTACTATTTTGTCCGGCAACTATACACAAACCGCATGTAGACCTACATGCGGATTACAATTTCATGAACGCTCACTCTTCCTCCCTCTCTCTCTCTCTCTCTCTCTCTCCCTCACTCTCTCCATCACTCTCCCGTACTGACTTTCCACTCCTCACAGATACATATAAGGTGTATCACACAAAGAAATCATCTGTTGAGACATGATAACACTTTTGCCACGGTTTTTGGTCACGTGGTCAGTTGTGCTCGGTCAAGTCTCCAAAGCAGCCTGTGCCATAGGCCTTCTCTAGTTGCCACAGGAGCAAGCCGATGGTCGTCACGCTTGGCTGAGTCAAGCCACCAGCGAGGGGAAAGTCGTTTGCAGGTAAAAACCCGTATTGGTCGTAAAGGAGTCTTTGCCAAGACTACTAAATGCACCACTGGCACTACAGCAGGAGAAGATACAGTACGGGGCCTATGGGACAGTGCTATTACAAATGGTGCATGTAGTAGTCTTGGCGCAGAGTCCTTTACGACAAACAAGGGTTTGTGCCTGCAAACTAAGGCGAAAACCCCAGCGATTGTCTGTGCTATAGGAACAGCTCCATGGCCTTTAGAATGTAGTTTTCAAGTACAATGTAGTTTCTAAAAGTATCTTTTTATGGTGTTGAACTGTGGTAATGGTTATCCGAGTCCCGAATAAACATTAACGACTGTATTCCAGGGTAGATGTGCACGATCTGAAAAAAAAGGGGGGGGGGGGCGTACGCGTCCTCATTACAACAGATCGAGTCTGGATCTCTTTTTTCTTGCTTATCACGCTCCTTGGAATGTTCGGGTTATTTTTGGAACATCATAATAATTGCTATTTGCCAGTTCAGGAAATGATATAGGACAGACATTGCAGTCAGGTTGTACATTTCCCTGTATAGCGGTACTCGTAAGAAATGTAATATGTCCGATATTCATGGGTTTTAACACCACACTGTAAAAACATCGGTGTTAGATTTAACACCACGGGTGTTAAGTCTAACACCGATCAAACTTCAATAAAGGACCACACCCACAGGTGTTAAAAATGCACTGTGATGGTGTTGAAAAGTGTTCACCTGACACATCGTGGTGTTAATTCGACACTGTACCTGGTGTTATTTTGACACTGTACTGGTGTTAATTCAAAAATGACACCACATGGTGTTGATTTGATATTTGTTGGTGTTAATATCAATGGTTTAACACCCGTCCAGCTTTAATAAGAGACCACACCAGCTGGTGTTACTTTGGTGTAAATTTATTTTCGCATTTTTTCAAAAATCTAGTATTTTAATGTAAAATTCTTGATCATCTTGTATAAATAAAAAATCAACAAGAAGTGCAGTTACTAAGAAACTCTTCAAAAAACAGTTTAAAATTTGGAAATGACACCCGGAGGTGTTAATTTAACATCATAAATGAGCACCGAAAATTTAACACCAGCTCGGTGTTCACTATTTAACACCGGACTTTTTGCAGTGCACTGTTCTTTTGTGGCTCACAATAGTCTACAAAATATCACCTGATTTGCACCAAATAATGTTCAGTTTTCTCGGAACACTTATCTTACCTCCTCTATAAAAGGCATAGAGAATAATCTTTGCATCTCCGTAACGTATGGGAAGCATCAGCATCGCCACGCTTTTAAAAGTGAGGGGGCGCAGTTTAGATTTCTGGTGCCACTTCCGGGTTTAATCAGCTGACAAGCAAAAATAGGGGGTGGGGGCTTATAGGCCCTATTTACTTACTTTTCTGGTGCCACAAGTGGTACCTAAGCCCGTATGTATTCAATGTATTCTGAAAAAAAAAAGCGGGGGGGGGGGGGGGGCGGTCGCGCCGGCCATGATCATGTCAATTTAGAGGATATTTAGGTCTACATTTTGGTTTTAATAAATGAAGATGTGCATCGTTTTAGTATTGTAGCATCACAACTTGTTGTGCAGTTTCCATGTAGAGAAAAAGGGCACATTTTATAAATAAACCAAAACTTTAAAAATCCTTTTTTAAAACAGATTATCCGAATTTCCTCGAGCTTTTATTATGTTTCGATAATCATTGAATCTTTTTGTGTATCTAGGAGAAACTTTCCCTTTAAGATATACAGTAATTTCCATAAGCCTTTGCAAACTATATAAGAAAATCATGAGCGATTTTCAATTGAAATATTACGCCTCTACGTGTTCATGAAGCGATTAAGTTATCATTCCAACACAATGATTGATGCTTCATCCACATTGAATGTATACTGTAAATGAAACTCTGAAAATTTGAATTTTCAAATGTTATCGCTCCACCTCAATACCTATACCTATTTACATTGATTAAACAGGACAGACAAGACACAGAAAGAACGGTGCCTGCTAAGTTTCTTTACAAAACTTCTTATCGAGTTTTGCAATAACTGAAAACATCACCGCAGGCCATATCGTTTTTACCACAGAGTGTGTGGTAAAACACCTTATGAAGTCAACTGCAAAAATAACGGGCATGTCACACCCTGCCGATAATGAAAACTTACAATTTCGTCATGATGACGAGCTGAAAGCACAACCTTTTCTGTTCATCTTTTTTTCTGTCTGTGGTCACATACCTCGACATGATCTCATATACCTTTTTGTAGCTCGCTTGTCATCTCTCTCTATATAAAAGTAATAGATATATTATTGTGATTTCTACGGGGTATAATTTTAAGTGCTTGCCGCAGGGATATGCCAGTAAAAGAGGGGATGTAAAAACACCGAAACTCTTCGCAAATTGAATTGACCCTTTGCGCACCCCCTACAGAGTTTCACAGAGTTCCGTCGCAAGTCAGAAGAGTTTTTGACCAAGTGTGTTTTAAAGGAACACTTTGATATCACGATGAATGAAAATTATATAAGGACCGGAGCTGGAAAATTGGATTGAATCCGGTGAGTGCGCTTTAAATAGGGTACTGAGAATATTATGTTTTTTAAAAGATCCATATGAATTGCTTGTATCGCTCATTCCTTCAGATCATCTTAGAATGATTACGTTAAAGGGAACGTAAACCCAAAGAACAATGTGGGTTGAGTGGAAGCAACATTATTAGTAGAACATATCAGTGAAAGTTTGAGGAAAATCGGACAATCCGTTCGCAAGTTATGCATTTTTAAAGTTTTGGTGTTGAAACCGCTGGATGGGGAGACTACTAGAGGTTATGACGTATGAGTGGACTACAATATAAAGAAAATATAAAGAAAATTCCACAAAAATTCATTTTTCATGAAAATTACAAATTCCATCAACTTGATACTGACATATGTTAAGGGTAGCAATTATTCCCCTGCTTTCTGAAAGCGGTTAGTCAAGTGCTGTTTCATAATGCTAGAAAAGTGGAGTTTTGTTGATTTTTCTTTATACTTTCTTTGTATTGTTGTCCACTCATACGTCATAACCTCTAGTAGTCTCCTCGTCCAGCGGTTCCAACACCAGAATTTTAAAAATTCATAACTTTTGCATCGATTGTCCGATTTTCCTCAAACTTTCACTGATGTGTTCTACTAATATTGCTGCTTTCACTCAATCCACATTGCTCTTTGGGTTTACGTTCCCTTTAAAGAAAAACAGGGATGTGCTTAACTTAGTTGCATAAAACACATAGTCTGATGAAATAAGTTTGATTTTGATCTTCTGAAACATTTGAAACTTCTGAGTTGTACATCTGATAAATAAACTGTGTATAGTGTATGATAACCCCCTCCCCCTTTTTTTTTTTCTTTTTCTTTTTTTGTAGATGCTGTTGATGGATTTGGCAATATGCAATAGATAATGTTCAAAAGTACGAGAGAATGTGATATTTCATAATGTCCCGGCATTATCAAAAAACAATATTACCTCATACTTCTTAACATATCCACCAGTCATTATTGGTCTCCAAAGAGTGAATAAAAAGAGAGAGAGAGAGAGAAAAGATCAATCGCGAAATTATTAGTGTCAATAATATATTCTGAAAAAAATGTAACGTTGAAGTTGATGAGTTTGTTTGTAAGAGAGGGAAGTTGCCCTCTGATATTGTTGTTTGTTTGTTTGTCATTTCCATCTGAGAAGATGGCTGGATATCCCATATTCAGCTACACTATAGCTGGTCTTCCATGGGGTCCAGTTGGATGTGAGACGGGACCACTTCACCGGGGTAAACACCCTGCTCTTTGCGATGAATGAATGGAGCGGGATCTTTTACTTGCATGAGTTGTGACTTTCTCATACACGGGACCTCCATGTTATGTCCTATCCGAGGGACAGAGTGTTTTGCCTCTTGCTAGAGGGGACGGTATGCTTACACACAACATTGCACAACATTGTTTGTCTCCAATGTGAATTTTCAACCACAAATTCAAAAAACAATCTTCAACCCTGTCTGTATAATCATTTCAATAATATGGCAAAAGCATTATTATGTTCAATACATTCATAGAAAGAAGAAAAATAGCGTGAAAAAATAACATTATTTTTTTTCAAATCATGAAATTATGAAATTATGCAAATAAAACGAAAATTCTGAAGTTTCACATGCTTTCACTAACCAACAGTCGCAATCACAAGTACAGTCGTATATGTAGCTAATTCGCTTAGGTGCTACCATCAACTTACAACTCTTCCATTCATTGTTACGCGAAAATATCTTAAAAAACATGTTATTTGGGGTTATTATAGCTTAGCTAGTACGATTCCTTACCAACTGGAAGTCAGCATCGCTAGGTTATTCCGATACAGAAATAGTATAGAACGAGTTGAGTTGATTTCTTTTAAGTTTTCGTGAGCAGATCAGTATGAGATTTCTGATGTGATGACATTACCACCATATTCATTTTGTATAATCTATATAGCTACGGTTACAGTTCGTTATTCTAAAGTTTTGTTAATTCGGAAATGAGTTAGGGTTCGAAATTCCGAGGATTCGTTAAGTGAACACCTTCTTATCGTTTTCCGATTAACAAATCGTATTCTATTTTCGAATTTACGAACCCTCGGAATAACAAACCCTATTTCATTTACTTTCATTTACGGATAAACTTTCAGAAAAACGAACCTCCGGAATAACGCAACAAAGGTTTGGATTAACGAACCCTGTTTCATTTACGGATTACTGAATGTCTATAGATATAGGTCATCTGTGTGTTTCGAAATAATGAACCTTCAGGATAACGAACTTTATGCAATGTTTGGATTAACGCAACTTTGGAATAACGAACATCACCCGTAGCTTTACGACGTATGCACTGCTTCGTGCAATTGTGCAAACCATTAAAATTTAATTACTTTCTACTGCGATTCCGTCTGGGTTGTTTTTTTTTTTCAGTTTTCTCTATCAAAGCCAAATTGAGCAAAGGCTGGAACTATATACCTCGATGTAATGTATCTGGTTTAAATCTAAGGGAATTCTAAACAGTTATGGAGCTATATAGTGATGTGACATCCAAGGCACTACGATGTCAAGAAGTTAAAGGGGAAAATCCAGTCCAAATATAAGTTAGTCTGATAAGAAAGAGTAGAATGTTACGAGTTCAACGGTAAAATTTTGATCGAAATCGGGTGAAAGATAAGGAAGTTATGACATTTCAAAGTTTCGCTAATTTTTCAGGAAACAGTTCTTGAACGGTCAATATGAATAATAATTATTTAAATAGCAAAGTGAGCATGTCATCCTCTCACAGTTTCCTCTATAGTTTGTACACAAAATTGTGAAATTTCCAGTTTTTTCATTCAAACGCAATTACGCCCGAGACTCGAATCTTGGTATATCTAATTGATCACTATTCTAAAGTTATTCAACCGGGAAAAACATCATGTTTCAGACTTCAATGACAGAAACATTGAATTTTTGTCATGTTTTTGTACACGATCAATGGAAATTTGTGAGGGTATGACATGGTTAGCTCACTCATTTTCATATTCATATCCACTGTTCAAGAACTGTTTTGCAGAAATTAGCAAAACTTCAAAATGACATAACTTCCTTATTTTTCATCCGGTTTCAGTCAAATCTTTCCCGTTGAAGATCTTACTCTTTCTTATCAGACCAACGTATATTTGGACTGGATTTCCCCTTTATTAAGGGAATTCTAAGTAGTTGTAGAGCTAGTACATGACGTGACATCAAGGCACTTCGATGTCAAGAAGTTAAGACACTTGTCATGAATGTGTTGGCGCCATCCTAGCAAGAGTGAATTGACTTGAACTTTGCCGAGTCCGAAAAAATAGCAAACATCTCGTTAGAAATCACAATCCTCCCAATCATGCAATGACTTATGATAACTAGACTAGGAAATATGCCAAGACAGACAATATAGGTGATCTGTCGTAACATGATCGTGTATTCATGTTCCAAATGTGTGCAAAGTCTGAGAGCGATAGGCCGACAGAACGATGCTTCCAGTCACTCTGTTTAGAAATAGAACGATAAGATTGTGACATGTCAGTATTACGTGGTTAAGAAAATAAACATTTTTTTTTAGAAATTATGAAAGACCTGTATGATATTGATTGGAACTAGTCTGGTGACGTCTTCGTTTAAGTCACAAAGTAAAATATAAGATTTGTCTAATCATGATGAATATCCTTTTTTGTAGCTCCTCTTACGTCTTCGTCAAAGAGTAAAAATTAAGATTTGTCTAATCGTGATGAATATTTTTTTTTCTAGCGTCTCTGACCAAAATTGCCAATTTCATTGACACGTTTTGGAAGGGGAAGGAGAAACTCCCGAATCCTTCCTCAAAATAAGAAGACGAAAAGGGAAAAGCAGAGGAAGGAATGAATACGTTTTAATCATTAGACCCAAAGCACATCGCTTTTCAAAGTCGCAAGTACATCATGGATGTCATTGTCATTGAAATGGACGAATGTGAAAAGATGTGAGGGTGATGAAATACATAAATTGATATCAATCTAACGACTATCAATGCATCTGAATCAAAACCCTCTCAGACTGTGCAATTTATCGCCTACAGCCCACCCCCCCAAAAAACAAACAAACAAACAAACAAACAAACAACCTTATTGATTTGAATAGGATCGTTTTAAATGGGGTGTTTCAAGATTTGTACTTAAAGCTTGGTGAAGTTTTGAATAGTTTCAATTTAAATATGGCCAGAATCTGGTAAGATACATGACAAGAATCAATAATCAGAATTTGATCAGATTGTGAATATAAGCCTTGTAAGTCCCCATCTGAAATAATTCCTATTCAAAATTGATTAGTTTGTTTTCAGAATGTAGGTCCCATTCATAAGAATATTAACACCATCATGCGCAATGGATTGCGATGAAATCATTTTTACTGTTTTGAATTTAACGCATCTAATACTTTTGACGGTAAACCATTATTCAGTATAGGTTTTCTATAAGTATATGAAATAAATGCGCTCGTGAAAGCAAGATTTCTAAAGGTGGAAAAAAAAAAACGCTCTACTTCCTACCAAGTTTACCATTGGTTATGGAAAGAGGACAAAGGTTTTTTTTGTTTGTTTTTTTTTTGGCCTGGTCCTGAAAACTATCATTGTTCCACATGTCCAGCTTTTCTTTGTATAGTATTGAGTTAGCAAAAACATTGCTTTTCAGGTTATGGCGGGGAGGGGGGTATGGGGTGGGGTGAGGGGGCGGTAGAAGGATTGTCGAATGAATTGGATTTGATCGTTGCACATAATGGGGATGAACTTGCTGAACCGGGCGGAAGTTTTTTGAACCTTCACGCGAGGAAGATCCCGTATACGAGTCGAAAACGTTGGTACGCTGCCAACGCTGCACATGAACTTAATCAACTTAATAGAGAACCAGTGAGGGTAGAAGGAAGATACGACCTTATTTGTTTAATGCATTAGCGACTTTTTGCTCATGAAATTCGTTGTTCATGATGAATACGGTATTGAAATACATGAATTATACAAAAAAAAATTATAATAATAGGTGATCATGAGTTTTCTGACCGCCAAAAAAGTCATAATCCTTTTCCGTTGCTTCCTTTCGGACAAAATGCTCACGCAAGGGTATCATCAGTATTTTCATATTACGCATTTACACACACATGTATATATACATACACTGTATGTAGATAACAGAGTAATGCATATTGTGAATGTCTAGATGATAATTGTAAGTTTTGAGCAATACACTGTTGAAAATGAAATATTCTGCATAACGCATGCTTTACAACCATAGGTTTTGGTCTACGAAAGTAGGTCCTATCCATCTTTTCCTCTCAGACGAACCAGTATGGAGTGAACTTTAATTCTTTCCTGCATAGCCCTGAAATCTTCGTTTACATGCCTTTGTTTTGGGGAGCTTTTGGCAAGCTGTCTGTGAGGAACAACTTTTTGCTATGAAGACATGCAACAACAACAAAAATAGCTTATTAATTTTTATTGGTCCGTACAAGACCACTTTTGAGGTGTCCAATAGACACCACGTAAAATAAACTACAGCATAATAATTTTATAGAACTGTCTTCACTGCGAGGACCTCCTCTTATCATTTAACTGCATTATTTATCATTTGAAGATGAAACAAAAACCCAGCTTCAAAATGGTTCTAAAATATGAGTTAGGAATAGAAACAACCAATGTAAAAATTTCAATCATTATAATCAATATTAAGTATTGTTTAATATACAAAATGTGAACAAAAGTTATAAGATTGTTTCTAGACTAGAAACCGTCTACAGTTGTCTTTTAGTAAGAAAAATAGTGATATCTCCTTATATTTTAGGGTTTTTTTGCGAAATATAACGGTAGGATGTTTTGTGATACAACTTACCTACACATATGTATTAAATGTGATAACTTGAACATTTTAAAAATCACTGTTCCCAATGGTAAACAATACTTGTCTATTAGGAGAGAAAAAGTCATCGATAAATAAAATAGTAGTATTGGTTACAGGCTCATGCATGAATAGACAACAATTATTATTGATGCTAACATACCCAAATGCATACCATTCACGTAAGTTTATTCCTGACAACCAAAAAGCATGCAAGAGACGTGCCTGGTATCTTTACCAACATCCAGTCCATGTACATTGGATTCCAAGTACTGTGTTTAATAATGGTATCAAGCTACCTGAATAACTGGGAACTATGATCGTCTTCCCAGACATGAATTTCGTATCACTGCATTAAACCGTTCTATGGTGTAGGTATGGAGAGTTATCATAGTTTAAGGCTCGGAGAAAATGTATCCAGAAATAAGAATCCAGTAGTAAACCATCTCAAAATCTCAAAATAGGCAATGGGTCCGCATAACAGACTAACCGTAGTCATGTTTTACCGTAGTATGAAGGGCGACCCGAGGAACAAACTCGAGTTATGTCTGGAATCGGAGTATGCTCGGAATTAGGGATCACGCAGCGCGAAAGCTTGAGAGCTCTGTGTGTTTTCCTTGGGCTCAATTTCGCGAATGAAAACTGAAGCGTAGTTTCTGGTACGTGCGTATGGAGAAGGTGTACAGATCATGGTGGGTGAGATAAGAGAGAAAGAGAGAATGTGCGTGTGTTTATGTGTCTGTGTGTGTACTTTGGGTAAAATATCTTCACGAGCTTGCCTTTTACCCAGGTGGGTAACAATGTTTGTACACAGCACATACTTCTTGAGGTGTCAAGGCTGCTCCCGTCTTGTTTATCACAGGTAACGGAATGCCCGCACGCGCAGTCCCGTCATCACTATCTCTATCCGAAAAGTAGGAATGGATGCAATGTATGTCACCTGTGTGTGTCTCTCTGCTGTACCTGTGTGAATTGCGTGTGATGTGTGTGTCGTGTGTGCTAAAGCGCTTGACCTCTTGTGTTCTGCCAAGATTGGCTGAGTAGGCTCAACTAATAGAATTTACAGAACTCATGAACATGCTCGCATACAAGATATAGATTGTGTGCATGGTTGCGAAAACCCCACCTGGAATACTAGTTTATTAAAAACAACAACGATTTTACTTTAAGGACTAGTAAAAGTTAGTCCGAAAAGAGAGAGAGAGAGAGAGAGTATAATGTTAGAAGCACAACAGCAAAAATTTCATCAGAATTGGACAAAAATTATGGAAGTTGAAATAAATTTTGAAGTTTTCACAAAACTGATTTCCACAAAACTAATTTTCACAAAATAGTTTTTGAACAATCGCTAATATTCACACACAAAAAAGTTCTTGAACAATCGCTAATTTTCACCCCCAAAAAAGTTCTTGAACAATCACAAATTTTCACAAAACAATTCTTGAACAGTGAATATAAATATGGAAATGAGTTTCCTGATTCCATCATTACAGGCCTACCTCACAATTTTTCCATGGATTCTGCACAAAAGCTGACAAAAATTCAATTTCTGTTATAAAGATTTCAAACATAATGTTGTTCCCCGGGAAATCATTTCAAAATAATGATCGGTAAGATTATCAAGATTTTAGACGAATAGAGCATAATCAGATAATTGTGTTTGAACAAAAAACGGAAATTTCTTGATTTTATGTGCAAACCATGTAGCTAGAAGTGAGGCGATAACAAGTCATTATCAATTCACTCATTTCCATATTCATATTGGCCGTTCAGGCACTGTTTTGTGAAAATTTTAACAAACTTGGAAATTTCATAAACATATCTCATTTTTATCCGCTTCTAATCCGGAATTCCCTTTCAAATTACGTGACTACCTAGATAGCTTTTGGAATTCCACTTAAATTTCATGATTAAGTGTATGTAGTGAACGTTGCATGATGTGCTATTCTTGCCAAGATGGGGAAATGTGCATGGCGTCTGCAAGTCACGGTGTTCACGATACAGAATATGTTACGCTCTTGTCCAGTGAATTTTCACATAATATACGTGCCCAGCTGTGTAGATATAGGCTGTGTTTATCAACTTTCCCTTGTTTAAACGGCTTTCGATAGCCCTTTCGATAGCCCTTTCGAAAGCCCTTTCCATAGTCCTTTCGAGAGCCCTTTCCAAAGCCCTGACTGCCTGTACTATTATTGATCGGAGACAACAAGTTGGCTGTCTCAGGTAAAGATGTCAGTGGATATAGAAATATTGGAACTCATTTGAATGACCATTTCACAAGTATTGCAAACAAACGTAAAGAAACACAACTGTTTGGTAATAACATGGAACAATTTATGGAAAAAGCATCGTCTGTGTTTACTTTTCAGGAGATCTCAGAACAAGACATTCTAAGGCATGTCAATACAATGCCTTTGAACAAGGCAACTGGTCTTGATCATATTCCTGCAAGCATACTTAAGATATCAGTAAGTCATATGTTACGGCCTTTAGCACATTTGATCAATTTATCCCTGGTGAAAGGTGTAGTACCAAGCGCATGGAAATTAGCATGTATCACGCCACTTTATAAAGATGGTGACCCAACCAATGTAACCAATTACATGCCAATTTCTGTTTTACCTGTGCTTTCTAAGGTATTGGAAAAAATAGTGTTTCAGCAGGTCACTGCGTATCTAACGGAAAATCGTCTTTTATGTTCACAACAACACGGTTTTCGACCAAAACATTCCACTTCGACGGCTGTAATCAATGTCATTGAAGACCTTGTGTGTGCCATAGACAAAGGTTATGTTGTTGGTTTAATCTCATTGGATCTTGAAAAAGCGTTTGATCTAATTTCGGATGACATTCTGTTAAAGAAATTAGTTTACTATGGTTTTGATGAGAATGTGACCAGATGGTTTAGACATTACCTTAGTCAAAGGAGACAGATAACTGTGGTCAATGGAAATGGAGATGTTCTTTTGTGCAATGTGGTGTACCGCAAGGCAGCATATTGGGTCCCCTCATATTAATATTGTTCTTAAACGATCACGCAAAAGCTGTTGAAAAGTGTCGCCTGTCTTTATATGCGGATGACACCTGTGCGTATTTTGCATCCAAAACCCCCCAAGAATTACAACACGTTTTGAACAATGATCTTTCGCTGATGGCTAACTGGTTTTCGCATAACCACCTGATATTAAATGTACAGAAATGTAATTACATGATCTTAGGATCTAAAGCAAAATTAAGACCCTTTACCAACTTTAATGTTTGTATTGGTAATACAGAACTCAAAAGAGTTTATCAATGTGAATACCTCGCAACCTCGGTGTTATTATTGATTGTAATCTAACCTGGTCTCAGCAAATTGAAAGTGTAAGAGTTAAGGCCATACGCAATCTTTATTTACTCAGAAGGGCAAGGGGTTTTATTGACAAAGCAACAGCTCTTACGCTGTACCACACTTTAATCCAAAGTCACTTTGACTACTGTTGTACTCTGTGGATGAATGGTAATTCAGTGCACTTAAGGCGATTGCAGATAATACAAAACAGGGCGCTGAGAATCGTGGTGCAAGTTGATAATCGTTTTAACCGCCAAACATTATATAGTACACTTAAAGTTGACTGTTTAATTGATCGTTGGAAAAAGCAAGCATTGATTTTCATCTTCAAACTGCTGAATAATTTTCTACCAGAAAGTTTATGTGAACGTCTCGAGAAAAGAGTAAGCCACTACAATCTACGTAATCATGAAAATATTCTTAACCTCCCTAAGCCCAAATCAACTATTCTTAAAAAAATAGCACTTTATATTCGGCATCGAGATTATTCAATACATTACCAACAGAAACAAGATCCTTAACTCCAATTACTGAATTTTCAAGAGCAATTTCGCACATCTCCTTTGCTAATCATTCTACCTGATTATATTGAATTTATCAAAGTACACAATGCTTATGTAATTACTATCTCCCAATAACTTGTCACATGTTTGATTTTTCCTTTTTTTGTGTGTGTCTGTACTTACACAATGTATACTCTGTGACTTTTTTTTTTCTTTCATTTTTTTTTTCCGGCGTTCGTTTGTAATGATTATTTTGTGTTTTTTATGTGAATTCTCTTCATTGTATGATTTCTATGTTTTGTTATCATTTCACGGCCTTGCTGAAAAACAGCTTATAGCTGATAGCAGGCTTTTTACCGTGGTTAAATAAATAAATTCAATTCAATTCAATGTGCCGCTTGTTTTCTAAGAAGGGACGGCGAAAAGCAATTACCGTCATAAAGACATATCTTCCTTTGAGAGTGACGACTCATGATGCAATGCCACATGAATCAATTGTCTTCCTATCTGTGAGGCAGCTCCAGTTAAGCACATACTTCAAATATTTCTGAGTGGCGGCATGAGACTTTGGCTGCGTTTATCAACTTTCCCCTGTTTAAACAGCTTTCGATAGCCCTTTCCAAAGCCCTTTAGAAACGGCTTTCAAAATAGTTGCGTTTATCAACTCTCTTCGCGAACACGATTTTTTAACTGGCCTGTCACTGCACAGCTGCATTGCACAATTCGACCCGAGGAGAAGAGGTCATAAGGCGTGCATTGTTCGTAACCGTTTCAAAACAGCTTTGCGTTTATCAGCTTCCAAAAGGCTTTTACGAACAGGTTTCTGAAAACCTGTTAAGGAAACCTGTTTGGATAGCCACAAATTTGGGGCTTTCGAAAAGGCTTTCCCAAAGGGCTTTCAAAACAGCTTTGCGTTTATCAACTCGTAAAAATTCCTTGAAAGCTGTTTGGATAACCTGTTTCTGCCGAGAAAAGGAGTTGATAAACGCACCAACAGTTATTTGTTGCAGAAGGACCGCTTGTATTATTAAGAAGAGAGAGTATACTCATAATAGAAATACTGACATAAAAGTGCATTGTATACCGGAAAATGTTCGTCTTTTGGCAGAAACAATATCAATTCTTTAGACATAATGATACCGCTTCACAGGAAACATGTCACGTTTATCCTGCATCTAATGGAACTTCTTTTTGATTAAAGGACAAGTCCACCTTCATATACATAAGGATTGAGAGAATGCAGCAATATTAGTAGAACACATCAGTGAAAGTTTGAGGAAAATTGGACAATCCTTTCAAAAGTTACGAATATTTTAAGTATCTGCACAGTCACTGCTGGAAGAGAAGACTACTACAGTGTATGATGTCACATGCGTACAACTATATAAGGAAAATAAAAAGAGAATTTCACAAAACTTTACTTTTTGAATAAAGTGCACAGTTCTTCGACTTGCTACTGACGTATGTTAAGGGTAATATTATTCCCCCTGCCTTCTGAAAGAGAGAAGTCGAGTGTTCTTTTGTTATGCGAGAAAAATGGAAATATGTTGAATTTTCTTTATTCTTTCTTTATATCGTTGTACTCATGTGACATCACAAGCTATAGTAGTCTTTTCATCCAGCCCTGACTGAGCATAAACTTCAAAAATTCATAACTTTTGAACGGATTGTCCGATTTTCCTCAAACTCTCATTGATGTGTTCTACTAATATTGCTGCATTCACTCAACTTACATGTCTATGAAGGTGAACTTGTCCTTTAAGTAAAATATGTAATAGTGAACGTAACATGATGTGCCAAGAAGAGGAAATGTGTATGACTTCTCCAAGTCACGGTCTTCGCTAGCTGCTACGCTCTTGTCCAGTGAATTTTCACATACGTGCCCAGCTGTAGATAGATATAGTTTTGTGATTCGTTACGGACCGCTTGTATTATTAAGGAAAGAGAGTACTCACAAAGAAATACTGACATAAAAGTGCATTGTAAATACCGGAAAATGTTCGTCCTTTGGCAGAAACAATATCAATTCTTTAGACATAATGATACCGCTTCACCGGAAACGTGTCACATTTATCCTGCATCTAATGGAACTTCTTTTTAACCAAGTATGTATATTAGTTTGGAAACCATTCCTGCAGAACGTGGCAACTGCATCATTATATAGATCATCAGGGCACTTCTTGGATGCACCTTTGTTGATTACTATGGTGTGTGATACGGAATTTTTAATAATTTACTAAGACTATCCCAGATACGCTACAATAGCTAGTATATTATCTATATGTTTAGGGTACAATATATTCGTTTTCATTTCATAATGATGAAAATGAATAGAAATGAATTTTGTGGAGAGTTGCGTGTGGGTCAATGTGAACTCGTGGAAAATGACATCGTCACTGCATCGACCACTGTCGTCGTTTGATTTTAACCAATTTTAAGCCAACTTCACTCTGGACTGCCTTTTTACTTAATTGAGGTAATCATGTAACCTAATTAATTAATCAATCTTATCAAAACGCCATCGCATATTTTTCTTTCCTACACACCTAGTCGGCAATCGTCATTCCATTTTTCAAATGGTGAACGAACCCACAGTGCCTCGGGAGACGTGAAAGTGACTTGACCCGGCCTTGGGTATAGCGGTTCATTCAGTGAAAGCAGAAACATCGGTAGAGCACTTCAGTGCGAATATCCGAATATGAAATAAAAGCTCGTCAATAAAAGAAATAATTTTAGCATTCCGAAGGTTCGTCTGCACAGCATTTGTTTTGTTTTGTGTTTTTTTTTTTCATTTTCGGATTAACGAACCTTCGGAATAACGGACCTTGTTTCATATTCGAATAAACGAATCTCCGGAGTACGTACCCCTATTTCAATCTCGGTTTGACCAACCCTCAGAATAACGAAACTAATTCCATTTTCGGAATAGCGAACCTTCAAAATAACGAACCTTCGAAATAACACCACAAATGTTCGGATAAACGAACCCTATTTCATTTTCGGTCCAAGGAACATCTATAGGTATACGGACTCAGTGTGTTTTGGAGTAACGAACGTTCGGAATAATGAACCTTTTTGATCTTTGGAGTAACGAACCTTCGGAATAATGAACCTTTTTGATATTTGGATTAATGAACTTTCGGAATATCGAACATCACCCAATGACTCCACCCTTAATACTTATAGGAGATGGTATACCAAGATGTTTCTTAAGATAAGCGCAGCTGAATTTACGGCGGAGAAGTCATGTGATCAGAGATATTGATCAAAGTCATCTTGGAGTGAAAAGATTTTAAAAAAAAATCAAAATTGTAGGCAAATAATCTTTCGCAGGGCGGAGGTATGAATGTTTCCGAATGCGATGATTTCTTGTTCGAATGTGACTGGAAGGCTTAGGGATGATGTTAATTCATTTGTCCGAAGGTTCGTTATTCCGAAGATTCGTCATACCGAAACAAATTCCGCACGGATCTTATCTATAGCTATTCGTTAGTACAACATAAAGTAGGGTTCGTTAAAATTTTATGGTGTGGTGTCATTCCGAAGGTTCGTTAGTATGAAAATGAATTAAAGTTCGTTATTCCGAAGTTTCCGAACCTTCGGAATTGCGAACCTTCTGAATAGAACGAATCTTGGGAGTAACGAACCTCTGGAATAATGAACGGTAACCAGGCTTGGACTTCCATATTCAACAAGAGTTTATTTTCAGGAAACCCATCTCTGAATGAGGAACAACCATACACACACCAGACTGCAAGATTATTGAAATTCTATTTTAGTTTTTTCTCTGTTTTTCTAGATACCTCTCATAGATTTAAAGAGAGTCATGAAGGCATTTATGTGTCTCATCAGTTTTATGCATGTCATGTCTAGATTATTTGAGGTAATTTGATTTCATCCTTTGCCTAAAATTAAAGTTGCTTTTCGGATATTTTGGTTCCTCCTTCTAAACTTTTAATGGTCTGCTGCACCACCCTTCAGTTACCCAATTTGATTCGGAACGATAGCCGCGACACATGATGTGATAGCAATGTACCAATTTAGAGAAAGACAAAAATAAAACTATTAGTCTGTGCCCAGATTTTGAATAGCTGTACAACAACACCACCACCACCAACAACAACAACAACAACAGCAAGGCAACAACAAAGTATCAGAGCTCAACATAATATCATGAGTATTGACGTGGACACTTAGTAGGTCTATGGCATGTCAGTATGGGAGTGACCACAAATTCCTTCCAGATCCGGACTGAAATGTATGACGAAATAATATGAAAAAAAAATGAGTAAATGAAAAGCACCTCTTCAAAACAAGTTGATGTCTCTCAAGACTTCAGACTGGCTTTCTGGGTCCCTGAGATGTCACAACGGATCTGGTGGGTAAATAAGTCACGGTAAACAAATTTCCATATAATAACCTTTAGATCTCGCTGTTCTCGTTACACAGTTTATTCTGCATATCGAATCCACAATAATGAGGGGACCGAGGCAGAGCCGGGAAGGGAACATCTCAAATTAACCCAGTTAAACCTGGCCGCCTGATTTTCCGCGGCCATCCGATTCGGTTTGCCCTGCCCTGCCCGAGCTCTAGACTTCACAAGGACGTTGGCCCATTTTGGGGTGGATAGACGATAAATGGAACCACAGTCGTGGTACTCACCATTTATAGAGATTATCAATCAAATTTTCATATGTCTTAATGATGAGAACTATTTCCATTTTGAAAGTTATTCGAGGTTAAAGTATATATATATGTATATATAGTGATATTGTGGGGATTTTGGTGGGATTTTTTATTTATATATTTATTCATTCATTTATTTGTAGAGATTCTGTAAAGCCGACGTCTGAAGAGGAAAACCTAAACAACACTGGAAATTTTATATAAAAAAAAATATCTGGAAACTTCACGGAAAAGCGATTTAACGAGTGTATAGGCTATATCATATGCGGGGGGAGGTTTGGTTAGGACTTAACTTCAGGTTTTTATCATTTTTTGGTGAGATAGTGAGAAACCTCTTCTGAAATATGAAAGAGCATGTAATTCCAAGAGGAATTCAATGTTTATTTGATGAAAATTGGTTTTGAAATGGCCGAGATATCCAAAACAGAGCGATCCTAATAAAGTGTGGGACCCATCTTTTATTGCGATCGTTTTGTTTTACTTTGTTTTGTGGATGTTTCAGCTATTTCAAACCCGATTTTTATCAAATAAACTTTGAATTCCTCTTAAAACGGTATGCTCTGTGCTATTTCATAAGTGTTTTCATGGTATCTTGCAAAAAAGTTAAAGCCAAATTTTCATCTCCACCAATACTGTACCATCCCTTTAAAGGGTAGCTTGGCACTCACATTTCTCATAAGCAATTATTAAAAGTAGTGGTAAGTGTCAAACTTATGATGTATGTTTTGCCTATTTTCTTTTACTTCTCTTTCAAGGCTGTCGTATCTTCAAGCTATATGCCTATCAGACGACAGTCTTCTGCATTCACTCTCCCAATACATGTGTCATAATTCAGTCAGATCATTTGATTCACTTTATCCCGAGTGGTTCCCATTATTGACGTGTTATCTTATTCTATTCTTTAATCTATACACGTATATCTCAGTTATGTTCGGACGTACACACTGTATGTTCTATATTGTTTTGAAAAGAAAAGAAATGACTGTATTTTATTTGTAATGTATTCAATGCAGAAAATTCCCAATAAGTTCATTTGAATTTGAAAAAAAAACAACCTTTAGAGCTTCCATATATTTCCGTGTGCATTTGACATTTATCATAATCTAACATTTCAAACGGGGGGGAGGTTATAGGTTAGCTTTTTGGTTTCTGTGCTTGTGTGAATGCTTGCTTGTGTGTGTGTGTTTGTGTGTGTATGTCTGTCTGTCTGTCTGCCTGTTTACATATTGAAGCTCGCTTGCTTTTACATGAATTTTGTAAATGTTTACTACTCCACACATTTTGATAATCAGATGTACATTAAAGACTACCACTTTCTCATTAAATCCTCTTTTCCACAACTGAAGTAGGCCTACTATGTGATTTATACCTTAACCCATATTGTATTGAGTCATAATGGATAGGCCTATCTATCTGTGAGCATGGTGGAAAATGGAAGGATCTCCTTTGTATAAAATCTGCTATGATTTTATCATTGCTTTGACAAGAAGACTGGATGAGGAGAAATTGAATTGCGCACATTGACAGACTTCAACACACAGACATTTTTGTTACCTCTCTCGTGTACATTGTTACTGAAATACTAATTTGCATCCATTTGTTTATGTATCATGTTTTGTTAATGTATCATACAAAAATCCGTTCGTAGAACAGTGGCAACAAACAAAATATAGACCGAAATCTATATCTGCCAAATAGTTGCTAGAAAAGAGCTGGAAAATAGAGAGGTATACTCTCTAAAAAAAATCGAGTGAAAATTTTCACTCTAAAAAGAGTGAATACAAAAAAGAGTGAATTTCGAGTGAAATTGGAGTGAATTTTGAGTGAAAATGTTCATTTTCACTCATTTTGGAGTGACGTCAGGGATCACTCCAAAATCTTCGAGTGATCCCTGACGTCACTCCAAATTGAGTGAAAATGAGCATTTTCACTCAAAATTCACTCCAATTTCACTCAAAATTCACTCTTTTTAGAGTGAAAACTTTTCACTCGATTTTTTTTTAGAGAGTAGTCAGAGAGAGACCGGGTCCTCTACAAGCTTGAAACGTGTTGAACCGTTAATTTGATTTGTGCACTCGTAGCATTTAATTGTTATCTGTGGCGATGGCTCTAACTAATGAACTACGTTCGAAAGTTCGCCTGCCGGCTTCCCATCCGAACCCGTTTCCTGCACTTCCTAGATGGGCAATTAAACCTTTTTTTAAAGCAAGGCTGAGGTTTTTTGTCGGCATGGACGTGGAGTTTGATGAAGTCTTAACGAGTGGTTGATTGGTGTGAGTTTTGCTTAGAGCTTACCTCAGCAATTGGTGGTGGCTAATGGAAATACAATAACAGGACTCTAGTTCTATCTATGATTTTGAACTTTAGATCCAGCCATTTTTACAATAAAAGCCAACGAACCAAACCGAACCAAACTCGGTTTTGAAACTATTTCCGATTTTCTCATAGCACACCGCAGCCGTTTTTAGGTTTTTGCTTGAGTATAACATCAGTCCATTTCGATTTTTCCTCGCAGTGAATCAACCTGCATAAGGAACATGAATAGTGTCTAATCTATTTCAGATGTGTTTTCCACTTTCTCAAAACAACCCGCTTTCCAAAACATTCCACCTGCTAAAGAGCTTACTTAATTGTACCGGAATATTGGCGGTCAGGTTTGTCAGCTCCTTATCTGCCAATGCCTATCCTAAGACTTGGGGCAGTAACAGTCGTGCGAGTTTTCATTGCGATATCATTCATAAAAATTTTGCAAAAGATAAAAAAACAAAAAACAAACTTGTGTTCTCAAATTCCTCTGTATTTACCTCTCCGACATAGCCAAGGTCAAATGTTCAAATATCATGCGTGCGACGAAGTAATGTCTGCGGCCACGCCACAACACCTGGGCCCACTGCACACAGCAGTTTCCCGCCAAATTTCCACAGAAAATCCCGAAACCCAGCGGGTGCACTGACAGGACGTTAATTTCCTTCACATTGAAAGCATCAGATTTTCACACATTATAAGCCAGACTTTTTGCCAGCTTTTCATTCTTGGTTGTTGCCAATTAGAGTAAAATGAAACAGAGAGAAGAATAAAGAGCGAGAGAGAGATTGGTGGTGCACTACAGTCAAAGTCATCTACACGAAATAAAGTCATGTCTGTTTTTGTCTTTTGTTTGTTGATGACTGTGTGTAGAGTGGTGTATCGTCAGATGATGTCACTAATGAGAATAGAGATTGCATAACATCGAGACACATCCTTGTCTGCATTGATACGTGCTCGTTGTTATCAGATTATATTATGATTACAAGCAGAGCGAGCTTTTGAGCTGCGAGGACTATAAGTTAATGAGTATAAGGGAGTGTTTCAACCGGCCCAAGCTCCACCGTCCATTCCCATTTTATGGGGCTATCAAAGCTTGGAGTTGGTCACCTGGGTTACAGAATGCAGTGGCTAGAGTTTAATCCATTAAGAACAAAAAAAAAGGGGGGGGGGTCCTCGGATTTTTTTTTATTTGGCAGCTTCTTCAGTCGTGCTCTGAGCTTAGACTTGATCACAAATGCCTTTGCGAACTGCTACAAACGCCGTAGGAACCATCTTCAGAACATTTCGTAAGATCTTCTTAAGAATGCCGTACGAAACCAGCGTTTGTAGACCTTTCCGTTCATAAGTTCGCAGCCTGGTCGATGGTCTTGTCCAAGATTTCTTTCCGCAACGTACGAAACCCCCTTTTCGTAAGAAGACCAATATTTATTTGTACTTTGGCTAGATTGAAAATTACCCATTGTACGACTATTGTTTATGCTTGATTACTATTGGATGAGATGCCCTTCTCTCAGATTTTAGATGGATAAAGTTTGGTGACTGAAAGAAGCATTGAATATGACAATGAAATCTAAATTTAGAAGAAAAAGAAATAAAAGTACCCCCTGTCAAAATAGGGAAGCGCAGTGCTCAGATTTCCTTTTACATTCTGCTTTCAAGTCTACAGAAAGATGATGTTTGGCCACACTTCGAAGATCTCTCAAAAGAAGATTGATGGTACCCTTAAAGCCAACTGAATGAGGTGTGATGATGAGAGCTATCACAGTTTCCTTGAGGGAGAAAACACACACGTTTATCCAATTTTGATTTGAGCATAGTTTAATTTGGAAGGAGCACCTTGGTCCTTAGCTTGGGGCTGTGGCTTCCCAGAGGAATCCAGGAAGGTTGAAGGGAGGGAAGCTCTCCGGCGCAGGACCATCAGGGATCGAGATCAGGTTAAGTAAACTCGTTAAGTGATCAAAATGCAATGTTTCTCTCTTCAATTTCTGTCTCTCCCTCTCCCTCTCTGTACGTGAAACAGGTGAATAAATACCAGGGCCAGTCGAAGAAACACTAAAAAGTGAACATTGCAGGTACAAGACTTCTAGTCCGTTCCTGATTCCACGTCGCTTTGATATAAGTCGCTGTGATGATAGTACTATGGAAATGTCAGCCGTAGCATCAAGAATACGTTGTTATTTATCAAATTAACATCTATTTGCGTTTTGGTTATTGTTTCTGTTATTGCTGTTGTTGTTGCTTTGTTTGTTGTTGATGGGTTTGTTTTGTTTTGTTTTGTCTTTTTACTTTTCAGATTCGATCATGGAAATATGTTGACCAGTAAGTTCCAGACCTGTCAATGCCTTGCCATGTTCGTGCAGTGCCTGTCTTCTGATCAGTTTCCACAGGCAGGACTTTCAGATACACAGCTGTTCGTGTTTGGAACAGCTTGCCAGACTAAAATGTTGTAGGTGACATCACTGAAAAGGGTGTTTCATCCTTCAGGTGCAGAGTGCATATGCACCTCTTGTCATAATGTCTGAGGCTGTGCCCCTGCACTCCGGTTATTCTTCTTGTTTGCTATGTAAACAACACTGATTAGGTCATGGGGTCATCTATCATAGTGCACTGCTGCCTATGCCATAACTCTTGTCTGTGTCTTTTCATTCCTCATGGGTTATTGTTCACTTATCCATTTCATTCCATTTCCATTTTCATTTAAAGAATTCTGTCTCATAGAAGAAGAAGCAGTGCAATGAACCAGTGATCGATGTCGCTGTCGAGAGACATTTCAGTGAGAAGTAAAAGTTGAAAGTAAAGGTATATACCCGCATTTGATTTGTAAGAACTTTAGAAAAGCCATTAAAAATTTCACTTTCATTATGTAAGTATTTGTCCCTGAAACAGTAATCATTGAAACAGAAAGAAGAATCAGTGAAACAAACTGAAAGAAGAATTTGAAATTTTACGCTCAAAAGAAAAAGAATCGCAATGAGAAGCAGGATTAAGTGGATGGAATTAGGAGAGAAGCCCTCAAAGTATTTCTTAACCTTGGAAACACAGAATAATGTTGATAGACAAATTCGTCAGCTCTCCCGTGAAAATGATATTATTCCGAATCAGTGTGATATATACAGAAAGAAGTGTTTCAGTTTTATTCCTGTTTGTATGAAGCAAAAGAAACCACAGATGTAGACTTAGACCTATTATTGTCATCTTCTGACATCCCAAAATTATCACAACAAATTTCGTTATCATTAGAAGGTCCCTTAAATGAAGAAGAGGTATACTCTGTGTTAAAAAACATGTAATAAATCTCCCGGATTAGACGGTTTTACCGTGGAGTTTTATCGTGTTTTTTGGAAGGAAATTAAATCTTTTTTATTAAATATCTTAGATTATGCTTATTTTTCAGGACAAATGTCGGCTGCACAAAAATTAGGAGTAATCACATTAATTCCAAAAGTAAATCAACCCTGACAGTTTTTAAAGAATTGGCGTCCAATTTCTTTATTGAATGTAATATATAAACTGGCATCTGGTTGTATAGCAAACAGATTTAAGAAATTTTTATCATATTTCATACATGGAAATCAAACCGGATTTTTGGAAGGTCGATACATTGGTGAAAACATTCGTTTACTGTATGATATACTTTTATATACAGAGTTACATGATATACCAGGTTTGTTACTTTCAATTGACTTCGAAAAGGCTTTCGATTCTGTCTCTCATAAGTTTCTTTTCAAAAATTAGATTTTTTTCAATTTCGGCCAATCTAAGAAAAAAATGGGTTCAATTGTTTTATAACAATGCTACTTCCAGTGTTTTAATGAACGGTTATTTTACAGATAGATTCAAAATAGAACAGGGCTGTCGGCAAGGGGATCCCTTATCACCCTATCTTTTTCTGTTGGTCAGAGAAAATCTTGGAATTATGATTAGGCACAAGATTTCTGTAGTTGGGTTGCAAATTAATGAAAATTTTTTTTAAGTATTACAATACGCAGATGACACACTACTAACACTCAACGGATCAGATCAAGATCTAAAAGATGCTCTTGAGATTTTTGATAATTTTGCTAATATATCGAATTTACGAATTAACTAAAGACTAAAATGATATGGATAGGAAAGAATCGCAATTGTAGAATTAGATTATTGGAAGATTGTAATTTTGATTGGATTTTTCAGGGTAGGTACTTTAGGTACCTGAGAATAGAATTTTCGGTTAAACTACATGAAATGGTTGAACAAAATTACCGTGGAAAAAAATGAAAGATATTACAAATACAATGACCTCCTGGTTTAAACGATCACTTACTGTTTTAGGAAGAATTACTGTAGTTAAATCATTAGGCCTATTGATGTCAAAATTAGATTATTTGCTGTTATCACTTCCTGAACCAAATCTCAAAACATTGACAGATATAAATCGTTATTTTTATTCGTTTATATGGGAAAATAAACCCGATAAAATAAATAGAAATCAAATGTGTCAGTTATATTGTCATGGTGGTACTAAAATGATTGATATTTTCATGCATGCCAAATCTCTTAAAATATCCTGGATCAGAAGGTTTATTTGTGATCCGCAGACTGAAAATTACACGTACCACATGTTCCGTTCTTTCTTGCCCCAACCAGTATCGTTTCATTTATTTATGTGGTCATTATACTACCAAAAAAAAAATGCCAATGTAATGCTTAATGATTTTTGGAAAGAGGTACTTCTGGCTTTTTCAGAATTTTGACAAATTAATACACATGACAATTTGGCAAGCCAGCCTCTTTGGAATAATCCTTTGATTAAAATGAATAACAACACTGTATGTTTTAAGTCTTGGTATGAGAAATTTATACGTTTTATAAATGACTTGTTAGATAATGATGGAAAATTTCTTTCATATTTTGAATTTCAGAGGAAGTTTGGTATACAAACTAACTTTCTTCAGCACTGTGGATTGTGTAGGCCTACTTCTAACCAATCATTTGCAAAAAACAAAACAAAACAAAACTGCATGTCGAAGATGACAGAACCTTTATTCCCAAATGTAATATTGAAACATAAGAAAGGTTGTTCTGATATTCATCAAACGTTGTTAAGACACACGTCAAAACAATGTAACAGTTTTGTAAAGTGGAGTAGTATGTTGGATCTTGATGATGAAACATGGTCTTTATACTGTTTAATCCCTTTTCAATCAACTATTGATATTAATATGAGGTGGTTTCAATTTAAGATTGTAATAATAGTGAGGAAACCATAATGCATATATTTTGTTAATGTCCTTATTCAAATAATATATGGAATAATTTTGAGCGATGGTTACTCCTGGAGATAGATAAACAAATTGTATTTACAAACCAACATAAGTTATTCGGATTTTATGGTCTTAACAACAGTGCATTAAACTGTATGATGATTGTTATAAGAAGAGAAATTTTTTCAGCGAAATAAAAAAAATCCGTCCCGTCATTCGAACATATAATATCTGAGATAAAATGTTATTTTGAGATGGAAAAATGTATAAGTCAAATGAATTGTAGAGAAAAGAATTTTGTGAAAAAATGGGCTTTATTTATTAAGTGTTTTTGAACATTTAATTAGAATTACATTATATTAAAAGTCTTTTCAGGGTTGTTTCTGCCAATGGAAAAAAAAAAGAATAATATAAATTATATGTTGTGTAAAAGTTAAAGAAATTTTGTTATTATAATTATGTACAAGCGCAGTAGGCCACTGTTTGTCGATAACTGAATTATGATTCTGTTTTGTATTTAAAAAATCATTTGTAAATGTCACTTTCTGAACATGTGTATAAATAAAACACCCTGTGGAAGGAAAAAAACTATCGGAATAAAGTCGTTAATGTTTCTTAGTTTCAAACATTTCATTTTTGGATTAATGAACACGTAGGTATAAGTAATTTGTGTGTTTCGGAATATCGAACCTTCGGAAGAGCGGACCTTCTTTCATTTTTAGCAATTAGCGAACCTTCGGGATAACGATCATCACCCGTTTAATCTGGACACAAAAAAAATGCAAATAATTTCCTCACAAGGCTGGGACATTAGCAAATGGAAATCAGTTGTAATGCTGACAAATCCAGCAATGCATAAAGTGAAACAAAACACTGTAAAAACTGAAAGGCTGTCCAATGATGTAGCACCGCGTCCAACGTCGCTTCTTGCACGACAGCAATATATAAAATGACTGCCATGTATCGCTATTACGAGTTGTTGACCTTGACGCTCGCGTCAAACAATGTCAAAGTTATCGGGACTTCAAAAGTTGTGCATCCACCAAGATACCCAGCGCTCGTGGTACATGGAGGATACATACTGGGGAAAAAGGCACTGAAGCCATATTAGCTAAAGCTTACGGTTCTCCTGTAAATAGAATTAACACATCAACCTGTTGCTGCGAATTTACTCAGGGCTCATGTGCCGAACATATGTTGATCAAATTATCGCCTTGTTGCTTCAGCGCAGCGGCAATCTTTTCTTGTTTTCCGCTAGAGGCGGTAACTTTTTAGCGACTTCGGTGTTTCCTGTTTGCCCTATACGTGTCAGAGTTTTACACCTTCTTGTGCAGATTGAAGTTTTCATTCAATTTCTTCTCTTTTTTAAATAAATGGTAAAAAGAGGAGAAGGTAGTTATATTGGGTAGGATTGCTTGCTGTCCACAATCTTGACACCGATTATGCTTACTTGACTATAATGTTCGTATAAGTTTAGCATCATTACTTTATATTTCAGGTAGGCCGACTTCTGTAACCTTTTGAATAATCATAAAACAGTATTAACTTTTTTCTCATCTGCATAATAGGGTACGTTTTTAAGCTTACGTACTCTGTGAGTATCAATTTTATAGGGATGTATGTTTTTTTAAAGTAATATTACTTTCTCAGTTCTTCTCTTCAACTTTTTTTCGATTCCTCTTTATCAAGTTTATGCTTTCCTCTCCCCTCTCTTTCTTTCTCTATCACCATCCGTCTCTCTTCACCTCCTTTTTTTTTCTATCATCTCTCTCTTTCTGTCTGTAATATGGCTCCTTCTTACAATCCAACCATTTCGATACATACTTGGAGCAGATGGGTGTATTCGAGGCCGGAAGTGCGCTATATGCCGCTCTTCCGGTGGAGACAGTCACGCAACGTGAAGTGAACTGTTCAGTGTTTGGCCTTTTTTTAAGCTCGTGTGTGTGTGTGTGTGTGCGTGTGTGTGTGTGTGTGTGTGTGTGTGTGTGTGTGTGTGTGTGTGTGTGTGTGTGTCTGTCTGTCTGTCTGTCTGTGTATGCTCTTCATTTGATACCAAAGTGCAAAGTGAAGTTCTGAGGGTATTTCACGGTCAATTCGTCTGTCACTTTACGCCCCAATTGAGTGGCGCATGGATTATCACCTTCAGGCTCTCTTTGCTGTCACCCCTGTTATGTATGGATGGAGAAGGAAAGCACGTTTATCTGTCTTGCCCTTCTGTACAAGTACGAATCATTCGCCTTTGCAGAGATATCTCACGTTATAGTCGTAAACTTTGATATTTCAGTTTCTCTTCAATAATTTAATGATCTGTGTGATTGTAAACTTCGATATATCAGTTTCTTTTCAATAATCTAATGATCTGATATTGCTTACATTTCATTCAAGCTACTATGTTCTCACCAAAAGCATTTGCTAAGCCTTTCAAATGTTAACGACTTGAATTCAAAAGCTGCGTATCATTTTTTTCAGCGCCATTTCATTGAGGATGTTATAAAAAAAAAATCCTGCTCCTTTTTTTTCACAGAAATATCGCCGTATCATTTATTTTGATACAAATATCATCAATGTTAACAGTGCCATGAGTGTGTCGTTACTGTCGTAAATTTCATGCCTTTAAGAAAAGAGAGACGCTTTCTTTCTTCTTTTTTTACAAACACTTTTCTCAGATTGTTGTCTACCATGCAGAATTATTCATGAAACTGATAAATGATGAAACGGTTGCGTCGAGAAAGAAAACAATCTTACGATTCTTTCAGGGGTTTCCAAAGATACGTTTCAGATGTAAATGCAAATTTCTGCTTCCATGGCATGAAATAAGATTATGTCATTCTTCAGTGCCTCATAATTTCCTTGTCATTTCGTCATAAATCCTCATCTCGACTTGTTTATATCCATATATTTCTGAACACAGAGGCAATACTAAGAAGGCTCGGATCTCGAAAATGGTACCCTTTGGATTAGAATCCTCTGACGCCATTCATGTTTTTTCTTAATGCAGGTGTAAAATTTCATCCTAAGAATAACGGAGCAATATTTCCAAATGGCAAGGCCCTCCTAAGATAAGTGTCAACACTGAAGAGGTTATTAATCTGCCTAAATAAAACCACAATTAACAAACTTTTATTCCAATTTGTTATAAATACGAGTTTCATCGTAATTGTTCTGTTTTTCCGATGAAATGCATGTTGATGAGTTTGCATTTTTTTTTTCTAGCAAGGGAAATTGAAATAGCTCTTCGTTTGATGTTGTTGTTGTTGGTTGGTTGGTTGGTTGTTGTTGTTGTTGTTGTTGTTGATGATGTTGTTTTGTAATGCCGATGTAAGTCTTCGGAACTAAACGTTTACCTCCCGCATCAAGAGGAATATCAACAGTGTCCAAGGATGGTATACAGTATCTAGTGGGATATGAACCCTGGAGCTATCATTTTCGAGACCCAAACCTCAATTCAATTCAATCAATTCAATCATAGTTTATTTCCAATCGACGAAAATAAAAAAAACATAGTACAAATTTCCAATCAACAAAAATCAAAACATAGTACAAAGTATACATGTCATGAAATGATATTGTTCAAACATTTGCAAAAGATTCATGTAATATCCGAAATAAATTATATAACAACATATGTTTATATATATATATATATACAATAATTAGGAGAAACAATACATATATACTTCGTGGACGTGCGGAAAACAGATTCGATTATGGAAAATAGTGATCCACTAAAAAGTAAAGCTTGTGGGACGTGGATCGCTAGATGAATAATAAGTAAATAATACATTATTCGAGGGTTTTTTTATAGCTATTATATTTGATATAGATTATTTAAATCATTTGTAAAAAAATATATATGTAGCTATAATGAGATACACAGGTCGGGGAAAAAAACACACTCACTCACACCACTGTGCTCACACTTATGAGGATATAAAAAAGCAGAGCAAAGGTTCCTTGACAAAACAGATTTGCAGTCAAAAGTGAAACATAACAAGAGTATCTGAATTTCTTGCCATCTGATAGTAAATAAAAGAAGCGACGCTGTGCAGAGTTATAGGCCTTTATATCTTGTTGACTTAACATTATAGGAATTACATGCATCCTTAGAGAGTTTGAACCAGTAACATTCCATTTAATGCCTCAGTCAGCTTTGACAAAATTGCAACGAAGAGTAAACAGGAAAATGTGGGCGTTATGATGGATTCTACGGCGCAGGAAACGCATGTTTCTCGATATGAAAGGTTGTTTAAAAATACATAATCATATACGTGTATATATAATGATATCGCTAGTGTTTGTGTGTGTATACTGAAAAGTACTAAGTGGGTGTCTGTATTATGTGTTTGTTTGGGTGTGCGCCAATTTGTGCGTCTCTGGCAGAGATGTGAGTACACGGCAAAGATTATGCTTTATTGATCAGCACTGCTGCTGTTGATTACGACGCAGGAACACACTTCACTGTTTTGTTTTAATTACTTATTCGAGTATAGTCTTCCACGGGCTACGGAAGCCTAAGTGAGTGCCAGGAGGGGAGAGAGAGAGAGAGAGCGTGAAATAGGCCCTATAAAGAGAAGAATCGTATAGTCACATCCCCTGTCAAAGACGTGGTCGGAAGTCGGGTGTCCATCGATAGTTTAGAAACGTCCCCCTGCCATCACCTCCGGAACTGCCCCAAATTAGGTAGAGCGACGAGTATAGAGGCCAGGGTATGTGGCAGAGCTGCAGAAGGCTTGTTGTTACCAACCCGTATACCCCATCACATTCCCCTCCTCCTTCCGTCCCCCTTCTTCCTATATTCCTCATTATATTCCATCCATTCTCTATCGACTATATACGCAATGTTTATATTAGTAAATGGATGAAGAACTCTCCGGAGATGTTCATATTAAGGCTTGAGGTTTGGGGGGGGGGGGGGGGTGGATGACATACCGACGACAGAAAGATTATCGCAAAATAATTATCAAAAGTATATACAAGTATTTACTTCTCTACCCGACATCTTACTCTCTGGCACGGGTCTATTGCACTTGATGGTACATTATAGTACTGTCTATCATAACCAAACATTGATATAGAAAAAAAAAGAAATAAAAGTGAAAGAGTCGATTGACTGTGAAATACATGCATGCTCTCAAGGCTGTCTTTCACTCGGCCCCATCATGTCCATCCTACGGAAAGATTGTCATTGTTACACCAGTTTGTGCCAATCAACATCCATGTATCAGTCTGACATACTTAGGGGATCCTACTCTTGCATCGTACACAATATCTGGCACATACAAGTCATCATAGGCATTTTAGGTACAAAGAGATTTGCCGCTGCTTAGTATTTTGTAAGTTTGAGCTATCATACAACACATTATGTATACATACACACATGCACATTCATGCACACACAAAGACATACATGCATACATACATACATACATACATACACACATTGCTCTGATTCAGACAAAGCATGGTTCATAAATTATATAGTTCTCATTCTGTATCCATAAGAACGCCTATACATTTCTTCTGTGCTTAAAGGGCAACTCTGGACCAGTTAGAGGTTAGTCTGAAAAGAAAGATTAAAATCGTAATCAGAATAATCAGAACTGTGAAAATGAAATGAAAATCGAATAAGAATTAAGAAAGCGATGAAATTGTGAGGTTTCGCGAATTGTCGTTATGAATATGCAAATGAGTGAGTTGATGATGTCATCGCATCACATCTTGGCGTATATTTTAGTACACAAACTCTTGGAATTTTTGTTAAAGTGCAATTATTTCCCAGTCTCAAATCCTGAGTATGTGACTAATCATCATTTTGAAGTTATTCAGCCAGGAATAACGCCATCTTTTACATTATAACAGCAGAAAGATTAAGAGAGTTTTTCGTGCAGAATCGATCTAAAATTGTGAGGTGATATGACATTGTCAGGTCACTCATTTGCATATTCATCACTGTTACTGTTTGAAAAACTGTTCTGTAAAAATTAGCGAATCTTAACAATTTCGTAACTCCTCTATTTCATATCTGATTTCGTGCTTGTAAAGTACATGGTGCTCCCCCTTTTTTCCATACTAATTTTTAGCTGGTCAGAATTGACCCTTTAATAAAACAAAAGATGCGACACCACGAATCTGTGCAGGGAGAGTACAACTGCTCTTCATTTATATCTGTCGGGCGACTAGTTCTAAATTCCTCACCTATATGACTTTGAAAAGACATTAATACAATCCCATGTATATATGTAAACTGTCTAAACTACTCCTACAGCAAAAGCAACAAAATGAATGAAAAAAAAAGAAAGAAAAAATATCGATAATATTGATATATACTTCACGATCAATTGTTACGTAGATTTTTTTCCCACTGATCTGAATGAACAGATTTATGGGGACTATAATAGTCGTTCGCATTATTGTTACTTGCTGAACTAAGCTGAATCGGCCACAGGTCGTTAGGTTTCCGCATTTCCTATGATTGCCTTGATACTTCTGGTTGATCGATCCTTTGGCTGACTTCCAATAGACTGATTATTGTTTTAGATGTCTCATTCTCTGATGGTACAATTTTACTAACAACAAAATGTCTGATTATGTACAAATTGACAGGTGCTGTCTGTCGGTCTGTTTTGCGGTTTAGTTCTGGGGTCTTTGTTGTTGCTTTTTCTGTTGTTTTGTTTTTGTTTTCTTTTGTTTTCTTTTCTTTCTTTTTGGTGTTGGTGGTGGTGTGGAAACTCATAAACTTAAACAAATTTTTAGTGCCCTAGAATAATGTTTGGGAAAAACGCAGAATATCTTACCATGATATTTAGCAATCTTAGCTGCTAATATATATTTACGATAGTTCTCGAAAGGTTACTACTAATGAATGTGGATAGTTTCTGTGGAACCTTCGACAAAATGTGTCAGGAAACAGATGCAGCTTGATATATTTGCATTATCAATAAATACAGGTAAGTTAAATTTTTCAAAAGTGTCACTGGGATTTTCATTCTTTCATTTCTTCTTCTTCTTTGTGTTAAACTCCCTCGTTTAGAATTTCACGATTTACTGCATGCAAGACGGTGAGATCGATGCTGAATAGGTAATCCATGTGATTCAAAATACAAACGCACACACACACACACACACACACAACGTAACGACGTAACAACCAATAGTAGATGAGAATATGCGAACATATATAATTTTTTAGTGGAAATGAAAAAAAAAGATAATGTAAATTAGCTATGCGATTATAATACTGTGACTACTATCAATCATGTAACGTCAATGCATATAATAATCATTCATATATGCATATGAATTATGTATATATTACATATATAATATGTGTGTGTGTGTGTGTGTGTGCTTCTATATACATAAGCTTCACATATAGGTCTTTTTTATTAATATGCATAGTTACATATCGATAGTATTGTATTACTCGCTATCGCTCTGCTGGAAAGACTTACAATTTGCCTGCAATTAGTCTAGAGGGAGCAGTGACCTAATGTATCACGTTCTCACGTGCACCATCAATCTATTGTATACTAATAAAGCAAAGGTTTCGTAGTACATCATGACTCATTCACCTTTGCGACTCATTCTTCATCAATCCTCTCACCTCGATCTTGAGCATTAGACATGTGGTTCGCACCGATCACGGAATAATGTTTTTTTTTTTCAAATGTTCTCCTCTCCCCCCCCCCCTTTCTCTGTTTGGTTGCTGTCGTTTTTGTGGCTGGACTTTGTTCTTTATCATTTCTTGCTTTAGTTTTGTCCTTTTTTAAAGGTTGTCACATGGTACTGTGTTCGTATGAGTTGAGGATCTTGATATCAGAAGATTGGAAACTTGAAACTTCCATGTAAGCAAAGCCCTTAAAGGGCTCACACGGATAAATAATTCCCCATATAGAGACGTGTGTTAAAATTCAAAATTCAAAACATTCTGTAAAATAGCCGGGAAAAATGAGGTGTTTTATCTTCACTAACCTGGATAAGTTAGATATACCCTTTCATCCATCAAATTTCCAAGGCAGGTTCTTCAGCTCAAACTCTGTCCAAGGGTCCGCAAAGCCAGACTTCGTGTTCTTTTTCACTCGAGCTATCACTCATTTTCTGTACATGCACCCAATGAAATATAGTCCCTACAAATTTCATGAGAAAAGCTTTCATCTTCCAACCAAAATGCAGTTTGTAGAGGAATTTGTACTCAATATCAGCAGCTATTCAGTTTTTTGCCAAACTGCATTATTGACTTTTAATTAATTTTTTTTCTTCATTTATTTTGGTATCTTTGGTAAGAATTTGTGAAGGGGTCTGGGACATTCCATTTTATTTACAGGTGTGAGCATTGAAGAGAAGCTCTAAAACTGCATGTCAGCTAAAATCTGAGCGTAAATAAAAACAAAGGCAATTAATTTTCATAAGATGAAAGGTTTACGAAATCAAATGTGGGTAGATTTATAAGCATTCGTTCCAAAATATAGGGTAAAATAGCGCCCTTGTGGTGTTAATTCTTAATATTTCACTGAAATTTCAAAATTGACACCATCGTAGAGGAGCTCGAGCTCTGCAACATAATACCAATAACCTAACACCGCCTAAAATTGCATTAAAGCTCTTCTGGTTCTCAGAAGACAATGATTGTGACCAATTTTCATGCAGGATGCATATGGAAAACATGTAAAACTTGTAAAATTCCAACAGTTTTTCTTCTGCTTTGTGTCATTTCTTCAAATCAAACTATCAATTTTATAATTTATAGGATTGTATTGTTTTTATTTTCGTCTCCGTAGAATGAAGAGATGCTCCGTATTCACAATGAGTTCATAACAAACGAAATGGGAAGAAGTTCAATCAAAATCGGGTTTGAAGTTTGATCTATTTTTACGGAGCAACAATGGAAAATATTTTAAGTGTTGACGTCATACTCTAGAATTCTCCCACCTATAGTGGGTAAAATAAAGTCTTACAACATGCTTGTTATTAAAATCTTTATATGAAATAACATTTCTTTTCCCCAAAATAGAAATTCATGGCACGTAAAAGTGCTGATCTACTGATAATTGAAACTTCTGCTGCTTTAATAATTTTAAGACACCGCAAATACTCAAACAGCTTTCTTGTCAAAAAGAATGATTTAAAACGCACTGAGGAGGATTTTTTCGGTTTTGTTTCTTATTTTCTTCACAAAACCTGTCGTGATCTATCCTGTAAATGCCAGACTTGGCATATGATTATAGATGCATTGTTATGAAACTAGGCAAGGCTTGAAAAACAAAGATGGCTGTAAAGTTTGATATGATAGTCACTTATCTTTCTCTCTTTATTCATCATAATATATTTATCTCAGTCTCGCATACTCCCAGGGCATGACAACACAACACTGGCGCCTCCTTGGGGGCAACGATGATTATGATTATTCGCAGTGGCGGAAGTGGTCTGTCTGACTTTAACTCCTCCAAACTCAACAAAATCACTGATTCCATTTATCTCTCCTTTTGTCAACAAACCCTATATACGGTGCAAGGTCAGACAAGCCTGGAGAAATTCGGCTCAGCCATATACGATTACTGCTACAATGAACAAAATATGAGTACATGTATAAGGAAAAACAAGAAATATATGGATATGTATTATTTACATGATTACGTACTGAGAACTCCTGTTTTAGATTGTCCATGAGTTGCATATAATTTTTGATATCGTCATACTTATTTTTGTTTTATACAAGTGGAGAAATAAAACTTACTGAAACTGAAACTGAAAATGAATGCATTCGTTTTTGTTTTTGTTTTTGTGTTTGTTTTTGCTTTGCTTTAATTTGCTTTGCTTTGTTTTGTTTTGACTTGTTTTGTTTCTTTTTTGTTGTTGCTGTTATTGTTATGGCTACGTTGATTTTACTAAAATCTACTTATAAAGTCAGAAACAGTGTCTCTTGACCACCTTTTCCCTTTGCCCCTTGGGAAATTCCTGTTGACTCTTAACGATCAGGGGCAAATTATTGTCTGACCTGCATATAATACCAAACATTGTGCATCATAAAAATTGTCAGGAAAGTCATCAACTGCCAGACCGTATTTGCAGAATTTGCAGGCAAAAATGTCGAATAGTACATTTTTTCTTCGTCCATTTATCTATAAACACGCATAAAGCTCTGACAATGTCTGATGAATATAAATCTATCCGTAAAGCCTTTGTATCCCCTTTATCCCTAACTACAAGTATTTGCAAATTCCATGTAAAAGTCCCCCTATAAAATAGTCTAATTAGTGTTCAAGAGTTTGTCTAGCTTGTTCTAAGTCCAACATAAATTTCCGTGCCCGAGGCTACTTTATCATGTTGAAAATTTGCATTTATAATTTCATTCATCTTCCGAAATAATCCACAATATTTGTATAACTCACAAATTGAATAGAGACTCGGAGTATATATGTATCTGCATTTAGGTAGTGATTTTGTTGACAAGTTTTAATCTATACAAAGTACTGTACGTTTAATGTCGTCCAATTTGCCAGCCTGCTGGCATTCATTATCAATAAAATTGATTAGATGAAAGGATGGGCTTTTATCATGTGACCCTGGTCATTGCACATGCAATGAACTGTGACGGAATCGGCCACTTGGTTCTGTCGGCTGATAAGCTGACATTGTTCCCGGAAGCGTCTGAGTGAATGCGGTGAAATTAGACACAGAAAATATAAAGGTTACATACCATGGGAACTGATCATTACTGTTGTGATCGAGTTCATGCACATCAACGAGTTTGGCTCACAGATAACCTGTTACAAAAATATAGAGGGCGTTCGTCTGTACTGTGTTGGTTCTAGTTTTGTTTCCTTTGTTAGTTTGTTAGTTTGTTCGTTTTTTGTTTGTTTGTTTTTTTCTTTGTCTGTCCATTTGTTTAGGTGTACGTTTGATATGTTTCACATGCATGCATGATTAGAAATTGAATCATAAGAGATGAAGCGAAATAGGCATGACTTTATTCTCCTGATAAGTGTTGTTCTTGCCATTATATTTGCCTGCAGTTAGTCTATTCTCTCGCGTGCTAAAACATTACACGCTCTATTTGCAATATTGTAATGAGTGGAAACGTGTCTATTTGTTGCATTATCTTGACTGGAAACATTGACCTACAACGAAAAGAAGAGGGGATTCGGACACAATTTTACGCCACAAAAAGGAGATCCTCAATATGTATCTATGGTATACGCATACGAAACTGACCACTGCCTACCTGCTTAAGGAGGGTTTGACGGAAGCTGTTCCAGTGAGGATTGTGGGAATTGTAATAAATCTGTTCTCGGTTGCAAGGAAACTATCTAACTTATCTGTACTGTTCCACTGTATCGTCTCTCTGCATGGCGCACTGACTCTTTCATACCATTTCTTCATAACGGCGGCGGCGTGATTTCTCGTCCAAGCCTACTCCGTCCCAATCCATGCACTCACACAGCCTATTCTGTTCTCTCAGTGTGACTGCGTGCCTTGAGTTTAAAGGTGTGTTTAAAGGGAAATATTCCCCTCCACGGTGATTTTTTTTATTCACAAATACAGCAAAATTAAACATACGAAAACAAGGAAGATGGTTCATAAGAATATATAGATCAGAATTCTAAAGTTTTGTGCCGTTTAACGTTTTCTCAGAAGAGCAATTACACCATAAGTATGAATTTTACGTAATTTGATGACTCAAATTCATTGGGGAGTTACAGATGTGAGTGTGACGGAAATAATTCTTTTGTAAGCATTAAAAGTATATGGGAATTACGAAACCTTTCTATTGTTAGTCCTATCGCCATTATATTTTCGCTGGTCTGTCTATTTGTCTTCCCTTTATTTGATTTTGTTTTGCTTTAAAAAAATTCTCTTTCTAATTTCCTATTGTCTCTTCTTCACCTCTCACTACTAAGGAAGACAAGAGGCAGAAGGCGGGTGAGCCTTGCAGTGAGATAATAGTCTATCTATCTCCCTCAATATTGGCAAGTCCCCTGGTTGGAGGCAAGTCTCCTATGATTAGTCGGGTCTTTGCGCGAAGCAACGGAAGCCGTCGCAACCCAATGCTACCGACAGCCAGCCTCGACAAAAACCACATCAGTTTGCGATTACTTTTTACATTCAAGTCAGTCAATACCATCGGCAACTTCACTGCGTGATATATCAATGGCATATGAAAACTGGCAGTCCAGAGAGGGTTAACATTGTAACTTCATCATCATCATCTTCTTGCAACGTTGCGCCTCGTCGGAGACGTAGACATAACAGTATGGTCGAAGCGCTGAGCGACGCGAGATCGTGGGCGTTTCTTGTAAAAGAGGACTGACAAATCTGCACGGAGGCAGCAACAGGAACATTCCTTATTCCCCCACATCCAGCGAGCGCGGCGGGGAGCGGAGGCCTAAAAATATAAAGACACTCGCGCTTCCTGAGGCATGGCCACGCTGTAAAGAGAAGTGGACCATTGGCAAACCACTTAATTTGTGCTCCAAAATTATCAATGCTACAGGAAATCTGATTATCAAGGTCTCCAAATATAATGCACTAAAAACAGACCACATATACTACCAAATGTTCTGTTAAAGGAAACCCAAACCCAAAGAGAAATGTGGATTGAGTGAAAGCAACAACATTAGGAGAACACATCAGTGAAAGTTTGAGGAAAATTGGACAATCGATGCAAAAGTTATGAACTTCTAAAGTTTTGATGTTGGAACCGCTGGATGAGGAGATTACTCATGTTACTGCTTTCACTCAATTCACATTCTCTTTGGGTTTTGGTTTCCTTTAAAGAAAAAAAAAGGACGAAAAAACTAAAATATCACCCCCTTCATAACAAGCACGATATCAAATCTGGACAGGAGGCGAAATTGCAATCTCTAATGTCGATAACGATAATGAAGACCTACTGATCCATGCTCCGGTAATCCTAATTGAGTCACAGGTGAGATGTTTGAATTTATGTTAAATTCATATTTAAAATAATGCAGCACTTGAAAAAACTGCAAGATACAATTATACTCAAACACATTTTCATTATAATATTGTCACAAGAGCGATATTATGAGACAATCCATATCTGCAATGTCCAAACACAACCGGCATTCATCGTATAGACCAGACAATGTTGAGACCGGACAATCCTGCAAACAAGGTCTTCATTCATATCGATGTCGAGACCACGCTGATTGGGGATAGTTAGATGAGGGTGTCTTGAGATCTTCCGGTCTCAAGTTTCGTCACCTTGGATGGTATACTCCGCTCTTCAAGCCTGATACTGCTCGCTCGAGGCGATAATATTTGAGAGAGTTTCTCCTCCATTGTGTCAAACCTTGATCACCACTAAACTCCTCATGGAAGTGGGGATAAAAAACAGAAACCGGAGAGTGTTTAAATCAGACCTTTGGTATTAGGAGAGCTTCATGTTCCCCCGGACTTTTAAATATCACAAAAATGTTGTCTTTGTTATTTGTAACGTGAGATCCATTCCGTATGAGACATCATAACTCCCGTTCACTGACGAAAGCCGTAGTCACATGGTAAAACTTCCCAAAATGTGAGTTCTCGAAGTCAAATTTCGTCATTGTGAGAGCAGCTATTGTCTTCTTTTGTCATGAGTTTTGTTTCTTCAATTTTCCCTCACAATAGGCCACCTTCTACTCAGCGATATCCCATCAGAAACAACTGTTAACGGCAGTGAACTTCGTCCTCTTAATTTTGATTTTTAAAGCATAACGTATTGAATCATTCGCCATCGTCAACTGAAAATACAGTATATTTTCTGAAATGAATGTGAAAACTGTTCATGATTATTAGACAATATCTACCACTAACATTTTGCAATCATATTCTTATATACATAACCATACGTGTTGGTGTGTGTATATAGGGCCTACGTGTGGATACAAACGCACATTCATCATATTGATTTGCTCATTCAGTCACTCTCGTTATAAGGAGAAATCGAGGCCTCATTTAATTCTGGCTCCGAAGCTCACAAACACGTCATCCAAAAATAGCAGTCACTCTTTGGCATCGAGTCACGAAATCAGTTTATACTCATCCAAACTTGAGTGATGCATATCTCACCTCTTGATGTATATAGAGGGTGATACTGAACACCTCTCAGTCATTAAATCTGCATGTTGACGAGTTGAAAATTTAACCCACTGATGACTGAATCTTGTTATGTCACGTATTGACTCTGTGGAGAATTTCATCAATTTGGAGGCAAGGGGCTAAATCAGAAGGAGAACGGAACTCGTCTATTTCATGTAATATTTGTTTGTTTGTTTTTTAATTCGCGGCCATCAGAGAGGTCCGTGTTATCCTTCTCATTATGTCCTTTGGTTGTCATACCAATCCTCTGTCGAATGACCACCCCCTCCCCCCCCAAAAAAAAAAGGGGGTCTAGCATGTCTTTCAACTTCAGGTGCACGATGTTATATACATCGTTATAATTATGTGGAGAACTATACTGAATAATAATGACACACGTGATGTATTTGAATTTGTGAATGTGCAGTTTGAATCCCATAAGCAAGTTCCAACAGGGTAATTCAGTGCATTTATCATTTGTCAACATCATATTTACCAATCACTTTTTCGCCACAGAGAGATTTTTTTTTTTTAATGAAACATTGATTCATCACTTAAAGAGAAAAAAAACCCCAAATACGATGTTATCACAAAACGATAGAGTCGTCATTGATTTTACAGACCTTTCAAAATCAATGTCCTGAGAATGAAAGTAAATTTTCTAAAAACTGTTTATAACAAGTTAACTGAAAATCAATGTTAACTCAGTGTGGGTTTTTTTTCACAGTATGCTTTAGGTTCTGACTTTTTTTTTTTCATCAGCAGTACCTCAAATTTATGTGCACAATTTTGTTATCACTGGAATATGATTAATTCTAGAAATAATCTTAATGAGTTTGATGTGATTTGCTCGTTATATGTTTTTATATACTACGCTCTTATTCTCTCCATTGCACGTCTTTTTATGTAAAGGAATTGCATGCTGAAAATCAGCGCTTGCTGAAAGGGCTTCTGACCCAAAAGTGAAAATGGATTATGTCCTTCCGGTTCTGTTTTATTCTAATCTAATCTAATCTAATCTAATCTAATCTAATCTAATCTAATCTAATCTAATTTAATCTAAACCATTCTATTCTATTCTATTGTACTCTAATCATAGCCTGAGATTCCTTCTTTTCATTTATTCTTTCTTTTACATCGTCGTTTTGTCAGAACTGTTTTTTTTAATTCGTCCATTTTCGTTCATTTGTTGCGTTTGTCTTGTTTCGTGTGTAGACATTATACACCCCCTTCTTTCCTTTGCTTTTTTATATTGAAAAATCGTGTTGTGCCTTTAAGTACTCTCTATTTTCAATTCATCACTCTTTTGTGGTGAGAAGAATAATCAACAATGTTAATCAAAACACGGTCCTTGCATGACTATTGACGAAATTGTCCTTCAGACTTTAATTTGAAGAGATTACGAGCTTTTGCTTATTTCCTGCATCATGGGCGGAGTGGAGTCAATCATGTATCTGAGAATATAATCCCATTGTATGACTGCATACTCTAGTTTGCATGACAATTCGCAGTAATGCCTTTGTTTCCACAAGTATCTATGTAAAGTGTGCATTATTTGTTTTATACAATCATTTCGTTGAAACGAGTGATTTTCATACAGAAGACAAGAAGAAAACACTCTGTCTCTCTCTATATATGTATGTGTGAGTGAGGGTATGTTGATAATATCTTCATGTACTTGTATGCATAGAGACATTGATCCCCCCCCCCCCCCCCCCCTTAGACAACCTTTCGGCACCTCTGTGATGGTCATGACACAACTTAGAAATCCCTCTCTTGGCAGGTATGATCAGGTCCCTCAAATATTGTGTCTCACCCATAAAAAGAGGATGACAGGGACAAGGTGAAGACTTAATCACACAGTCACGTTCAGGTGTGGTAGATTACCAGATGGGGAAAGAGAGAAAGAGAAAGCGACATAGACAGACAGACACCTTACTCAATAAACTAGAAGTTATGGATTGAGCGAGACATAGAAAAAGATGAAACGGGAAATAGCAAATTAATATTCCCCTCACCGCAAGTCAGCTGAGGTTGAACGAGTCCGTGTAAAGCCAACCCTCGGCATTGCTCTGATCACCCCGCGCCAATAAATCTTTTCCTACACAGGTGACCAAAAAAAAAAATGTGTCAAGTTTCTAACCACACACACACACGCACACACACACACACACGAACACACGCACGCACACACGCGCAGATACATAAACAAGAGAGAATCTGTTCCAAACATGATTTCGTATATAGTCATAAATTATAAACGGGATCATCCCACAAGACCGACACCCATGAGTCATACAGCCCACGAGTCCTTACAGCCCACGAGTTCGACACGAGGCAAATAAAGCCTATAAGACCGACACTAGGTAAAAACAGCCCACGTGTTCGACAGATACAACACGGAGTTTAATGTGTCGGTCTCGTGAGCCTTGTTTGCTTTATAGTGTCGAACTCACGAGCTCTATGACTCGTGGGCTGAATAACTCGTAGGCTGTATGACTTGTGGGTGTCGGTCTCGTGACGTGCACCCATTATAAACAGCTCCTCGCACATGATAATATTATATGTAAATTCCCCGTGACTGTCGAAAAGGAATAGGCCTAGTCACTGTTCCTTCATGTATTTCCCGGGAAATAACAGAGTCACCTTCGTTGCTGTCATTCTATACCGGTACCTGTTAATTTGAGACAAGATCATTCTGGTTCCACTTCGTCTTTAGAAAGAGAAGCGAATGCTTAATCACAATTGAACATCACCCCCCCCCCCCCCCCCCCCAAAAAAAAAAAAAAATAAAATAAAAAAAATAAATAAATAAATAAAAATAAAAAATAAAAAATAAAAATAAAAAAATAAAAAAAAAAAAAATAAATAAATAAATAAAAAAAAAATCGAGTACTAAAATTTTTTTTCTTTTTTTCTTTTTTTTTTTGAAAGTCACAATTACATGAGCAATAAGGGTGACGGTGTCATTTCTAATACGTTTCTCCCCATAGCTTGCATGCAAATCTTCACTTATATTATTTTCGTCTATGTTCATAGGATAATCCTTGTTCAAAACTTCAAAAAAGAAATTTGGTAACCCCTTCAATTCACTGTTTGGTTGATGAACTTACCAATCATGAAGTCTGCAACGTGGAAGGTTATAGATATAAAGCCATTGAAAGAACAATATTTTCATTATAATAATTTAAGTAGGCTTACATAACCAGGCGAGGCGATGACATGAGCGAATCACGTAATTTGTGAATTATTATTGTGATAACTAATTCTTCTGATTTGAAAAAAAAAAAAATCCATGTCAGCGATGTTCAAACAGTGCGATGATTGAATGCAATACTAGTAGCACCTTCCATGACCGACGCCCCCTATCAGACGGAATCCTGCCATTATTGAATGGTGCTCCTCATTCAAGCTGAACGATATAATGTGGAGACGAAGTTCTAGCATATATCAGTCTCGCGATACACAGCCATTCCACAGTACTCACTTCGATCTTCTTTCCTGCGCATACTGGCTTGTCGCTCACTTAACATGAATTAGGAGCATGTAACTAGCATGTTGGTTCAGGACACGACGACCGAAAAAAAAGATACCCTCCAAAACACGAAATCAAAAAGATGAGCAAGATTTGACTCATGATTGTCGATGTGATAACACAATCGAATCGAATTTTGGGACTTTTTTCTTTTTGTTGTTGTTTTTTTTAACTTTTTTTTTGGTACTGTCACACAACAGTGCTAGGTGACCAGCACGTCTGTCGGTACTTTGGACGATGACAAAATAAGAGTGATAAATTATTGCAAATGTCAACATGGGTTCGCTGCACTCACCAATAGTGTATTTTCTTTTTGTTGTTGTTTTTGTTTTTGTCAGCGAAATTGGTCTGAACACCACAGATTCTCCTCCCTCTACCCCTTTCTCTCTTTTTCTTTCTTTTTCCCCTTCATCTCTCCCTTCCCTCTTCCTCTGCCTATTAATTATCTGTCTATCTCACTCGCCTCTCTCCCCCAGTCTCACTCTCCCTCTCCCTCCTTCTCTCTCTCTCTTTTATTTATATCTCTTTATGTATCTCTCTCTCTCTCACATCCTCTCTCTCTATCTTTCTATCTATTTGTATATCTATTTCTCTCTCCATCTTTCTGTCTATTTGTTTATCTATCTTTCCCCCTCTCTCTCTCCTTCTCGCATTCATTGCAAGAGTTGATCCTCCCCTTTCAAATAGTACGTTGATGACTTTGCAATAATTATTCTAGGCTGGCTACTCTTGCTTTACACGTCTCGGTCTTCTTCTTAACCCTTTATGACGCATTTTGTCTATCACTCATGCTATCATAATTTAATGCTAATGTTTATATTGGTATTTACCACTTCCGCAGATAAGTATTGTGGTTTCTGCCACCCGTACTGAGTCATTATAATGTTCATAGTTCTTTAATATAAATCTCTTGACATATTTCAACAATCCCCGGAAAGCAATATTCCGATGCCCGTCGTAAGTAATTCCGTACAACAATACTTATACAGGAAACCAGACCTATAAAACATCATTAATGTATCATGGACTGTTATGATGAATGTTGTTTGTTTATAGCATATCCCTATGCAATGGAATATTAAAGTCCCTATGATATCTAAATCAGAAACCATATCTGTGCCATTCCATGGGTTGCACATAAAGCATTTACCTTTTTTCTTATGCATCATTGGACTCAAATTATTAATACATAGATTAATAAAAAGATAAGGTAATGAGTACATGTACAATATTTTCGGTCACTTTTAGTTGGGCATAGGCCTTCATAATGTCCAAGAGAATGTTAATCGCCATAGACAAAAAAAAATAGATAAACAAAAAATGAACGCTTATGGTTTATTCAATACATTTATCCCTGACTGATGTACGCTTCGCGCAGAACTGCTGAAAGTGTCCACTCTCCATACGATCATTATCTCGGTGAACAGTCAATTCTAATTTCTCGTTCACAGGCGCGAGATTCCGCTGAATTTAATGGGCAAAATTGGGAGCGCAGCTTGAATGTCCTCTAGTCAGTGGTTTCATCCACTCAAGAAGACAGGAACGAACGGCCCGTCTCTAGACGTAAAACGAAATGAGGAAATGCAAAATCACAAAACAAAGCCATAGAGGTGAGTCATGTGGAGCGGAGACGAGTCATAACAGAGAATCAAGCGCCGTCCGCAATCCTAGGTCGATTCTTTGGTCTGGGGTGGGGGGGGGGGTGGGAGTGATGCGCCTCAAGGGGGACCGGACTCTCCTCCTTCCATTGTTTCTCAGACAAAGCGAGGTATATAGCAAACCATCACAGTCCATATACAAAGTATCCTCCGTGATGGTTCAGTACCATGGCAACAAGTCTGGGATGCAGGTCTAAAATGTCGATCGCCATGAAGTCATCCTGAAGTGCTCCCGGTTCAGGTTGTCTGTTTTCTTCTGTCATGCCGTTCCCTCAAATACGTTTTGTATTATGTAAAGTAGCGCGGGTCTATATAGAGGAAAATGATGATTTTGAAGCAGGGAGCCGGAAAGAGACTGTCTCTTTCTATACCTCCCTACTGCTTTGAGACAGTTTGATGGGCCAAAACAAGCGGTTGTTTGCTTCCCCCCCCCCCCTCCCGTTACCATTCCCTATTATACATTATGCTACAGACAAGCCTGATTTCTGTTACCCCCTGGGAGAAAAGGAGTGGGGACAGTTCCCTGTTGTGGATATGCTCCAACCATAGAGCTACAAACGAAGGAGCTCCATGCCCAAACCATAGAGCTACGCAAACCATGGAGCTACAACCCTGCGAATGGCCTCAGACACAACCCTAGATCTGCTGGCTGGAATCATTCACAGACAACCATTTTTTTTTTCTTGCGGGGGGGGGGGGGGGGGGGGGGGTAGGGATGGGGGATGCGGTGTGTATGACGCGACATTATGATATGACACTGGGTGATAACAGCTTCTTTTCTACGCGAGGCAGAATAGACACAGACACTGACACAGACATGTCGAGAAAAGTTTGGGGAAAAACGACAGAGTGTTAAAGGGACCATCGCGGAATTTGTAAAAAGGGACAAAAGTGATCTTATGTGCATTTGCGTATAGTGTGTGTTTGTTTGTGTGTATGTGTGTTCATGCAACAGATGTAGCAAAACGTGAGAGAGAACACTGCATGAGCACTTCTTAAAGGTCCAGTTTACCTTTGGGAGCAATGATTTAAAAGATGTTCAAGATATCACATTTGACGCATATGTGTAGGTCTGTTATATCACAAAACATCCTATATACCATATAAAATTTCCGCAATAAAGCCTAAAATATAAGGAGATATCAGTATTTTTCTCAATAAACCATAACTGTAGACGGTTTGGTCTGGAAACATTTTTATTATAGTTATTGTTCACATTTTGTTACTTAATATCGATTATACGGATTCATTTTTTTTTTTCCAGTGGTTGTTTCTAGCCCTAACTCACGTTTTAGAAATATTCTAAAGCACTAATGCTGGGTTTTTGTTTCATCTGTCTTTAACTTTGGGGACAGACACACCTGGAGTTAGATTGAGATGAGATGACACATAGGGCTTTCTTGGCTTCACGTGAATCTTTTCTAATAGAGAATGCGGTCTTTAATAGGTATCACCGTAGGTATAGTGTCATCAGAAATGTGAGATTGTTTTTTAGACATGGGCTTTCGCCCAAACCCAGTGTGCATATGGAAATCATTTGGATCAACGCAAAGGCAACAAACACACAGCAAAAGAGTAACGCTGGTCCCAATACCCGTGATTTCTTTTTGCTTTCTCTCGCATTTCTTTTTTTTTTTGAGGGGGGGGGGGGGATGGGGGATTGGGGTCGATATCCATGTAATCTATCTATGAGTTAGGACTAGTGAAAACACGTTTGACGCATTGTCTACTACGCGGCAGATTACGAGAAGTCCGTTTTATCTTGGTGATCGCGGGGGACAGTGGAGATTGATGATGTATTATTATCTTCGTCTGGTAAACAAGTACTCTGCTCAAAGTTTCAAAAAGCCACGGTTGATTTCGTTAATTTTCATAGCTCAAGACAGTAATCTAGATAGATTGAGGAATTAATAGCTCATTGCAGATTGTTACTGTTATTGTTATTATTAAGGCATTTACTTATATTTGTTTGTAAATTACATGTATTTTCATCTTTTATTTTGCATGTACAACATGTATGTAGAACATGTCAAATTATTTCTGATTTGAAAAAAAAACACATATCGAGTAAGCATACATCAGAGCAAAAATTACAAATGACAATGCTTATAGTTTACCTGAGAAATTCAAACTCTGAGTACTTGAATTAGCAAACAAACGACATTTTCAGTGAGTTCATAAAATGGCAGACTACCACCCAGATTACTGAGAACGCAATACAGATCGGTTGCAAAAAAAAAAAAAAAGGAGTGACTCTTTTGCTTCGCTTTGATTTGTTTTTAACAGGAAATTAGTATAGCGTGTTCTCTATTGCGTTGTTAAGCAAGGTGCGGAAGTCCATTTGCTACGGATTGGGAGATAATGTTATTCCGATCCTGTACTGTTGTGTGTTTTCATGTCCTACTTTAACCTCCAGTCAAGTGGTCATTCCTTTATCGTGTTTTCTAGAGCATTTTCATCCGATTCAACTCAGTTTTTCCTAGATGGCTACTCTTCTTCAAGTGTTTTCATGAATAACACCTTTCTCCTCTTCAAGTACAACAGTGCCGCAGCGGTCCTCTCTGTCAGAAGAGAAAATTAATAATGACAACTTTTGATCTGCTGCCCTCTATGGTTCAAGTTTGTCAGTCTCGTCGAAAGACGGACGGTGCAGAAATGGACAGGCAGGTGTCTACATTATTTCACAGCCCAGGAAGTTTTTGGTATAATTTGTCTTTGTTGATTAGAAATGGAAAAAAAAAACATAGTCATTACCCAGAAATTAAATGCTGTCAGCTTTGTAACAACCGATATGCGTTCTGACAACCCAAATACAGAGATTGAATTGTTGTTGAACGATTATCGTAGACGGCAAAATTAGATATGAAAATATATAATAGAAACAATTTATAACTATGAATTATACTTAATACTGTTCAACTATCGCATTGGCCAACTAAAGTTTGGGTGAAGTGGGGATTTATACGCATATGATACGTGTTACAGTTTGTTCTTGCATATTTGGATTGACTGCCAACTAAGAGACGTCAGTTGAATTTGCTATGTTTTTCTCTCCCTCCCCTCCCCCCCCCCCTTCGGATTGAAGGTAAGAATGAGGCAGCCTATAGCGTTATCATCACATCATCGCACTATGCTTATCTATCAAAGTAAACGTGCAACTTTCTAAATCTCAACTTTACATCACGATTTATGCTGTGTGGCGAGATATCAATGGGGACCGATGTAGACTGACTAGCAGTGTGCGTTTATCGGATAAAAATAATTTCTTGTCGGAGAGCCAACCCAAAAGGTAGCACTGCGACCCTAAAACATTTAACCTCCACGTCTGGAGGAAGAGACAGGGGTAAGAACGAAACCCGACTTGACCTTTTGCACCACTTAGTGTTATAGACTAGTAGAGCGTCGTGACGAGAAAGTACACTGCAAAAACAGTGGTGTTAGATTTAACACCACTGGTGTTGAATCTAACACCGGCCGAACTTCAATAAAGGACCACACCATCTGGTGTTGAAGTAACACCGTCTCTGGTGTTAAAATATCCAACACCCATGGGTGTTAAAGGGTGTAAAAATATACCAACACCAGCCTCGGTGTTTTTTCAACACTTAAGAGAGTGTTAAGAAGTTGACACCATAATGGTGTTCATTTGACATCCCAACACCAGTTATGGTGTAAGTTCAACACCCGTGGTGTTAAAATATACCAACACCAGCTTTGGTGTTGCTTAGATTATTGATAAGTTGACACCACTTTGGTGTTCTTTTGACACCCTTTAACACCAATGACGGTGTAACTTCAACACTATTTGTTGTTAGAATCTATACCCCAACACCTGTCATGGTGTTATTCTAACACTTCAAAGTGTTATAAGTTTGCATTATTTGGTGTTTATTTGACACAACAGAAGTGTTGATTCAACGCTTCAGAGTGAATGCCAACTTATTAACAATTTGAAGTGTCGATACCTCGACATCATTTCACACGCTCCACATTCAATCGCACAAAATAACACAGTAATGTAAGTAGGTGAAAGACAGTCACGTGCTACTAGGTTGATCAAAATATTTAATAAATTCTGTCTGTCACAACAAAACACAATAATTCTATTACATGTAATGAAAGCCTCATCTCTACAATATAAGTATCAAAATGGAATACCTTTGACCCTGTCAGTTGGTTCTTTGATTATCTATGCAAATGAGATACATTACAGCTATTGTAGGCTAAAATATCAAATTTAGATACTCACTCTGAATACCTTTGGCCTTCTTGGCACTATCAAGTTGAATTTTCAAATGAAATTGATACTAGTATTATATCTTCTTGGCTCTATCATTCAAATGTTCAAATTGAATTGCCTACTCAGCTGTATAATTCAAATATTCAACATAGATCATCCAGTCTGGTTGTAAAATGTTAACATAAAAACAAAAATTATACTCTTTCTTTTGATCAATGCTATTGCAAGTGACGATACAAGCATGTGAAATTCGGATCATTTAAATATTCAAATGACACACATAAGGCCTTCTTGGGCCAATATTTTCAACTCGAACTGGATGTAATTGATACCCCCACCTAAAACTTAGAGAGTTAGCTCAATTCATGATATTCTTGTATGCCTTTTGTTGAAAAAAAAAGTACAATGTAACAAAAGTTGTTACCATAGCAAGATTACTCAACAGTGAGATCAGTGTGCGACTCATTTTAAGATTACATTGGTTACATGAGCGAAACCTCAAGTCAAATGCTAGAAAACTGAGGGAGCTCACCCAATTCACAGTATTTTTTGTTTGATTTTCATTTTAAAAGATGGTTGCCATTACATTAGCACTCTGTGCAATATTTCAGGCCAGATGCTCAGAAACTGAGGGAGATTGCATAATCAACTGTTGTGTAAGTTTTTAATTTGAAAATGTCACTGCCATGATAACACTTTCTTTGACCGATACAAAAGATGACATTTGCACATTATCGCACTACAGTGGTCACGTGCCAAATTTCAAGTCAAATGCCTAAAATATGAGGGAGTTATGAGTCAATCACAATATCTTCGATTGCTTTGTATTAAAAAAAAATAAGTTAGCATGGCAACGCATTGTTTAACATTGACGAGAAAAGTGTTTTGCACATCTAGAATTTATCTTGTCACAATATATAGGTGTCATATCTCAAGGTTATTGCTAAAAATTGAGAGAGTAAGCTCAATCCACTTGTAGTTTATACGATTCTCATTACAAAATACCATTAACTTGACAACATACTATTTGACAATGACGAAAAATAAAATTTGCACAGGTACATAATACAGTGGTCACATGTGCCAAATTTAAAGTCAAATGCTCAAAATCTGAGGAAGTTAGCTGAATCCACATCGTACTTGTGGATGATTTGTATGAAGATGCTGTTGCCATGGAAACGGATTTATGACCCCAACAAAAAGTGTCTTGCACGATAACATATCATAGTGACCATATGTATCAAATTCAAATTTAAATGCTAAAAAAAAAAGAAACTAAGAGAGCAGCGTGATCCACACAATTTTGTATGATTTGTTTAAAAACTGCAATTGCCATGGCAACAGATTTCTGGACAATCGAATGTCAACAGAATTGATTTAAAACTGAGTAGCTTGATCCACGTTCTGTATTTGTAATCTTTATGAAAATTTGATGTTACCATGGTAATGCATTACTCCATACTGACACATGTAAACTAGGACATGTAAAAATTACAAGGTCGTTGTTCAATGTCCCCTGGACTAAAGGTAATCACCTCCTCATCAAAAACTGTCATCGACTAATGGAGAGTACTGCTTCATCAACTGTATATCATCAGTCTCTATCTCGGTTCCTCCATAGAACTGGACTTGGAGTATCTTCACAGTTTCATTGTCACAATGATGATTCTTCAAGTGTCTTCTAAAACCATTGAACGAATCAAATTATGTCCGTACACAGGCCCCCTGGGCGCAATTTATTGTTTGTCCATCACTCAGTCCATGTTCGTATGGCAAACAGTGAAAAAAAAAGCAGTTTCAGTGGGAACTCCTAAAGAATGCATCACTTCATTATCTATTTGAAAGTTTAGATCTCGGTTCACGAGCTCTGGGTAATTCCAAATGTCCAAAGGTTGATGAGAGGTTTTGCATACCGTAGACAAAACACATATTTAATGTGCTTTGAACAATGTGTCGAAGGCACTCTGAATGATATCACCAGGGCAGGGTAGTACCAAGTGGTCAACAATGAAGTAATATTGGTACACATGTATGTTATCCTTCTGACGTCCTCTGTCAAGCAAGCTGCATCTTCTGATCTTCAAGCAAGCAAGCTGCATCAAGAGCTGCATCTTCTTCTGCTTTCCCTCTTCAAGTGGTGATCAAAACTAGCATCAGGCTGAAAATGTAAGGAAACAATGAAAAACAAACAGACATTGTATGAATCTATTACAATAAAAACTAGACAAATTTGACGGTGACCTTTATTTCGATTCCATAATGCAATTTGATAGACTCAGTCATACATAGGCTTAACACATTTTATTCACATTTATGATTATTTTAACAGATTTCAAGCTATCACACACACGGAGGGATGGACTACTCAAAACCATAACAATTCAGGCACCACTTCTTGGCAGAGGATAATAAATGGATCTTATTCCATTTTACTTAAAGATCACTATAATTTCACAATTAAAACTCACTTATACCTATTTTTTCTTAAAGAAGCTTTGAAATTTATCACTTTTCTCTTATTTGTGACTGATCAAAAAGCAACTTCAAAATTTTTAGCCTACATATGGGGAAGACAATCTTTAAAGTTCAAGGATCAACTTTGAAGCATTCACGAGTAAAGTTCTCGTCGACATCAGGACATAACCCTGACAAAGGCAAGTGCGCAAAAATATTCACAACATCCAAAAAAAAAAGTTAACCTGTGAAACATTGAAAAGCAAGTGATCTTAATAAATTACATAGTCCAACAACACAAAAAAACCCCAGAAAATTTCCCTTGACCTCTAATTTCTTTTCAAATACAAAAACAGATCATAGAAAGTAGAAAATGCAAAATCAAGTAAACTCGTAAAAATCAATTTCATTTTCAGAATACCAAAGTACTGTGAGTTCTAATTGCCTGTCCAAAATGACTCATAAAGGCTTGTTCAGATATGATGAGTCAAACTCCGGCAACATTTTAGTGCACAAATCAATGCGATATGAGATGGTAGAAAACAAACAAATAAACAGATCAAAATGCAACAAAACAAAACAAAAACACTGAGGCAAGAGGAATATATTTTGCCACACAGTGGCAAGAAGTTATGGTGCAATCAAGCTCAAAAGTAAGTGAAGATATAATGTCATGAGTTTATCTTTATCTTATTTTTTTTTTTTTTAGTCATGTGCATTCATTAACATAATGAAAGTGGCGTGGTTCGGCGCACCATATCTGAACACTAAAAATGTCAGGGGGTTTGTCGCATCATATTTGAACAAACCTTTTAGTCATGTAGACTTACCTTTTGAAATCGGATAAGGTAGTCTATAGCCAAAGCCACAGCAATCTTGCACAATCCTTGCGCCCTGGTTCACAGGTGGAAGCAGATAGAGTACAAGAAGGATTTGCAGGTTACTTACATTCTATGCTGTGTTGTAAGAAATGCATGTTATATTCTACGACTCATTAATAAAGTATCCAGGTATCAACAGAAATTATCAGTGAATTGCACTGCATAATCAGGGAGCATTAAGTAAAACATATGATCCTTCATGTAGGATGAACCCATGGGTTGTTGTGTGACTTCTTTAAAAAAAACAAGAAAAAAAACTCTTCTTTATTTCATCAGCATCTCCAAAATAACAAAATTACGTTACATATTGATTTGTGACTGTGAACTTTTATATTACAATTGAGTTTGGTGAAATCCATTCATCTGCCTTTGAAAAATCAAAGTCACAAGATATTTCCTGCATTTTTTTTCCATAATGAAGGGCTCCTGACCCTTGATTATTGACCTCATGACCCTCATCGACTCCAGGGAAACGTTTGATAAAATGTATTGTCAGATGCAAAGATTTCAGCTACTTATAACAGTTGTCACCAATGACATGTTTTGTGGAACGCCCCCTGGATTTACATATCCTTAACAAGTTTTATTCACAGATGATTGTTTTCAACTTACGGCATGATACACAAGAAACGATATTGGATGGATAGACATCTAGAACATAAAAAAGGGGCTTTCAAAACCTATAGTATTGTGCATACCCTGACTGCTACCAAGTCTGGTGGTACACTATTTGATGATTGCTCCAAGTCTCATGAATCCACATCAGTTTTCCGCATGTGTTCTCCCAGCAAACTCAACAGCTTGACTGTGGTTTCTGAAGGCTTTCCTCTTGCTAGCTTGACAAGACCTTCCACCAAAAACTGGCCACTCCTCAAAAAAGCTTGGCATCGTTGCCTGGGAGAAGGAGTGAGAAGTACTGTTCAACCTGCAAGTGTAAGGACCATGAACATACATAATTATCAAGTGGCTACAAGTCCGCAAACTGTCAAACTGGTGCGCAAGGTGTGATGCACTGGCTTAGGATACAAAGTACTGAACATCCACATAACTGCACTAGTGTATTTACTGTATACAAGTGCATGAAACAGATTTATCTGGTGTGCATGAAAGATTTGATCAGAACTGCAGAAAACAAAGGGTTTTGTTCAGGTGGCTTCAGATTAATTCAGTCGGTGATTCTATTATACAACCTACTTGAGATATGCTCATAATTTCAAGTTCGTTTTAATTAGCCACCGGGGGGGGGGGGGGGGGGGGGGGGGGGGCAATAATATCCTGCTTCCAGGTATTCATCATCTTTATGCAGTGTACATTCATGCAAATATTATTTGAGGAGAAATGGAAAATCAAATGCCATTTTGCAATTGATCTACTCTCATTTTCAAGGCTTTTTAGATAGATAATAAAAGGTCTTTTTGCAATTCTGTCATTTTCAAGATTCTCAAGTGCACTATTGCCAATATCATTAAGTGTGGCAATAACATAAGTATGGGGAAAAGGGATATTCCAGAAGGGATTTTTTTTTTCCAAGAGATTATTTCAACAAATACTACCATCAAAGTAGACGTATATTCCCTCACCTGAATCATGAAAAAAGCGATGATACATGTATTCCATTTTGACTCATTTGTGAAATTTAGGATCAGTTCTCAGACAGAGAACAACTGCCAGTTATTAATATGGGCTGTGATTCTGTTTCTCGCTACCCTTGAACTCGCACCTTACAATTAGATCTAGAGTCTAGAGTCTTAACATGGACTCGGTGGAAATACCGGTTTTACATGCATGTGACGTCATCAACTTTATAAGAGCATATTCTTATATAATGTAAATTTGTAAGCGGTTAGCAAACTCATAAATAGTAGTACTCATATTAGAAACTAGTTAGTAGATTCTAACGTAAGATCCACGCGCAAACACTAGCGTCCTATATAGGCCCCTACGTTCCTACGTGTACAAAAAGTAGCTACTGAAAACATCACGTAACCTGTTGTGATAAACAAAAATCGGGTCGGGAGAACCCCCCACCCAGCCCCTTTAATCGGGTATTTACGCTCTTTTTAGAGCGATATTTGCTACTAGTACCTAGTACTAATTTAAACCTAACAGTTTGGACCTAGAACAGTTACAGTAGGCCCTACAAAAAATATAGTAGGCCTAGGGGCCTACCAGTATACCTACGAACATGTACAAACCTACGAACATGTACACACAAACATTGTTCGAACTTCGTCTTCGTGCACGTCAGTAGCGGGTAATGATTTGCGCGCTAACAAAGATCCGCACCAGAGCCTCAGAGGTAAGAAAACTACATCAATAACAATACAAAATGCCACGGAACCTTTTATATTTAAAATTTGATGATATTTTTAAAATGCAATTATTGGACAAAGGAACCCTCAGCAAAATTCGGACTCAATGCACCGCGTTGGTGTTATGGCCTATTATGTATGGCAAACACTATAGGCTACATGTACTTAGTATGCTGCGCTACATAGTATACTACAGTATTATGTGTGTGCAAAGACAAAGTTGTCTATAATATGCGATGAAATCCGTGAAAATCATGCACATCGTTTATAATAGAAAATAACTGGCACAGGAAATAATTACCTTAAAAGATACTTATCCCCGCTGACAGACTTAGCAAAGTCACCATCATAGATTCAATGTCATTTTTAGCCCCAGACGACATCGAAAACCTGACTATCGCGATGACAGACGTTGACGACTCCGCGCCACAGCAACAAATTTCAGGCATTGGCATGTGTAACCAATGAGATCATCGGACTGCGAACACGTGACTTTCTCTGTTGGACAACTAACACCGATACGGTGTTATTAGTGAAAACCCCCTTTTCATGACAAAACTATAACACCACTTGGGTGTCATTTTAACACCGAGAATCTAACACCCAATGAATGAGAGAATGTTGGTGTTAAATTAACACCGAAGGGTGTCAAATTGTGTCAATTTAACACCAAATTTAACACCCACAGTTTGACACCCGGTTGGTGTTACACTTTTAACACCGCATTTTTTGCAGTGTACTAGTAAACGGAAGAGGAGGAGGAAAGGAGCGAGAGTAGAGCGGGAGAAAAAAGTGACAAGCAGTCCATGTGGTAGCCAGGTGAGCGGGTACCCAGCCAGCCCTCACGGCACACGTTGCTCCTGCGGACCCCGGTATCATCGGTCAAGATGACGTGGAGGCTTGAGGGGCACTCTCCGACTGCGAATTATGCATTTTTTTTCCTGTCTGTTTTTTTTTTTCAAACGTCGTTGGTCACATTCTTCAGGTTGCTGATGTGAGAGTGTGCACATAAAATCAATGAGGATGAAGGTATCATTACATACAGAAAGATCAGAGTATTAATCATCACGTGTCATTAACAGGTGGCACTTTAGAGAACACATCTTAAAGATATACATGTAACTCTTTAGGAAACCATGATCGTTGCATCCGACTGACTGAACATGGATGATATTCTCTCTGGACTTCATATCACGCTCTCATGCAATACGCAGTTTGCCATGTCCATATGAATAGGATGTAACCAGAACCAACTCCTGCTTTGTAACTATCAAGCCAATCATACCGACCAAAGGACGTACTTATATGTTGCCACAGTGATAGCAAAAGCTTTGCTTGCAAGGAAAGTTTCTGTCTGATTATCATCCTTCATTATTATTACTGGTACAGATTATGTGTGCAGGTGTCGACGTCAAATTCCTAGAAAATCAGAAGAGGCAGCAGCAATGGGACGGAAGTACAGTATTCTTGTATGGCAATCTCTCTTTTCACCTAACAGTCCTGTTCAAGGGCGACCTCTGGCTCGTCGGACACTCGTGAATGTCACGTGATCGGCCCCGATACGTCGGGCAGTATACCACCAAGGAGGTACGAGAGAACCTCCTTGGTACCACACGTTGGAGTCGGGATGGCCTACAACCGCGGACCACGCCCAGTTTCTCGTTGTCTGTCCAAGCAGGTCACTCTCATTTCCAGCGATTATTGTGTGAGAGAGAAAAAATCTCAGCAGTCTGAAAACCAATAGAAAATACATTTTTTTTAACATTTAGGTGGATACCATTACAAACTATAGCATTCAGTGTCATAAAAGAGACTGTAGGCCTATAATAGTGTTTTCTGTAATCATGCCCGCGTTCCTAATCTATGCAACCAAGGCAATAATCTCTAGTCTATGGACACAGCGTTATGCTAATTTCATTTATGTTCAATAAAATTGAAATTGGATTAGACTTATCTAAAAGAGCTTTAATTCTATATCGTAATTTACAGGGACAAGTTGCGTGTTCGTCGATCTGGATACGTTACATCTGACAGGCTGAACGCGGTAGGACATTCTCGATACCAGATATGAATCATTCTATGCTAAGTAGACGAAGCACTCCCTCCACGGCGAAAAGAAAATAAACCTGCTTCAAGATTGTGTAGCCAGCGCAGATGGAAGAGATCGATGAACGACAAAGCAATATCAAATAAATCCATATAAACACAGCTGTTTCTCAATAATTTTGGATTCTCAAAAGTGGGCTATATGCAAAGACTCGCCCAAGAATGACACTTTTTTTCCATTTTTTTTAAATGGCATACTTCAAAAGCAGATCTATAGTCATGTATGATATAATTTGATCAGCAATAATTGACACCAAGAGACATACCGCTAACGCATTCGATTCTTTACATTGAGAATGTCGTAATAACACAGTTACATGTTTTACGTGGTTTTTTTTAAAATACTGGAACATTTATAAACGTATTCTATAGTGTTGGAAGGCGAGGACAGCAGACTCAATGATAGTAAAAGGAAGAGGTGGGGTGGGAATCTTTTGATTTAACGTCCTTCTAGCGTTCGTGGAATACTGGGTCACGGCGAAACGAATCGAGCCCAGCAGTGGCCGCCAACTCGCCCCGCTCAAGTTCACGGCGCGGGCAGGTGGCAGCCGCGGGTTGCCAACTCCATGAAGTCGACACATATGCATTGCATTAAAAGCAGCTACACGCTTGAGAACGTTTCCAAAACACAATATTCCAGGTTCTCACTCCGTTGCACGCCCGATTCACAATTGCTAATACGGAAGTCGTGCCGTTTCCGCATTCTGCGTTGATCCCCGCAATCAAGAATAAAAATTCACATAAATATACCACACGATGTCATCTGTTGCCACCTTGGCCTGCCTTGCCTGCACTCCAAACGTGTATCATTGACTGACTTGTCTACTTCTGATTGCAAGCTAACCAATCACATCAGAGTAGCTCTGTGCTTCTGCTTCCACCCCCCCCCCCCCCCCCCCCCGGTGAAATTCTGTAGACCGCTTTAATGTGATGAATGCAAGATTTGGATAATCGGGTTCTTTGGAAGATGAAATGCTTTCTTTACAAGCATTTCATTTCCACCCCGAGAGAGAGAGAGATACACATTGTGTTCCTCTTGTGCATGGCTATTGGGGTGAAAATTGCCTCCACGCTACCTAACTGGCGCGCGGATTATGGAGAATGTCTATTACCAATAATGCCTTCTGACAACGTCTTGACCCCCTGTCTACCTCGAGAAAAGTACGATCTCCTCGAACATTGTAAAGACTATAGGTCAGTATATAACGTGCACTTTGTGGAGGCATCATGTGGAATTAAGAGCTGACACTTGTGGCCTAATTTCTTGTCGCTCCCCCCCCCCCCCGCCTCTCTCTCTCTCTCTCTCTCTCTCTCTCTCTCTCTCTCTCTCTCTCTGTTATATTACAGAGTTCATCATTTGTACATATATATATATATATATATATATATATATATATATATATATATTTATGTGTATCCCTCTTTCTCTCCCTCCCTCCATTGGCTTTATGACAAGATTGTGTACAATGAGACAATTATTTATTGATGGACATTTTTTACCTGGTTCGGGCAATTATCTCAAAAGATCCAGGTATAGACGCCAGTATAAATATCATAGCGTCTTGGTATACTGTAGTACTAATGCAACGGAATGTTATTCCGTGTGGAGTTGACAAATGTCTTTTCTGCAGTTCCTTCGGAAAATTTGAAGAACGTCACAAAGGAAATTATACATTTCATCGCAAAGGTACCCTACCTATACCTCTGATTACAAGCCATCTTAAAATGGACACTTTTGAATATTCAAAACTGCACTGACCACAATATGCTCGACATGCAAATTGTCTTTGTTGTGATTATCGTTTTGCTTTCTCCCTCTTCAATTCACACCATTATCGGTTTCCGATTGGTAAGGTCAGCGGTCCACCTCGACACAGATTCGCCTGCCGCAGGGAAAAGTGATCGCTATATAGGTAAGCGGCCGTGACCTTGTCTGGAGCTCCAGTGCAGTCGTGGTGACGCAATACTTTTGATGAGTTATATTGTCAGATTTTTAGTTTTCTGCTTTTGATTTATATAATATTGTAATCGATTTTAATTTTCATAAAAATTAATATCAATGATAAAAAAACATTTCACCGAGTTGGACAAAATCTACACTGATTCTCTGCGTGTGCCTTTAAATACAAAAAGCGCGAATATCTGCCGAAGATCTTGGTGACGCAACACTCTTGAGTTACATTGTCAGAGTTGTTGTTTTCTGTTTCCGACTGCAATAACTATCACTGCATTCAATTTTGATTTTTTTCAATATATGAATAAAATGTCATTATATTGATTTGGGGCAAATATGGGATTCTAAACGTCTGCTTAAAACAAAACAAAAATTATTTGTGGAAGATTGCAACATTGACATGGTAACATGAGTACATGTATGTGGGACATCATTGTAAGTGGGCATTGTCTTTCTTTTATTACGAAATAATATCTTGTAGTAATCTGTACAGATACATGTACTGCTCTAACCGAAGTCCGTTGACGGGACTTCTGATCTGAACATGTGTCATTTGTGACCTTAGGCTGAAACTTGAAATAGACAATGAGTCCTTGATTTATTTCGTGGTTTGGTTTCCAACGTCTAAAAATGAGACGTCGACTTCCCCGCATGGTGTGAAGTCTAGTCGTGATGTGGGACTAATACTCTCGTAACCCACGCCTCGTACTGCGTTTCGACACCCCCGTATCTGATACTACCGCTGTTTGTGGAAGTCACCCTTTTGTAATTTCTTACATAAAAGTGATATAAAAAACAAGGGAACAAAGAGAGAGAGAGAGAGAGAGAGAGAGAGAGAGAGAGAGAAGGAGAGGAAATGTGTGGAGAAATGTTTGTGAATAAGGTAGGACGAACATCAAAACAAGGACCAAGCTCCCTAAAACACAACTTTCATACCCCGGCGAGAAGTTGGTTTGGTGACACGGCATTTGCTAATGCCACAATTGCTCCGATCTTACGTGTACTTTCTGCAAGGATGGAGCTAGGCTAGTGATAGGGTTTTAGGATTAGTTTGACGTGAGGATTAAGATTAAGCTTAGGGTTATGTTTGTGGGTAGAAGTTATGCTTGGCGCAGCGTGCAGATGTTTCATAGAAGCAATTGTCGCAGGAGCATATGCCATGGAACCGTCTTAATACAGTAAATTCATAAACGGGAAGACATCGCTAAGACATCACTATTTAATTATGGCGAAAATTTGCGCAGTATGTCATAGATTAACTCACTTCTTTAAAGATGCTTAGAATGTAACTTCTAGCATTCTGCTCATTCATCTAATGTATCTCTGCTTATCTCCTAGTCATCAGAGTAATCTTGAACAAGAGGTGGAGATTGCGCTGGAAATAGACACAGCAATCTTTAGCTGCATGGAAGTATGTACGAATACAGTTGCATTTGGCTTGGAAGATTTGAGGAGATTGAACGAGCCACACTGTAGTAGAATCCATGAAACGGAATGAAGCTGAGACACAAACAAACAGACTGACAGGCCCCCCCAAAAAAAAAAAAATAAAAATAAAAAAAATAAAAAAAAATAAAAAAATAAAAAAAAATAAATAAATAAAAAAAATATTGCAGACACACAAAATAAAACATTGTTTTCAATCCTTTTTTTCTTTCTTCTTTTATTCAAGCATTTTGTAAACACCTTGTTTTAAGAAAATATCACAGCATGCAAAAATATATCGGTACAAAAACTACAGAGTACAACTCCACTTACTTTGATTACAGCTCAATGAGAGCACATGATTTGACTCACAGTTTCCCAACAGAACTCGGTTACTGCTTTGTGTCAACTTGCGTTGAGCGCGCAGTGGCATTTGTATGCTCGCTTGGATATGTCTACTATACAAATGGAGACGGCAAAAAGAGCCTTTCCCAAGAGTAATCATTCGTGAGGTCTTTCATGAAGCATGATTTCATTTTGCAATACTGGGTGGTGGAGGTGGGGGGGGGGTGGACTGTGATGTGGTAAATGTTATACAAACAATGCACTTTACACAGGGCATTAGTAAGAATTATCCACCTGATAGTAACTTTGGAACAGTCGGAATCAGACAAGGCAAAGCCGAAGTGCGTTTTGTACTGATGTAATTGCTGCTCCTCACAGAGATGGGATATCATGCCCGGCATTTGCAGTCAAGTATCATCCTTGGCGGTATCATAAAATGCTTGGACAAGCAGCAAAAATTGCTGTGAAGTAGGGCTGCCAACTTTCACACACACGGAATCAAGGTCTTTTACATGGGAGATACTTGTGTTTTACACTTAATAAAACTCCCAAATCAGGAAGAATGTTGACTCCTCTAGAGTCTAAACAATAATATGAGAAGAGACAGTCAATATCTCAGAGAGCCTCCTGCAGTATCGCTTCAGGGGGACTTGGCAGCTCTGCTGTACACACTGAAAACGAAGCAAATTTGAAGCTTGAATCAGCACCGGGATGAAATTTCAAGGTGCACAATATGGGAATATACCCGACTACTAACTATCCAGACATCTTCATGTCTTCTTTGAATATGTCGTTTTCCCCCGTTTTTCCTTCCTCCCGCATCCCAGCAATGATGGATTGATGATGAAATAAATAAAAGACGATGCTATAAAAATGCAAGGCTTTCACGTCATGTCATATCTACACTGACAGAGCGGGGAGAGAAAGGAGAGAGTGAACAAAGAAACCTGAGAGAGAGAGAGAGAGAGAGAGAGAGAGAGAGAGAGAGAGAGGAAAGAGTGAAGGAAGAAACCTGAGAGGAGGAGGGGGTTCATCAAGGTGAGATTCACTGGAGAGTACTGGATAAAATGAAAGGAAAATATCTCTCTTACTCCTGACTATGAAAGGGCAAATAAAGAGGAGAAGAATATTGGGTACATGGAGTAACATAATTTTGCTATCACCATCTGACAAACACATTTGGTGACCTCACGCATGGCTCTCTGGTAACAATGCCAAAACCTCTCTAGTAACAACGCCAAAACGTCTCTAGCTAATGTCGCGCAGATCTGAATGCCATCACTCAAGGGCCACAGCATTCACATGCACATTTCCGCTGATACATGTTTGAAAGACAGTGTTGCTTATTCACATGCAACTTACAGAAGACAAAGTTAGTTCCTTGACACTTAGTTAACAAGAAAAAAGGGTTAATGAATATCAACCAGAAACTGTACATGCATTGTTAGTTCTAACTAAATTGAATTGATATCTACATGTACTTGGGAACTACCCATGTCAAATGCACTGCAGCCCCCTATCAGTGTGTCTACACACAGGTCACTACAATACAATCCAATTACCGGTAAATTCACGTCAGTCAAGAGGTGAAAAAACAACAACTACAACACAAGGGTCAAAACTACTTTCTGTGTTAAAGCAGTATGACCATCGCATTAACACGGAACAAATTCTCTCTTGGTATGGCTGTTTAATCGCTTCTTAACACTAATCTTCTACCATGAACAGCTTTTCTTTTCATTTATATCAAGCAACCATTTTTTTCCATGCCTGTACAATTTCAAAAGCAAGCTAACCAACAAACTGAATAAGAGTAACTCATCATGTGTCATGGCACTGATTTGCACCTATTCACATGTGATGGATTTCTCTCTTCATGCAATGTTGTACAATTCCTAATCGCAAAGATGAACACAAAGTTCAGATCAGTACATTTTTTTCCAGCAAAACTCAACTGAACAAACTCGGTCTAATGTGAACAATTCTGGCTAGCTAAATTATATGTCAGTGCAGAAATCAAACCATGGGAAGCTGCATGATCTACCACCACTAACAAAAACTATTTCATTCCACACTCAAAACGGTGAAGCTAAAATACAATTATACAGTAGATTAAGAATTTCTTGCTTATGTGAATTCTGCTTGATCATCACACCATGATTAATTGCAGTGAATAGGAATGTCTTGATTGGTTGGCAGCAAAATTGTTTTGGTAAATGTATGATGGTATAAGAACACAGACTTACAGCATAACTGGCACAATTTCACCTTAAAAAGCGACTATCTTACAAAACTTTACAGACACTGCTGAAGTTTTGTATTCACTACTGACATTGCAACAATTGCATTTTGATATGTCATATAGCAAAACAAAAAACATATAAAGTGATAATGCAAGTACACTGTAGTTGAATATAAGATTACGGCATTTGACGCACATCCTTATACATTTCTCAACTTTGACCACTAACTCAGCTACATAACACTACCCTGTATCAATTCAGTCCCCATGCCAATAAATAAAATCCTACGAACCCTACTTAAACCATATGTCGAACTTCAATTTCCCAATTCACTTGGGCTTGTGAAATGCCTGTTGTGTATACTGCTTTGTCGAAGGTGCTACTTTCTTGCACTATGCTATCTCTGTACGATTAAAACAGAGCCCCAAACTGGCCGAATTGTATCAGCACCTACATGATACTGCTTCATATCAAGCCGTATATTTATAAACAAATGACACTATCAGCAGCTGTTCATTTCAGGTAATGCTCCTTATGGCTCCTTAATTTAAGCTTCAGTGTGAGGAAATCTCTCAATTCTTTCTACGCCAAACTTTGGGGTCACAGCAAATTTCCCATCTTTCTCAAAAGGAAAGCTTTGAGATTTGAAATAAAGAGACGGAAGTGGGACAAATGACTAACTAAAACTGGCCACAGTGGCTGACACCCCAAGACACTGCTCACTGACGGCATGGTACAGAGCCTACAGGGGCCTATATCGTAAGGCATTAACAACGCTTCCAACTCGAGATAACTGCAATTAACATGACAACTATACGTACTAAATCACTCACAGCCAATTGGCTTTCACCTGGCTCTCACTGCGAGGATGGTAATTATTGTGTGTAGCAATTGCTTATACATGCTTCATACAACACGACCCTGGTTTTCTAAATGGAAACATTGTTTTGAAATGAAAATTATAATAAATGAATAAGAACAAGAAGTGAGAGCTCCTGATATGTAGTCATCAAAATATTCAGGTCAGCTGCCTACACTCACATTCACGGAAGGGGAAAAAGTGCTAAGTACACACTCTTGACAGTTAGAAGGAGAGGAAAATATCACTTTTCAGTCAACATGAGAGCTCCTCGCGAACACTTGCTGCTCATTGAGCCACCGCCGAACCAAGCACCTGAGAGCTCACTTGCTCTTGTAGCGGTCAGTCTCGTGCGGGGCGAAGTAGCCGAGCAGCGCGTTGAGCACGATCAAGCCCTCTCCGACGAGGAAGGGCAGGAGGTTCTGGCCCCAGCCCTCGTAGTTGGCAGAAGCGTAGAAAGCGGCCAGGACGGTCATCACAATTGCCTGGGGACAGGGGAAAATCAGAAACAGTTGTTGAGACGCAAATGGAGACGTCACTACAAAAAGAATTACTGTATAAGCTCTTATTTTCACATACAGATATTTTTGCGAATGGGGAGGACACAGACATTTTCGCGAGATGTTGTTTTCCCGAATTGATGCCTACGCTAACGTAAATTCCTATGCATTAGTATCCTAAGACATGGAGACATTTTCTTGTGTTGTTAAATTCGCGATCGAACTGTGATACACAAAATTCACGAAAATTAAATCCTCGCAAAAATAACAGCTATTATACAGTACAAGGTTGTATTTCTGGTGCTGGAAAACCCGACTGCATTGTGAAAGACATGCAGGAGTTCTAGTGGACCATTTGTGCAATGCTGAAAACCTCACTCATAAATAAACTACCAATTCTAACAGCAAATTGCTTACAAGGTCAGAGATAACTACAAATCAAAACAGAAATACGAAGAATAACACATACAATAAATGTAGCAAAACATTTCAACAAACTGAAAGCTCATTGTTACGCATTTTGTAGAGGCCTTTCACATGAATATTCTCAAAGATGACGGATTGCATTGTAAATATGGAGACCATCACGACACACTGAGGTAAAGGTATGGCCCTCCAGAGCACAATGGATTAACTTTCCATTTCTTTCTGTTAACATTTTCAAGAGGTGAAAGCTGACATGTCTCAAACCAAGAATATGTATATGAATGCTCATGTTAATGCTGACATATCTCAACTGCAAAGCATGATAGAGTATGATAATCCTGGTACAATATAGTAGTGGGTAAGATTATACAGAGCACTCCCGTTATAATGAGTTCACAGGACCAGCGGTTTCTTTAGTTACAAAATCAAAATTTTGTTCCAGCTAAAAAGTAAAGTACAGCTTATATAAAGATATATTACATGATAATTAGATGAAAATTACCAAGAATTTCGTTATAACCGTATCGACAAGACAGCAGTGCACTGTAGCGAGGGTCTAGAATTTAGGTAAAGCGAACTGCCAACATGCTTGAGCGAAAGAGTTGAAACTTTTCAGAGAGTGGGTGTGCCAAAGGGTCCCAAGTACTCACCGCAACACGCCCCACGAGCAGCGCCCGCTTGTCCTCTTCGAAGAGGAAACCTGGAGCAAAGAAGCTGAGGAGGGCCGATCCTATCTCCAGGGCACCAGCAGACCGGATCATGTGGATGTGGGCGCTGTCGACGGCTGGAATGTCATTCTGTCAGCGAAAATCAGGTGAGAAATTTACCGTATATGGGCACCAACGCAGAGAGGCTAAGCATTTGTGGGACATTTTGAAGGTTTTTTTTTCTGTAGCTGACCTTATACTCCTTCAAAATCCTTTTTTGCTTGATTGTCCTTTTTTTCCAAAGAACATTCAAGCAAAATGAAAACAGCACTATCAGAGCTGACAGAAGGCTCTGATACTGTATTCACAATTTTCCACATCTCAATGAACTCACAATTATCTTGCATCTAATTGAGGTGTTGATTCATAGGAACTTGCTATTATGTTCTTGTACGTATCTTTTCCAAGCTCCTACATATACTGTAAAAACTTTGAATGGACATCATAATACTGATGCACTGTATGAAAGCAAATTAATACCAGTATACATGCATTGCCCTGTGAAATAAGTACATGATTAGTCAAAAATAATAATCACATCCCAGTTGGTGTAGAGTCATAGCAGAAATATAACGTATAAAAAAAGAAACAAATGACATGGTAGCATTTACATTTTACATGTTTTACATATACTTGCATACTGGGAGTTTTCTTTCGTTATATTGAAATTTTGTTATAGCCAAACAAATATATCATATAAAGACATACAGATAAAGATTTGGGTACTTGCACTTTCTATCTCGTTGTATCAGAAGTTTGTTAAAGGACAAGTTCACCTTCACAGACATGTGGGTTGAGTGAGTGCAGCAATATTTGTAGAACACATCCGTGAAAGTTTGAGGAAAATCGGACAATCCATTCAAAAGTTATGAATTTTTGAAGTTTCTGCTCAGTCATGGCTGGATGAGCAGACTACTATAGCTTGTGATGTCACATGAGTACAACGTTATAAAGAAAGTATAAAGAAAATTCAACATATTTTCTCTTTTCTCTCATAACAAAGTAACACTCGACTTCTTTCTTTCAGAAGACAAGGGGAATAATATTACCCTTAACATACGTCAGTAACAAGTTGAAGAAACGTGCACTTTAATGAAAAAAATAAAGTTTTGTGAAATTCTCTTTTAATTTTCCTTATATCGTTGTACGCATGTGACATCACAAGCTATAGTAGTCTTCTCTTTCAGCCCTGACTGAGCAGAAACTTCAAAAATTCATCACTTTTCACCGTATTGTCCGATTTTCCTCAAACTCTCACTGATGTGTTCTACTAATATTGCTGCATTCATTCAATCCACATGTATACGAAGGTGGACTTGTCCTCTAAAACCATGTTTGTTATAACACGAGCACACTGTATCAACTTACGAAGATCCTGATGCTCATGTCGGGGAATCCGTAGGCAGCGCATCCCAAGAGCAGCATCAGGAAGCCGTCGGCACGGAGATGGAAGTTCAGCTGGCTCTCCAGCTGGGCGTGGCCACCGGAAAAGCGGGACTGGAAGTAGTAGACGGCGCTACCCATCATCCACACCAGGTTGCCCATCATGCCGAAGAAGATGTGCTGAGGGAGGGTTTTAAAGGGATAGTACAGTATTGGTGGAGATGAAAATTTGGCTTTTAACTTTTTGCGAGATACCAAGAAAACACTTATGAAATAGTACGTAGCATACCATCTTAAGAGGAATTCAAAGTTTATTTGATGAAAATCGGGTTTGGAATGACTGAAACATCCAAAAACAAAGTAAAACAAAGAGATCGTAATAAAGTGTGGGTCCCACACTTATTAGAATCACTCTGTTTTGGATATCTCAGCCATTTCAAAAACAATTTTCGTCAAATAAACTTTGAATTCCTCATGGAATTACATGCTTTTTCATACTTCATAAGAGGTTTCTCATTATCTCACCAAAAAATGTTCGAAACCTGAAATTAGGTCTCAACCAAAACTATACGATCCCTTTAAGGCAGGATTGAGAAGTCTCAGTAAAAGTGAAATGTCAATTTGTCATTTGTTCGCTTTTATATATCACGAGAGTCATTGTAATGTATCATCAGTCTTCCAATTGGTCATCTAATATATTACATGAAATGTATACAATAATCTACATGTTCATCTAGCACAAGCAACAACACATGAATAAAGAATGTAAATGAATAAATGATTAAATAAATGAATAGATGAATAAACATTTGAAACAATGAATATACGGATAAGACAAAACATAAAAAACACTGGGTTACCATTCCATTAAAATTCCTGCCCATGATTTCACAAATAATGCAGGTCAAGGTGAAGTATCACAGCAGTAGACATCATCCAGTACAACTGAACTATAGGCCTACTAAGTAAGGTTGTTTGTTCAGAATTTGAAATAACAGGGCCATTCAGACAACAATATGAAGTGTCAGCTCTTTCTCAATACATGAAGGGCAGGGGCAGGTCACCCCTCCCTATGACATCTTCAAATCATTCTAGCCTAGCCTATTAGATTTGCACCAACTTTACAAAAATGGATTTTCATTCTTACCATTTCATTCCACTCGCCCCCTGTGTACTGGATGATTACCATGGCAACAAGGAGCACGGAGCAGCCCTACATGACACAAGATGGAAAGCAAGATGGGTAAGATATCAGTGTTAAGAACTGAATTCCAGATCACCAACAGACAAAATCATTATTGTTTGACAACACTCTAGTTGTCTCTAAATTTTAAGAAGCCTTAGCATATTTGTGACAAATTGATGCAAACAAGGTGTCATATCTACTAGTAACTGGCAAATCTTCAACCTAGATCGATACTGCTATTCGGAGTTATTCACCTCTGCAACATGAGTTTCGTGAGTGTCTACAAATCAATGTAACCCCACAACAAAAGCATAATTTGTTCAAATCAATATCATACTTTTATTCAAATGGATGCATCTTTGACTGACCCATTAAAACAACCTACATATACAAAATTTATGTGAAAAAGATACACACAATTAAAAGGTTTGAAAATCACTCACGAAAGTACAACATTACAATCTGTCACACAGAGTAACATTTCAACTAAGGTCATCATTTGGCAAAAAAGAAAGAAAGAAAAAAAGAATAACTCAGAACAGAAAAGACATTTTGTCACTGCATAAATGGTCCACATAACAACCTGCAGACATAACATTTTCTTTTATCTATAATTATTTTGCTCACAATTATGCGTGAGAGGAGAAGAAACACTTGGGCAGAGTTATCCCTCGAGGACCGGATGAAGTAGCGGCTCACAGCATCACCAATCATACACGCACCAAAGGCCCTCGTGTACGTCAAATGGGTCCCATCCGGAACTTTGCTGATCTGCGGCAAAAAACAAGGCGCATGCCATGTTCATCATCATTAAATTACCATTACAATGTGTAGTACAGTGAATGAATGCAAATTTTGTATTTACATTGTAACTCCATCTCTAGACTGATACTTACTTTGGATGGCTCTACAGGTTGTCTACACCCTGTGTACATGATACAAGTGTAAGACTGTGCTCATACAAAGGAGGATATTAAAGATGGATGGCTCAAACATTACATTAATGCAGAGTAGTCCTACCTGTATGGCTACTGCAATGATGTCCTGACTACATGTACACTTTGTATGTGGCAACAGATTGCAAGGATGCATGTAGTGAAAATGGACTGATGCCATCCTTTGGTTTCATTTTAATTTCAAAAGTCCTGTCATTCTGATACTCTAGTGAAATCTTAATTTCTCCCTCTTGCTCAAAAGCTTACCTGTATTCAAATAGAAGAAACTACATCACAAGGACCATGAACACATGCTTATTCTTTGGCATTTGACAAATGAAATGATGTACAAATAATTGAGCTACACACTTATTCTTTGGCATTTGACAAATGAAATGATGTACAAATGTAAGTATAATTGAGCTACAACAATACCATATGCCCTTAAGCATTATCAACATCATATTCTAGCACACATCTCCCACCAGATACCAAAAATGTATGAAACATCTTAATTTTTTTTCTGCTAAATTAATTTCTTTTTTTTTCCTTTCACAGTATTTCACAGCTGAAATCCACAAAACACAACACATTAATAACATCCAATGGTTACAATTACACTCCACTTCTCTCCCACAAGTAAGGGCAAATGAAGGAGAGTAGCAACACAGCAATGAATGAGTGATTATTACCTGAAACCCAAGCAAGACCTGGGGTAGGAAGAACCAAGCCAAACCAAACGCCGTCGTAGCCAGAAAGTCGGCTAGAAGCCAGAACTGTCGCCCTCTTGAGCACGCGATCAGGAAGGCAGCGACAAAGAAGCAGGAGCTCACTACCTTGGGGGAAGTCAGGACTGCAAGATCCATGGTGAGTTTTGTAGCTGAGACGTCCTGCATGTGAAAAAAGAAAGAAAGAATTGAGTCTATGTCACATTCAGCCATCCATTCACAAACTGCTCAGTTTTAAAATGTGTGCACGTTAATACAATGTAAGTGTTACCACTCCACGCCACCAGTGCTGTTAGACCGCTAGGTCTTAATCTTATTTCACTTGTTACTTGTTGCAGTAATCCCAATTGCAGCTCCAAGGAAGCTATACCAGGATACAAATTGTGTCATGTGCCATTGGAGGTGCCAAAGTGACAAGGTTGTGCATGTCTCTTTTTCGATAGGTACAATAACAGCGAGACTGAGAGTGTCCAGCATGCAAGTAAAAACATTGGTCCCTTTCTACAGCATGTGGAACCCTGCAGGAGGTTTTGCATCTTGTTGATGAAGGGCAGTGCAACCTTCCTGAACATGGCTGGGTTAACTTTGGAGTGAGTAAATTTACCTTTTTTTAAATTTAGTGGTAAATTATTCCATGGACCCATAGGGCATAGTTGAATTGATCTTGGGAAAGTTGCAAATTTGAACGCATACAAACTGTATGTAATTGCTGTACAACCGATCTAACGACCCAACGTTACATCGAGGTCGAAAGGTCTAACGCTAGCTGAGCCGAGTTAACCAAACTAGACCCTATACACAGCCCTTCTTCTTCTTCTTCTTCTTTCAATAGAGTACAGGCCACCTTGTGGTGTATCAGCCTACTGGTGTGGTGCTAGGTGCAGCCATGCATGTACAGTGCATTTCAAAACGTTTGCTCATGAAGACACATATGTACAGTGCTAGTTAAAATGTGCTGCTAAAAACTGCTCCTGCCATCTAGCGGAGCTGGAGATGTTTCACCTCTTCCTTGAACATTAAAGGAGAGGTGCAATTGATGGCTTGGTCTGGTAGGCTGTTCCACAGTCGTGTTGTGTCCGGAATAAAACTTCTCTGGTAGATGAGGGTACGTGCATGAGGAATGTTCAGCATCTGGGAGTGGCCCCTGCGGGTCCTGGGATTCGTGGATAGAATTGTATTGGATGGGATGTCTACATGAGAGTTCATAACACAATACATCATGTAGACTTTCGCTTGAGCTCTACGTTCCTGGAGTGAGGGCCAGCCCAATTTATGAAGCATGTCGGTGACACTGCTTGTTCGTTGGTAATCCTGAAACACAAAGCGGGCATAACGGCGTTGTACCATCTCCAACCTGTTGATATTGACCTGTGTAAAAGGGTCCCATATTATGCTGGCATACTCCATGGTTGGTCTCAGGAGGGTCAGGTAGCACAGCACTTTGATCTTTCTTGGACATGCATGGATGTTTCTTTGAAGAAAGGCACTGGTGGAGTTGGCCTTCTTGGCAACTTGATTGATATGGTGGTTCCAGCTAAGGTTGTTCTGAATGTGAATACCAAGGTATTTGGCTGTGTTGGTGTTTGCCAGTGGCTGGCCATGGATGTTGTATGAATTAAGAAGTGGTTTCCTCTTGTTGGTGAGGTGAAGCACTTTGCACTTGTTTGGGTTGAACTGCATTAACCAGTCGGTCTCCCAACACTGTAGGGCATCAAGGTTTTGCTGTAATATGTGGGCATCTGCTTCTGACTTGATTGTTTTATAAATCATGCAATCATCCGCAAATAACCTCACAGTGCAGTCGGTGGATAGACACTCAGGTAAATCGTTAATAATTAATAATATAACTACATGTATACACACATGTTCACACGGCATCTGATCAGGCTAGAAATATTATTATGAAGTGTACAGTGTATATCTTGCCGTCAGGAGTATCTGTTCCGCGGATATTACAAACGTGTGGCTTTTAAGCTACGGAATCCCCTCCTGTCTGAGTCTGTAGTGTAGACTGTATGTATATAGACCTAGTAGAATACTTAACAATACCTAACAATACTTAACGTTACAACAATACTTAACGTTACACTGTACAGTTTGTAACGTTACGAGGAGAGCCGTAAAAAAAAAAAAAAAAGGTCTTTTTTTTTTTTTAAAGAAACTCCTTCGGACAGACAGACAGATTAGCCTTTCTAACTGACACTAACCCAGCTACTATCAACAGTTAGGCTGAACACATGGATACAATGGAACAAGACTAGAATTGTCTACACTGACTCACTGTACCATGATAAAGATACGTTTCGCGAGGTGAAGGTATGGGGGAATTCACCGCATCATTTACTGCTGCACGGTGCAGCCAGGGCCAGGGCAGTGGACGTACCCAGTTGCTCCGATCGGGAGAGTGAGCGACCTCAATACATACAGCACAGGCAACCCAACTTCAGCCACTGAGTTTCTACATTTGATAGTATTAGTTGACAATAAACTACACATTCTTGCACTTACCGTTCGGAAGGGAGTTGAGAGACAAGTTTACGAGACAGGTCGTCACGGAGCACGCCTTTTGACCGAAATATTTCGACAGGTACAAGTCTTTTGTAACAGTGCATTGGATAATCAATTTCGAAAAGCGTCCCCACGCTAACGATACCGAACACAAAATAATGCTGGTGAGTGCTAGTCTTTTGTCAAGTCGTACGAAAAATCACGACGTGAGCTGATTTGCCCGCGCGGTAACAGCGTACCATACCAGTAGTAATGATTGACGATGACAGTTCTATGAACAAACCGCGCTTACGGTCATATTTATATCTTGGGTTAAAAGATGAACAGAGGTGAAACTGACCATTATTAGTATGTGGACATGTAATATCGCTGCATTTCATTGCAATGTCATAACGTTCTTACGCAATCATTGCAGGCTCCCACACTATCTTTTATGCAACTTGTAAGGGCGTTGGATCCATTCGAAATTTTATGTAAATATTGCATGGCTATACAAACACACGTCCATGGACAAGATCTGTCCATAAAGGTCATGTGTCCCTCTAAATCAACTTGGGCTTTGCTGTCACAACGAAAAACTACAAATAATACAAATGTAATTACGACGCTGTACGACTGCTTGGCGACGACTTTTTACAGGTTGATAGTTGCGAGCTGTGATTTATGACTCTGCGCCGCTGTTCCTCATGGTCACGAGAAATGCGATAAAATAAATCTTTCTCAAAAAAAAAAAAAAAAGTCGGACGCTCTTGTCGAGGAGGGTCGCCATATTATTATATTCCCTTCAAAGACATACACATAAATAATATGTCAGTATTGACAGAGAACGGGTCAAGCATGTACCCGCCGCCCCCCCCCCCCCCAAAAAAAAAAGAAGAAGAGAGGAGTAAATTTTCAGATGTGCGTGCAACAACAACAACAACAACAAAATAATACAGGCCTTTGGATACAGGCCCAAACTATGCCAATGCATATAGGGCCTATAGCAGTCCCGATCACATGATAAGGACCACAAAATTTCCGCTGAGATGCAGTGGTTCCTCAGCACGTACACTTCCTCGGTTGTTGCACAGTCACATTCAAGATATAACAAAATCATAAAGCTTTCTGTTCAAAATTTCGAATTTTTGTCTTACTGCTATTTTATTTTGCATTTTGCAACTGTTTATGTTTGTTTGCTTTGTGATGCAAACATAATGGCGTTGTCCATATAAGAAATAAAGGCCCGGGGCCTTCATAAAAAAAAGACTTTCTATTTTGCAAATAAATGCCGTAATTATTTATTGATGCCATTCCCTCCCCCCCCCCCCCAAAAAAAAAAACAAACAAACAAAACAAAACAAAACAAAACACACAAAAAAACAAAACAAAAACAACAAACAAACACACACACATAAACATAATCATTCAGGTATAGTAATACAATCAAGAATAGAACTATACACATATTATTAATATATATATATAGGCCTTATTCAAACTCTAACAGTTTATCAATGCAGCTAGTAAAACCCAGCTCGGTTTAGCATGGGCTTCCTCTTTCACAATGTATACAATGAATGAATTAGTAACCACTTGTATAGCCTACATCAAGACACACTCGGCTACTTTCCTATATGAAAAGTAATGCACTCTAGTGATAGTTCTGTCTTTTCATCACCAACTCAAGCTGCGAAAGCTTTCCGAACGCCTCCATGAAGTCAGTGGCTACTATTCACGTCCCTGCAGTACTGGTATATAGTATCATCTTGGTGCGACAGACTAGTGCGGCAACCGCGAGCGCATTGATCAAAGGCTATGCCTCATCACGCATTTTACAACACGGTACTGTATTATGTGCATGTATTGTACTTTTTGTACCCCTCCATAAAAGGCATGGACCTTCGTGGTAAATATTGACCAATATAGGTCTTAGGTACACAGAACTCGCCAAAGCATGCTGACAAAAGAAGCTTTCAGACCACTTGAGAATTTCGTAAAGCATATCATTGCTTTTATAATCAAGATTTATATAATATTGGCCAGTAGAACGACATGTTACACTTCCTATAGGCCAAAGGCCCTCAGACTGGGAGATGGACAAAAGACTAAATTTTGAATCATTTACCACAGGCCCAGAGTGAATGCCCTAATTTGTACACGATTCATATCGAAATAAAAATATACTTGGATATATTGAGCTATAGGCCCTACATTGTACTGTTTCAGTAGTTATCAGTGTGCTGCATAGGCCTATCTTTATGTTGCAATAATTCAACCATAATGTTGTACATGTATTGGGTTTTGTAGGCCTAACATGTTCCGTACACCCCTGATGTTTAAAATATCCACATAGTATTATATAACATAAACATGTTATCACGTTTTAGACCCTAAATGAGCAAAGAAAGGACAAAATAATGATGTGCAACGCCGGTGGGCTCACGAAACATTTTTATTGTGTTATGTTCTGGCCACCGCCACGTTTTATCATCTTTTTAGCAGTGTATAACTTACTCTCCTCTCATCCACATTATATAGGAAACCAAAACCCAAAAAAGCAACGAGTGAAAGCAGCAACACTTGTTACAACGCATTGAGTGAAAAATTGAGGAAAATCAGATAATCGATGTAAAAGTTACGAATTTTTAAGTTTTCCGGTCACTGTGGTGACTGGAGACTGCTTCTGTTTATGACATGGTGTGGACAACAACATAGAGAAAATATAAAGGAAATTCAACCCAATTCAACATACTTTCACTTGACTATCCTCTTTTAGAAAGCAGGGGGAATTATGTTTACCGTTAACTGTATATGTCAGTAACAAGTTGACGGAATGTGTATTTTCCATGATTTTTTTTTTCGTGGAATTCTTCTTATTGTTTTCAATTCAATTCAATTCAATTCAAAGGTTTTATTTTTACTTCTTTCAACAGAATGTACAAAAAAACATAGATTCGACATGCGTTTGAAGGAATGATACATAGATAGCAAAGAATAAAATTTGTCAATAATCATTACAATAATCATTACAAAATTACAAATTATTGTTGTCCACACATATGACGTCATAAACTCTATAGTAGTCTCCTTATGCAATCATTACAACACCAAAGCAAGAGCAAAGGGACGAAATTCCAAGGTTATGACCACTTGAACGTCCATATAATTCATCTAGCGTGACAACGTACAATCGTGCTCCATGAAACACACACACACACACACACACACACACACACGCACGCACACACACACACACACACACACACACACACACACACTCAACACACACACACACACACTCAGGTCGTAGGCCTATATAGTTACATCAATTAGTACTGCTATGGTAACCATGCAGTCATCAGTGCTGACTTGACATTTTGTAGCATAGCATCGCGGCAAAGGCAAATATCGTATGCCCTCTTCCGTTGATGATTCTGTCAGGCTTCAACTTCCATGGGGACTCTTTAATTTTTCACTTACAGAGGGACATACATGTCCCTTTCATAAGTATTTTGACTGAATACACTTCCTCTGATCTTTGATGATGATGTTACACAATGACTCAACATTCCTGAGCATGTATATCATACCAAGATATAATTGGAACGCAAAGTGTTTCAGCGCTAGAAAATAACAAAGAGAATTAATGGTGTTTCATCATTATACCATTACAGATCTTTAATGACACGACTCACATCTCGACAGTCATGATCTCTTTTCCTTCCCGAACCTCCCTTTCTTCTTCTTTTTCTTCTCCCTCGACCTATATCAATTTAAAATAAAAAACAACTTATAATAGAACGATTGACAGATTCCACATTCTTTCCTCTTTGTCTTTTTCTTTGTCTTTTCTCCTTCTTCTTCTTCTTCTTCTTATCTAGCGGGAATAATCGGGAGAGGGGGAAGGGGTGGACACAGGTCTGTGGAGAGATCAGTGTATTATGCAGAATGTTCCAAAGACATATTTCCTGAAGGGGCTTCATAACATAGGTTTATACTCTATACTCGGAAGCCTTTCAAACCCTTAATGAACATAACTAATCAGTAACCGCGACATGTCATCATCTGCTACATCTCACTGGGTGCTTTTAAAAGAGGCCTACTCTCTAAAAAATTTCGAGTGAATAATTCACTCCTCGCAAGGAGTGAATAAAATTTCACTCGATTAAGAGTGACTTTCACTCGTTGTCGAGTGAATTTCACTCTTGTAACGAGTGAAATTTGTGTGAAACCTATTCGCCGAGTGAATTCCGAGTGAAAATTAAGCCGAGTGAATTCCGAGTGAATACATAATTAAACGCATTTGGCTAGGCCAATAGGAATTGAGAATTCCCTTGTCATGTGTTTACTCTAAGCCAATCACCAGCCGCAATTTCCCCTGGCTTGGGCGCGGGCATGGTTTACCTGAAGAGCGACGCGTCGCCTGTGCGTGGACTGTGTGCAATTGCGTGCATGCTGTGTGTGTGCTAGCTGTGCGTGTATTATGCATAGGATCACAGATTTACGTGCGTGTGGTATTCGTGAGAATCAGAGCCTAGCTGGATGTCGTGATGGACGTGAGAAAATTTCTGTCTTCAAATTGAGTGGGGCGGAGATATCATTCACATTTTTGAAGGTAAGCAAACCATAAAAGATCGATCTAATTATAACTTGTTGAGTTTTTCCAGTATTACGGGCTAGTCTAACGTTATACCTCTCCGTAAACGAACATGTAAGTTACCTTACGAATAACCCCGGGCCCGGGGCTTTCCTTATACACAGTTAGCTATGGGGCTGGTCGAAGAACACCTTACGAACAGCTAGTTGTAGAATCCGAGGCCGAAACTCAACTGGTGGGTGTTGGGATGTAATAATACGTTGAGTCTTTAATTGTACACGTTGGGATCTAGGGCTTGAACTATTCGCGGACTATGTAAAAGTCTTTAACTTTTTTAGAAACTAATTTTCAAACAAAATAGACCAGTTAATTTGAGTTCTGATTTCAAAAAAAAAATGAGTGATGAGTGAAACGTTGGTCGTTAGTCATTGAATTGACATTGTACAAGCATACTCATCATACAGAGATTAATGTAGTCGAGTGTAAATAAAGATAGAACTTATAAATACTATAAATGTTACTAAGCTGTGCTAAAGCAAGCGCCTAGCGCTGGACAAGACACGTACTCTACATTGCTATTGTTGAGTTGACAGCCGAATCACTGACACTGTGTTGCCAGATGAGATGGTGATCTCGATCAGTACGGTAATGAAAAATGGTGAAATTTGGTGATTTATGATTATTGTTCATTATATACACTGTATGTAGTAAAAAGGACTTTTATTTGCCACTACATTCGAGTATCCAAACAGCTGGGAGAATATACTAGTACCACGTACACTCCCACCTCATGTGTGGTGATCATCTACTACTGTGTTCTAGGTAAGAAGTACGATGCGTGTACTGTTCGTGTTAAGTGTTGGTCCACTGTGACATCACACTTCTAGCTGAAGATCAGCGTGCTCATCACACGTCATGGAGATCAATCCCCCTTGTAGCAGACGATGACGGGTACCATATGTTTCAACATTGTTTTTTTATGAAAGTTACAGGTGACCTTATTAGGTATTGAAGTTTGGCAGAGATCATCTTTGGGCCTTTCTAACGTTAAATATGCTGATGTAGCTAAAAAAGTAATTAGGCCTACTAGCTTTTGTATTGGTGCTCACTTAGTATTTGTGTGGACAAAACAACTGCATATTGTCTTGTGGAAATGATCGAGTTCTAAATCCATTTCTGAACCTTGTGTTTTCATACTTTCCTCCAGCTTTAGATACATGACAGCTCTTTGGGAGTGGTGGTGATTTAAAGGAACTCGGTGTAGGGGTCATCATTTGGAGCACAAAGACGGATATTGATAGCTGTACAGTCTCTGTCACACGAAGAGGGTGCAGATCACCAGATTGCAAAGTACCAGATGTGGTCAACGACTAGCCATTGAATTCAGGGTTGACGAATGCTGGAAACACCGGGCCAACATCAGCGAAGGAGCCTCTGAGATATGGACTTCCATTGCACTAACCCTGCTGTAAGCTATTCTGTTGTTTTTCACGATGATTAATGAAGGGAGACTAGTTTGAAATTGATTGACATTTATTTTACATTCTAGAGTCTCAGTAATTACATAAGAGGCTACATTAAGAGACTGAATGCTTGGTTGGTTTTATTTTGTTTGAAGAAATGATTTTCAAGATACTTCATGGAGCAGTTTTGGAGCTGTCCTTCCCTCTGAAAATGGATTTCTTGACAGGTTAGTACTTGTATTTAAGAAAAAATGTGTACTGGGTACTTGCCGTATCGACAGAAGTGAAAACCATGTTATGGTCAGTCTTGAGTTGTGTAAGTAGAGCTGTTGCTTATGTCAAATATGTATGTTGAATGATTTTGCACTTCAAGTTTATAATGTAAACTAGAGGGACCTACTATCCCCATGCCATTTGTATGATTCATAAAACCATTAAATTTTACTTATTTGCCCAGGAATTCAACACACACACATCACTTCAAGGGGGAGGAGATACTTCAAAAGCTGAGGGAAGGAGTTCTGACTGTTCCGAGGAGACATCTGCACATCCAGATCATTGTAGCATATTCATTGTTGAAAATGGAAGCAGAAAACTGTACAGCGTAAGTTCAATTATTTAAGATATTATTATTATAATTATTGAAAATTGGTCTGGAATACCAGTTTCCCATTGTCATGTCTTGTACTACATTTCCATCCAATATATAACAATGTAATTTGCCTGTTCATTTTTTTTTTATTGTCTTCTCAAGTATAGAGAACAACAGACTAAAATTTGCCCCCCCCCCAAAAAAAAAAGAAAGAAAGAAAGAAAGAAGTAGAAGGGACCGGTAAGTATAACATTGTTAATGAAGTGATGGTTATAGATTTAAAAATAAAGACTGATATACTTGTATGAAACATGTAAACAGAGTTAACATACAAGACTCCACGCTGACTTATTTTCTTGGTAGCCCCATCAGGCCACATGTATATTGATTAGGTAATAGTCCTAATACTTATGATATGATCATCACAATGATGAATAAAAAAGTTGGAGTTGATGTGCCATGAAGTTCAATGGATAATCACATCTTGTATAAATTTTTCTACTACCTGTGCACATTCACACTTAACCTATCTGCATGAAATTTTCATATGTATTAACTGATATCTGGCTCAAGTAGCAATAAATGTACTTGAAACAGTGGTACTGAATAGCAATAGAAATTAATGCCAAGAAAAAAACATAAAAATAGTTCAGTCCCTTAAAAGATTAAGATGAGGGCCAAATTTTTGATGTTATATATTTGCGTCGTATAATATGATTAACATTCTTCTTGCTTTCTTTTTAAATTCAGATACCCAAGTAGTGAGCAAAAGACGTTGTAGCCAAGGCAGTTGCAATGCAGTACCCCACTTTGTGAGACGCCACACAAGGTGCAAAAGGACATGTAAGTTTATACTCATAAGTTTATGTGATCTAAAACTTTTTTTAGCCCTTTTTAGCAGAAAGCTTAAGTGACATACATGGTATCTTATTCATCTAGCTTGCAAAAACTTCAATATTTTCAACTTTTCTCCAGAGCTAGTGGACAGAATTAAGCAGCCAAACTAGGAGTTGATCATCCTTGTTTAGTTAGGGGGCAAGGACCCAAAGTTTTTCAGGTCATGGGCATGACCCCCCCCCCCCAAAAAAAAAAAAAAAAAAAAAATGGCCTTTACAGGGAAATTGCATCTATTTCTTAATTAAATCATTGTGCAAATATACAGGCAATGTGGGGACTTTTTATAATCTTTGATGTACCTTCTCATAGATGTCTAAAAAGTTTGTGTGCAGATTGGCCTGATTCCATGACTTAGGTTCAATGAACGATAACTTTAACGTAACGTAATGTAACTTGATAACCTCCAACATGCCAGTTGTGCCGTTCATTTATGATAAACCTGTTCTCGTTTTCTTCCATAAGAGTGCCACTACATGTATTTCTACTGCTACCAGATCTTCATCAGTTATAGTCAACTCTGTGCCAAAGTCAAATTTGTTGAGACTCAAGAAAAAACTTTGACTTACAATGCATTCTTATATTTCAGGAGTATACCTGTATGGCAAGGATCATGGATTCATTGAGTATCGTTTGAAGACCTTGAGGAGCTATGACACCACTCATCACCTCAGGCAGAGAGAGAGAGAGAGAGAGTAGTTGCAGCTCCCACCAAGCCCCTGACCGAGCACCATTCCAACGTAAGATTAGAAGCCCAATGAGAAGAGACAGCTACCATCGGTGTATAGGTCTAAATACCCTTGCTCTTTTTCCTCTTTTGAGATACAGTATATGCTCCTCTGACGTTGGAACTTACATTCTTGTTGAAGAGTCAGCCTCATCAGGCTCAGCGGTAGTTTAGCATGAAGCTGTTACCAGGATGTACTGCAGCACTTCAACATAAAAAGTAGAACAGGACTCGCCGATGAAAAGAGTTTCTTAATGCTTTAAATTGTTGATTGTTGTACTAGTAACTGAAAATAGTTTTGACTTATATTGTCAAGAAAAAATCTCCTCTTCATGGCCACATGTTAATCAATACATTCATCTGTGAGGTGTTCCAAGCATATCAAAGAATGTTTGGCTTGGCATTCCGCATGATACGAACCTGGCTGCGCTCATGATTAAGCACCCCCTTCTCTCCAGGCAATTCTGACTTGCTTGAATAAAATCTTTTTATGGTCTCATATTCAAGAGAGAAGTTAACTGTTGACAGACACTTGCATGTAATTTTTTCGATCTTATTAATTAATTTTTTTTTTTTTGGGGGGGGGATGCTACAAATAGCAGCTAAATAGTAGAATCTTCCAATGGTCATCCATGCTCTTGGGATGAAGATCATGTCTCCATGTTGTGATTAAGTTACCACATACATTTGTCACCCCTTTGATTAACATTGATGCAGCACAATATGCATGTGCTCAAATTTATTGCATCCATCTTCTTTGGAGTAGGGGGAAAAAAATAAACAAAATTGATGGGAATCATTGATCCCTAGGGTTACGGGACCCAGAGTTATTTTGTACATTTTCACCTCTATGTAATTGATGTACTGTACTTTGAAAAACTTGAGGGTAGAAGCTCAACTGGTTCAACTTCTTTTTCCACAAAACATCTGCAGCCCATCATTGATAAATATATGGCGTTAGAGTAGATGGAGCCAAATAGATTAGTTCACTAATGTGCCAAGTCAAACTTATGGATAATTCTTCCCTTGACCTCGTAACAAATTATTAAGATAACCTGCAACTGACAATCATATTTTGATGTGGGTAATTCCATGAAGTTGGGGCAGTGTCCATGTAGCATCATGATATTTAAAAAATACATTTCAGCATAACTCAATATTAATTATGCTATACATTTTTTGTTTGTAGGCTTTGCATTTGCATTGAGGCCACACATTTTCCTGGAAATTTTGTGCCATTCAGACTCGATTTTGATGAAGTTATTAAACAATATGAAACAGTGTCCTGTAGCATCGTGATATTTTAAAATTTGGTCCTAAGAGACAAATCATGGCAATTAGCTTGACCAAAATTTGATGCAATATGCATTTACAAGATATGAATGAGATAGCTAAATATCTCAAATTTGCTGTACACAGTTTGAATTTTAAAAGAAAATCACAAAATGTATCATGATGCTATGCGGTGTCCTTTTTTGCAACATTTGGTGGCCACCGCTTAGCATAGTGACACATTGTGTAATTTTCTTGTAAAAGTAAAACGGTGGAAAGGAGGGTTAAGATATTTAGCTGTCTGACTAATCTAGTAATTATGCATATATCAAATTTTGGTCAAGCTAATTGCATTAATTTGTCTTTTAGGATCAGATTTTAACTATCACGATGCTACATGGACGCGTCACGATGCTACAGGACACCGTTACATATCGTTTTAATAACTTCATCAAAATTGAGTCTGAATGGCACAAAATTTCCAGGAAAATGTATAGTCTCAATACAAATGTAAAGCCTATAAACAATATATGTATAGCATAATTAGTATTGAGTTATGCTAAAATGTAACACTTTGTGCCCCAACTTCACGGAATTACTCTATAGAGTGTTTGCAGTGATGTCACAATTGCCCACCATAATGAAGTCAATTGCCTAAACTGACTAGAAATCAAGCCTGCATACAAAAGCTGCAGCAATGTTTACTTCAGGGAAACCTAAGGCAAAAGAACACCTTTGTTAGAGAGGCATGCATGAGTGAATATTGATCGCCTTTGCTATGGAAGTCACCATTATGGTGGCCAACATGACGTCACATGAAATCACTCTATAAGAAATTCAGTTTGCATGCATTAGTTGTTGCTACATCTGGCAAAACTCAGAAGGATTACAAGTGTTCAATATTGTACAATGATGCCTTATGTAAGTGAAGAAGATCAATGATATGATGCATGTTGTGTCAACTGTATTGATTGCAATTCTTTTTCCATAAATAGTAGGCCCGGTTGAGGGGGGGGGGGGGGGGGGGGGGGGGCTACGAGCCCTCCTCCCCCTTTGACATTCCATGCCAAATTTCATGAAGGCATGATTATTTTGGGGGGTTATTGATTGTAATCAATAACATAAATATTTTCATGCTGGACGTGTCGCTGACAAATTTCATTGAAAAGGCAGTGAAAATCAAAAAGTAAAAAACAGAGAAATACATGAGTAAATAGAAAAAATAGATACTTCAGAATTTTTTGATGGCACATTTTTTTTTCTCTTACATTTGCTATGGACACTAAAAAGAATATTTACACCAAAAAAAATGTGCCTTTTTGGAACTTTACAGCAAATGGTCTGATTCATGCTCAAATTAGCATAATTTAGCCAAGTGACTTTTTTTTGTGAAAATCAATATTACCGTTTTATAAATTGTGTCACAGGCAATTTGTGTGTGGATTTTGTAATGATCGCACAGTTGATGGCCGAGGTCTGGGGGGGGGGGGGTTCCAGGGAGGCCCCCCTCTGGCTCTATCATCTACATAAATACCCCACCTAAAGACTTAAAGTCAAGACCATGCTTCTCTGATCGAGTATGTTTAGGTGTTTGTACAATGTACTTGTAGAGCATCACTGTGTTACATGACAGAGGATCCAAACTTGATTAACCATGCAGTATTGAAAATTTCTGTATTTTTGTCAATTTTTCAAAGCAATCACAATTCCTACTACATGTGTAATTGTTTTTGTATTATAATATAGATAATGGTGACTATACTTTGCAAGTCTTTTGTAGCTTATCATTGAACATGCCATATTCACTTGTAGTCGAAAATTAAACATGTTCAGGAAGGGTACTTGTAAAATTTGTCACTTTTGCACAAACTTTATGAATTTGGCATATTTTCAGGGAAATGTGTGATGTTAATATTTCAAGAGTTTGTTCACAAAAACTGATAAGTCCATTTTTTGAGATTTTGAAGTACAGTCTCTGTCATAAAGTACAAAATAATACATTTTAAATGATATATTGGTCACTACATATAAAGGTACATTTTTGAAGTTATGATCAAAAGAAGCAAACATTTTCTTATTATTCTCTACATTTTTCTTGACCTTAAATCACAAATATCTCCATTTGGCACATATGGACTTATCAGTTTTTGCAAACAAACTCTTCATTTGTAGAGCTTTGTGAATGACAGCTAGAATAGCATATTTACAGGGACTTTGTGATGATTATGGTGACAGTTGTTCTTAAATGATAAAAATATGTAAAATTATTATTGGCCACATAATTCATGGAAAACCAGATACTCAGCACATGAAGACTGTTTGTAATGGTGTACTGCTCTGTAGTTGAAGTGTAGATATTTCAAGAGGTATATTCCTTTCTTTTTTTCAGGTGATCCAGTGGACATCACACATTTATGAAATATAGAGAATCAGCTCATAAAAAAAGCATAACATGCGTAGCATTTAGTACATTATCTTCTTATATCCCCCTCAATGCTACTCCAAGAAAGAATAAATTAATAAGAAAGAATGAAACTACAGCCATTTGGATTACTAGCTTATATTTATTCAGTTTCATGTATTGATCCAGCTCGGGTAGGAATGACTTTCAAAACTGGAACACAAAGTTGGCAATGCACTGGGCTACCAGTGGTGGATGGTTTGCTTCAAAATACATGCATTAATATTAACAAATATCTATATTATGAACGTTACTTTTTGTTTTTGTTTGTATTAGTTTGATTGGTATTCATTATCCAGAAATGGTTCCAGACCACCTACATTATTCCCAAATCCATCACCATATTGTCACTTTTTCTTCCAGGGTTGAATAACTAGTGCACTGAGTGCTGTGATAGAGATGTGTGCTCATGTAGAGTGTAATTCCGTTTGGGATTGAAAAAAGAATGAAAAAGGAGTGAAAAACCTCCGGAGTAACAAAAGAAGAGGGAAATACAATAGGAGTGAATTGAGAGTGAGAAAGGAGTGAATATCCAAGCAGAAATATTTCCGTCTTTTTTCACTCCTGGAGTGAAAAAGGAGTGAATATCCAACCAGAAATATTTCCGTCTTTTTTCACTCCGGAGTGAAAAACGACTGACAAAAGAGTGAAATACGACAGGAGTGAATTTAGAGTGAGAAAGGAGTGAACATCCCACCAAAAAAATTTCCGTCTTTTTTCACTCTCTTTTGGAGTGAAATTTCTGTTCACTCGAAATTCACTCCACTTCTAGTGATCCTTGACGTCACTACCAAGGGGAGTGAAAATCGAGTGAAAATTCACTCTTTCTTTTTTAGAGAGTATATTCTTTCTTCTTATTTATTTATTTATTTATTTTGTCTTCTTGATCCCGGTTTCGTCTTGCTGTTTGAACTTCGTATTGCATCTGAAAAAACAACCACCTCCTATATTTCACTCTCAAAAGAGCTTTGAGATGTCTAAGGTTATAATAATTATGATTACTTTGTTGGCTCAATAGAGTATTTTACCCAAGCCATGACACGATGCACATTATTGACAAGACGATTAAATTGCTGGAGTAAGTCATCCACAATGATTGAATGAAATGACACAGTGAGGAATACTTTCTATATTATTTATAGTAATCCACACAGTGCCAGCCCTGTAGTCAGTATTCTTCTCGCGTGTTTTGATCCTTGCATGATAATACTAATAGGAATAATAATGTTATTATTATAAATTATGATAACTATCACCAGGGAGGTGGATCTTCACCTCCCTGCTATATCACCACGACCCAGTCTGCACCTTTTGCCCATCAGCCACGGGACGCAGCTTACTCGTGCTACCAAGCGCTGACGACCGGGAGACTTGACAGGACCTGCCTACACTCCCGTACAGATGATAATGATGATGATGATGATGATGATGATGATGATGATGATGATGATGATGATGATGATGATGATGATGATAGCTGATGATGATGATGATGAACAACAGTCCCAATGTGAGATTTAAACCGTTCCGTTCATGGGGGTGAGAAGGGCTTTCTTTTCTAGTGTCCGCAGTGAATACTTCCATATTTTTGTCCCCTCGTGTGTTTTTTTGAAATCTCATAGTTTGTTCTGTTTATTTGTTTGCTTTGTTTTTATTTCTTCTTTATTACAAAGAAACCAGTAGATAAGTAGAACAGAGGAAATCGACTGGGGTCTGTTGTACTCTGTAGTAGCAATACACCGGTCCGCAGTGTGTGAGCAGCGGATGGTGGACGACATGGTACACCTCTAGCGGGGATCTTTTGAAACAGCGCCATCTGCGTCAGTAATGAATCATTGCTCCATCGGCTCGCTGTTAGCTAGCTATGTACAGTGCGTATGGCGTAGACTAGACTGTGTAGCAGTGACTGGCGAAAATAGAGCGAGAGAATCACGAACACCAGTTGTGTGAACAACATTGACTGTCTGGCATGCACATTACCGATTGAATGCTCGGTTTTACGTAGTTTATTCGTCGTTTTGTTCTCCTAAAACCTACCTTAAACTCAAAATGCAGAGCATACCTCACGGCTACCAAGAGGTTCCGAGTTATCATCCAGTGGAACATCAACGCTTCAATCCATATTCTTTCAATGGAGGGTAAGACGGCGGGTGTTCTCGGTCATGTGAATAGGGCCATAATTTTAACAACAACTGTTAGACTTTTCATAATTAACGTATCTAACGTTAGGGTCTAATTGTTAGATCTCGATAAGTTTTAGGGTCCTACACTTGTTACCATTCCCACTTGGTTTTGCTAGGACTCTCGTCTAACGGTTACCAGAATTTTTTTATTTGTCCCAAAATAATTGCACCCAAAATGCACTCTTATTTTGCGTGTTTCTGTGACTGCGCTTTTGCCTGCCAAGTACGACAATACTCTTATCAGAGGGATGTACTCATCGGAAGAAGAAGAAGAAGAAGAAGAATTCTTTATTTCCTATAATGTTACTCCATCTGCTGATGAAACACGCTACCCAAGAAATGGTCAACCGTCAACTGTCCATCCGCAGCGCAGATGAGGTCCAGCAATAAAATCCAGCTCTTCCCAACAAAGAGAAGATTCCCCCCCCCCCCATAACGACTAACGTTAGCACCAGTCTTGCGCCCCAGTAAATTAGATCTACTTGATTTCACTGTTATTTTGTAACACTAGATATTTTGATATCGCACTGCATTCACCACACTGAGCCTAAAATTTAATGTTATGTGGTTAGTAACAAGATAAACAATCAGTAAATTTAAGTTCTAACGTTAGATTCTAAATTTTACCTAACGTTAAACGTTAAATTACACCACTCACCAGGACTCCATTAGACAGGCCTAACAACCGCTAGGAGATGGACTTCATTAGATTTCAAGAAGGAGAAGGAAGAAGGAAATAATGTTAATGTTTGTTATTAAAGCATTTGTCATATGGAGACAATCTCATGTCACTCATCTGTAGGCAGTCATGATCTGGAAGTGCAAAGTGATGTGTGGCAGAGATTGTTGCATATAAGCGCACAAGGCCCAATCAGGTGGGGGGGGGGGGGGGTGGGTGTGAGAGTATCAGTAGCTATCACTTCCCATAACAGTAACACTTGCGAGTAAGTTCAACTCCCAAATTCGGCCAAACACCCCCACTTTTCTTAAAGTCGTTGGGACTAAATTAGATACTGTGTAAAGCACACATGATGATGCTCTTGTACTTTTAATATTAGCTGTTTTATCGATGGAAACTGCTGCCCCTGCCACAGAATGATGGACACCCTGTCACAAACAGGAATAGATCCTAATTGAAATTAGGCCTACTCCAGAAACATACTTTGGCCTTGGCCTTGGGTCTAACCAGTAAATCATCCGTTTGCGACAGGGTGCCTATCATGTGGCAGGGGCAGTTTCATTTGTTGATTAAACTAGACTATTACGTTAGATGTCTACAAAGATTAATTTAATAGTGTAGGCTCTATAAAAGTCTAGTTCTAATTGTATTTATTAGAATTACTCTATTGGGACACAAATTATCCACTCTGTGCAGGCTGACAGGTGATGCAAAACTTTATCTGGAAATTATTTAAATCAGCTGATGGTTTTGTTTCTCCTCGGATAGCAATATCCCACCTTCGTTGCTGTAGCTAACAATTCATCTTAATTTTATACCTCTGCCGTGGAGGTTATGTTTTTACTGCGTTTGTCCGTCTGTCTGTTTGCGAAACAGACTTCTACAACTCAAAATGTTACGGCATTTGGATGAAACTCACAGGAAAAGTTGATGCACTTGTATACTGTATGACACAAGGAGCAAATGATTAATGGTGATCCAAATCACTGTCTTGATACTGCAATTAAAAAAAAAAAAAGATTAAAGGGCTTTCTATCATTGACATACTGGCCATAGGGCAAACAGGGAGTTCAAGCTGTGTGTACTTCAGCACATGCTAAAGGCACAGTACAAAGCTGTTCAAAGTGGATGCTGAGACATTAGTAGAAAGGCTTCTACACAAATTCTTTATCATTGAAAAGAAAAAGGGTGATTTTCAGCGTGTGTGAATGGGTCAAAATTAGCTACATGTACTTGGCAGAGGTCTGTGCATCCCTGGTGCTTTTCTCGGGGTGATAGATTTTTACTTCTACCAGTTTGATTCATTAATTATACTTGTGCCATCTTTAATGTAGCATCTAGGCATGGTCACACTACGGGAAACTAGGCGTAGTTTCACTACCTGATATTTTTCGTCGCAAAGCTTGGGCAGTGTGACCTCAAACTTCTGGAGAAGTTACCAGCGAAACTCCCTGCGTGCACTTGGGAAGGTTTCTGTCTTCTCGTAAAACGGCATTTAGGTAGTATGACTGCATGTGGCTAAAACTATAAAACCAAATTTTAAAAAATGGCTAAAAACTGGATAAAGTTCACTATGCATTGGCACACTTTTTTTTTTTCATCACTGAAAATATAAAACTTTGGCATGAGATGCATACAAGGAAATCTTGACAGTGGTTGCCAGGCCTGATGTACCCTCGATGTGAGCAAACTGACCAAAGCATCCGGCTAGATAATAAATTTGGTTGCTCATTGCTCTCCATGTACAGCTATAAATGTAGAGCAATTATAACTAACCCTTCAATCCTGAGCAATATTCAAGTTAACCAAAAAACAACACATGCTTTCTTTTGTGATCAGGTGATGTTTACTTATTAGTCAGGTTTGATAGATGGTACATACCCTTTGTTCTCTTAGAGTGTACCTCACAAATGTTAAAGTACATTTTCTGAAGACCATACACGGCACATAATAAAATAATAATAACGACAACGGTAATAATTATTTACCTTTTTACTGAACTTTCTACAGAGTTTACTGGAGAGTGTCACGAGTTGAATTTTTTTGAGCAAAATGTGCAGTTCTCATTTTTTCATTTTTGTTTCTCATATAAACATTATTCCTCTATATGAGGATGTGCCACAATTGCTTGTAACCGACATGGCTTGATCAAACTTCATTGCAATATTGTGACTGTACATGTATGTGTATGGCTGAGTGAAGACCAAGCAGTTATTAATATATTGAATTTATCATTCTTTTATCATCCTCCAGGACTCTTTTAGCCATGGCAGGAGAAGACTATGCCATCATTGCATCCGACACCAGACTTAGTGAAGGCTTTGCAATACACACACGAGACAGCCCAAAGACGTACCAACTGTAAGTTTCAAGATTTCAAAGCCTAATTACAACTTCTATTCTTGCCATTGTTTTCCCAGGGATATCAAACCATTCACACTGATTGACATGATAAAGGAAATGCGATTTGTAACTTTCAAGGGAAAAATTGAAAATGTGAGATTCATGCTGAAGAAACAACGTACAGTATGAATGACTACATAGTTGTTGGTGAATATGATACATGCCTAGAGGAAGAGGAATGCGTGGACATGCTTTGGTTGGGAAACTCTGCATTTTATGTGAAAGAGTGTCTCTATCCAGAAAATATGATTTGAAACTGCATAGCTGCTGAGTTGCAGTATGTGTGCAGTGATAACATATTGAGTAAATACTGCTCGAAATTTCCATGTCAAGGAAAATCAAGAGTCTGCTGCAAAGACTATTGGTTTGTTTCTTTCTCGATTAAGTGTATGGTCATTTCGATGTACGTACAAATTACACTCATCAAGTTAAGTGATATTGAGATATTTTAAGTAGTGACATGTGAAATGTGTTTTTCTTACTACAGAACTGATGCAACAGTGCTTGGCTGTGCAGGTTTTCATGGAGATGTTTTGACATTGACAAAAGTCCTTGGTGCAAGGCTGAAGGTAAATGGACGATACTTGTTTTGTTTGTTTTCTTTCTTTTTTATACCCCCGCCAAACGAAGTTTGAAGGGGGTATATAGGAATCAGCGGACGGTCGGTCGGGCGGTCGGTCGGGCGGTCGGGCGGTCGGTCGGGCGGTCGGTCCGTTGCAAATCTTGCGTCGCGAACTACTTCCTCAGTTTTCAACCGATTCCCATAAAACTTGGCACAGATGTGTGCCTTGGGTTGTAGATGTGCAAGACGTATTTTTTGACAGTACCCAAAAGTACGTTGCCATGGTAACGGCATATTATGGGCAAAAATGGGTACAAATCTTGCGTCGCGAACTACTTCCTCAGTTTTCAACCGATTCCCATAAAACTGGGCACAGATGTGTGCCTTGGGTTGTAGATGTGCAAGACATATTTTTTGACAGTACCCAAAAGTACGTTGCCATGGTAACGGCATATTATGGGCAAAAATGGGTACAAATCTTGCGTCGCGAACTCCTCCCACAGTTTTTGATCAATTTTTATGAAATTAGGTACAGATGTTCATCTGAATATGTTAATGTGCAAGACACATATTTCCGCAGTGACAAAAAGTGCGTTGCCATGGTAACGGCATGTTATTGGTAAAATATAGGGCAAAATGCTTCATGGCAAAACTGCTTCATCAGTGTTCTTCCAATTCTCATGGAATTCATATTGAATGTTTGTCTTAGGATATAGGTCAGCATGACACATTTCTTGACAGTGACAAAAAGTATGTTGCCATGGTAACAGCTCACATATTATGAGCCAAAATGATGGAAAATTTTGTGTTGCAAACAACTTCCTCAGTTTTTGCCCAATTTCCATGAAACTTGGTACAGACATGTGCCTTTGGTTGTAGATGTGCAAAACGCATTTTTCGACAGTACCCGAAAGTACGTTGCCATGGTAACGGCATATTAATGGCAGAAGATCAAGGAAAGATCTTGCGGATTTAACTACTTCCTCAGTTTTTTGACCAAAGCTTATCAAATGTTGTTTTGACCAAAGCTTATGAAATGATGTTTGACGGGGGTATAACCAGTCGCTGTAGCGACATTTCTAGTTTTATAGAAGAAATTGATGTTCAGTACAGAAGAGCATTAATTGTTTTTAAGGTCTGTAAGACGTGTGGTTCTCAGTATTACTCAAAAAGGGCAAACAGTTTTTGTATTATGCAATATGTGCCCCTTGTATGCTGGTAAAACCATTGTCTCTTGAGTTAGACATACTGGAATATACAGAATATCAGAATTTTGTAAATATTAACGTACAAAGTTTGAGCATAAATACTGTGCACTACTGTTATAACAAATACAGGTATAACAAAATTCCAGTTACAACGAAGTAAAAATTCAGACCACAAGAATATCTGTGCTATGTTTTTCATAATTGTTTATTTGGTCCGTTATAAGGAAAGAAAACTGCCAGTCTGGAGGACTTCGTTATAAGGGAAGTCCACTGTATGTAGGTAAATTGGTAACACTAGCAAAAGATGAGCTTGCAAAGTGGAAAAAAGGAGAAATGAACTGTGTCAATGGTCAAATACAGAAGAATGTAAGTTTTCATAAAGTGTGTGTACTCTCACAATGTTTAGTAACGCTGGTTTGGAATGTGAACCACCTACTTCTGCAATATGATCTTGCCTTCTTTTTCTTTTGTATCTGTCTCATCTTTTTTCCCCTCCTTTTCTTTTTGCGGTCTTCTTTTTTCCAAGATGTATGAGCACGAGCACCACAAGAAGATGAAGACGTCTGCCATTGCGGCCATGCTATCCACAATTCTCTACTACAGGAGGTTCTTCCCCTATTACACCTACAACATCCTGGCTGGCCTGGATGATGATGGTGAGATTCATGTCACCAGTATATCTTGTAAAGATAATTCCTTCCTTTTCCTGGTGATCTTTTTACACTTCTTGCGTGGAAAACCCCCAGAGTGTGTAATGTAGTACTGTAAAAGTGATATTTTTGCGCGACTAATTTTCCGCGCTTGGCTGGATGAGAAGAGTTTCGCATGTTTTTAATTCTGCGGAATAAAGACATCAACTACTGGAACATATGGCATGCAAAAATATTCACGTGCTTTTATTTTCGCGCTAGTTTTTGATTGCACGAAATGTGCGCAAATTTCAACACCACGAAAATTAAAACTTTTACAGTATACATTGAGAAAGGAGAGGGCAATATACAGTCAACCTTGCCCAAGTCAAATCCATTTGAACTGAAGAAATATCTTTGACTTCAGAGAAAATTAAGACTTATGTGGGATTAAAATCAATAGAATGTAAAGAGAAGAGGACTTGAAGAAAAAACCATCGACTTCGTCGATGATTCAACTTATACGAGGTCGACTTAAGCAGGGTTGACAGTAAATACATTTTATCTACCCTTACCCTCTTAATCCTGATCTTTAATAGTGAGGAGAGGTATATTGACTACTTGTGCTTTATAGTGCAATATTTCCTGTGCATTGCTTACCAGGGATATCATTGTTGCACATTAGTCATTGTTGCAACATTTTTAGAGGCTTTCCATCAATTTAAGTGCAATTTTACACTATGCTTGATTTCACTACAGAATTGCAGTAAAATTGAATTTATTAAAAAAAAAATCAAATCAAGTCAATAGTTCATATGTGACCACCAGCTCAAAACCCACAAACAGTCACAGATTAGGATTCTATGTAATAAACCAAAATATGTCACTCGTGTTGACTGACTCAAATTCGTAAAGTTTGTCTTGCATGGAAGAGTAATCCTTTCATTACCTACTGTCAAAATTTGATGGCTTAGAACAAAACTGAAATAGAGATATAAAGCAGTTTTTCTGGACCACTGGGAAATTTATACTTCTGCATTGCACACTTCAGTGACTAATCTTTTTCCTTTTTTTTCTCCCTTTTCTATCACACTGCACCTCCTCATTTCAATTACTTTTTTAATGGGTAAGGATGGTCCAATTTTGATTAGTTATATATCATTTAAGAGTGTAAAGCTTAATCTTAGAAAACCTAGAAAACTTCAAAAACTATGTAGGAAAGTGGACATTCATTTTGACTACTTTTTAGGGGCTTTGAGCAGGGCAATCAACTTGCATCTCATGTCTTGTCATCAGTCTGTGCACACAGGTGTCATGCTTTTTAGACAATTCATTGGGTGTCATAGCAACTGACAGAGGAAGCTCCACAAACATTTGCTTCAAAGGAGGCGGTTCTGTTTACAGATTAGTTGCCAAGTGATGCTTCAAATGTGTTCAATGTCCTGTGCTTTTTTCACTGTGAAATCACAATAATTGTTGGTTGTGATCCTCCAGGCAAGGGGTGTGTGTACAGCTTTGATCCTGTGGGGTCGTATGAGAGGGAGACCTACCGAGCTGCAGGGTCATCCAGTGCGCTTCTACAGCCTCTCTTGGATAATCAGGTCGGTGATCAGAAAATCACTCTTTATTACATGTATTGCGCATGTTAACTTTTTATTTTCCATTAATATATGCATTGGTCATTCTTCCCAGCTATGGTCTTGGCTCTACACATGAATGAGCAGGGTTCGAAATTAGTGATGGTCCGCTGGCCATTGGCCACCCGAAATCGCGTCGGACTAGCTAAAAATCATAAAATTCTGAAGTTACTAGTCCGTCTGGCTAGCCAAAATATTGCTTCAGTGTCAAAATTGATTCTAAGTAGTCCGCCTGGCTAGTTAAAAAAAACAGTTAAGTGCGACCCCTGATGAGCTTGTTGCCGGTTTGTAAGCTGCTGCTAATTCTGCACCTGAATAGATGGAGGAGAGTTATGAGTGTGCAAATGTATGTATATGTCAGTGATATAATATCATTTCAGTTTCATTATAATTCATCTCAACTTCAATTTAGTCAGATACAACATTTTAGAAAAAAGTGAAACTGGGTGACTTGTTTTAAAGTTTTTGAGTGCACCATGTCTCTTTTTCTGATGTACCTACTGTAAAGATAGAAATTTTTCCCCAAGTAATTTCATTTTTTGCACTCTGCCAGGTAAGATGAATTTTGTGCATTTACAATCTATGGTGCAAAATTCCCTTGGTCATATTGAAATTTTGTTATAATGTAGAAAACTGCAGGTCCAGAGGACTTTGTTGCAACAGGAGTCGCCTGCATACACATCTTGAAATTTTCGGATTTTTTGTCTCTCTCTTGCCCTCTGATCAGATTGGAGGTAAGAACCAGGAAGGGTGGGTGAAGGAACCCATCCCACTGGACAAGGCTGTAGCCCTGGTCAAGGACGTCTTCATCTCTGCGGCGGAGCGTGACATCTACACAGGAGACGGGATCGTCCTCCACGTCTTGACAAAGGACGGGGTCAAGGAAGAGCGGTTCCCACTCAGACGAGATTAAATCTTGCGACATGTCTCGCAGTAGTGTAGATATTAGTGTTGTATTGTCAATGTCTCATATCATTACATAGTCTGCGTTATGTTTGAATGTGATGTCCACAAAGGTGACATCTCAGTCTGGAAGATCTGGGCACTACAAGATGGTGGTCCAAGACCACAGGGTAGAGATGATCATTTCCTGTGCTTATTGATAACTTTGGTCTTAACTGTGACTGAACTTGAGTCTTAAAAATGTTCTCTAGCATTTCTTTATCAATGATGTAACTTAAGAGAGAGTGAAAAGAAAGTGCACACAGTGTCCCGAGAAATACATTTAGGTGTGATTGCCACATATGACATCATGTACGACATATGTGAGTGAAAGCAGAAACGATTCAAGTTTGTTCTTGATGAGTAATTTTACTTCTTCTTGAAATGCAGATTTGGGGGAATTAGGTAAGGTCTGATACAAGAAGATTCCTACAAAAAGTTTTATAAGCCTAGTCCCATATTCAGTGCCTAGTGGTCTGTAGAAATGTGATGCATGTACGGAGCTGTAATTGGAGATGTTGAGTATGACCTGCATTCCATGCAGGTAAGTTCTGAAAGAAAAAAAAATAATGCTGATGTATTCATGCACACATTGACATTAGGGCCTTGTGAGTAAGTTGTCCTGTGTAAGCCAGATTCTACATGGAGGTGAATAGCAAAACAAGAAATTTATAGTACAATGATAAAGATATTTTTGTTGGGAAAGTAAAAATTGTCAACCATGGAATGTGCAGATATCCAGCTTTGTGCAGTAGTAATTGTGCCAGATTTAGTGATTCCTTGGCCAGCTTTGACATTCAAAAATCACCTCCTAACTCAAAAGTACCAGTTAGTTCCAACACCTCAGAAACATTTAAAAAAAGACAGAACTTATCCACAACATTCATATTTACTCATTTGAATAACGTTCTCAATCTTTGAGTCTATTTAAGATGAACTGAAAAAAAGTATTGAAGAGAGAAAGAGAGAGAGAAAAAAAAAACATGTACAAGCTCTTTTAATGTTACTGAACTCATGGGCCCGAATTCACTAAATAAACATTTACAAGCTCTTTTAATGTTACTGAACTCAAGAGCCCAAATTCATGAAGGTGGTTTAAATTCAGTCCATGGTCTAAAAATAGGCGTGAAATACACATACCTTTGACATGCGTGTATCAAGGCACGTTTATTTGGATGTCTGTCAACATACTTAATATTGTATCACACATATTTATGTAGAAGTAATTTACATAAATCATGGTCTAAATGGTCTACACCACCTTCATGAATTTGGGTCAGTATAAACTGTCAGATGGTCTTGTGTTGTCTCTTAGTATATCTAGCTGTCATCATGTACACTTGTACATATCTTGTACAACACACCCTGTCCATACTATGACATTGATGAAAATAAATCAATTTTGTATATGATATCAAATAGACATGTCTCTTTAGCATGTGGTGTATGTGTATGCATTGGTTACATTTGTGAGTGCTACGTGTAGTATACTTGTCAAATGATCTCCAAACATGTACAACTCACCCTAAATGTTCCACAACATCAAATTACTTGCATCTGGGTCTCAACTTTTTTGAAGGTGGATATTCGCCATTTGCACACTTTTAGTCAAGAAATTGCACATTTGAACACAAGCGATCATATCCATACCTATCACACTGATATTTTTCTATGGTATCTCCAACTATGGTATTTACTTTATACTTAATTGACAAATACTTGCATAAAGGCATTTGTGTGTGTGTGTGTGTGTGTGTGTGTGTGTGCTTTTTTGCATGTGTGTCTCGGCATGTATGTGTGTGTATGTGTGTGTGTATAAGGGGATATACGGAGTAAAAAGGATAATAGGAATGTATACTACAGTATGCACAGTGTTTATGTATGAGTGTTTTGGATATGTGTGGTTTTGTGTATAATGTGTGTGTGTGTGTGTGTGTGTATGTGAAAGAGAGGGAAAATGTGTTTGTGTGTGTGTCTGTGTGTGAAAGAGAGGGAAATGTGTATGTATGTGTGTGATAGGTGCGGACATGTATGAGTTTTAGGTAGGTAGCGAGAGGAAATGGGGGATTGATGGTTGGATAGGATTTGGGGACATGGGTTATGATTTCAATGAAATCAAAAAAAAAATTTCATTTCATCTATTCAAGAATGCTTTATGAGATTTTAGTTTATTGAGGCTCCCATGCCATGCTATCCTTTCATTTGTATATTTTGTGCTATTAAGAAGGCTGTCATACCGTCCTTTCAATTGTATATCTTGTACAATCAAGCAGAAGTTATCTTTTTTTTTTTTCAATTTGATTGTTTAGTTAGTTTAATGTTTGTATTCATTTCATTTTAAAAATGGTGGTGATGGCACAGAATTCCAATAAAAAAATTTAACAAGAAAGTGTGCAGGCACGCTCACCGTGATGTGCGGCATAATTCTCCTTCCTCATCATTAATATGCCATAACTCACGGCTCTGTCTAGTTCTGGATTCTGGCATTCAGACTAAGATAACAACCACATTCATCAGTTACCCTGCAGCACAATCGTGTACACGCACATCAAACATAAAAATGAAATATTGACTGCAGAAAAAAAAAATAAGAGCACAAAACATGATACAGAGGTATTTGTCTTAAAGATATTCTGTATTTCTTGATATATTTTTGATAAACCTTCACAAAGGAACACTTTCATAGACTTTTAACAAGGAAATAAAAAAAGAGATTGTCTCATGAAAAAAATTGTAGATCTTGTCAAAATGAAAGGGATACTCTAATTTTGTTCAATACATAAATGCAAACTTAGATGAAAAAAAAACAAAAACATCAAGCAAAAACAAATACCATAACTTGATGGAACATTTCATATTTGACAATGAAAAAAAGTGCGGGGTTAAATTAAGGAGGTACAACCAGGTACTATTGTTCGCCTAGTACCTCCTTGGTTAAATCACAACTCGAGTTATCACGCGGACAGAGAGGATGGAGGCACGTTCGGACCAAGACGGACGGACAGACGGACAGACGGACAACCCGACAGCAACCCTCTGCAAATTGGCATGAAAACACGATCTGCCAGAAATTAACGGTTGAAAAATACTCTGTAGAAATGATTTAGGCCTACATTCAATTATGACCCCTCCACCCCCCCCCCCCAATCTGCAATAATCTCTAATTGATTGTCATTTTCAAATATGTTGAAGGCTCTATTACAATAAAGTGCTAAAAAGTCGAAATCAGAATTGGAGTTTTACTTTGTTACAATGAAACTGCAAAACGCTTCAATTATTTGTAGGGCGCCCTCTCAAATACTTTCTGTAAGATCTAAAATTTTGACGATAACAGTTGAATGAAGGATTACACGAATGCACATGATTGAGAATACAATTTACTAGTATGATCGTTTGTTAATGACTATTCTTCAGGACAGAACAAGGGGTTCTAAAATTGGAAAGGAAGACAACACAATATTTCCCTTGAAGCAAAAGCCACATCATGGCCGCTTGGTGAACAATATACAAATGATGCACAGGACAGAGTGGATCGGTGAGAATTGGATGCACGTGTTTAACTTTGGAACTGTTTAAACCCACGAGCGCAGCAAGTGGGTTTTAGACTGTTCCAAAGTTAAACGAGAGCATCTTAGAATTTTATGATTTGCTCATTAAGTCGAGCCATGAAACAAGAAATTAAATTGTCAAAATGTACAGCTCAAACAGAAAAGCGTTGATTTAAAAAAAAAAAAATCATTGGTAGTCATTGTTCACACTCATCTTTATTGCCATACCTTGCACTCTTCCCTTTATCATAACAAACCTCAGTCTATCACACTTTCCTTTCCACAACTGATGCTTATGTGGAGTCATAAATTCACTAGTCCTTTCATTTCAGGTCACTAACCTGATCCCAGTCTCTGATCGTAAAGCGTGCGGTCTAGCCTCTGTTCAGACAAAATAGTAATGTTTTCTATTCATTGTCAGCTTTCTTTCCCCATCCTAAATCATCTAGTCTTCTCTCAATTTCTTCTATTCACTTTGTATCTTATCCAGCCCCAACCCCACCCTTTTCCCAACTGTGTGTATAGTCAAAGGAAAAACAAAGACATGAAATACTTTGTAGATGGAGTATCCATTAACCACCGAGTGACACCATTCTCTCATCAGCTCTACCAGTGTCCGGTCTGTGTTCTCACTTTCGTCTTTCTCACGCCAGCACGAATTCCATTGTCTTCTCGCAGATACTTTACCCACATGAACTCAAAGTAATAATAAAGGACCCACTTTCCAGTGGAATTAACAACAAATATCATCTCGCCTCCTCAATGTTATAAGATCAAATTAATATGTCACTGTTTCTATGTAATATATCAACATGATTCATGAATAAAGACACCTGCATGTTTCTCATTTTCGAGATATCAAAACATCAAACAAAAAGAAAGCAGGATGCTTTTGATAGCGGCAAAGATTTAATCATCAAGGAAATCTCAGTATTATACACTGTAGAATCCCCCTCCCCATTTTCGTATAAAACTCTTTATAAAACCCAGTGTCAGATCAGTCGGTGGTGAAACATCCTAGGCTTCTATTAAAACGAGAGAGTTATCATTTTCATCTTGTAAGATGGCTGCTGCTCAGCCTTTAGGCAGGAATGTGCCGAACCAGGAAGAGTTTGGAGGATTAACTATCCAAGATGGGCCATCGATTCAAATATGACGTCGATGCCATAGTTCGTTAGTGTCGGAACCATGGACTACTTGCCACACACATGGACTGTGCTGCCTTTGGCCGACCATGTCAGAAAAGACCCTACAACAGGACAATTGATGGCGTCACTTGGCGTTGCCCATCCCAAGCCTGTTGTAAGACAGTGAACATTTGTGAGGGAACTTTTTTTTTCGAGAAAAGCCACCTGCAACTCTGGTAGGTTTTTGCACTGTCATATATTTGGTCAACAAACTGTTGTTGGGTGAGAGGGCTACCTCAGGATGTCAAAATGAAGGAGATCGGAGTGTCCAACAGGACGACAGTTGACTAGATGCAGATTTCTTTCGTAATCTCTGAGTGCAACATTTTCAAAATCATCAACATCATATCGGAGGTCCGGGCGTCATGGTAGAGATCGATGGATCGCATTTCGCAAAATAAAAGAATAATGGGTTCTGGGCAGATACAAACCTGCCCGCAAGGTAGGTTTTCTGGTCAAAGTCCAGCTGCGGGACGTGGCAACCTTGCTTCACCACATCCAACAATGGGTGGCCCCGGGGAGTGTCGTCTGGAAAGACATGTGGCGAGCGTACAACAATCTGCCAAACCTGCCCAGGCAGTATCAACACGAAGTGGTAAATCACAGTCTTAACTTCGTAGGCCTGAAACACTGGAGTCACCACGAACAGAGTGGAATCAATGTGGTGGAGGGCTAAGGCGACGTTCAAGGCGCTGCAATGACAGACCAACCGGGAGATGATTGGGGATTACCTGGCAGAGTTTATGTGGTCCTAGCACTTCTCAGAGAGTCCACTATTTCATCTGTGGACACAAATTGCCACGGACTTAGGCCCTGTCAATTAGTGTCGGAATCATGGACTACGTCCCACACACTTGGACTGTTCTGCATATGGCCATTTCAGAAAAGACCCTACAACAGGACAATGGATGGTGTCATGTGGCATTGCTCATTCAAAGACTGTTGGAAGACAGTGAACATTTGTAAGGGAACTTTTTTTCGAAAAAAAGCCACCTGCAACTCTGGCAGGTTTTTGCTCTGTTATACATTAGTTCAACGAACTGTGGTTGGGCAAGAGGACTACCACAGGACGTCATAATGAAGGAGATCAGAGTGTCCAACAGGACGACAGCTGACTGGATGCAGTTCCTTCTTGATGTCTGCGTGCAATACTTTCAAAATCATCAACATCAAATCAGAGGTCCTGGCGTCGTGGTAGAGATCGATGGATTGCTATTCGCAAAGCGAAAGAATATTATTGGACACGCCACACCAGCAAAATGGGTTCTGGGCGGATAACAACCTGCCTGGAAGATAGTTTTTTTTGGTCGAAGTCAAGCTGCGGGACGCAGCAACCTTGTTTCACCACATCCAACAATGGGTGGCCATTGGCAGTGTCGGCTGGAGAGTCCACTATTTCATTCGTGGACACAAATTGCCACGGACTTGTACCCCATCAATTAGTGTCGGAACCATGGACTACTAATTCCCACACACATGGACTGTCCTACCTGCGGCCATGTCAGAAAAGACCCTACAACAGGACAATTGATGGTGTCACGTGGCGTTGCTCATCCAAAGCCTGTCAGAAGACAGTGAACATTTGTAAAGGAACAAGGCAAAAGAATATCGTCAGACACGCCACATCAGCAAAATGGGTTCTGGGCGGACAACAACACGCCCAGAAGATAGGTTTTCTGGTCGAAGTCCAGCTGCGGGATGCGGCAACCTTGTTTCACCACATCCAACAATGGGTGGCCCCGCGCAGCGTCGTCTGGACAGACATGTGGCGAGTGTACAACAATCTGCCAAACCTGCCCAGGCAGTATCGACATGAAGTGGTAAATCACGGTCTTAACTTCATAGACCCTAAACACTGGAGTCACCACAAACAGAGTGGAATCAATGTGGTGGAGGGCTAAGGCGAAGTTCAAGGCACTGCAAGGATAGACCAAACCGGTGATGATTGGGTATAACCTGGCAGAGTTTATGTGGTCCCAGCACTTCTCGGAGGGTCCACTTTTTCATCATGATGAGATTGTTTACATCCTTGACTATCACAATGTTGCTAATAGAGGATACCATTCTCTTGCTCGAAAAAACAAATTTCTCTCTTGTGCCTGTCAGGTAAGGAAGAAATTGAATTCAATGATAGACCTAAAACAGGTAGATGGAAAATATGTAGGTGCCTATACAAGCGTCAGAGAGAGTATCATTCGTGTCCTAAGGGAGCAGGTTGATAACGGCGATACTGTGAAGGATAAGGTACGTGTGAAATTAAGTGGCGATGGTACTCGTATCACATGTAAGCAGAGTTTTGTGAACATTGCTATCTTACTTTTTCAGATCATAAAGATGCTACTGTATGTCAGAAAATGGAAATCACTTGATTGCCATAATCAAATGCCCTGAAAAGAATGATTCTCTGAAATCTGCCATCCATGACTTGATTGAGGAATTTGAAAATCTGAATACCATTTCTATTGATGGTAAAGAAATATTGATTGACTAGAAATGTCGCTATGGCGACTGGTATGCCTCCGCCATAATGCATGATTCTCCTAATAGGTCTAGATAGTACATGTGGACAATGTGTGATTACATTTTCACAAAATTGGCAAAATATTAAAATGACAAGTTTGTCACATATTATGTGTTGAATGTCCACCTTCCTTGACCTAGGTTTAATTGGATGAATAGGAGAGCATGTATTTGGGATTTAAGGATTTTAACTTGACATTGACCCATTCATACGTTTATGCATTGAGCAATTTTCAAGGTATGGAGAAAAAGTGCAATTTCTGTATTGAATAGTAAATTGTTACCATTTTCATCTGGCCTTTGACCCTAACTTCACAAGATAATCAGGCAGAACATGCATAAATACGTACAATGTAGCACATTTCAAGATAACTTGAGCCACTTCCGAGATATGGAGGAAAAAAAGTAGTTCAGCACTTTCACTTGATATTTGACCTTTTGACCTTTGAGGCAAAAACAGAAGGAAAAAAAAAACTTTCCAGAGAATCTCTATTAGGTTATAAATGCATACACCAAGTGTAAAAAAAAAATAATCCTGCTGGCATTGCATAAACATGAGGGAAATAGTAAAATTTTGAAGTGTTGCCCTTGACCTTTGACCCCTGACCTTTGACCCCATGAACCCTAAATTCTCTAGATAATCACTGCCAGTCAGTACTATCTTCCATGAAGATACCTTGAACAATTTCCAAGGTACAGAGAAAAAAGATGAAGTTTTAATAATTTTACTTGACCTTTTGACCTTTAATGTCATGACCCAAACTTTCACCAGAGAATCTTAGTGGGTAATACATATATAGACCAATTCTGTGACGCGCTATGTGTATTTTTGGCATGACCAGCGCCATTAACGCGATGTCTTAGCCGACCCCCCCTCCCCTCTCCCCACCCCCTTCCGCGCGCGGAATGAAAAACTGATGCATGGTCGTTTTAGCCAATAGGCGTCTCGTACTGAGTGCGCGAACACTTGCTTAGTTGGCGAACCTTTGTTACAAGTGCGTGATAAACATGTTGCCCGGGGATGGGGGAGAGGAGAGGGGGTCGGCTAAGACACCTGAAAATGAGCTCATGGCTGCGCCCAGTGCCACAAATTGTCTGCTGCCTTCAACGAACCCGAATCAGTCTATACACTAAGTTTCAAGAAGATATCTTCAGGCATTGCATAGATATGGTGGAAATAGTGAAATTTACATATTTGACCTTGACCTTTTGACCTTTGACCTTGAGCACGTTCACCCAATTTTTAAAGAAATAACCGCCCATCTGACGGAAATGGGTTTCCAGGCCCGACCCTCATCGAGAGTAAAACAAAAAATAAACAGGCTGAAGGGGGAATACCGAGAGATGAAAAGAAAAATGAAGACAAGCGGTGAAGGAAAGGTATTGATTGACAAGTCATCAAGGATTACGTAACGCCTTCGCTCGAGAATTCGAATTCTAATCACAGTTTTCGATTGAGCGTGTGTAAGGTCCGATAATTCTAAAGACGAATTGCAATCATCATTACAATGATGATTCAAGTCATGAATTTTCTCTCGTGTGTAACCGATCTTGGAAAAAAGAGAAAGTTTTGCTGCCACTTGGAAAAGAGAGGAAATTCTGGTTCTCCTCCTTTTAGGAAGCAAAGAGTGAGAAAAACTACAAGACTTTGTGAACATTGTAGTGAAAGGAAGGAAAATCCAAATTTTGAACACAAATGAAATTGTTGTACAACTGAACCAGTATACTTCTCTCAGTTAGGAAAAGAGGCAGAGTATGCATCACATTTATTGTTTTATGTTGGTTGCAAGGAAACTTGTTGTGTATACATTTATAAAGACAAAAAGTACATGTTGAGTATAATTATGATGCGTGATACAGAAACCCTTTGGCAAAAGAAGATTTATTTGTTACTTTTCACTAAACAGTTTTGACAGAATTTTGGTTTTTTAAGCTATAAGAGTTAACAGTAACTGGATATAGCTTTCCCAAGAGGAGAATAGAAGTTATTATATAAATAGAATAAAAGGTGATTAAAAATATTGGTTGATTTATAATTTAAGCAAGAAGGAATTAATCAGAAATCAATCAGAGAAAGGAAGATAATGTGATATATAATTTGCTTGGAGTGAAATTGGTTTGATTAAGTAATCACATTTTTATATATTTCTGTGACAGCAACAAGAACTATTTTGAGCTACATGATGTACAAATGTTCAAGCAGTTATGAATGTAACTTTATTGAGAATAAAGAGAACACTTTGCCATGCCATCTCAACCTAACCAGATCGTCTCTCCTCGTCTCTTTTTCCAGCGAGTCCAGTGAGTTTCTTTCTAAAAGACCCTTGCCACTGGCGCCACCTTGGCACAGGGCTTACATTTGGCGACCCTGCCAGGACGTCACACTGGCTGAAGAAATACAGGTAAGACAGCTGTGGCGTCCCATGGACCAGAACTAGGAATCCTGAAGAGCCTCTAACCAAGTACCCACACATCTACCATGGCGGCCAAACTCACTACAGTGATGCAGCAGGTGCAGGAAGGACTCCACAGGCTAGACGAGGGTCAACTCCTGGGGCTGGCAGAGACGCTGAAGATCTCCCCGGAAGAAGAGAAAAAGGTAAGGGGGAGAGGGAGGATGGGAGCCTTTAGGTGGGTGTGTAGGTATTTGGACAGGGAAGAGGTGGAGGAAATGGAGGACGGTGGACTGGCGGTTTTCGAAGGCGTGCTGCACTACATCGAAGGACTGGTGGGGAAAGAGAGCAAGGAAATACCTGCACCAGCAGCTGATGGGGCAGACACGTCCATCGGAGAGCACCAGCTACCACCACCACAAGCCACACCATACGTTCAGCTACCAACCAACCCCAACTACATTCCCGCCTACTTCTCAGTCCACCATTAATCCAGCTACTTCATTCCTCTTCCCAAACCAGTACCCGCCCATCCCTTTTCAGCACCAAACTCTCCCCCAATTCCTTGGTCACCCACAAGTACCACTAATAAGGCCACCATCAAACGCTGGCCTCAATAGCCCCATCAATGCAACCATGAATATGCTGTATACTCGCAGTGCTGACGATAATCCTTAAAATCACCTTGGAGATGCCGGCAGATGCACCCTATGGGCCAGCCCTACACAGTGACGGGATGAAGGTTCTCAACAAGATATGGACTAGAAGGACGTAACAACATGATTGTGAGGACAAGACGGGACCAACGAAGAGTGGGAAAAAGCGGTACAAAGTCATCAAGCCCAAGTATAAGCCTGTGAAAGCATCAGTTAAGGTCTGCAAAGGAAAGGTCTCATTCTCCTATGTTCATGACCTCATGGAAGAGGTATCCCGTCGCAGTGTTAACTACAGCGCAAGTGAACTGGAAAAGAAAGATGCCCCACCATTCCTTAGCAGCCAGTACATACATATACCAGGCCAAGGATGAGCTCATTCGCCAGCATACTAGCCGCTTCTGTCTGGATACCTGATTATCCATCCCATAGGCTTTCTTACTAGTCCTTTCATCCATATGCAAGTACTGCAGTATGCTTGACACATAGTTATAGACGAAGGTATCATGAAGACATGAACACTTTTTCATGGTTTCACTCTGGACCCTGTTTCTGTGAGACATGTACATTTACTGTATCATGTTCATAATCATATTGTATGCTTTGGGAGGCTGTTCTAGCAATAACTTAGCTTATGGCACACATATGGATGTCAAGATTAGTTAACCTTGCTTGCCAATTTGTATATCACTGTATATATGTTTAGTAGGTATAGACTAATTTTATATACATCATTGTAATATATCATAAACATGTATTCTTGTATTTATGTGTTGTACTCTCATACCCCGGAATGGGGTCGGAAGAGTCGAATAAAATCTAAATCTAAATCTAAATCTAAATCTAATATATGTCATATGATGTACAGTGCACTCCCGAACACGGTTATAACGAAATTCCAGTTGTAACAAAGTAAAAATTTGGGCCGTAACATTATCCACTTTATGTGTTTTTATTGTTTGTTTGTTCGGTTACAACAAAATTTCAATATAACGAAAGAAAACTGCCGGTCCCAAGGTCTTTGATATAATGGGAGTCCACTATGATACAGTCATTCAAGCATGAAAGAGGTTAACATGTGGCTTGGATTCCATAGTCTTACATTATTATCATAAAAGTACCCCTAGGTGTACTCAGTTCCTTCCTCTAGCAGATTATTATACACCTGCCAAACATAGTGTGAAAGGGGTATGTGATAGGTATCAGTGTGACGTTAGTCGGGCAGGTGATGCAAACTGCGACAGCTTTTATGCAATTGACATAAAAATTTGTGTAAGTGATGAAATTGAGGTGTAGGTGTGCAAGACTTATTTTTTGTGTGTTTTTCAGACAAAGTGATGCCATGTTAACCAAAGTTTCATCAAAATGTTGTACAGCAATAACTTCCACAGCATTTTAGTAGTTAAGGTCAAAGTTGGTGTTTGTGATGGTCTGTTTCTATTTGTGCGACACACCCTTTGTGTTTGTACCTGACTAAGCATTAGCCATATAGTTTTCTTTTTTATATTCTATTTTAGTTGAGCCATTTACCACACAGTCAAGAGGTGATGTATAATGAAGTACTGTACAGATATCTAAGCACCTTCAACTTTTACAACCTTGCACTTTTTGTGGTCACCAACAAAAATGCGGGGTGCACCACCCCTCTTTATTCATTTATTTATTTTTTAAACAAAAGAAATATGACAACAATAGGGGGGGGGGGCATAATTTCTGTAGGCTATCACATGTATTTTATGTATGTTTGCATGCCATTGCCATTTGACCTTACCCCCAATACATGTACTATGCATAAATGCATCTCATATAATTAGTTACTTTCAACATTCTTTTGCTATACATGTAGTATCCAGTAGTGTTTCATGTGCATGCTGTAAACACTAGATACGGTATGTGAACAATCTGTTTCATTATGAATATAAAGATTGTTTAGTGTTTGTTTCATATGTGAAGAGTGATCAAGTATTTTTAGACACATGTAGGCTGAAAATGTATGCACAACACATTCTTGCCTTATGTTTGTTTGGTACAAATAATTCATGTTAAGCTTATCACTACTTATTGCATTGAACAAATGGGTCTTTTTCAGCTCAGTTTAAACCTATGTTGTGCCATGTAGTGTATGTAAACGATCCAGACAAGTTCTCGGTCTATATCATTGTATCTTTGTTGTACACATTGCATACATCATGTGTGTTGAGAAAATGTTCAGAGTTTGAGAAAGGATTAAAGAGAATGAAACAAAATAGTGTTCCAATTACCACATACCTAAAATCAAGTTTGTATTCCTTTTTTTTTTTTGTACAATGTACCAGGTAGTAAAATGAAAAGGGAAAAGTACCTAAGATTTTTTTTAGTGTGTGTTTGTGTGTGTTTGCATTTGAAGTATGTGTGTGTGTCATAAAAGGAAACCCGAGTGTACTGTAGATGTACATACTTAGGGGGTGTTGTAAGAAAGTCGAGTTGCGATTAATTGCAAATATCTATTGCAACTTTGCAATAGATAGAACTACTGCAACTTGCAATCAATCGCAAGTTGCAGTAAGTTGCAAGAAGGGAGCTTGCAATTAATTGCAAGATGCAATTAATTCTAAGCTCCCTTACTGTATTTTGTATATTTATGAAAGCGACTGGCAAGACAAGCCTAGCAAGATGCAATTAATTTCAAATATGATTGTGGTATCTTGTATTTATAAAAGCGACTGGTTAGACAAGCCTACCAGATTTCTCTGTTTTCAGGTCATTCCAGCGATATCGTCTGTATTTGCAACGCTAAGCTACAAAAACAAGCACTCATGGCCAAGTATGACAATGACAGACTAGAGCAGTACTCTTGGCGTGAATTGGTTCAGATATCTGGGATCCCAGCAATCAAAGACGAGGATGTCCATAAGAAGGTCATTGATCTAGGAAACAAGCTCGGCGTGGACATACGTGATCAAGATATCTCAGTTGCTCACCGCTATGGAAAGAAGAGATACATCCACTGCCAACAAACTAGTGGCAGCACGCTAGTAACTGTACAGTAGGAATCAGTGGGAATGCTGGGGGTTGATTGTTCCACTTCTTGTGGGATTCATTTAAGAGTACATTATATCTATTGTTTTGTGAAAATTATTTGTTTCAGAATGGTCTCATATTTAAGTAATGTGCAGTTTAATGTTTCCAAGTTAGCATGCCTGTACAGTGACAGGGCATTAAACTGCACAGTGCTTGAATATAAGACCGTTCTGAAGCAAATAATTTTCACACAACCATAGATATATAAAGCACTCTTAAATAAATCCCACAGGAATTGGAACAATCATCCCCCAGCATTCCCACACAAGATCAACCACCAACTCATCCTCTGGCTCAACATCCACAGACCCAAGATCAACGACCAACTCATCCTATGCACACACAGCCTTCTTCCACTGAGCAGCATCATAGCCAACATTCCTACCACCAGCACCCCATTCCACATGATCAAGGTCCATCCCATTTTCAGCATGCACAAGGCCAGCAAAGCACATCTCAAAATTGTCAATCACTCTCGGAAGAAAACAAATGAGTACACCCTAACAAAGATGTAAATGAGAACTATGATCTCCTGACTCCATGTAAAGGATTAAAGGTGAAACTCGCTGACAAAATCATCGCAGTTAGTTTGCCACCCACGCCCGGTCTCCATATCTCGAATGTTGCTGCCCCCAAGCTGCAATCAGCTCCGACGCAATCTGCATCTGAACTCGGAATTGAATTCTTGTTCCAGAGCTTTCCTTATCCCACTACTGAACTCGCCCTGTAACAATGCATGATGACATGTATCCACTTCAAACTTATTTTTGTGGTGGTGTCAGAGGTTAGAAGTATTTCTTCTTCCTTAACTATCAAACAAGAAAATGTGTATAATTAATTAAGAAGGGGGGGGGGTGGGTATTTTTTTCTATCAATATGTATCACAATACACTGTAAAACTGTAAATGATGTCATTTCACATCAAAATGATATGTCATTATCAAAATGCAAACTTTATCCTACAAAATATTGGCCTACCTATGCACCTCATAACATTTTCCTTTTTTCCGTCTTTTACATTTGTTAGGGGGAAGCATTTAAAGAAGCTTGGTGCCTTTGGGAGCGACTATGGACGCTTGGCTTAGATCCCATCCCTCATCCCATGGGCAGTTCCTGTTATAGCTTTGACTGCAACATCGTCACTGGCCTTGAGGAGCGAAATGATTTCTAATTTGTCACTCACATCACCGTCAATCATCACTGACACGCCAGATCGACCGAATATTCACTACAGCATCATCAACACGTCACAGAAAGAGCAGCCAGAAATATTCCACAGTCTAGTCCTTGAGCTTAAGGAGAAGAAACAACAAGCAGTACAAACTGTCATCTTCTGCCGCACTCACAGACAGTGTCGTTTTCTGTACAGTTACTTTTTAGGTGAATTAAGCACTGAATGCAAACAATACTTTGCAATGTTTCATTCAACCAGTGAAGAGAGTGTGAAGGATCACGCGCTGAAGTCGTTTTCAGACCCAGATGGTGTTGTCTGTATTCTGTTTTGTACAATAGCCTTAAATTTGGTATGGGGATCAACTGCCAGAACCTGACAAGAGTTTTCCACTTTGGACCGTCAGAAGACATTGATGACTTATGTGCAGGAATGTAGAAGAGGTGGGCGTGGTGGTGAAATTTGCACAGCAGTTTTGGTTAAGTATCGTGGTTGTACACGTCTTCCTACCAGTCAGAGGATCAAAGAGTAAATAGAAAAATGAGACGCGGTGCAGGAGAGAACTTCTTTTGGCACCTTTCGGCGAGAAACCAGACACAAGAACGTTAATGCATACATGCTACGATGTATGTGCAAAGAAGTGCACTTGTGGTGGGGTGATGTGCTCTGACTCACAGTATGGTGACTTTGTCATCATGAGTCCTGAAGCTGAAGAGGAGGACACTTCGGTTTGCAGAAGACTGACAGAAGAAGAGAAAGCTACACTCAGGGACCAACTCACGGCATTAAAGAGAGGAGAGCTTGCAAAACCAACGGTCAACACTATACGGCGGGCATGATCTTACTGGAGCTCTACCTCAACATGTTATCGACTTGATTGTAAGAGACTGTGAGATCCTAAATAGCCAACACATCAAGTATCCATTCTCTGGAAACTCATCAAGAGTATGGGAACTCATATCGGCCTCAGGAACTATTAGTACAGATAGCAGTGGACTCAGCGCCGAGTGCTCAGCGGAGCTTTCAGATTCAAGTGAATATTCTGACTCTGACATAGATACCGAGCACAGAGGAGTTCTGATTTTTTCATTGGACTCAGATTAACTTTTACATACATGTACATACACTGTACATGTACATCATGTACACATGCCTATTAAAGGGAATTCGCGCTTCGCGCTCATGATGTGCGCAGCGCACATTATTCACTTCAGATTTTTTCAGACTTTCTTTAAACCAGCTCTCACACCCCTGTTAACTGATATATATTTTGATAAACATCTGTGCCATGAAAGGTGTCTTGTGAAGCAATTTGTAGATAGAAATCTTTTATATTAGTGCTGTGGACAACTTATACCTCATATGCAACATGATCAAAGCAATTTGCAAAGACTTTTCAGAGACTGAACACTTAAGTGCTTGTGGAAATCAACAATGTAAAGTTGGATGGTGCCCTTTACCTTGTTTAAGACAAACATGGCTTTGTAGTTGAATCCAAATCTTAGCTGCAGAGAAGTTCAAGTTCATGGATTCAGTGAGTAGTATTGTAAAAAATTACTTGTAGAACGTTCTGGTTGAAATCAAACCAGATTTTTTTGACTACACAACGACCACTTGCTACCCCTGAAAAGGGTAAATTAGCTCCCCCAAAGAAAGCGAGCACCACACAGTGAGTAATCACACTTTTATTGAAAAAAAAGGTATATTAAACGTGAAATTACAAGGAACCTTTTGCATATTTATAATACAACTGAAAGTATGTCGCAAACACATTTTTGATGGAATTTGGCAACTCGTCAATCTTCCAAGACTTTTAGTGTACGGTACTAATTATATGAAGGGTAACTAAGCGGGTATCGGTCAATGAAAGAAGATATTCCCTCCCACCCGATGGAAGTTTTTTTGCATATTTTATTTTTTTCCTTTAACTGAAGTGAACTGTGATATGCTCCTCCCCCTCTCACAGGATCCACGTCCCTGCGTCAGATGTACGGTTGTGCATATTGCATCACTGCATTTTTAGGAAACACCTGGTCTGGAGAGCCTTGGTTTATATGGCCATTTGTTAAAGGGATGGATCAGTATTGCTGGAGATAAATATAGGCTTTTAACTTTCTGTGAGATAACAAGAAACCACTTACGAAATAATACAGAGCATACATTATTCTAAGAGGAAATCAAAGTTTATAAGATGATAGTTGGTTTTGGAATGCCCGAGACATCCAAAAACACAGTAAAACAAAGTGATATAAATAAAAGGTGGGTACCATCTTTTATTAGGATTGCTCTGTTTTGGATATCTCAGCTATTTCAAAACCAGTTAACATCAAACAAAGGTCAAATCCCTCTTAATATGACATGCCCTTCCACATTTCATACGAGGTTTCTCACTATCTCACAAAAAAAGTTATAAACTTGAAGACAGGTCTTAACCAAAACCATGAAATCGAACGAAATATAGTATCATTCATCGCTAACGACCTCCAAGCTTGACTCCTGCAATGCTGTGCTTGGGAACCTACCGGAAATGGAGATCAAGAGACTGCAACAGGTGCAGAATATAGCTGCCAGGATAGTAACCAAGGCCTGCAAGAAGCAGCACATCTCTGCTTTCAACTCGCCACTGGCTGCCAATTCACCTTCGCATTTAGTTTAAGATTCTCCTCCTGGTTTTCAAGTCTCTAAATGGTAGCACACCTTCGTACATTTCTGAACTCAACAAAGATAATGCCCCAACCAGAAACCTTCGGTCAACTCGTCTGCACCTTTTCCAAACACCCAGGGTTAATACCAAGTGCTACGGGCAGCGTGCTTTCAGCACCTCAGCACCAACACTCTGGAATTCTCTTCCTCCCCAACTCCGAGATGCATCAACTGTCAACAGCTTTAAGAACTCACAAAAAACTTTAACTATTTTCGCACTGCTATACTCTGTAATTTTCTGTAGATTAAGTTTTGTTTGTTTATTTTGTTTGTTTACTTTTTCTGTTTATGCATGTTATTACATGTACTGTGAAACGCATAGAGACTTATGCTTGTATTAAGCACTATAAAAGATGTTATTATCATTATCATTATTATTCCTTTTTTCTTATACATTGTCTTATACTTTAAGAAATTCCGAAAAAAAACATCATCTTATTTGAATATAGCTCACTCCTAAAACGGACTCAATGTTGCGCGGCGAAATCAATTTGGCATAAAAGCTCATGTTACATGCAACTAAAACAGAGAACCACTAAAGAAGGACGACAGTACAGTGCGGGCCTGATTTTGAAAACTACAAATCTGGAATCATCTTCTACAATAATACCTGCCTACAGCAACAGCTGTCAAACCCAACTCTAGAAAAAAAAAACTTCATAAATTAGACATCCATCAAAGGGTAATTTTCACCTCTCTCATAAGGACAGAAAAAAATCTTCATCTTACAGATAACACAATTTAGCAGATAAAGTTTTGCTAGTTTGTTTTGTTTCTTTGTTTACTTTTTCTGTTCAAATGCATAAAGTTATGAATGTGAAGCACATAAAAACTAATGTTACATTCAAAATTACCTCACTACATGCAAAATGGCAACTGCGAAAGTTTACGTTCTTGAGAGGTTCGAACAGAGAACCACTAAAGAAGGACGATGGTATAGTGCGGGCATGATTTTGGACGCTACAAATCCGAAATCATCTTCTACAATGATACCTGCCTACAGCAACAACTCTGGAACCAAGCTCCAGGAAAAACTGAATAAACTCCAGGTCAACCAACGAGTCATTTTCACCTCAGTGATTAAGCTCATGTTACATTCAAAATTACCTTACTACATGCAAAATGGCAACTGCGAAAGTTTACGTTCTTGAGAGGTTCGAACAGAGAACCACGAAAGAAGGATGACGGTTTAGTACGGGCATGATTTTGGATGCTATGAATCCGGAATCATCATCTACAATTCTACCAGCATACTACAACCATACAGGAACAAAACTAGAAGAAAAACTTCATCAAGTAGACATCCAGCAAATGGTGACTTTCAGTGCGGGCATTATTTTGGATACTATCAATCCAGAATCATCTTCAACAATGATACCTGCCTACAGCAACAACTCTGGAACCAAACTCCAGGAAAAACTGAATAAACTCCAGGTGAACCAACGAGTCATTTTCACCTCAGTGATTAAGCTCATGTTACATTCAAAATTACCTTACTACATGCAAAATGGCAACTGCGAAAGTTTACGTTCTTGAGAGGTTCAAACAGAGAACCACGAAAGAAGGATGATGGTACAGTACGGGCATGATTTTGGATGCTATGAATCCGGAATCATCATCTACAATTCTGCCAGCATACTACAATAATACAGGAACAAAACTAGAAGAAAAACTTCATCAAGTAGACATCCAGCAAATGGCGACTTTCAGTGCGGGCATTATTTTGGATACTATCAATCCAGAATCATCTTCCACAATAATACCTGCCTACAGCAACAACTCCAGAACCAAACTCCAGGAAAAATTCCATAAATTAGACATCTATCAAAGCTACATTTTCATCTCTGTGATAAAGACAGAGAGTTTTGTTTATTTGATATGTTTTTTTTTTATACTTTTTTCTGTTTATGCATAATGTTATGAATGTGAAACACATAGAAACTTAAGCTTGTATTATGCGCTATATAAGATATCATTAATATTATCATTATCATTATTACTCATTTTTTCTTAATACATTGTCTTATACTTCCTTAAAAAGAAAAGTCCCCCAAAAAGATAATCTCATTTGAATATCGCGCATTCTAAAAACGGACTCGTAATAATGCATACTACTAGTATACGTATATTACTAATGTTGTGCGGCGGAATCAATTTGGCATTTATCAAGATACAAAAGCTCATGTTACATTAGAGATTACCTTATTATGTGCAAAATTGCAACTGCTATTACAAAGTTTACGTTCTTGAGAGGTTATTATTATTATTATTATTATTATTATTATTATTATTTATTTGGCATTTGCAAAACAATACAAGTGATAACAGAGAAACACAATAAACAGGTTTTAACAGAGAACCACAAAAGAAAGACAACAATACAGTGCAGGTATGACTTTGGATGACCGAAATCATCTTCTACAATTCTACCGGCCTATTGCACCAACGCACAAACAAAACTAGAAGAAAAACTTCATCAAGTAGACATCCATCAAATGGTGACTTTCAGTGCGGGAATTATTTTGGATACTACCAATCTGGAATCATCTTCCACAATAATACCTGCCTACAGCAACAACTCTGGAACCAAACTCCAGGAAAAACTCCATGAATTAGACATCCATCAAAGAGTGATTTTTCACCTCTGTGATTAGGAGGGAGAGGAGTCTTTGTCTTAATGACAACTCAAAGGTATATACATATCAGCTATTCTCAGCATGTTCTTATTACAAATGAATCACAAATTATAAATCATCATGTCAGAAATTAAACAGAACAAGTCTGTAACAAATGTCACATGCTTTAGTATTATCAAAATACTAGACTAGGTCTATCCCACATTCATGAAAATTACCTTAAATATTGTGCGATATACAATTAATGTATTTTGATCAAAATTGGCAATAGCAAAGATTTTGTTATTTTCAGCTTATTTAAACATAATTTGAACATCCTAAAACTCATCCTCTCTCACTTCAATGCCTACACTTGTTTGAATGCAACTCATAAACGTTGTTAGCACAGACAGCGCACTAACAGTACTGATAGCAATGATTTGACCTCACAGAAGCGTGCTGTTATTCGAAATCACTATAAGGGCTGTTAGCCTAACATTTCGAGGCCGCCCAGAAATAACAGTAGTGGTGATGTTTTAACAACACACTAACAGTGCCAGGGGCACCGATTGTGAAAATGTTAGTGAGTATCATTTTTTTGCGTGTGCTGTAACTTCAGTTGTCTCCTGTTTTTATACCATGTAGACATACTTCAAAATAGATTGACCTAGACCTCATCAAGAATGAAGGGGGTTGTGGGTGAGATAGATTTTGCTAATGATGACACGAGGAGACCAAGATATGATCCTTTTCAAGAAGAAAGTGGAAGTGATTTTTTTCCCCCCAGGAAATATCTGTGTTCCAAAGGTGTGCCCTTTTGACGTTTTAACAGTTAGGTCCTGCTCGGGAAAGAACACTACATATTGTACCCTAAATACAATCAATGCAACATAAAGGACAGGACCATCTTCTGATAGACATGCAGGTTGAGTGAATGCAGCAAGATAATACATCAGTGAAAGTTTGAGGAAAATCGAACAATCCGTTCAAAAGTTATGAATTTTTGAAGTTTCTGCTAAGTCACTGCTGGATGAGAAGACTACTACAGGTTGTGATGTCACATGTGTAGAACAATATAAAGAAAATAACATTTTTACATGTTGAATTTTCACGCTTAATTCCGAAAGCTTATCTCAAAAGGTAAGTGAAGCAGATGAAAGCTGAGAGAAAGAAGATTCTGGGACAGGTTGATGACCTGGAAAATCGAGGTCGGAGGTGCAACTTCTTGTTTAAGTGTTCAAGAGTCTCCATGTGAAAACTGCTATGATACTGTCAACAAAATACTTTGGGATTTCATCGGTCTTCCTCTGGACGTGATTCACATCGCAAGATGCCGCAGAAATCCTCCATCAGTACAACAAAGAAATGATCAGAAAAATCAGAACAATCCAAGAGTCATACATGTGGCGTTTGCTACATTTTCAGAAAAGGAAAGAGTTCACCACACTAGCATCACTAAGTTCAAGGAGGGTCATTTTAAAGGTCACAAAAGGTTTTGTCATGATAAAAAGGGAAACACTTAGATGGGATTACTGCACGACACTCTGCCTGTGCTTGTTATACAGTAACTCTGCACTGCCATCAAGTATAACATGCACTGGAATCATTTGTTAAGCCTATGCATCAATTACCTGGAGTACCCAAAAGAGCAGTACCTCATTATGCAGAGATTACTGTACAACACAAATTTGTTTGTACATAAACTGCATAATACCAAACCTCTGACATAGCATTATCTATAAGCCAGTTCGGGGTTCCACTTTGAGCATGAGCAGAAAAAGGTCATCTGTACCGGCAGAGCATGTTGGCTTTTTATTCACTGAGATAAGCATCTGTGATGTACTGATTATTCAAGTGATCATTATGAGTGGTGCTTGCCAGCACATCCACCTGACAGCAAAAGTGATATTTGACAATATCAATAGAAAAAGATTATTAATACATTCAATGCAAAATAATGAAATGGATGCTTTCCAAAGTGCTAATTGATGGATCATTCCGGTCACCTGGTCTACGCAAGTTCATCCTTTGTTTCAACTGAAATACCTTCTCTCGCTTGAAAACGCGTGGAGTGCCTAATCAACTGAGAAAGAAGAAAGGTCATTTGTACCGATGTGCCCATGAGCCAACCCCGAACTGGCTTATTGCCTACATGGTTGTAGGAGATGACATCAATAGAGGATATAAATGCAGTCTTCAAGGAAGTAAAACTTTCTAGAAATCAGTGCTCGGTTTCCTCAGTTGCAACGGATTCCACCTCATTGGCCCCGACAGTACTCACTCTCCATGCAGGTATTCCTGAATGCCGTTATGAGTTATCATGCTCTTTCACGACAGCGTTCCTCTCGAGATTTAAGAGTAGTCACTCACTCCAGTGATGCGGGGTCAACGGTCATGCTTTCCTCAGTGGGTAAACCCTCATGTGTTCCCTCAGCTGCCCAATGGGAGTCTCCCAGTGCCGCTCAAAGTAGACATTCAGGAGCAGCTTCGACCTCGGCGCCATCTGTAAGACAGCCGGCACGTAGTGTGTGAGCAGCTCCCGCCTCTCGCTGCAAGGGTAATCACAGAGACATTCTAGCAGATTAATATTCTAACTAGGAAAAGCACTCTGAGAGCGCAAACCTCCACAAAGCAGTTAATTTCCATTCATACACACATACAATGTATATGCTGAAAATGGCTCTATTTCTCCATGATAAAAAATCCTTTGTAGTGTCTCCACCACTTGATGTGTGTGCCTCACTCAGTGATTGTACATGTACTGTATGTGCATCTAAAATACATTCAACTTGAATTTCTTTGTTTTTTGGCCCTTTTTACAATTGATACATAATCCTTCAAACAATTAAAAACAATTTCAGCATCCAGACAGTGATTTGAATCACTACTACATTCAATCATCTGTTCCTTGTGTCATCAAGTTTTCCTGTAAATTACATCCAAATATATTTACAAATCTTTAGTTATTTTGCAAACAGACAGACAGACAATCAAACAAACCAACACCAGCAAAAATTAACATAACCTCCTGGGCTGAGGTAATAACTAAGACTGTGCATTAGAAGAGTTCCGATAGCTCCCTTACTCAGTCCATAATGATTCACATTCTGGAACGGCTTACCGGTTCAACAACAACATATTAAAAAAACACACATTAAACACAATTTATATCGAACTGCAGTAAGGCTTACCTTCCCGACAGATTGATGGGGCCCAAAATGGCTCCCAAGGCACACATGGGCAATCTGGTTTGGACCGCTTCAAACCACTTCACAACCACCTCCCCCATAATGTTGATGGGCATGTCTAGGAGGGTGTGGTAGAAGTCGTGGACCTCCCGGTAACGCTGGAGAACATACGCTAGGTCTGGATCGTCGACGAAGCGCACAGGTGCTCTTGTATCAGCTGAGATGTTCTATGGAGAATTGATACAACGTAACATACATGTTCTGACTTGCTAAAGATCTGATTTTCATAAACTTAAAATATCTATTCCCGCTTCAAAGTATCAGGGCCATGTGCTATTAAAAGTGCACCTGTACTCAAACGTCATAAAAGATGTTTTAAGGGATATTTGTCATCATGTAGTGTATTACATATACTCCTTTTTTTTTTCAACAGTACGATACATTTAACTTCTTGCGAATGAGTCTCTCTTTTTAACTTACATACACACAAAAATGAAACCATCAATTTGAATTAAGTTTATCAAATGCAAACTACTACATTGAGACTGTGTGATGAAAGCCACAATTTTTTTGTTCAAAAATTTCAGTTGGGATTTCCTATTTAAATGACTGAAACAAAGAAACAAAGAAATAATGAAACTCACATTGGACACCATGAAATCATGATACATCTTTCCAAATGTGTCATCTGGTAGACCAGCCAGGTATTGCATATCAACAGTCTTGTGACTGATGCGAGGTCTCTCCCTGTGAGAGCAAGAAACAGAGAGAGAGAGAGAGAAATAGTGAGGGTGAATGGTATTAAAGATGGCACGGTGCACATTTTAAAGGCATTATTTACCATTTGCAGATGAAACAAAAACCCAGCTTAAGTGCTTCAAAATACATCTAAAATGTGAGTTAGGGATAGTAACAACCAATGTAAAAATGTCAATCAGTATAATCAATGAACCATAGTTAATAATAGAATTGTTTCAATAATAAAACGTCTACAGTTATGGTTTATTGATAAAAATAGTGATATCTCTGTATATTTAGGCTTTATTGCAAAATTTCAATATGGCATGATGAACTTTTTGTGATACAAGTGACCTACAGAGTACTCATATGCATCAAATGTGATAACTCGAATATTTCTTTAAATCACTGCTCCCAAAGGTAAAACAATACCTTTAAGCCTTAGTAAGTGCATTCTATTGCTACCATGACAAAGTTAAAACCCCACTCTAAACTGAGAAGTTCTGTCACATTCACATCTGAAGATGGTTTTTTAACATTAGAAATTGATTAATTATACTACATGACACAAAATATTCACTTGTTCTAAACGATAAGTTAGTTGCACTACAAAAGAAATAAAAAATAAGTATTAGTAATAAAATCAGGTGATTTCAAGTTTATGTTAGATTTGCTAGAAGATTTTCATACACATTGAGATGGGAAAAATCTGAAGAGCATCATGCTGATTAGTTTAATTTCACTTCAATCATGAATCGAACTTGATATGAAAAATAAAAATGAAGAGATAAAATTTGAACATCAAATATACAAGCTTGACCTGTTTTAAACTTCAGCTTTCATTTTTTGGGACCACTGTTTGATCAATGCTTCAATCACGGCACTCACTCACATGGGCGTCACCAGGGGGGGTGCGTTGGGTGCGAACGCACCCCCCTTCAGCCTGAAAAAAAAAAACAAAAAAAAAAAACAACTTCAGTCTGCGAGCGATCTCAACGCCGGACACTAAATGATTATTATTTTTTATCTATTGTTTTGTTTTTTTTTTTGAAATTTTACATCGGGGACAAAAAAAAAAAAAAAATCTTGGGCAAAAGCAATTCGCACCCCTGGTTCTGGCAACACTGATTTTATACATATCTACTAGTACAAGTGTATTCTATACAGTGTTGACGATATACATAGATTTTGACATCCTTCCCATACTTGGTCACTTCGACGCCACCTCGCTGGAAATACCTCCCCCAGTCATGAACATAAACCGACACCCCTGACTACCAGTTGCGGATCCAGGGGGAGGGGCGCACCGGGCGTCCCCCCCCCCCCGCCCCCTCTTAATTTCCAAAGCGAAAAAGTATAGCTATACAAACGGCAGTTTTTGTACTGTAAAATGTAGAAATTTTCAATCTCGCTCGCTGGCATTTAGTCGTAATGCCATTCTCCTGAAGTTGCTGCCAGTAATTGCCGGCAGTTCCATCCGGTGCGCCCCATCCCTTACTGCAAAAAATATAGCTACAAACGGCAGTTTTGAGACAGTAAAATGTCACAATTCTCAAGCTCGCTCGCTCCGCTCGCTCGCATTTAAATTCTCCTGATTGTATTGCTGCCAGTAATTGCCAGCAGTTGCGCCCGGTGCGCCCCCTCAATTTCGAAAGCAAAAAAAGATATAGCATCAAACGGCAATTTGGGGACTGTAAAATGTCAAAATTTTCAAGCTCGCTCGCATTTAATCTTTATGCAATTCCCCTGATGTTACTTCCAATAATTGTCTGCAGTTGCGCCCGGTGCACCCCCCCCCCCCCATTTAATTTCCACAGCGAAAAAATATAGCTACAAACGACAGTTTTTCTACTGTAAAATGTCAAAATTTTCAAGCTCGCTCTCTTCGCTCGCTCGCATTTAATCGTTATGCAATTCATCTGATGTTGCTGCCAGTAATTGCCAGCAGTTGCGCCCGGTGGCATGCGCTCCACCCCCCCCCCTTAATTTCCAAAGCGAAAAAATATGGCTGAGAACGGCAGTTTTTGGACTGTAAAATGTAAAATTTTCAAGCTCGCTCGCATTTAATCGTTATGCAATTCACCTGATGTTGCTGCCAGTAATTGCCAGCAGTTCCGCCCGGTGCGCCCCCTCCCTTAATTTCCAAAGCGAAAAAATATGGCTAAGAACGGCAGTTTTTGGACTGTAAAATGTAAAATTTTCAAGCTCGCTCTCTTCGCTCGCTCGCATTTAATCTTTATGCAATTTCCCTGATGTTACTGCCAGTAATTGTCTGCAGTTGCGCCCGGTGCCCCCCCCTTAATTTCCAAAGCGAAAAAATATGGCTAAGAACGGCAGTTTTTGGACTGTAAAATGTAAAATTTTCAAGCTCGCTCTCTTCGCTCGCTCGCATTTAATCGTTATGCAATTCACCTGATGTTGCTGCCAGTAATTGCCAGCAGTTCCGCCCGGTGCGCCCCCCTCGCTTAATTTCCAAAGCGAAAAAATATGGCTAAGAACGGCAGTTTTTGGACTGTAAAATGTAAAATTTTCAAGCTCGCTCTCTTCGCTCGCTCGCATTTAATCTTTATGCAATTCCCCTGATGTTACTGCCAGTAATTGTCTGCAGTTGCGCCCGGTGCCCCCCCCCCTTAATTTCCAAAGCGAAAAAATATAGCTACAAACGGCAGTTTTTCTACTGTAAATTGTCAAAATTTTCAAGCTCGCTCTCTTCGCTCGCTCGCATTTAATCGTTATGCAATTCACCTGATGTTGCTGCCAGTAATTGCCAGCAGTTCCGCCCGGTGCGCCCCCCTCGCTTGATTTCCAAAGCGAAAAAATATGGCTAAGAACGGCAGCTTTTGGACTGTAAAATGTAAAATTTTCAAGCTCGCTCGCATCTAATCGTTATGCAATTCACCTGATGTTACTGCCAGTAATTGCCAGCAGTTCCGCCCGGTGCGCCCCCTCCCTTTATTTCCAAAGCGAAATAATATAGCAACAAACGTCAGGTTTTTGTTTGTTTTTTTTACTGTAAAATGTCAAAATATTCAAGCTCGCACGCTCCGCTCGCTCGCATTTAATTGTTATGCCTTTCTCCTGATGTTGCTGCCAGTAATTGCCGGCAGTTGCGCCCGGTGCGCCCCCCCCCTTATTTCCAAAGCGAAAAAATATAGCTCCAAGTGGTAGTTTTTTTTTTACTGTAAAAGATGAAATCCTAGCTACGCCGGTGCCCTTTCCCCGCTTGGTTTCCCTCAACAACAGTAAAAGTCTAGGGATTGAGAGCTTCCTATATTCCAAATGTCGGTCCAAAAAAAAAAAAAATTTCGTTACATTCGGGTCAAAACGCACCCCCTTGAAAAAAAGCTGGTGACGCCCCTGACTCACTTGAGTATTTCTCTGCCCACTGGGTCCTCTTTCATTAGTCTATACAGTCTTGGAAGTGCTATGAATCCAGTTGTTTCTCCGAACACTGCTACCATATCTGAGCAGAAAAAAAATATAGTTCACATTACTACTAGTAGGCAGCAACCTTGTTTCAATACAACCCTCCCTGCTCTGGGTTGGCTTGTAAAATTGTATTCAATCTAAATTCATTTCACAAAAGCATTCAAAAGAACATCAGTAAAAAGCAGGATATCATAACATAAAGACAAAGTAATACAATATGTTATGCAGGACTCAACATTAGTAGTCGTTCAGGGCCACTAAACGGCTATCTTTCAGTGGTCCAATTGGGTAACTAAGGATTCAAACTGGATTGTTATGCTTGCTTTTATTTCTGGCCATATCTGAAGTTTGTAGTGGCCCAAATGAGGCCACAAGAGAAAAAACACTTATGTCAAGCCCTGCTACAAATAGTGAATGGCACAAGATTTCACACGAGGTGAAAGATGTAGGTGCTCTATTCAGAGGCAAAGCCGAATTGAATACTGCACTTCATCTTTCATTGAGTGCTCAATCTTGAGTTTTATACGACACCTTGGAGGTCAACGGATGAAGTCCACACAGATTTTTGAATTTAGTACAGAAATTGCAACCATTTTTTTTTTGTAATAGGTGAATGGGTGGCACAGTGTAGTCAGTCACACACAAAAGTGATTAGTTGGACTTGTTGATGACAGTAAAATGAGTGACTGAATGCGCTTGTATGTGATTGAGTGCGCGCAGCAAAGTTATGTTTATTGTGACATCAGAGGTGTAAAATGGTATGAATACTATGAATTGATCATGAATCTAACAATGTCAGAGTCAATGTAGATTGGTGACGTCAGGTGTGTGGGACCCATTTTCGCTCAAACACAATTTCCCGGCTCAACAGCGACAGCATGTCACATGATGAGCAATTGACCAATCGCATCACTAGAATCTTTTCAGGTGTTGTATAATACAGATAAAAGTCAATGAAACTGAAGGTGAAAAAAAATATTCAATTTATTCATTTATTCATTTATTGCAATTCTTTATCCAGAGTAGCCTGATCAGCATGAAATATATATAAACAGTATAAAATATTACATTTCAAAACAATATGAAATAATCACACACATCACACACATCAAATATTCAATACAACTAATGTATTTAAAGCAAAAAGCAAACAGCCAAGGAAAACTTCTGTGTTTGTTTAGAGAATAGACACTAATCTTCAAACTACATGTACATACATGTATGACAGAATTACTACCAAAAAAAGAAGATGTATTGAGGAGAAGATCTCCTCAATGTGTTCTTAAAAGTGGGGGGCCAAGTTTATATTTCTGGTACCACTTCCGGGTTTCATCAGCTAACAAGCAAAAAAAGAAAGAAAGAAAAAAAAAGGCCCCCAGCGCAACTTTCTGCTGCCACTTACTTCCGGTTTCTTTGGCTTACAAGCAAAAACAAAAACAAAAACAAAAAAGTTCTTACCCGCACTAAGGTCTCTGTTACAAAATAGACCCTATATGTATTTATCTTAAAAAAAAGGGGGGGCCCCAAGCCCCCCCCCCAAAAAAAAAAAAAAAAAAAAAATTAGTTCTGCCGGCCCTGCTTACCATGCCTGTAAGGATTGTAGAGCGACATAAAACCAGATCCAGCTGTGAGAAGGATCTTCTGCAGGGCTGTAGTGGGAGTGTGATGTTCATACAGGAGACCATCCATGTTAGGCTTTGCCATTGTCTCATCTGGATAGCCATCTGCAAATCCAACAAAAGTCAGTGAACATTGTCAACCTAAACTAAAGGCATAAAGCTGGCAGGTCAACATCTATCGCTCTGTTTCAGTGGGTTGCTGCACATCACGGAAAACTTGATTTTTGTCAAAAGCGAAGACAAATGTGTTTTTTTTCTTCTTTTCAGCATGGAGAGTGGACATGTGTGTCACTAAAAATCACTGTGCAAACTGTGACGATGTATATATGTCAGATGTGAGGTGGATGAGAAGTGGACAGGGGGGCCTCATCATGGGCATTTCGCTCCACGGGCCTCATGAGCACCTTGACCACGCTCAACAGGAGGAGGTCTCCCCCCCCCCCCCCCCCCCCCCAATATGACCAGGTTTCCCGCACCTAGTTGTAAACTTGTAATTACGTAGAAATTACAGTCATTACTGCTTGGAAGTTCAGTTGGCATCAGCCCTTTATTTACTGATTTATCTTCAGCAGAATAGAATAAGACTAAACACATCTTAATTCAATGTACTACAGACAAACTTAACCCAACTCGTCAACTCGTGTTGCCTTTTGCTTTTCGCCTAAAATTACTTACCGTTCCCACGACGCTCGTGACATCTCCTAACACCGAAAAACCAAACAGCTTTATGAACAGCAAAACATCGTTTGTTTTTGAGCTGTAAAACTGCACTTCTCGAAGAACTCAGGACGGACGATGCATTCATGTTGCAAAGTGTGATTTTAGTATTAAACCAAGAAAGAGTTCTTCCTTATGTATGATCAGAAATTCGGTGGGTGTGAAGGTGATGCCGCGCCGATGTGATGTCTGATGAGAAACTAGAAGTTGATAGAACACCAACAAACACACATATACGGTAACATGCGTGCGCTCAGCGCTCGCACGCTGCGCCTCCACGCTGATCGAGTACCGAGTCACGTCAATGCTAAACTGGATTGCGTAATAAAATGTTATGATCGTGCGTATATACACTCACGTGCGTCGTCCGTCCGCGTCCCGCATCCAAGAGTTCGGTTAAACCACGGGAAACAAACCATCACCTCTCCGCGACTTCCCTGTAGATGATTTGCGGTAAACTTACTGGCAACACTATTGCAGAGGATACTGAAGCTGATTTCAGATTGAATTTGAGGACTGCTAAACGGAAAGAAGCTGCAAAATCCCCTGAAAACCACGTATTTTTTTTCTTTAAAGGCACTGCCGACACAGATGTAAGTATGTGGGACAACAGTACAGATGAGATGAGATGCACTACCACTACCTAATTCTACTTGTGGGCCTGCGCCTGGAATGCGCATGATGTAGATTTTGTTAGTGTTAGATTAAAAAGATAACAAGGATTAAAGGAATAGTGTAGCGTGTCAAAATAAATGTGAAATTATTAAGAAATGTTCTCGATCCTGATCCTGTAAACTTAACAGAACGAGTATTTGTAAGACGGGAGATAACTATAACTTAATGTTGATAACTCGGAAAAGCAAAAAAAGATGAACTGGAGTCAATGAAGTCTGGGTAGTGCTCTGCTTTATTCTGAGGGCAACTCGCCCTTAGTAAACTTCTTCATGAACATAATTTACATAACCAATATTTACATATATTCAAATTATCTATAGCAACCAATGGAACTAAATGGAACAGAGGACTTCAATAAAGTAGAAGAGTCCAATTCAATAAATCAACCAATTAAAGTAAAGGAGAGCATGAGATGATGGAAGCAGGGGTGATTATGTAAGAATGGGAGCTGTCTGGGCTTAACTCAAGAATCAGGTGTAGGATGGAATGCATGAACATACCTGAATAGAGAAAGAATGAAGGCGACAAAACTAAAGAAGAGGAAAGGTATGTGAAGCGATGATCATGGAGGTGACAACTGAATATCATTGACTTAACTGAATTAATGTCAGACTGCGAGGCAGTACTGAAAAGCAAACTAATGCAAATTAATACAAGGTCTAGACAGACAACAAAAGGGGAATAGGCAAACAAGATATACAGCAAAGTAAGCAATGACAAAATAACTGTCCTTCATTAGCAAATCTTGTCACAATTCACTAACGTTAAACATTCACTTTGGTGACTTCATTCAGTTTGTTTTGAATAGGAAGTTGCCAAGCCTATAAAATTTCATAAATACTTTTTAGTCATTCTGATCATGAATTCCTTTTCACTTAGTACAAATTTACAATACATTACTATAGTCCATAGATCTGTTTTAATATAAAAAAGAAGAAAGAATTAAGATGGTTGACTAAAGAAGAAGACTGGTGTTCGGGAGAAAGGGGAACCATGAATCAGCGTGATGGAGATAGGTGACCCGCTGCAATGAAAGGATCCAAAAGTCGGGGGAGGACAATTTTCTGAAAATGACATGCCATTATTCCCTTACTCTTCCACTTTAAAGGACAATTCACCTTCATAGACATGTGGGTTGAGTGAATGCAGCAATGTTAGTAGAACACATCAGAGAAAGTTTGGGGAAAATTGGACAATCCGTTCAAAAGTTATGAATTTTTGAAGTTTCTGCTCAGTCACGGCTGGATGAGAAGACTGCTGTAGCTTGTGATGTCATATGTGTACAATGTTATAAAGAAAGTATAAAGAAAATTCAAGATATTCTCACTTTTCTCACATAATAAAAGAACACTCGACTTCTCTCTTTAAGAAGTCAGGGGGAATAATATTACCCCTAACATAAGTCAGTAACAAGTCGAGGAAATGTGCACTTTATTCAAAAAGTCAAGTTTTGTGAAATTCTCTTTTTATCTTCCTTTTATATCGTTGTACGCATGTGACATCATACACTGTAGCGGTCTTCTCCTCCAGCAGTGATTGCACAGATATTTTAGAAATTCATAACTTTTGAACGGATTGTCGGATTTTCCCAAACTTTCACTGCTGTGTTCTACTAACATTGCTGCCTTCACTCAACCCACATGTATATGAAGGTGGACTTGTCCTTTAATGTCATATCTGACATGACTCATAAAAGTACTCGGTTGCGGAGATATCAATGATTTTATTAGCGCATGTCGAGTGGTCTAGGAAATCAGCATTTCGAGAAAACGGCCTTCAAAGTTTTCCTTTCGATGCTATCAGGATCAAGGGGAAGCAAGACAGTTTTCACCGTTGAAAATAGAAGGTACGCTTCTAGCAACCTCCGTGATGCTCATTCAAGCTTAGCCCCAACGGTCTACGCACGACCAATCAGTAACCAGGATGCCACGCACTGACCAATGAGATCACTCCCTTGTTGCTAGGGGTGAAGTCTAGCTGCGGCGCTAAATCCAAATCTACGGACACCTATCTGTTCCATTGAAAGTCGGAAAATCATGGCCCAGAAAAACGCTATTTTCTTGCCTTTCCTTTGATCATTTAGCTTCAAAATTTCGGTAGATGATAAAAGATACATTAGACTATAAAATTATGTCAAAAACAGAAATCCAAACGTTTTGACGGATTTTGATGATCTGACTTCAAACTGATTTTCTCTGCTCACCCGTCAGCAACTTTAGGATCCTTTTGTTGTAGCGGGTCACATAGGATATTCTCGTAGTATTCAAACTTGTTCTATTTGTCTGGATATTGCTTTGTGAAAGCTCAATTGAACAATGTTTGTAGACCGATGGTATCTGTCTCTTCCGGATGGGCTTCTTATCTGATGTTGGGACATGATGGGCTGACCATAAATGTCAGTTCAGAAGCCCATTGTGAAGAGACAGATACCATCGGTCTACTGAATATTGATGTCATGCCATATGTAGTTTTGTGATAACGATGATGTATCATTTCTTCTTCTTTTTGAAGGACATGATCATGAGGAGTTAAACTTCTAAAAATTCCAGATGAGTACAAAGAAGGAGTAACACTCAAAAGGAGGAAAGAAAAATACTTCACAATGTCACAATCTGTAAGTGCAGTGACCAGACTTGGAGCTTGTTTCTTTACAAGAACACTTTGGAACATCCACGGAAGAACTCCACCTGTGCGGGCCACAAGTTGTTCTGTTGGCTTTATAACTTTTTCATCATCGAAAATCAAAGCCAGGACAGCTACATCGTCACCATGTCTTTGTGTGAGAGGACGGAATGGAGGACTGTGTAATCATCAGAATGACTCTTGGGTGCTAGGAAGACACAGACCACATGTCAATGTTAGGGCGCCATCAAGGGTTTGTTCAAGTGGAGAAGGCAGCAGTGAGGATGGGAAGCAAGCATTAGGAAAGATCCAAGGTATCCTACTTAATCCAGACCAAGCACATTTCTGGTTTGCTTTTCCTGTCTGTATAATAGGAATAAGCATTGAAAAGTCACTTTATGGGGCATCAGTTTAAATGCATTGGCTGGATGAATGAAATTGATATTTACTGATTCAAGTTCTTGCTTGAAGTGGAAACTAATACATTTTATACTGAGTACCTTTTGCAGTAGGTCTTAACCATCCATTAATGCATTTCAGTGGACATTGCCTTTCACAGTTTTCGTGATGGAAACCAACTGACGATTTCATGATGTGATGGAAGATAATCTTTTTCATATCAAGGGCACATCTGATATCTTCAATTCAATAGGCTAAAGTTTATCTGTCTCCCTGTCATTTGAGGCTTTCCTATGTGCAAGATGAAAACAACTATCTTCGCTCACATTTTGTTTTAAACCTTTTGTGTTTGCTCGAGTGATGGAATGCAAGAGATTTCATCCATTAGATAATGCATGCTTAATAATTACATAACATAAAAATCCCCAGAAAATGTGGACTTTTTACAGTTCTGAGGGTTTCCTCAGTTTAGTTTAGAAAGAATGAATGGAATCACTGCACAGCACACCTAGCTTAATAATCACATGATGATGCCTTTCCAGGAAAGCTCCATCTGGCCTTCACCTGTAAAGTGTGTGGAACACGGACAGCACGCTCCATCTCAAAGCAGGCCTATGAAAAGGGTGTGGTCATAGTGAGGTGCAGCGGATGCGACAGCAACCACCTCATTGCGGACAACCTTGATTGGTTCAAGGGAGCTGAGGGGGCAGGAAGGTAAATACATGTATATGTCTACAATGTAGAGTTCTCACTCTCAAATGCTGTAATGTCAGAGGCTGACCTGACAGAGATATCTGTAATTCGAGAGCTGGAATATTCTGCAAATACAAGTACACTGTATTCTCCTACACAAAGTGCAAAAAGACATACAGACATATTTCATTATTTCACTAAGACGCCCAAATAAATGATCTAAACGATTGCATGTGTCTTCATGTTGTCGTTTTAACATGTGTGTGTAAGGGGGGGGGGAGGATGTCAGATCCCCATTAAGGAGGTTCACTGGTTATGTGTAGTTCTTCAATTGTATGCTAACCACATCATTATTCAACATTGCATAGAGTTGTTGAAATAAAAACAGTTGTTTTGCAGGGGTGATTGGTTAAGAATTCATTTCTCATGTATTGTCATGAAGTGTTGGAATGATGTACAGGTGAGTCCCATTTCAATGAATTCCTTGGAGATAGCAGTTTTCTTTTGTAATGGTATTGACATTTCTAGTCAAACAAAGAAAGTATATAAAGATATGTAAATGACACTTTTGGAAACCAAATTTTAACTTTACTGTAACAAATTTTGGTTATGACTGTGTTTGTTATAATGGGAGTACACTGCAGTTGTTTGTCTTAATCTTCTGGATTTGTCTGTCTGTCATACAGGAACATTGAGGAGATAATGGCAGCCAAAGGAGAAAAGGTACGTTCAGCATTGACAGAAGAGGAAACGCTGGAGATCACAAGTCTGGATGTGGACACTCTCCCCCCAAAATCATAATAGCGGATTGTGCACCCTTCCCTCTCAAGATTATTGGATGTCAAGTCACGCAGGATGAAATTTCCAAATGCTCAGAAGCCCCGTAACATTCCTCACAAGAATGCAGTGACCACACCCTAGGTTTCGTTGTCGATCACCTTTTCTGCCACACCTTTGTTACAATAACATCGCAGTCAGACTCTGAAGTTTTCAGATGCTGGCCTTTCAGATACCCCTGGGGTTTCATGTGGAACAACTGCTACAGTAAAGGCCTGATGGTTGGTTAGAAATGGCCTCATCCTGGATTTCAGAGACACTGAGGAAGCAAACTTGCACCAGTTTTACAGTCGTAATCTACATGCATCCCATCAAAATGAGCAGCTTTTCCACAGGTACCCTGGTCACCGTGGAATGAATGTCAGCGGACTCAGAATAGCAAAAACAATAATTATTCATGTCTGAGTAGGGCTTTACCATTGCAACCTTGTGAGAAACGGGGAAATGTTTGGATGGGGGAATTTTTGTTGGTTTCTTTGTCACTGAGACTTGCGGCAGTGTAATGTAAATTCGCAGTTCATTACGTCAAGTGAAATACCGAGATTTCTAGATATTTATTTTCAAGTCATAGGCACATGAAGTTTTCAGCACTCAGTGATGAAAATAAGATTTTAAGTGCTGAAAAACAAGACAAGCTGAATTTCACATAATTACAGTGCACTCCCATTGTCATGAACATGGTTATAACTTAATCCTCATTACACAGAAGAAAAACAAAAATCAAGTCCAAGATAATCGTCTACATTGATTATACATGTATTTATTTTAGAATATGAACTTTGCTGTTCAGCTTTAACAAAATTTCGATGTAATGAAAGAAAACTGCTGGTTTCAAGGACTTTGTTATTACAGGAGTTGCCTGTACTTATATCGATTTGACAAGGCTTGCAGAAAAAGGGGTGAGCTTATTTGCAAATACATGTACAGTGTACTACTACTGTGTTATAAAACCACAAGTCTACAATTAAAAGTTGCATGTACAGTTTGCAAATACAGTTCATTGTACATGTATTTTGTATGTACAGTCTTTGTCGAGGTATTGTCATTCTAGTCTCCAAAATATGTTTCATGTTGCTGTATAAGTGAAAGATTTCTGAAGTAGTTGTGGTGGATGTGAGAAGTGATGTGCTGTAAGAACAGGCTTTCGTCTCGAAATGCTCTTATCGTGGGGAGAGAGAGATTTTACAGAAGTTCAAGAGAGGACTTAGAAATGTATATCTTTCGGCTCTCTACATACTTTATGATGGCAATCTCCTTAGAAAGGTACTGTGTGTGTGTGTGTGTTTGTGTGTGTGTGTGTGTCTGTCTGTCTGTGTATCTAAAAATATTGTGATGTGGTGAAATGTTGGTACATTGCAGTTGATAAGGTAGACAACTTGTTAAATTTGGTGAAATGAACTTAATGGAACACTTGGGGTAAACAAATTCAGAACTGCTTTGAATTACATGTACAGTACTTCAGCCATTACTGACAGGTATTGCGCAAGGCAACTTGAAACTACAAAATCTATTCTGTCTATGCAGGGAGGTTGGGAAGACCTCCCTGGTGTATGCTTGCTACTATGTTCAGCTGACCAGGGCCCCATTTCATAAACCTGTTATCAATAACAGGTTATGAAAGTTGTTACAAGCTACAGAAATCCTTGCATCTGATTGGCTGAAAGCAAAATTTGTCATAGAAATGTGGCAGTTACTGATAACAAGTTTTATGAAATGAGACCCAGATTTTACAAGTTTCCTATAACTTGTCATGCAGAGTTTGCTGTGATGCTCATCACTGCTGTCTGTTCGTTCGTAACTGTGTATGAAAAAAACATAGGCTCAGGAACCACTTTCTTTTTCTTTTTTTTTCTTTTTTTTTAACAATTCCTTTTCTTTGTTGGTGTGCTTGTTTTTGTGAGTGACTCTTGACATTCTCACACAAAAGTACTTACATATGTATGCTTGCACATACAAACAAACACACACACACACACACACTGGCACGTGTTAAACAATCTAGCTGTCTGGTGTACTGTAATACATGTACGTGTACATGTAGAAGCGGTCTAACTTTATTACAGAGTGATGGGTGGCTAGTCATTTTAAGCAGTCATGGGTTGGTTGCTGATCGAACACTAATGAAACCATCATAATAATGGACAGACCATGTATGTGTTGTTGTCGTAGGATAGGGATGAGGATGGGGTATGTACACGCTAATATTCTAACAGCCTTGAAATCGGGCTAGAGTTTGACAAAGGTGACACTGAATGATAATGCTATTAAAATCAACAACAACATGATAGACAACTATGTCGTAGCATAAATTAGTTGTGAACATGAACATGAACACAGATAACAGCCAAGAACTGAGTGGTAATTGTGAATCTTTTTTTTTTCTTTGCCTTTTTATTTACATCTTCATACAAATAAATGCAGTTTCCTGATGGCACTTTCAATGCGTTCACTTTCAGATAATGTGCCCAAAAACGGCTTCCTGGTCAAATATCTGATTTGGTATTAGAGTGGAAAGTAAAAATGGAAAAAAATACCACACAAATACATGTACTGACAACAAGGGAGTGAATTTCGCCTTGGACTGGCTCCGAATCTGATAGATAATCAGTGGGCTGGCGGTCTAATGGAAAGAATGATGGCCAATGTAATGGGGGGTTTAGAAGCTGCTTCCTTTTTTCAGGAGGGAGCTTGATGTTGCTCAGCCACACTGGAGCTTCACTGTTTCCTTTCAAGTGTGCATAGAGCTTTCATGTCGGCTTCCACAACAAGGGAAATGGTCACACTCTTCTCTTGCTGTCTTACTGAAATACAGTGGTGTTTCAGCTTGTGACTTGCTTTGGGAAATAGACATTTTTATACAGCTTATGGGCATGACATGTTCAGAGTTGGCAATTACTTTTTTTGTTGTTGCAGTATTTTGTACGGTTTTTGCAAAAAATTTGTAGGTTTCATGGAAAATAGTGTTTTTTCTGAAGTGTGTTCATGTAGGAAAGGTAACAATACAGTCAACCTCGCGTAAGTCAAATCTATTTGAACTGAAGAAATAGCTTCGACTTAAGAGAAAATTCAATTATGAGGGATTAAAATCAATATAGTATCAAGAGAAGAGGACTTGAAAAGACCTTTGACTTAGGCTATTATTCGACTTATGTGAGGTCAACTTTAGCAAGTTTGACTGTACTGTTTCCCCCCCCCCCCCAAAAAAAAAGCCTTTTCAGCCTTTGGAATACTGCAATGATATTTACAAGGTTGGCATCCTTGCATGTGAGGAAAGGTTCATACTCCATAGTGCATCACAGCCTCCTATCATGAGACTACTCTTCCCTTGACATTTGGATCAGTCACAAACCCCCTTTGACTTCATGTGGACTCAAATTCTCATTCATGACTATATTTTGCTATAAAAACCCCATTTCATTTATAAAAAAAACAACAACAAATGAACACAACGGAGCTACTGTATTCCAAACATTTGTAGCTGATGAATTATCAACCAAGGTGTGTATTCTGCAAAGGTTATGTCTCTTGATCCTTATTTAGACCTTGTTCCTTTTTCTTCTTTTTCTTCGTTATCCATATGTGATCATGCTAACCACTGTATATAGAATACCACAGTAAGATAAAGTGTAATACAGGTAACTCTGGAGTGAGATTTCTGTTGTAGAATACCTGAGTACTGGATGACTTGAAATCATGCTTGCTATGTTGTCAATTTCTACTTTGCACAAACATAACATTTCCCATTCTTGTGTCAGTGATCCACCAATATGTACAGAGAATAGTAAAAACTTGATGAAAGGAAAAGAGAAAAATACATGAAAGATCCCCCAGTGTGTTTCTCTTCCCACGTCGCGGCTCGCTCCTGGCTTCCTAATGCACAGTTTGCATCTCTCATAATGGATCACACAGCATCCATACACACGGGGTATGACATCACTGTTTTCATGATCAGCGTCTCTGAGTCAATAGTCTTGTCTCAAGGAGGTCACTGTTTGCTCTGAGAGGCCTCCTTCCGAGCGGCATCCTGTAAAAGCTGTGTGTCGCACTCGTCCGCCGGCAACTGAACATACCTAACCACCGAGCCCCTTATGAAGCAGTTCTTGACTGACAGCTGTAAACAAATTGCGGAGGAAATTATGTACACAGGCCAGTAAAAAAAGGAAAGGTACATTTTGACAATGCTGAATCAGAGGGTACACAAAGTTTTCTCTCAGTAAATAAATTCATAAAGAATGATAATAATAATGACTTATAATTCACCGAATCCAATCCAGATGTAGAGTGCTCTAGGCACATGCATACTCCTATTAGCATCCTGAACACGGGATTTGCCTACAAATTATTTCCACTCCGTACTAACACAAACAGTGCTCATTCTCCACTTCCTGGGGAACATTCCAGCCAGTTGCCACTTTAGGTGCACACATCATAGAAAGGGAATGATACCATCTAAGCATGAGTTCCCTCAATATTCACCCAACCATACCATGCCATACTGATTCACACTGTTTTTGTCCATACTTTGCAGGAACTAGGCATATTCAAACTTCCATTACTGTCAAATGTGTTACAGACCTTACAGTGGTATAACATTCGTTTTCCTAAAAAGACTTTCTTAATGCCCTCTTTTGCAGAAAAATAAATACAGCAGCCAAAACTATTGAAACACAAAAACTGTTGTCTACACTGTGCAGAGGGTTTGAGAATTGGCTTGTATGCTCAATTCACCTTAAATGTGCTTGGCGACAGGTTTTTTTTTTTTTCAGATGAATATCCATTAAATCCAGACTATAAAATCTGCTCAAAATGTTTTAACAGTATATATTTAAAAGGCTACTTTAGTTTAACTGCTGAAAATACTAACTGCAAAGATCATCAAATGCTACTAATGTGGGTTTTATAGTGATAAAACTCCTAAAAAGAGCTGGTAGCCTATCAACTTTTAACCAGTTTTTGATTTTTACATCTTTCTGCCATTTCCATTCTAACTTTCCTCGCACTTCTTTTCCACTTGAAAACATGTAATTTTAGTCAGTTCAGGTGCATGTGATTTGAAAGGAACTGATTTATCACTGAAGTGCTCTCTGGACAAACAACTGCGCTATCCCTCTGCGTGTCAAGGGTCAGAGGTCAAAGAGACAACTTACCATGTGTGGATACCTGTCTTGGTCGACTACAGAGATGTCCGTCAGCTTGATGTTCAGGAACTGATCCACAGAATGCAGCGTACCACATATACTGCAGACAAGAAAAAAAAAAAAAAGCACAAAACACAAACATACATTATCTATCTAGCTATTGCCTGGATATACACATATCATTTGCAATGCAGTGCTACAAAGATACACCTCCATTAGGTGAAATTTCCTTGAAAAAAAAGAGGGTATAAAGATTGACGATGATAAAGAGGTCAAAATAATTTTATTTAGCCACTGACCTGACAAATGGGGAGAAACATTTATGAAATAATTTGAAGCCAGAGTGCTCAAAACAAATTATGAAGTAAAGATTGTGATTGTATGTTTTGTCACAAGTTTATCTTTAAAAAATAAAAAAAAAAATCCTTATGAAAGGGTTCTTTTTAGACTTTAACTAGGAAGGTTGTTTTCCTTTTCATAATGTCAATTACAACATCACTGAATTTATCCTAAAAATTAAAAACATGATGTCTCTCTAAGGGCTGAACATTCTGTATATTTTTATTTATTTTTTTTTTTTAAAGAATTGCTCGCTTTGCCTTACCAGTATTCAATCCAGGCTTTCAAAATTATACTTTTCTAGTTTAATTCTCATCAGTCACTTACTTATTAAGTAAGTGACTGATGAGAATTTAAAAGATGCTAGGAAAAGGCACTGTTTTCTTCCCCTCTTTCTCCTCTACTTCAAAACAATAGGATATCACATCTGACAAAGAGTTTTAACAGTAAGTGAATATCATGACCAACAGTCTTCCGAGTGCAAAATCAATTTCCAAAAAGGAAGAATGTTGGATGTGTCATGAGTGTATGTAGAGGTCTTCTTGCCTCACAGCACTGATTAGCAGCAATGACAAAAGGGGCGCAAGTAATCGAAATGGACATACCTGAGGTCATTCTTCAACTCTACAACCACATCTTTTCCCACAAGGGACTTGAAGAAGGAATAGAACAACTGCAGTGAAAGAAAATCAATCAAACAAGCAACACAGAAAGGGATAATGAATAGTATTGACTGTGAATGTTACATAGAAGCCCCTGGAAAATATCTTCATCTGACAGGTAATGGTGAATGAAGGACATTTTGATCATTTTTATGCATGTACAGTGTACATGTATATATGGCATTCCTTGCACACTTAAATACATTAAATGATATTGGAAAACAATACCAAGTTGTTTGGACCATGGGTGGCATGCAAACTGCTCATGCAGGCCCTACTGTAAAACAAGGAATGTTCGCGTGCATTTTAATTTCGCGAATTTCGTAAGCGCCGACATTGGCGAAATTAAAATGCACACGAAAGTTTGTGCCTATACAATATGCATTAGAAGCCAGTTGCAATTCATGAAAAATTTCATGCTGCGAGAAAGGCCATCGGCTCTAATTCGTAAAATTTTCATGGCGCGATCGTGTTTTACAGTAGATTACTTGCATTGTACACAATTGGTAATGCACAAACATCACGCTCATCGATCATGTCACAATGGGCCTATTAGTTATACATGCACATATTCACAGAAACTTTTCCTACAAATTCCCCCTTTAATTCATTCTATTAGAAGTTTTGCAAGTATTTTTTTTTTCACAAAATATAGATAAATTACTGGTATTACTGTCAACAAAATATCTTCCTGGAGAAAAAATGTATGGAAAACAAGTCAGGCATACTGAACTTTCAATCCACTTTGAGCTAGCGGATGCCTGAAAATGTGATAAAATTGGACTTGATAAAATTGAAAACAGCACTATTTGTACCAGATACCAGATACTACAGCATGCACTGAAATACATTGTAACAGCAATTCATAATCGAACAATGACTGCACTTGTAAGTACAATTTGCACTGTCTGATAATTCAACCCACTGCCCAAAAGCATCGGGTGGATCCTGCAAAGAATTATGAGATTGACAGGGAATGGCTTCAACCCTCTTCTGTGCATGATATGAACAATAATGCATAAAACATAATTTACACCATAAGAACAAATCCACTCTTCCATTTGAGAGAATCAATTCTACTGCAGTTACCTGCAAGTGACATTCAAATTCGATTCTTATTTAAATCAGGGGAAATTATGTAGACTAGTGGATAGGCAAAAGACAGATAGAAAAAAAAAAAAGTGGTATTAAGACCGATATAGATCCAGATCCCCTAGATGTAAGTTCTTTTGACATTGAGTACCTGGTACCATGTTTGCACTGGTACATTGTAGGCACAACCTGTCACCCCATCAAGTTAGAGAGTGATGTCATCAGAGTCGCAAAGCTACAAAGTATCATCCAGATATGTACTGAGCAGACAAGGTGGCATGATTTGGTGTGAAAAGGCCAGCTACTAGCTAGTTAGTTATACAGGTACAGGGTGAGTCAGAAATAATGTCCCATCATTTTGAAGTTGTCTAGTTTGTGAAGTAAGAACATCTAATCATGGGTGGTTTTGTGATATATCTTGGACCATTGGTAGAGTTATTCCCCCAGCATTTTTGATGCCCTTTTCATAAACTTTTTCATGTTTGCATGCATGTCTGAATAACAATCTTTTGAAGACTGCAAAATTTTACTTGTATCAAGTGGCTGGGTGAAGCTAACCATTGGCATTATATTTCCATATTAAAACAAATTTTGAGAGAATTTACAACTTACAGTGTACGTGCACACAGAAAGACACACACAACAGGATATGCACACACACACACACACACACACACACACACAGAATAAACAATTCATAACACAGTGTTGACCCCTTTTCTGATCAAGCAATTTCTTTTTATTAATTTAAAAAAAATCAAGATCATTGCTGAATGTTACTGAATACCAGACTAATAAGCCAAGTGGTGTGGTATCAAAATTCCCGAACAATTTTAGTGGCTACTTCAAACTTGAACGAAAGATCGTTAGGACATCGGAGATACTGTAAAATATGTGGTCTATTCGCAGCATGAATTTTCGCGCTCGTTTTATACTTCCATACTACTTACTACTAATACTAGCCGGGCAGCCCAACCAGACCAGATGCCATGCACAGCCTGTCGCGACGTCAGTACAGCGCCAGGGGCAGGGCTTTGTAATGTAATTTTAAACAAGACAACTTCAAAATGATGGGACCTTTTTTATTTTACTTTTTGGTCACTCTGTATAGCCAGGTGCCCGCACCTCGTCAGGGGCCCAAATACCGTCACCCCGCTTAAAATCGTTTTGAGCGCACTGAACAAAAATGTATGCCCGAGACTGTGTTCTGTACGCTTGAAACTTGGCAGGACTACCACAACCAAGCAAATTGTGGTGAAAACCGAACAGTTTTTCGCGAAAATCTGAAATTTTAATAGGGCTATAGGAATACGTGTTATATGTCACCCGCACGCATCTTTTACGTGTATGTCTATGGGAACATCACGGTCATCGCACACGTCTTTTACGTGCTAAGTCTATGGGAGAGCGGGTGACGAGTTGCGGGCCCCTTCCTTAGCGCGCAACTTTTTCGCATCGTTCGCCTTTGACGACGATAGCTGCAAATTTTCAATATCGATCAGTGAACTTGTGATTCCATTGGAATTTTCAGCATTTTTCCTGTATGTGAGTTGGATTTCAAAGAATTTCAGTGGCCAAATGTGATTTAATTATGGGCAAACATTAACTATGACGAGGTGCGGGTCACCCAAGTATACTATGTAAAAGCTTTCACTCAGTGCACTACCTACCAGTTATACCGCTACCAATGACTCCGGAATTTGGTAGAGAGAGGACAGTGATCCGCAGCTTTGCTTTACCCTTCCTTGTGTTGCTTTGCTTTGGTCTGATCGCACTGCCACTGCATTGGTTCGCAGTGGCTGCGGCTGGTGGCGTTTGTACTGTGCAGTACCCTAGTGGCAGTGGTTAGTAGGACCCTAAATTTGTATTTTCAAACAGTGTTCAGTGAGTGTAACTAACTGTGGACCTGGTTCTTTTACGCTCAAAAACTTACCATACTTGGAAATCACTCCAACGCCAAACAGTCTCGGTGATATTTGTAATCAGCCTGTGCTTCTTTACGAATCTGTCTCTCACTCGGTAAGCTAGGCTATCACGATGTTGGCTGCGCTGATGGATAGCTAAAAGCCGGCCATGCATCCGATGCGATATACGCTAGCTACTAGTAGTTAGCAAGCTGTGTAAAATGTGTGAAGCATGCATGCGAGCGCAATCGTACATGATCGTACAACCACGCGACTTTAGCTCACGACTATGCTATGGCTTCACGCGTGCAGCTAGCTAGCTCGTCGAGTTTCGATGCGATGTCGATTTGTTTCTGTACGTATCCGATCGCGAAAAAGGTTAATGCAGCACGCATGCGCAGTGAGCCAGAAAATTTGCTGTTCTTGTCCTCTTGTTCTGTTGCAGTCCGAAATATTGGTGAAAATGTATAAACTATTAGTTGTCTGACTTCAGAAGGACTGACGTTTGATATCGTAAGTATGATTTTTTACTTCTACCATATTTACATGTCATGTTAAAGTATTTTAAGAACATTTTATTGGCAAATAATCACATTAACTAATCGTATGGATATGAAGAGGAAACCAAGCCCATTTGAGTGGTCCCATGTGCTAATGATTGTGTTGGCTACGGACCCATTGATACAACAACAGGTCAACGAATCTCAGTTTGCCTTAACCATAACTGGGGTGGTGAGGTCTAGATTTTATACAGATGTAGGGCATACAGTACTTTATCCCACATCTGCTCTCGTAATTGCATAAACATCAATGCCGCTTTGCCTTTGTTGGCAAATGTTTTTTTCTTGAGAAAAGAAGGGCAGTTTTTTTTTACTCTTGTTAACCATTGTAATATATAGAGTAACTGCGGCAGTAAGCGGCCGTGCAGCCGTTCGCGGCAGGTACAACATACACGGTAATATACCGCTAAACACAGCATTGCACTGTTACATGCACACTACACATATACTAACACACTAGCAATCAACAAAAACCAACCAATATAGAATAGGCATGATCTCTGACGAAAGTGAAATTTTCTCACCTAAATGACAACATATCGCATCCAAAATAAAATTTTCGGTATAGCCATGTGTCCGCACCTCGTCAGGGGCCCGAATACCGTCACCCCGCTTAAAATCGTTTTGAGCGCACTGAACAAAAATGTATGCCCGGGACTGTGTTCTTTACGCTTGAAACTTGGCAGGACTACCACAACCAAGCAAATTGTGGTGAAAACCGAACAGTTTTTCGCGAAAATCTGACATTTTAAAGGGCTATACTGCCTATAGGAATACGTGTTATATGTCACCCACACGCATCTCTTACGTGTATGTCTATGGGACATCACGGTCACCCGCAAACGTCTTTTACGTGCTAAGTCTATGGGAGAGCGGGTGACGAGTTGCGGGCCCCTTCCTTAGCGCGCAACTTTTTCGCATCGTTCGCCTTTGACGACGATAGCTGCAAATTTTCAATATCGATCAGTGAACTTGTGATTCCATTGGAATTTTCAGCATTTTTCCTGTATGTGAGTTGGATGTCAAAGAATTTCAGTAGCGAAATGTGATTCAAATATGGGCAAACATTAACTATGACGAGGTGCGGGTCACCCAAGTATACTTCTTAAAGGACAAGTTCACCTTCATGTACATAAGGATTGAGAGAATGCAGCAATATTAGTAGAACACATCAGTGAAAGTTTGAGGAAAATTGGACAATCCGTTCAAAAGTTACGAATATTTTAAGTATCTGCGCAGTCACTGCTGGAAGAGAAGACTACTACAGTGTATGATGTCACATGCGTACAACTATATAAGGAAAATAAAAAGAGAATTTCATAAAACTTCACTTTTTGAATAAAGTGCACATTTCTTCGACTTACTACTGACGTATGTTAAGGGTAATATTATTTCCCCTGCCTTCAGAAAGAGAGAAGTCGAGTGTTCTTTTGAAATGCGAGAAAAATGGAAAAATGTTGAATTTTCATTATTCTTTCTTTATATCGTTGTACTCATGTGACATCACAAGCTATAGTAGTCTTTTCATCCAGCCGTGACTGAGCATAAACTTAAAAAATTCATAACTTTTTAACGGATTGTCCGATTTTACTCAAACTCTCACTGATGTGTTCTACTAATATTGCTGCATTCACTCAACCCACATGTCTATGAAGGTGAACTTGTCCTTTAACATAACAGTTAAGAAACAATGGTCCAAGAAACTGGATTTTTTGTCGTTTTCTCGATGTTCATGGATTTTGAAAACACATCCTCACGTAAAATAGAACTTTCGCGAGCCGATGTGGCCCGCCATTTTTTTCGGAAAGTGGATGTTACCATCGTAAAAAATGAGAAAAACACGAGAAAGACATCAACAACACCGCCAGAATTGCAATCTTGTTTGCGGCCAATGCATGTGCGCCCGCAATTTTCATGTGCTTTCGCAATGGGAATTGGCGCTTACGCAATGTTCGCGAGACATGTGAAGGTGTTCAGCTAAAGATCGCGGAGCACGCGCGTATTGCATAGGGATTGTACATCGTGCCGTAAGCAGAAATACTATGTCGCATATCGCCCTTATCGGCGAAAATTGTGCCGGGTTTTGCCCTGGTAAATCATGAAAACTGCGTTGGTCAATGGTAAATTTCTTTCGTGAAAACAATTGTGTTAATGAATAATCTTGTCTATGATGTATGAAATGGTTGAAAATACTTTGCCTGATTTGTTTACAAGTTGGAAAAACCCTTAACAATGCTTAAACTGCCGCAAACGGGATATTTTACTCCATACAATTCGACCTCGATTATCCGGCCTCCTTCTATCCGGAAATCTCTATTATCCGGACGCGTTCACGCAGTGAAGGACTTTTTTTTTCATCCAAAAATTGAGAGAAAAAACAGTGACTTTAAGTTTAAACTCAAATAAAATTTCTACAAAACTCACACGATTTACCTACAATATTCCCAACAGAACTAACATAAATTCACACCACATTATCATCGTAAAAGTAAGCAGTCATCATCACCGTTGCGGGGTACGCTACCTGCCTAACTGCCAGTGCACTGGGACGGCAGCTTGGACAGCAGCTATATACATTAACATTGTGTCTCCCATATCCGGCCAATTCGCTTATCCGGATGAGCGCCGGTCCCAACATGGCTGGATAATCGAGGTCGAACTGTAGTTGGACACATGTTGATGTTTATTTTTTTTTACATAACTTTATATGTTATGCACATGTTTGGTTATTTCATCTCCCAGGGGTATGAGCCTCTTGATGAACGTGCGCTTTACGTGTATTGTGCGCTGATTGCGATACTGTACTTTAAATGTTTACCTGTTTTACCTGCTCATCTCTGGTGATCTCCTGTGTGCTGTGTGCGACATGCTTGTGTTGCGTGTAGGTATGTACATGTATCAGTTTGTGTGTGCACGCATTCTAAATTGCTCATGCTGAATGCACTGGCACAGCAAGATACAAACGTAGATGGCTTTGTGTGTAACGAAAGTAAAAAAGCAAGTTACCCATTTTTCGAAGGCCTAAATTGCAGAAGCAAAATAGCATGCATGATTCGAACGCCTGCGCTGCCATCATTGTTTGACCCCATATGTCTATGCTTCGAAATCGCGACGTACTGCCGTGCGCCACCGATGAATGGGTTAGTGCGCCGCCCATGAATGGATTAGTGCGCGTGCCACGTGCGGACGAAACGCTGTGCTAGCAATTCAACGCATACACGTCGCGGTCGAACCATGTCGAATATCGCAAATTCTGGCACGGTGGCATGCAAAATATAGATAGCGGGTAAACGCACAAGTTATCTCAGAAACTGCTGCCACCATCATTGTCGGTGTACACGCTGTACAGATTCAATGCAGATAAGCGGACTAGTAACTTCGAAACTTGGAATGAAACAAGTATATGTGTTGCTATGCAACTTTACTTACCAGTTACTTACCCGTTGAACTGCGTATGCGAGCTCACCTGGAAGGGTCGCGACAGTGATTTCTGGGGTCCGACGATGTGGCCCACTGTTGTGCTCTTCGGAACAAGTGTGGAGGTAGTTGCATAGTTTGAATTTCGCACTTGATTTGGGCCATTTTTTATTCATGAATTTCAGGGAATTTATATTCGTAAGAGTGGTCTATTCATGGAAACGGTCGAATCAAGGGTAACATGCTTTATATTGAGTCTGCATGGAAGTCATCCCGTTGTCCATTTTCTGCCTTTTTTTCTCTCCTTACCTTCTCCTAATTCTCTGCTTTCCTAAGTACGCCATAGTATCTTGTGTTTGTAATACTAGTTAACTGATGATTTGCCAGTGTTAAAGACAACTCACCTGAGCAGACCATTCCATCTTCTGATTCCCTTCTCCCTGGCCCCTCTCATCTTGTACTTGGCTCACCCTGCTCTTTCCCCTTTTCCCACCCTTGCACTGATCACACGAATGATGAAAAAAAATGCAAACACCAAACCACTTCCTAACGGCAAATATGTGTCCACTTGCAAACAACAGCAAATATGTGTCTCTTGTAAGGTGAAGCAAAATGTTAAAAGATAATGATATGAAAAACAACATTGATAGCTAGGGGGAAACTTGACACCCATGCATGCCGACAGGCAAAGCCACAGGGCATAGGAATTTGCGCACACGTGTAAATTGCATGGATTTATAGGGGTTGGGAACAGGGTGTTAAAGTAATTGAAGCAGACTCATTTGTTTTCTGCTTGTAACAGACACCATGATTCCTTCATCAAATGTAAACTACATGTATTGTGTTCAACCGAGCAAGAAACACACACACAAGGCATGCCTTTTGCACATTGGCACACACACTGACACACACACACACACACAGCTGGTATAAAACTATGGATTACACAGAATGTGGATCGTTGTGGCACAGTGACTTAATACGATACAGGGTATTAGAGAAACCAGAACTGTTACAAATTATGTTAACGAAACAAAGTAAAATGAAATTAATGCTTTCAAAATACATGCAAAAATTGTTTCCATACTTACAGATGTGTGCGTCAAGACTTTGACTTTGGTATGCTTCAATTTACCAAGGATGTCCCTCGTATTTGTGACTGAGATGTGCATCACTTTCATTGTTTTGTCGGTCAAAAAAATTAACTGAGGGGTGCTTAAAAAACCACATATATGGTCATCCAAAAGAATGACCATGACGCACCCATGTCCGCAGATAGTAGGATGGGGCTTTACGTTGACAGGTGCATTATGCCTAATGCAGCCTAACAACTTTAATTTTTTAAAAAAAGGCAGTGTATGTCAGTCTGGGAAACTGTCTTTTGAGGGAGCTCCTGTTCATATGGATCCCTCCTCCTCATGAGCACCCCTGGAGTGCTCATGAGGCCCCCTGTTCACTTCTAATTCATGAATGTCACATCTGACATGTAAATTGTCACAAGTTTGCACGAGATTTTTTGTTACTCACACATGTCCACTCTTGATGATGAAAAGAGAAAATTCTGTCTGTGCTTCTTGACAAAAATTGAGTTTTAATCAACTCATGTGCAGCAACCCACCGAAACATGGGCGCCAGCATGTTTCGCTCAATGCAGGGCTGCCATATCTATCGGCCTGATTCCAATTTTGGGGGCTTTTTTTTGCAGCTCTCACCTCTCCATGCACGATTCAGCCCCATGAAGGTGAAGTCTGACATCATTTTACAAATATTCATAGAGAGAAAAATAAAATCAGAACTAACCTGATCTTGTACATATATTCCAAATTACTATTCCACAATGAAACTGTTGAAAGAGTATGTGGGTACTCAAATTTGTCAGGAAACTAATCACTTTGTAGGTATTACGGGTGCACTTTCTTCATGAATTGTGCCGTCCACTAGCCTTTTGCCGCTTTTCCTGCAATCGTCCTAGATGTACAATGTATAGGAAAACATCTATACATAGCCTGTAGAGGCACAATGCTCTCACTTTTCTCCAAAGAAAGAAGAGAAAACAACAAAACCAAGAATGTTACTCATTTCTTTTCCTGTGCAGACTTCAGGTTCCATGAATGTAATCATGGCAGGAGCACAGCAAGTATTTGAGACGCAGCCCCAGCAGTCCAAGTTTGTCTACGTGTCGGACCGACACCCGAAGGACACCCTGGAGATGACGAACATACTGCGGAAACAGCGCGAACTCTGCGACGTTGTGATCAACGTCAACGACATGAAGATTTATGCCCACCGGATAATTCTCTCAGCTTGCAGCCCGTACTTTCGTGCAATGTTCACGGGGGAACTGGCCGAGAGCAGGCAGACGGAGGTGACAATAAGGGACATTGACGAGCGTGCCATGGAGGCACTCGTGGACTTTGCGTACACGTCCACCGTGACAGTGGAGGAGAGCAATGTACAGACTCTATTGCCGGCCGCATGCCTCCTGCAGCTGTCCGAGATCCAGGAGGCGTGCTGCGAATTTCTGAAGCGCCAACTCGATCCATCCAACTGTCTCGGCATCAGGGCCTTTGCCGACACGCATGCCTGCCGAGATCTGCTCAGGGTTGCAGACAAGTTCACCCAGCACAAATTTCTCCAGGTGCGTATGAATGTTATTCCCCTCTGCACGTAATATAGTGAACATGAAGTTTACAATGCGAAGTAGATTGTACTGAAAAACAGTGTGAAATAAATGGTAAACATTAGCACCTGATTGTTTGTCAGATCAAAGTATTTACCAGTGTTGAAGCACATGTTGACAATGAGGAATAGTTTCCAAATTATCAAAATGAGAGGTAATAAGACAGACATGTTTTTATCTAAAATAAACTTCAATCTTCTCATCTTGGTCAATATGATAGGTTTCTAGTAAGTGTCTGACAAATGCAGTGAAGAGTAGATTGCTGTATCTACAGTTGTCCTCTTTACACTTCAGTTTGCTATTCACACATGACAACACATTCCTAACAGTCCAATATACATCATGCCAAGTACAGGATATTGGTGTCTTTCACTGTCACCTTTGTAGATAAGCACCATACTTTAAAGGTCGAAACTGATCACAAGATGTTTCAGCTGTTGATACAAGGGGCCCGTTGCATAAAAGTTCAAATTATGGTAACTTTGCCATCCAGTGGTAACTACCATTGTAACAATACTCAACAGCCAATCAAAATCAAGAATTCCATGGAAGTTACCATTGGATGGCAAAGTTACCATAATTGTAACTTTTATGCAACGGGCCCCAGATATTGTGCCAACTTTTGTGACCAGACTCAGCAAAGGATTTGAAATTGACAGCATGTGCAATGTACATTTTATTATCATTTTCTTTTTCCTGCATGGCACGAAGGTGATGGAGAGTGAGGAGTTCATGCTCCTGCCAGTCAACCAACTCATGGAGATCATCTCCAGCGACGAGCTCAACGTCCACAGCGAGGAGCAAGTGTACAACGCCATCATCTCCTGGGTCAAGTACAGCATCCCAGACAGGAGGGCGCACCTAGCAGAGGTCTGTTTGTTTGTTTGTTTGTTTGTTTGTTTAATTGATTAAGCCACAGTAAGAGCTTGCAATTAGCAGGAGACTTTTTACAGTGAAATTTTTTTTTTTGAAGATTTTTAAAGATTTATTTAATATTTTTACAAGAATAAAAGAAAGTAACAGAAGTTAGACACAAAAGTGTAAAACATCAAAACTTTGGAGAACAAACAAATTTTCAGGATAAATATAAAAACAATAGATAAAATGAAACGTCAAAGTTATATGATGTTAGTAGATTGACAATTGTGTATTACAGACAAATATTATTTTTTACTTCATGAGGGAGATGTGTGGCTTATCCGGGTTTCATGTTCTTGGTAAACGTTTGCATATTGGCAGTCAAATGTTCCAAGGTAGGTTACGGAATAGCTTTGAAGAGAAGTATTCACTACATAGATATAGGTACACAGTTACATTTTGTTCAAGATTTTGAGCAAGGCAATTTGACTTTAGGTGCTACAAAGACTAACAAGATTGCTGGAAATATTTGAAACTACTTTGTTTTCTCAACTTGGCATAAATTCAAACTCTCAATCTTCAAATTGCTTATTATTATCATCATCAAATTAACCCATCTCTCCAGGTGTTACAACATGTAAGACTGCCGCTCCTCAACCCCAAATTTCTGGTGGGTACGGTCAGCTCGGACCTGCTGATCCGCAGCGACGAGGCCTGCAGAGACCTGGTGGATGAGGCCAAGAACTACCTACTCCTTCCCCAGGAGAGACCTCTCATGCAGGGCCCCAGGACAAGGCCACGCAAGCCGATACGATGTGGAGAGGTGCTCTTCGCAGGTACTACAATTTAGTCCTTTAATACTTTGATGAGTCTTAGTTTGAAGATGTTGAAATATATTGTTATCAGCCTATATTTTAGACATATGATTTGAATTTGAAGATGTCAAATGTATTGTAATGAACCTATTTTTAGACATATGAAAATTTGTATATAATGCACCTTCATGATAAAGATTACTCCCAACAGGTAATAAACTTACCAACCTTTGACAGACATAGCAACAATAAATGAATCCATCTGGAGAGAGAGAAGATAATTTTTGTCAGTGCAAATGTAAACACTTTGATGGAGACTGTATTGAATAAGAACAAATCTGTTTATTCCTTTATTCCCATCCCCCTACCCCCTCCCCCCCCCCCCCCCAAAAAAAAGAGGGAAAATAATAGTTTGAGAAACGAATAACCCAAGATCAGAATGTTTGATCTTGAAAAGATAAGTGTGGTGCTGTTCAACTTTATTGTGGCAGCCAGAGTTATGTATTCAGACAGGACATCAAACTCAAGTTATACTTCTGTACCTTCCGGATAATGCTTTACTAATCATGTGCTATTGTTGTCAGATGAATGATACGATGGCTTACTTTGCTAGCTAAACCCGTTTAATGTAGAGGACACTGCATGTGTGACTAGTCATTCAAAGCATCCCTTTGCATGTTTCTTGTTTTATTTTTTGTGTTTTCCAGTTGGCGGCTGGTGTAGCGGTGATGCCATTTCCAGCGTGGAGAGATTCGACCCCCAGAGCGGCGAGTGGCGTATGGTGGCGCCGATGTGCAAGAGGCGCTGCGGTGTGGGAATCGCCGTGCTCGACGACCTTCTGTATGCCGTGGGTGGACATGACGGTGCATCCTACCTCAACAGCATAGAGAGGTACAGTAAATGATGCAATATCTTCTTTATGAGAGAATGTTCCCCTCTGTAGGCAAGCTTCAACCACTGTCTAAAGATTGCAAATCAAATCATATTTGGCTTGCTGAAGCTTATGTCAATTTACACCCATGAGAACTATTAGTGTTTCGTCCATTTTCTTCCAATATCTGTCAAGGCTTAGGCATTGCCCAGTTATTCCAAATTGAGATAAATGAAATTTGAATGTTAAATCGTATTCAACAGTGGCCAATAGATGATGAAGAATTGTGATGATTTAGTCACTGTATGCATCATCTGTAACTCTTCATTAACTCCACTTCTTTCCATTCAAACTATACAGCAGTCAGGTGCAAATAGGAGCTGCAAAAGTCATCATTCCTGTGTAGCATGTACTTATGTGCATTACACACTCAACTCAAGAGGGACTTCAATCTGTCCATCTGCTTTGCTCTCTGAATTTGTGATTTCAAGTCCGATTGTCGTTCAGTTCCGTGAATGCAGACTTTTTTGAATTCATTATTTTGTGTCCACCCAAATTGTTTGTATTGCTTTGGTATCATTTTGTTTACCAGCATAGTTTCCTTTGCCTGGGACTGTGCCTACAGTGAAACAAGTGTTCTAGTTAAGTCTGCAACCCATATATTTCACGAACCTTTGTGAAGTCGATATATTGAAACCCACTCAGACCTACCATTGTTGGGAGGAAAATGATAGCTGTAACAAAGCAGCAAGAAACACAAATTATCAGGGAGTGCCCTTTCTCGTTCAATACAGGTATGATCCCCAGACTAACCAGTGGAGTAGCGACGTCGCCCCCACCAGCACGTGTCGAACCAGTGTAGGCGTGGCGGTGCTGGATGGGTACATGTATGCCGTGGGAGGCCAGGATGGGGTGTCCTGTCTCAACATTGTGGAGAGGTGAGAGGGTGTGCATAGGTTTGTGGGAGGGGGTAGCAAGCAGCTGGTGTGTCTTAATACAGTACTCTCCGCGTAATCGGGTATCGCTTAAACGGGTACTCCCTTTAATTGGGTAGTGAATTCAAAATCAGTTCCAATGCACATAAAAATTACCTGATAATCAGGTTGCCTCTCTGCATAAACGGGTAAATAATTGTCTTCTAATCTTATTTCTACCCACATGTTATCGCAGATATAACACTAAGAAATCATGAATGTCAATTTTTCCACGGCTAATTGCATTCTCTGCTTAATTTGCAAAGAAGACTCATCATTCGGGGAGTGATTAAACATGAAAACACACGTACAAGTACCGACTTGACACACGGAAACGAACATTACACGTGTAACTGACACTCACAATTGCATAGACAGACAAGAGTTGAACACACTTGCGCTCATCCCGTGCTCCGCAGCGACATTCACAATGCAATAACTTTGCAACGAGAATCAGGCCGTGCACCAGCTCCTAATTCCCCGGTCACTTCTCGAAAAGTAACCCGACGTTCTACGTGACTAGTGCACGCAAAGAGACGTGTTCATTTCAGAAAACGCCTGCATGTTAGCGAAGAGCCTACAGTCAAACGACAAAGTTTTCTGAAGACATATTTGTCCATAAAATGAGTGTAAATTATTGTTCGTGACTGAGCAAGTGTAAGTTATGTATGATGTGCCGTTTAGGCATACAGTGTAGGTGTTTGGTGCAGTGTAAAATACATGTTCACACACATTGTGTAAATTATTGTTCGTGACTGAGCAAGTGTAAGTTATGTATGATGTGCCGTTTAGGCATACAGTGTAGGTGTTTGGTGCAGTGTAAAATACATGTTCACACACATTGTGTGTGTCTATTGTGAGTGAGACGTGTTCTTCTGTTAATCGGGTATCCGCTTAATCGGGTAAGAAACGCTCTGCTCGAGCCTACCCGATTATGCGGAGAGTACTGTACTGGTGTTGGGGGGAGGGGAGGGGTCATTATCATAATGCTGAGTAGATATCAGTCGCTGCAAGAATATATAAGGCTGAGAGGGCTATCACAGATAAAGCAGAGATGATGAGAAAACTTAATGGGAAACTCTAGAGTCTGTGTTCATGTTGACTTTGATAAAAGGAGTGAATTCAAGCAAACAATTGTTAAAGCTTGATCAGAAGTAGACAAAAAAAAGTTATGTAATTTCTGCTGGTTCTGAAATTTTTCTCACATTTCTCACATTTCTCACATTTGCATATTGAGATAAGACAGTGAGGTCATCACCATACAATTTTGCCGGATGTGTCAGTGCACTGTCAGAATGTGAGTGCTTTCTCACATATGGATTCTTTTAGTGAGAATATGAAAAAATTGTTATGACACCAAATACTATTTTGTGCTTAGAAATTGAAGAATGTACCATAATTTCATCAATTACATAGGAAGCAGAAAAGGTATTGACACGACTGACATGAAATAAACATAATGCATGCTAGTCTACATGTATATCTCATGAATATGCATCATGTATTTAGATCTTGCCTTGTTTTTTAATTGGTAAAAAAACTGACACAACCATTGTCATGATGCTTTACAAGAAATATCAAAGTGTGAGATTCATGAAGGATACAAAAGATGTGGCCATTATAGCCTGATAAACTGTCAAATTGTGCATAAGATGCAAGTTTGTGTTTTTTTGTTTTTTGTTGTTATTTCTTGTGTTTATAGATATGAGCCCCATGCAAACAGGTGGACTCGGGTGGCTTCCATGAGCACCCGGAGGCTGGGTGTGGCGGTAGCAGTCCTAGGGGGCTTCCTGTATGCAGTAGGGGGGTCAGACGGCACCTCCCCTCTCAACACAGGTAAGGGGCAAATTCTCTTCCTCGCATGCACCAGATGTAGGGTGGAGCTGTCCACTTTAAAGTGCAATACCACTTTGAAGCGAAGTAGAATGTGATTTCAAATAGAAGTCCATGTTTAATCTTGCTGTAGATGAAAATCTTAATGAAGGTGCAAATGTGGAAAAGTGTGACCGCACATAACCTAGTGGATTGATGTTAGCATTGGAAATGGAAGATTTTGGCTGCATTAAGAATTCAACCCAGATATGGATGATAATAATAATTGTTTTCCATCATTCTGCAAGGTTTCTGGTAAATAGATTTCAGGCTGTGCACTCATGCTTTAGTATAAGTAGGCAGAGAACTTTTGAAAATGAATGTTGTGATAAGATAATATTTCTGAAAATTGAATCTTAGTTTTGTGGTAAGTTTCAAGATGTGCCATACATAAGTAGGAAGTGCACAGCTTCAAACTTCTATTATATTTGGAGGTGAGACGTAGTATCTTAAAAGATTACTGAAAAAGCACAGACAATGCCGGTGGATATAACAGGAAAAAGAAGACCAATGTTCATTTAGTAGAGAAAAAGAACCTCTGTAGATCTGTCATGAGCCCCTAGATGAAAGACATTACATTGAGGATCTGTTAGCTTCATAGTTGACAGAAACTTTGGGGTTTTTCGTAAATGGTAGCTAATGTTGAAGAGATCGAGTGCTTATTTCTCTTTGATTGTTAATTTTTTCTTCCAATAAAAAGTTGAAAAGTATGACCCCCGCACCAACAAGTGGACGCCCGTGGCGCCGATGGGCACCAAACGGAAGCACCTCGGGTGTGCGGTCTACAACGACATGCTGTACGCGGTGGGCGGGCGTGACGAACAGACAGAGCTGAGTAGCGCCGAGCGCTACGACCCCCTCACCAACACATGGAAGCCGATCGTTGCGATGAACTCGAGAAGGAGCGGGGTGAGTTGAGTTTGGCATCATTTCTTGACATTGTGGGTGTCAGTCCTGATAAAAGGTGTCTCATTCTCTTTAATATGCAGAGAACTTTGTGTAATATGTTTCTGTGGTAATTTCTATCTCTCTGTCTGCCATATCTCTATGTCTGTGTATCTATCTATTTGTTTATATATCTATCCATCTAACACTATCTTTCTATTTTTCTGTCTCTCCATCTGTATGTCCATCTGTCTGTCTGTTTATCTGTTTTTTATGACCTGTCTGTTAATCAACTAGTATGTCGAATGTTGTAAGGATATCATGTGTGTGTGTGTGCATGTCTGTGCTTTATCTTGGGTTGGGTAGACTATTTCCATGAGAAATGGAATGTCACACAGTACATTTGATTCCTCTGTCAGACCTGTCCATACCGTAAGAATGTTCATCTCATTGTGATTGGCTCTTATTCAATGATTACTGTAATTAAATGGCTCCTGGAACAGCTTTTTTTCCAGTTCAGGATGGTTCAGTTTACAAGCCAGCCACTATTTTGCTAAAAATTTCTTTCCCTGTCTCATACAGTTTATCTTGAAAGATCAGACATTTCTGAGCAGGAACATTTTACTTTCAGATATTGATACAGAGTGGTTTTGTTTTTCTTATTCTTTTTATTGGCATAGATAAGTAATAATAATAATAATAACAATGACAACAACAACAACTAACAACAACAATAATAATGGAGTCTTTTAGTGCGCCATGTCTGTCACACAGTGGCACTCCTGGCACAGAAAGGTAAGACCTCCTCTCACATCGCTTCATTCAGGAAAAGACCACAATTGAAAGAAAGCACACAGTTACTGGAACAAAAAGTATTACTCAAAATGTGTAATTATGGCACATACTGAGACTATATCTTTGAATCATTTGACCAGATATACTGGAGGCAAGTCCTGAGCAAGTAAGAAATGACTATAATCTTCATCAGGTTTCCACACACAAAGAACATCTATGTCAGTACTATAAGAATGTTCATCTCATTTGAGCTGATATTACTTTCCTTGAACCTTCACAGGTCGGCCTTGCTGTGGTCAACGGTAGGCTCATGGCTGTGGGTGGTTTTGACGGAACGACGTACCTCAAGACGGTGGAGGTCTACGACCCGGACACGAAGTCGTGGCGCATGTGCGGCAGTATGAACTATCGGAGACTGGGTGGGGGTGTGGGCGTGGTCAAGCTCCCCCAGTCGGAATCAAATGTGTGGTAGCAGCGATGGTTCATCTCCCCCTCCCCCTCTTTTTCAGCCATGGAACCACCAGAAACCCAATCTTAAACTTGTGATTGCTACCACGGTAACTCCAATATTCCAGCAAAGCTCAACGTTTGCCCCATGATGCCATTGCGACTCGAGTGGTCTCATTACACTTTCTGATATTTAGCAGGTCAAGTTTGGTCTTGCGCATTGCTTTTGCCAGCTCTGTGCCCACCACGCCATGCCATAGCACGCATGAACAGTGCCCTCAAGGTAGCAGCAGCTCGCAGCACAAGCAAACAGAGCCTGCTTGTCTGTTGAAATGATCGTAAGGTGAAGCCAAGGAATGCTCTGCTTTCTGTGAGACTCGCCTCTGCAACTGCCCATGGCAGTGCTCAAGCTTCAAGCCCTTTGGACGTGCCACGAAAGTATATTGATGCGAGTGGCTTGAAACTCTGAGCTAGGATGAGATCGCCGTGCTTAACACATGGGAGCAACGAAGCTTAATGTACTTGTTATCCCTGTAACTCCCAGCCACTTAAATATGACACTGAGTATAAGAACTTTAAAGGAAGGATTGTGCTGGCCACAAAATATTCTTATCGTTCAAATGCATTGATCGTAAATTACATACAAACAGTAAGCACAGAAAGAAAGAGACAGATTAGAGACTCCATTCCCTGTTTTCGATTACGCCTCCTTCTAGGAAAGTGTACTGCACGCTTTCGTGGCGGAGAATTGTTCAATATGCTGACATTGTTGGAAGGGAACAGACTTTACAATTGCTAGTAGTCTGCATCACATAGACTACCCAACTGGAGCCATTATTTTGCACTACCACAGAACATAGCGTAAGACTGTAGAGTAGGACAAATATTTAAGATATATATTATTTATTTTTGTGCATGTGAAGATACTTGGTGCTCAATTAGTGGGGAAAGAAATTGAATATCACGGGCATATGGATGGTTTGACATGTACATAGAGCTTCACCAAAGTATGGTTATCTTTTTGGTAAAACCAAGGAAAACATTTGTAACCAATTCAATCTTCAATGTGCTCTGTAGCAGTTCGCAAGCAGCATGTCAGACATAAATTTGCATAATTTTAGTGTGTTTATGTTTTCGCAAGATATGATTTACCTCTATGGTTGTGGCTTTTGGAAGAGAAATTTTTGAGTAGTTATCATGACAACATACCAAATTTATTAACCTACATTCCACATTTTGGAAAGCAAAACTAAAGTTGCATGGCAGATTATCAACAAACACGGAAGCCCAGTTCAGAAAGGCTTTTGGCTTGTGTTTGACAGCGATTTGACAATAGAATGGACTGTGGGGATCTTCTGTGCGGCAAACTGAAATCCTATCCTACCAATGCAACTGTATAATAAATTTGATAGTGCCCATGTCAAATTATGGTGTGAAAGGGCCAATGAAAATTGTAAGGGGGGGGGGGGGGGGGAGGAGGTAAGAAGGCTACTGTATATATGTAAGTACCATGGAGATGAATTATCGTATTTCAGGAGAGCCACCTCTATCTGAGACATGCGCAGACAAAAATACAAGAAATTGTACATTACAATGGTTGTATATAGACAGACAGATGAGAAAAAAAATGATCCTATTTTATGTAACTGTTCATTGAATATTAATTGCAAGTGTACTGAATGGACGAGAGCTGGAAAGGTATTCGTTTGATCTAAGTCAGCTACAAGTCATATTTAAAGCTTGCAAGATTTAAAACAGTAAATGTGACGAATACCAGACCGTTGACAGATGGATATTTGCCAAATAGTTTTTATTTTTAATGATCGCTAGTGGACGTAAAACTAGAGAGCACACAGTATCAATTAATACATTATACATTTGCCTATGGACTCATACTTAATCAGGAATATTCATTTTTGTATTCCGATATAATCATTTCGAAAGATGTCTATGCTGTGTAGTGGTGCTTGGGATCTGATTAATCAGTATCATTAATTCCTTTGCAAATTTTTGGAACAATGGCTTTCTTTTCTTTGTACTGTGTGGAAGACATTCTGTCAAAGAGGAAATTTTCATGTGAAAAACTTTGTAATATTTGGCCGGGTAAGATGAATATCGCATGCTTTTAATTTTTGCAGATGATCACAACAATTTAGTGAGCACTTTAAACAGCTCACTGCTGCCACGGCAGTTATTAAAGGTCTTTGGCAGCACATACTGCAGTAAAAGATAACTGCAAATCAGACGCATTTGATATCTATGATTTCAAGATAGGTATATAGTTGGGGTACAACCGCTACATTGTATAGTAATTTCTTCACGTTCAGTAGCATTCGTGAGTGAATTTGCTGTCGTAAAATCAGATGTTTTACATTGTATGTCACAAAAACACATGGTATGGCGCTTGGGATTAGCCACAAAACTCTCATTTATATGGTAAGACTAAAATCCAATGAATGGACATTATATTTCCATTAGAATCGTTAGTTCAAAATTATTTGGGTTATTCACTTTCTATTTTTTCTTTTATATTGATTAATCACATTGTAAACATAATTTTTATTAATTTGTTTCCCAAAAATGTTGTGTGTCGTACATGTACACAGACATTCGTTTTTCTTCCATTACGTGTAGCACTCATATGTTTCTTTTAACATGGGATATCTTCATTTGTTATGAACAAAGTAAATGTTCAGTGATGTTGTTCAAATCAGTATCTGATCTCTTTTTGAGCATGGAGCCAGAAAGTAGCTATGTAAGGACCTGTAGGATCTTGTAACCATCTCATGATAATTATTAAGTGCTTTAATGAGCAAGCATTAGCTTGCCTCCATACTCCACTAGCTTGCTCTTGGCATAATGGAGGCATGTGTTTGCGTGGTGCTGTTAAAGGCACATAGCCCTGGTGGTTTAGTCAAATGCATACGCGAACGCATGGCGCAATTTTCCTACAGAGACCTATGCTATCGACTCCTCTTTAATGCTTACGCTGTGACCCATTTCCCCCAAGTCCAAAGAAGTCCGATCTACTGTTGTCAGTGGTCCGATCACAGTTCGGCTCATGATTTGGCTGATGATGACAGCTTGAGCGAACTTCTTCTGTGACGTCATACTAAGAAGCGCACACCATGGCATCACTACAGACTGCGTGACGCGCAAAAGACAACGAAAGCAACGTTACCTAGCAAGCAACACCTAGATCCTTTCTCCTGATGACAGCTCAACTTCGGCAATCTTCGTATCATCCTAATGGTGATCGGCAGTAGCACCCCAGCACCCACCGGGTCTATGTGCCTTTAATTCGATTGGCTCTGTTTGGAGCAGGAGCGCTCAAAGTAACTTGCATTGCTTCTGTTTGTTGTTTAATATTTTTTGTTTCGTTTTTTCATTAATGATGGGATAGTTGGCAAAAAAAAGAAGAAGAAAAAGAGTCTCTCAAGTTCACTCGCTTGGAAAGTATACACTGTTATAGAGATATATCTCTCCTCACTTGCAATGCAACATGATGAACAATTTTGGCAGCAGGACATGATACGACAGAGAGAAAAGACTTCACAAGATTTGTTCATTTTGAGAAAACTTTTCTCCCAACCACTGACATTGATTGTCACGACAGACTTTTGGTCGTCTGTCAACACATGTATGTATATGTTCTGAGCTTTTTCTCTATGTGCAATATATTTGGTGCATGTTAGGCTCCCTACCCCTCCATTGTATTTAAATTTTCCACTTGTATCATTATCCATTTCGTGTGTATTCACCCGTGCTTAGTGTGGAAATCGAAACATTGCGCTGTACTACGAATCTGTGTCGAATCAATTTCACTTGTCCAGCTGTGTGTTGGCATCTTCTGTCATTCATAGCTTTAGTGATGGCAGATGTGTCCTTTTATCTCAGCTATGGACAATCTGCTGAAGTACAGCTGTGGACAATCTCATGAAGAACAGCTTCTAGTTGTGGAGGCGTACCGATGTTAATTTACATTAAATTTTTACGCACAATCATGTACCGGTAAAAAAATTTGTTGGCAAGCAAATACGTTGCTGTAATTTGTAAAATTATCTTATCATCTATATTACATAAATAAACTTAACTCCAGTGGATGATTTGTAAAATGCTTGAATTCTTAACATATGAGGCATACAAGGATTTATTCCCAATATGTAATACAGTGGACTCCTGTTATAACGAAATCCTCGGGACCAGCAGTTTTCTTTCGTTATATCGAAATTTTGTTATGAACCGAACAAATAAACAATAAAAAGGCACAGAATGGATAACGTTGCAGCCCGAATTTTTTCTTTGTTTTAACCGGAATTTCGCTTTAACCATGTTCGTTATAATGGGAGTACACTGTATGTATACCGGTATTATTATGTTAATTTGAAACTTCAGTGTGCAGCCGTGCTGTTTGTTTTGCTTTTTCAGGAATTGGTCATACACTTATTCCTGTCAAAAGTTTTACGTTGTCACTGTTCTTACATGAACATGAATATCCACTGTTTTGCCCAATGGTATGACTAGTATTCACCCAGTTAATCTTATGAAAAGCAATGACATCTAAATCATACAACCGAATTATTCAGCAGTAGATATTTAATTAACACCTGAATGTTATCTGTCAGATATACAATTGATTCATATTTTCATTGTATTATTATACCATAATTATTATACATGTAATATTTCAAATTGCATAATTATCAAACAAGATTTCATGATATCACTTTATGGAAAGACTATTCTGAGCATCCTGAGCTTTTGTGTGTGTTTCACCTGTGAAGTATCTTGGGTCCTACGACCACAGCCCCAACGCATAAAGGCTCAACTCTAGTATGTTGTTTGAAACAATGTCATAAATTTACCCTCTTCAGACCAGTCAGAATAAGGCAGAACGTGACACACTTTTAGATATGATGCTCTGAGATGTGAAGCAAAAGTTTCGTCGTTGTCAGTATTGCAGAATAATGGATTTGGCATAAAGTCAACATATTGGGAGGTCTATATCCTAGGAAATATTTTAGAAGTCCAATGCATTGTATCACACGAGCCGAATTCGCATGCAAGAGTTATTTATTTTTGCATCGTGATGCTAAAACCAACGTTATTTGCCACTGTTCACACGCAGCAAGAAAAAAAAATATATATACACTGTATATGTGTATCACCAGCTGCAAATGAAGCACTCTGACTCTCAAGACTACGCATGACTATAGAATGTGAGTGTGACCCTGAGCACCCAAGTGTGCAGACATAGCGTGGCGACTTGCATTATTGGATTAAAAGAAATCAATGTTCTGTTTGGGTCCTGTTCACACATGCTGTGCAGGTCAAATTTTTATGAGAGTTTAAAAAAAAAAAGGACTGATTTTTGTAATCATGAGAATTATCTGGTAACAATCTTTTGTGCTCACATGCAAGAATGAACAGTTTTCCCACCACGTTGCAAAAATCTACATTCAGAAATCGTTACTTGCGGACGTGTGAGAACAGGACCACTTTTGCTGGGAACAGGGAAGAAAACAAAGCAAAAGAAGCAAACTTTAACTTGGCATCTTTGCCTCTTATCTTCATCTTCAGCGAAAGCGTTTGCTTTATTTTGCCTTTGTTTACGTTGTGCTTCTGCTGAAGAGGAAGTCTAGTCTCTTCACAGAAAGTTCTGCAATACCAGCACAGCAGCACCATGTCTGATTTGCTGAGAAAGACACTCACTTCTGCAAATTTGAAATAATAATTCACAGCTTATAAAGGGATGTATTGATTTATGTGTACCGTGGTATGTACATTGTGTAATACTGGTCCCATAGTGTGAGGTATTATAGGTTACACGAGTGTCGTGCAGTCTTTAGTCAAGACTTTATTACACTTGACTGCCTTGCTCATATCATTACAATGTATCTAATGTGGCCAGCTACTTGCATATTTTGTGACTTTGAACTCAATATGGCTGATGGAACTATTGCATGCATTCCATAAAGACATCAGCTGTTGTCCATTTTTTTCTTTTAATATTGTGTATAAGCATCAAGTATAAATATATATAATTATGATTATATATATGTAATTTGAAGAGATAAACATGACATTACCTGTGTGACTACATGTGCATAGGCAGACATGTTTCATAGCAATGTTGAAGAGGAAATTAATTGTTCTCTTGGAGGAAAAAAAAAAAGATGACAGTTGCCATATTGTGATTTAGAATCTCGATGGGATGGTATGTAATGATGTAGATCATTTACAAGAGATGTTAGATGTTACAGAAACTTTGACCCCAAGTTAGAGTTGTCACATGCTTTCCTCATGACAAGCGAGTAGCCATGAAATCATTGGAAGACAGGCTAGGAGAAACGACTAGTAGATCTGTGTGGCTACGTTATGTTTAAAAGTTTTGTCTTTAAAGCATAGTAATCTATGTTCATCTACCAGTAAGTTTACAAGAATTAACCTCAACACTCAAAAAAGAGAGAGAAAAAAAAGACTGAATTCACAATATTCCTGAAATAATAGCTTACATTTATGCGTGCACCATGGCTGATCAATATTTTGCCACGTTCACTGATTTTTTAAATAAAACCAGTATATCCTCCCTCTCTCTTCATATATATATGTATATATAAATATACACAGACACAGACACACAGGCACACACACACACACACACACACACACACACACACACACATATACACACACACACACACATATGATTGCACTGACATTGTGACCCTATAATCTACTGCCACACATTGATGTTTTATGCATGAAGACTTTGTACGAGACAAGTACAGTGTATCTACAACATATCCTGTTGTTCGCTCTCTTCCTACCACTTTGCACAATCTTTATTCTTTCCTTGGGAATATGTCAACGTCAATGATAAACTGCCCGCCATTTATTTTACGTAATTCAATATTAAGGACCGATTATTATAATTTCTGGAAACTCTACATCACTGATAGTTGTATATGACCAACAAGAAAGAAAACAGGAGAGATTTAAAAGAACAAACAAACAAAAACCTTCCATGCTTGGTTACGCAGTTTCTGAAAAATGTATTGTTTTGTTGCTTTGAATTGTGAATTAGTATTTGAATGTTCCTTCAGATTGGTAGGATGCTCCTGTAATTAATTCTTGGGGCAAGCTGTGATGTATGTATTTGTACTCACGAGGTGATTGTGGATTCTCAGTTTAAGGTGAGAACACGCATATGTGCTGTATCGGGTGAGAACGAATTCAGACGAGTATGTTCTGAATGTGTGACACAGGTTTTTCAAATCAGTCGGTTGGCTAGAGGCCCATACTGACCAAGAGATGCCAATGCTTGGAATAAAAGATATTTACCATGCTAAATATTTGCTTTGTCTTTTCTTTTTGGTCATAGGTGAAAAGCGAGGAGAGTCAGAGATTTGAAAAGGTTATGTGAAGAGGTCAAAGGTCGAAAAGTAAACAAAGATATCAGCTCTTTAGTAAAGAGCTAAGTATACTTGCAAGATGCCAGTGAGAAAGAAGATACAGTGTTTGATTATCTAGGGTTTTTTTGTTTGTTGGTTTTTTTTTTTTTTTTTTTTGGGGGGGGGGGGGTCTTGATAACATAAAATGAAGTATCATATATAAAGAAATTATGCAAGTGAACAGCTGAAAACAGAAAAGAAAAATAGACTGGACCTGTGTGTATGTTTATTTGTGCTGGTCGTGAACATTACATACACAGTGAACTAGTCTCTCAAACTTGTATCTGTGTTGGCATATTTTAGTGAACATGGTCTTCAGCATTTTTTTTTCTTTTTATGACCTCTACCACTTTGATAGTTTGCTTGATCAATAGTATATATAGATTAACTTAATCAACCAATAGAAATATACAGTACAGTCTGTAGTACATTTTCAAGAAAAGCAAGTTGTATTTATCAATATTACATACAAGTGAAATCTGTCACATTATGTCAATGTTTTCATGGTAAGTCTGCGGTTCATTATTTCTGACTAGGCAATCCCATTATGTTGGACTAAAATCCCAAGGTTAGTACCCTCTGTGGAAGTGGAACCCAATACAGTACAAAGGGGAAGGAAATACGGAGTATTCCATCGCAATGGTTGAAATGCCATTAGTGGATGTATAACCTCCCAGGGCAGCTAGAAGCAAGACAATGCTGCTCTTGCAAGTAGAGGAATATATCTCTCTCTCTCTCTCTCTCTCTCTCTCTCTCTCTCTATATATATATATATATATATATATACATATATTCATATATATATATCGTCTCTGGGGCGACAAGACCTCGTATCTACAAAATGTCAAATGTTCAGGAGAGCCAAAAAACATGACAGCCAAAGCACTGTGGCGAATGGGATAGCCTTTCCTTTGACATGCCGTGGTGGCTTCATTTTTGGAGTAAGAAAGTTGGGATCTGGACAGGAAATCACTTAACCCATTATTTGACCATTAATCCAAAAAAGTGATTTTCACCAAAATTGCAGATACAAGGTCTTGTCACCCCAGCGACGATATATATATATATATATATATATATATATATATATATATATATATATATATATACATATATGTATATATAAAAATTATATTCATATACAGTGTACGTGTATATATGACTGTGTGATGCTGAAAGAATCAAATTGTTGTTTTGTGCACTGCAAGTATACACACAATCTGGATGACAGACTGCAAATAAATGAAATATTAATGGTAAACAAAGGTAGCACACTTAACTTGGCAATTCATTTGTTTACACATATGTTACATTTTATTTACAAAATTGAGAAATCAAATTGCAAGAAAACATAATAATAACAAACACTGAATTTGCAGTAAGACTTAAGAACAGGCTTAATGTTGCCAACATAATCATGGTGAACTGCCACAAACAATTTTGCTAATTTTCCTTTTGCCATAATCTTTCAAAGAATACAATGCACCACAGATATAGAGAAAAAAAATTAAATTTAAATTAAAAAATGTGAAGTCACTCGACACTGATTATCTATTTGAAAAAACCCCCCAGAAACAACAAAGGTTGAAAATCATTCCTCAGAAAATAAAGGAGTCACTTCATAATTTGTATGTTTTCAACATACCCATGTGTGCATTCACAGCTACTGGAATAAATATTTGTACATGTCTTCGGCACATGCGGTCAACCTCGCTGAAGTTGACCTCGCATAGATAGAATAATTGCCTAAGTTGGTTAGGCACTGGGGTTTCAGCGGTGATAGATTCTACTTAAAATTGCTTTGAGTAAGACAGAGATATCTTAGGTTTCTTGTAGGATGTCATAGGGTGTAATAACTCCTACTAAATCCAGTCTCATTGATGCACCTCTCTGGGAAAATGCATGATTTTAGTTGAATCATAAAACACAGCTGATCTAGCTCAAAAAAGAGAAGAAAATGAGTACGCAGAGGAATAATTGCCACTTCTCATCGCCAACCAAGAAAAGCAGCTGACCAAACACTTTGTACATAACTACAATATTAACCCGTTGAGGGACACGTGAGTTTGCTACAACAAGCATTTCCCATAGACACCTGCCTGGTCATACTCGGGACTTGTCCTTAATGGATTAATGGTGGCTCAAATTTCAATGGTAATTTGTGAATGATGGTTCACAGGCCACACTTTAAACCGAGGGTTCTCCTTATCGCAACTGATTCGACAAAGAGTGAAGATCTTTTCGTAGATGGCTTCGTGTCCACAATGTTGTACAGATGGCGTAAATCACTTCTTGTTTGACGCGTGGTGTCGAGTCCACAGCGGTTTGCAGAAGTCTGGCATTCCATGTTAGTATCAAAACAGGTGAATCCTGTTCCAAAATGGCTTTACACATAGTGGGCCCTCAAAGTTGGCTCGCCGATGCGATGGTTCCAATGCTGGTAGATTTTCATGGCTGCTTTGCATTCCAGTTGTGATTTAAAGATGGCTTTCATGGTGTACATGGTTGCGATTAAGAGTGAGCCATTCACACTGATAGTGAAGAATTATGACACCCAAAAAGTCAAAGACTGGAGTGTCATTTTGACGTTAAATTCACTGTGACAGTTTGCATTGAGAATGTTCATCACAAAAACATATTAATAAACTTTGTAACAATACTTCCTCTTGGGTGCTTGGATCCGCCATTTGCATGCAATAAACTGCCCAGCCAATTATGCTCGAATCATGCTCGTATGTCACAGTGGCGGCAAGAACTCGTCTTTTTTTCTTAAACTCCACAATTTTTCACTGCAGTGCAAATGGAAAGGCTAAACATCCGAATATCTTTATACGTGTAGTTTACAGTGAGATTGTGCCTGAAGCCTGCTTAAGCATTTTTTTTTTTTTTTTTTTTGTTGTTGTTGTTGTCACAAATCTGAAGTGACTTGCTGGCACGATGAGTTGAATTTTCAGCTTCATAACACCAGCTTGCCTTTACAGCCAGTCCAATATGCATCTATTCAAATGTGTTGTCGTATACTACAACTTCCCTCTGGTCCTTGTGTCTCGTCTTGGTTATGCCACCAGCTGGAAGGGGGAAAAAAATACAAAACAACAGAAATTAATACAAAATTTACTGATTCATATGAGTGATTTCTTCACTTCAAACATGACAGGGATATAAAAAAAAAATAAACACATCTGCTGACCATCAAATGATAAAATGAAAATCGAAAGTAGGATGCGTTCTTAGCATAAGAGTCATTAAGACATACTGGAAAGGAAGGGTAACTATGCTTATCCCTACATTCAGTAGATGATAGAGCCGGGGGGAGGGGGGTGGAGGGACGGCAATGAAGGGATTATTAGATTAGGCTGAAATTAAGCATGCTCTATAACCATATTTTGTCCATGCTTAACGTCAACTTTCAAAGCAGTAGCATTATCCTTTCAAACGTTTTTAAAGTTGAAAGTGAAGACCACGTAAAAGATGTTTACAGAAATTTCTAAAGAAATGAAAAGGGGCCTCTAAGACATATCTAGTGACACTATTCTACAAAGAAGTGTTCTAAAAACAACCTGCTAAAAACATGCTTTCCTATTCATTTTATTATCCTAAAACCTAAAAATTATGTAGAAAAAGAATACACGTACACGTAGCTCTTTCAGAAAATATGAAAAACTAAAGATTGCCTGGGTTGACCCTTTCACCTTTTTTTGAGTCCTCCAATAAAATCAAGTCGGGCAACGTTTTGCCAGTTTGTGATGCATGGTCAAATTTGAATTATATGCCATTTGCCAGTGTGTTCTCACCCAGTTTTGTCCAGGGAGAGTTGGTGTTGTTCTGGACGGCCTCCAGGGAGGGCTGTCTCCGGGCAAGAGCTACCTTCAGCGTCATGCCCTTCACCATATTGCCGTTCATCGCTTCGATGGCGCTGTCCGCCGCATCCAGTGCGTCAAACGTGATAAAGGCGCAGCTGGAAAGAAAACGGAGGATCATGAATAGCAGCCATGAAGCAAATGCATTTACATTGGGTGGTTACATCACTGGCAACTAGCTTAGAAACATATGCTTGAAATATTGAACTACACAGATCTTTTGACAAAATTACATCAGAAATGGGTAACGCAATAGTCAAATACTTACATACATTGTAGTTTGAAAAAAAAATTGCATTGCACTAATACTACTTCTTATGACCAGCGTTATTAGCCTACCCCCCCCCCCAAAAAAAAAAAAAAATGTCTAATTGCACGAGTTTTTCTCACAAAACATGACATCATATGAATTCAAACATTCAGAGTGAAAGGAGGTTTACTTCTGATTTGATTCAAGGAAGATTTTTTTTCTTAACGGAGTACCAGTAAAATTCCAGTGTAAATGATCTAAAGTGTTGATACCTCACTGTGGTCAACAATAATCCATTTATAATGACCACCACAGGGCACATGGAAACACAGCTGCATGCATTCTATCTTTTAGACTTGTATCAGATAGTCCCATCTTGAGAGACAGACTTCAATTTGTCGACATATCGCTAAAAACATCCAACTTTTGTGGCAGGCAGTGGGGAGGGGGGGGGGGGGAATCTCATTACACGAAATCAGAGTGAAACAATTTCATAAATATGATTTAAACTTTTAGAACATTTTTCGTAGCAGTTAGTCTTGTACTTTCTGTCCGGTTCCAGGGAGATGTTTGCGATGGAGCCAAACTTTGAGAATGTTTCCTTGCACAGCTCCTGGTTGATCTTTGGACAGTAGACATATATCGTGTTTCCTCGCCGCCTTCCGCTGAATGACGTCTCTTGATCTGTAAGGAAAGTGAACACGATTGAATACTAATGAATAATGCAGCAGTTGGCATCTATTCCATAAACTTTTACCACATTCTGTATCCTTATTGCCATTATTCATTAATCCAATAACTGACATCATATTATATACATTGCAATAGAAAAATAACAGAACAGCCATGCAAACATAGAATATAGGAATTAAATGTGTAAGAAAAACAAAGAGTTCAGTTCCTCAAGGATTGATAGACTGAAAATTCTTCACATTGCTACAGATAAAGACACAGAATATGAGTATTTGCCAAGTTAGGATGTCCCTCACAGGATTGCAGATGCAAGAAGCATATCAGGGCAATAACCACTCCCCCCCCCCCCCCCAGTAGTGATAAGGTTAGAGTAAAAATTAGGGTTAGAATTTGGCTTAAGGTTAGGATTAGGTTCAGGATTAGGATTAGGGTTACGGTCAAAGTGTCCGAGGTAATTGCCCAGGGGGTAATTGCCCTACACCCGCAAGAAGATAACAATGGTGAAAAGTCCCTGCTGATCATCTAATTCTGCTTCATTTCAAATGTCCATATCATTCTTTGGTATTCATCAACAGATACACAGAATAATATGTACATCACAGTTTGATCACAATGACACGTTCTTGGGTTACATGATAATTAACTGCAACATAGACTGTAAACTGATTTTTTTTACAAAGGATGTACCTTGGTCTTGAGGAGTTACCCACTGTACAATAAAAATCTTATCATCTTTTACTCACTACAAGTGTACCACATATCTACTAGATAACTTACTGGATTCTCGCTTTTCATCTTCCAATGTCCCTTTGCTGACAAATCTGTGTGAGAATAACCGGAAAAATAGCAAATGTGTCTGTATTGTTTAATAGAATAATACATCTGTGAATAAAATTTCAGAGCACCCAATCTTTTAGATAAACAACTGTGGTTTGTGAAAATCTATGGGAGTCTTATGACAAAAAAAGGGCTTATCTAAACTTGTTAATAACAGATTGTGTGGTATTAAATGGGTATTATCATCATCCCATATTCAGGGTTAACAGCAAACTTTGATCTTAATTTTCAGAAAACTGTAAAATGCCATGGCAGTAAAACAAAATATCAAGTGGTTTATAGGAGTGATTTCCTTCATTTTCAATGCCAAACCAGAGGGCGGTTCAGGCAAAATCTGGGTAACTGTCATTCTACCATCTAATGGCATCTTTCAATAAAAGCTGCTTGCAGTTGTGAGTGCATGCAGGTGATGGCTTCTAAATGTGAGCATGTGATATCAAAGTAAATGCTTAGTGGGGAAAGCAGGAAGAAAATTCACTATCAAAGGCATAGATAACTACAACATGAATGTCTACTCCAGCAGTATCTCATCTGATTGATTTGAAATATTTAACACAGTGTGCTGTACAGCCCCCCTCCCCCCCTCAAACCCCCCCCCACACAACAACAACAACAAGCAAACACACAAATAAACAAACTAACTTACTAACTAACTAACAAAACATCAGACTGCTTAACAAGAAGCAGTCACATTGGGTGTGACTGCATAAAATCATAAAATCACCATATCTTTTCAAACAGTAAGTACTTAAGCATCAAAGGTGAATCCGGAAATCTTAATCACCTAGTATATAACGTCTGAAGAGATCCTTGTCATTTGATTGGTTGTTTGACATTGATCATTCGGTCCATTTCACTATGACGTCATCATCCGTGCAATCGTGGCTCCATTTACCATGCAATTTTGGATCCCTACGATTTGCTTCATTGCACGCTCGCTGAGAGCCCGGCACACTACGCGTGTAAAACACTTGCGTTTGCAGTGTGTATGCTACAGCACAATAGCGGAAAGCGCTCAGATTCTCTCTTGTTTCTAAATCAATAATACGTCAAATGACAAGGATCCATTTTAGGCGTTACATAAAACAAATAATAAATGTTTTTCATTTGTGAAATGGACAGAATATTTCATTCGGTGAAAGATGAAATGTTTGATCCATTCAACTTGGCTGCGCCTCGTTGAATGGATCATTTCATCATTCACCCCATGAAATATTCCGTCCATTGCACTCATAAACATTCATTATTTGTATACTATTTTTCGCACACCAAATAACGACCAGCTGCTCCGTCCTATAAAACTGCAGTAAAAAAAAAAAAAATAATAATAATAATGAAAACTAAATTTAAAAAAGTGAAAAACACACACTCCTTCAAACTGAAGAAAAATTCATTGTGGTGATATTTCATGGCAATAGCAAGACTTTTCCATTTTTTTACCTGTCATATAGTCCTTTGTGTTTCTTCATATCTCCCCCTGATGAAGAGGAATGGTCATCTGACCCCCGAGGACTTGACCCCGAGGCATTGAAAGGTTGATATGCTGGAGCTCCACTGGACTTGTCTGGATCACGAAGCCTCTTTTCAAGGTTGCGAGATCTCTTGAAGCCTTTTTCTTTATTTTCTTGCTTTGTCTGCTTTGCTTGCTGATTGAGAACAATAAAAATGCATAGTTCCTTGGTTTGTACATTGTGTATAATTTGTTTTTATTCCAATAAGATGAATAATTCTAATGAACAGAGATTTCTCATCATCAACAAGCTGAAAAGTACTACAAATGCATCCCAAAATCAATTCCTATGTGCAAACATTTGATACTACAGCTCACATGCATTTTGAAATTGCATTAATAGTCGGGGATAACCACATGATCCTGTTGATAAATGGTTCTGCATGAAGTCTTCTTTTTACTCAGGTATTCCAACTTCAAACTTGATTTGATTTGATCACACACTTCACATTTCTCGAGAATCAACTCTATATGCACCACAGTGTAAACCCCCTGTGTGCCACATTATTTTGAGACTGCACCATAGGCATGCTTTGGTTTTTCAAATCTATGTAACTTTTTATAGATTTTTGTTACCTGGACATGCAAAGAGCAAAGTTGCAGAGAAAATGCCAAGCTTTGATATGATGTAAATTTTATGACAAATCTATGTTTACTGTATACGCTGTTATTTCCGCGTACAGATATTTTCGCCAATGACGAGGTCATAGACATTTTTGCGAGATATTGTTTTCCCAAATCGACACCGACACTTACGTTAATGCCCTATTAACAAAGTGCAAGGAGACATTTGTGCGTGTTGTTAAATTCATGATCCAACCGAGATTCGCAAAATTCGCGAAAATCAAACCCTTGCGAAAATAACAGCTTACACAGTATCTTTCTTTGAAATTACCAGTAGCTGCTATAATCCTTCAGGCACACAAAACAGTGACAGAAATTCAGAATTTACTCGCAAATCCAATAGCAAACGCCATTTGATGATATTCAATCACCACTCAATGCAAGCTACACGTGCTAGAGGAAGAAAATCACAAATGAGGCTTCCATTGTAATGCAGCATTTTGCAATTTACTGGTAGGTTTGGGCAGGTTTGTGCGTTTGAGCAAAATATGCGAACTTTGCACACCATTGACTAAGTCAGGCGTGCAAATGTGGCACTTAAAGAGTAAAAACACATACCTGGGCAGCAAGGATCTTTTTAGCCAATTCCCTGGCATCCTCTTTGCTTGTTTCAGCAGCTGTTGAGAAAGGGACGGGAAAAGGGAAACAAAATTTTCAGATGACATTTCCAAGACACAAATAAACACACACACACAAGATAAAAATCATAATCATAACAAAAATAGGCATCTCTACTGCACCATCTACCCATAGTTAAATTATTCTGAGGCACATTATGAAATAGGAGGACAAGGAGAAACAATGCAATATGCTACAGACAATTACAAACTTGTGTCAGCTGTGTGGTGTATGCTTTTGTGAAAAGGACTGTTTTTCAGGTTAGCTTTGAAAGAATCCAATGTTTGCATGGAACAGATACGAACACAGAACTGATTCCACAAACATAGTGCAACATCTGAGAGGGCTCAGTCTGCAAAATGATAAATTCGTTCTTTGAGTTACAAAGTTTGTTCTTATCTGCAGAAATTAGAGTAACAAGACATAATTGTTGTAAATATCCTTCTAAATTGTCTCTCTTTCTTTGGATACCATACTATACTCTTTTACTCTTCATTTGAAACTAGCATTTTAAGAAACAACCATTTTACAGACAACCATCATGTGATACAGGCCAACATTTTGATTTGCGAAAGCGGTAGAATCTAGAGCTGTGGAAGCAAAGCAACAGACCAGGAAAAATTAAAAATTTGAGAAGTAAGCTGCATTTCAGTTTACTTAAAGATCCCATTTCAATGATTATCAATTTTGTTTGTTCATTTTTCCATCTGAGAAGATGGCTGGATAGCCGTATTCAGCTATGCAAAGCTAGTCTTCCATGGGGTCCAGTTGAATGTGAGGCAGGTCCACTTCATCGGGTTAAACACCCTGCTCTTTGCGATGAATGAATGAAGCGGGATCTTTTACATGCATGAGTTGTGACTCTGTCACACACGGGACCTCCATTTTATGTTCTATCCGAGGGACAGAGTGTTTTGCCTCTTGCCAGAGGGGACGGTATGATTACACACAACATTGCTCAGTCCAGACTCGGGTTCAAACCTGGGTCCTTTGGATCGTGTGGCAGATGCACTACCGACTGAGCCAACTCAACACCCAGTTGATGAGAGTGCTAGATCATTTAGACATCGGTCAATTTTCACTTAGTTGTAACAATTCAAGACCAGTTATGTATAAATATGTTCTCATTTAGAATGTAGGACAACATTAGTTAAATTTGTATTTTATAAGTCACAGACATAACCATATGCAGGAATATTTTTCTAATGGGACAAGAATTATGTTCAAATGTTGTTGTTGTTGTTGTTGTTGTTGTTGTTGTTGTTGTTTTTTGTTTTTTGTTTTGTTTTGTTTTGTTTTGTTTTGTTTTGTTTTTGTTTTGTTTTGTTTTTTTTTTGGGGGGGGGGGGACACTCCGCCAGTGAGGGAGTGAAGCAACTGAGCAGGGAGAGGGTGTGTGAGGGGGTATCACCCTCCTAGATGAGGGAGATTATGCATTCTTAAAACTAAAACTCAACGATCTATATTTAAATGCACACTTTTGGGGGAAATGTTTGGAAAATTTTTCAATAAAAAGTAAGGAAAATTAATATTTCAGGGCACTGCAAATGGCAAAGGTATAATATCTGTCACCTCTTTTTCCACATGTGCATCTTCACTACACAGGTATATATATGAAGTCTATGGAGATGGACCAAGGCCAAGGGGGGATGGTGTGGAGCTTTTGTACTTTTAGAATTGATACTATTCTAAAAGTGGGTTGGATAATGATCTGGTATGCACTATTTGGGGAAGTACGAGAACATTTTCAGTCATAAAGTAAGAAAAAATGAATATTCAGACAGTGTGACTGGCTGTATTTGTGGTATCTGTCTCTTTTTTGCCATGTGCATCTTCCCTGTGCTGTACTAATACAGTCCATCCCCTTCCCACACACCAGGACACAAGGGAGCTTTCACATCTTTAGAACTAACAAGCAGCCTGTAGTGTAAGCAAAAATGATTACAGCCTACACAAAATCTTTATAGATTTTTACTTTAGTGGCAACACTTACCTCATTCATTCATTCATTCATTCATTCAACCATTCCTCTTAATAATACCTCTTCATTACCTCTTTCAATAAATTCATACCTACCTCTTTTAGTTGCTGTGGGTTGGGGAGTTGTTGGAGTTTGTGGGTTGGATTTACTTTGCCTCAGCTGCTGTATTGCCTTTTTCTGGAGTAAAAGTCATAATGAGCATTAACACATCAGTTCGGGAAACCCACTCACAAGGGGGGCCCCTCCTTATAAGTAACCCGTCCCCCTTATAAGTAACCCCGTCCCCCTTATAAGTAACCCCCGGGGCACCCCTTATAAGGAGTCTCCACGCTTTTTTGCAATGTAACGCGAAAATGAAAGGACTGCGGCAATTCGCTTGATTATGTCCATAAAGCTTCACAAGTTTCCTAGTTACTCACGAAATCTGAGCAAAATCGGTTTGAGGCATCATATCTAAAATCATGGATTTAAATGCGATGTCAAACGACCCATGCGAATGCTGAAATGCGAGCGATTACTGGCGTGAGTGTCGCCAGGCGCGGCGGCGCGGCAATGCTTGAGTGCAGACGTGGCGACTGAGTACGGTACTCGGTCGCCACGTCTGCACTCAAGCATTGGGTGATTTCAGGTTCGGTGCTAGTGCTAGTGCTAGTGCTAGCCCCCGAATAACAGCGTTAAATCGAGCTCCAACACCGACGGTCAGATTAACGAGGCGATACCGATCAAAATTATCGATTACCAGCACTAGGTGTTGGAATCACAGCACCGCGAGCTCCGCGGGAATTGCGCGACGAAAAAAGTGATTGCGCGTGATTACAGTCAAATATTAAAAGATGTAGCCATAATTGCTTAGTTTTAGGGACATAGTGGGGAAGAAATATTAAAATGCCACAAATTTCATCCACTCCCCAAAATACAACTATCTTAATTTTGCTCCCAGGCTCAGATTTATGAAGCCATGTCGAGAGTGTTCGTGTACGTTACGTGGGCGACCACTGCATTAGCATAGACTTTGCACGTAAAACGTGCATCTATTATGGACGTGAATATGAGTCTCGCACGGCAACGCTAACACCAGCACCGAACTTGAAATGACGAAAATGTTAATCCCTAGGGGCTAGTGTTAGTCAATGGCGAAAAAGCACGTAAATCGCTGACACAATCGGCGGAGCTCGGTTCAGCAGACGACATTCAACACCGAGCCCAGCACCAGCAACCGGAAATACGTCATAATTTTGAGGTCAACTCCCAACACCGACGTGATTTCAAGTTCGGTTTTATCGCCGGTGCTAGTGCTGAGATAGCACTAGCACTAGCACTAGCACCGAACTTGAAATCACCCATTGCCGCGCCGCCGCGCCTGGCGACACTCACGCCAGTAATTGCTCGCATTTCAGCATTCGCATGGGTCGTTTGACATCGCATTTAAATCCATGATTTTAGATATGATGCCTCAAACCGATTTTGCTCAAATTTCGTGAGTAACTAGGAAACTTGTGAAGCTTTATGGACATAATCAAGCGAATTGCCGCAGTCCTTTCATTTTCGCGTTGCATTGCAAAAAAGCGTGGAGACTCCTTATAAGGGGTGCCCCGGGGGTTACTTATAAGGGGGACGGGGTTACTTATAAGGGGGACGGGTTACTTATAAGGAGGGGCCCCCCTTGTGAGTGGGTTTCCCGAACTGACATCTCTTTTCTCATGAATGATTCATAACCACCTGATTGGCAGAAGATATTCAGTGTTGTAACAACTAAACTAAGATACTAGAGCTCTAGACTAGATAAAATAGATAGAAAATTAAATGATATACTTACGGCTAGATCTAAAGTATTTTAAAGATACAAAATTAAAATCAAAATGACTATCATCAAACTATAGTATAATCATAATCTGGCCCTACAGGTACAGGAAATGTCAAAGTCAAAGGAGAAATTCCAGGCATTGATTTGTGAACTAGACAGACCATATTTTTAGATGTCATGCACAAATGCATAAATGTAACTGTTAGTATTATTATTATTTACCACGAACTACACGCACGGTATACGGTACTAGTTAGTACACCTTACAGCAATATAATAGTGTGGGACCACACAGTTTTTACCTTCTTTCGAAGCTTGGCAAATTTCTTCTGCAGCATCTCTTCTTCTTCAGTTAATTTATTAGAATAACCCATGGCGTCTCCTTGGTAATCATTAATCCCTATCGCTATGAAGATCTGGACACTGTGTAAAGTCAAAATATGATTTAAACTTATCGACGAATTAAGCGAGGATACTCAGTACAGCAGTGTCACCAGACGTACTGTACATGACCCATAGAGATATATACTAAGAACACCTCTATGACATGACCACTCTGTGACGCGAACGACGCAGCCTTCCGGATTGGATATGAATATACAGCTGTCTCGCGCTCGTGTGTAATAAGAACGCTATTTTTGGCCTAATTAGCGTCGTCTTGGCGTTCGCGTCGCATATCTAAAGCTCGCTATTGGCCGAGTCCTGTAATTCAATTCAATTCAATTTATTTGTTCAATGCCACCAAGAAAACAAATTACAGAAATTGTAATACCTCGGTATTGGGTGAAGACAAGAAATCAATGATTACACAAACATGACAGATAGCTAAAAAGAGTTAACATATACTAGTACATAAAGTGGAAAAGATAGGAGTCCTGCTGAGAAGCAAAGCTTGTAAATTGCAGAAACTCCTATTTACAGATACAAAACAAAAAACAAAAAAACACCAGATACACAAGACTGGAAAATTCAGCCTGAAAACTATATACAATATATACATACAATATGCGAAAATGAAATGATAATTGTGGGGGGGGGGGGGGAGAAAGCACACTAACAGATGTTAAAAAAAAAACAAAACATGTATTTAAACAGAATAAGGGATTGAATAATGGGAAGAAAAAAAAATAACTTGGACTTGGACACACAGTTACAGGGACAAGAGTAAAGAGGGTGAAATAAAGGCAATGCCTTACAAGATATCCAGTGCTTAACTAAGATGCAGCTCAGCATTAATTAATGGAAAAAAAAAGTAAAACCAATAAAGCAGATTATATCAAAAAGCCTACATATATCTAATTATTCATAAAGATGTGAATTTAACACTCAGCCCTACCGGTATTTAAAGATTACAATTTATGGAACTTTATCAACAGTGGAAACACATGTACAACATGTATGTATTCCCTCTGACAAATTTCAGAGTGTAAAAAATAAAAAATTAAAAAAATATACAGGTTCAAATTTCAATACACAGAAGCAAGGTCAAAATATTTGACACAAGTTGTATGTCACACAAATCTTTTGTACAGTAGGACCTCAGTGAACAACAATTTGAAAAAGGTCCCAATTGCTATTCTTAAAACAGACTCACATTATGCACAAAAATGTATGTTTATAACTATGCAAGTTATTTCATCTGAAGTACAGTAATACAAAAAAAAAAAAAAAAAACCATCAGGATTCATTGTATCTGTCAAGAAGATAAGATTTCATGTAGTTTACATTCATCATTAATTTCATGGATTTAGAACACTTTTTAGCATACATCTTAACTGGTAGTGTGATTTTTCCCAACATTTTTGCCATTTTCATTATGAGAATATTAAATATCAAAATAATTTCAGTATCTTCACTTGATTTATTCAGAACATTATATATTTAGCAGCTCCCTGTTAACTCAGCTGTCCCTGTGATCACACAGTGTAGGATCCAGTTTAAAATGAATATTTACTCAGTGGCAATGCAGATGAGCACATTACCAAGATTTTGTGAATCAAGTTAACTCCTTTTTTTTTTCCTTTTTTTTGCTTTCTTTACAGCCTGTAATGTACTCAGAGAGTCGATAAAAATAATGACTGTTCCGGTATAGGCCCCCTATCGCGTACATGTACAGTATATGTCCCCCCCCCCCCCCCCCCAAAAAAAAAAAAAAAAAAAAAAAATTACAACGGGGCCCTTCGCAATGATATCTTTGAAAATAGTGAATCAATCTAAATACAAATTCAGGGTATGAAACTATAACTCATTGCCCATATCTTACAGAAAACCCCACTCGATTTGCTTTAGTGGTCAAAGAGAAATACGGAATTTTGTAGAGGATGTCGGGAATCTCTTCTGTCCAAGTTCTGTCTATTATTCACACACAAGATCATCGAAATGCTAAACTCGTAAGAATCCGATTCATGACATGCTTTACAACAATCCACATTTTTCTGTGACCGCTTCACCAAATCGAATGGGGATTGCTGCAAAATAGATCTAAAATGTTGTATTTTAAGACCCTGAAGTAGCATTTAAAAAATTTAATCATATTGGGCGTTATCAATGCAAAAATCTGATTGTAATTTTTGGGGGACATACTGCAGTAAGTCGCCCCAAAAATTACAATCAGCTTTTCGAATTGATAACACCCAATATGATCAACCTGTCTAAGTGCTACTTCAGGGTCTTAAAATATAACATCTTAGCTCTATTTTGCAGAAAATCCCATTCAATTTGGTTAAGCGGTCACAGAGAAATGTGGATTGTTGTAAAGCATGTCATGAGTCTGATTCTTCCAATTTTAGCAATTCAATGCTCTTGTGTGTGAATGATAGACACTGAGAATTTGGACAGAAGAGATTTCCGACATCCTCTACAAAATTCCTCATTTCTCTTTGACCACTGAAGCAAATCGAATGGGGTTTTCTGTAAGATGTGGGCAATGAGTTATAGTTTCAAACCCTGAATTTGTATTTAGATTGATTCACTATTTTTATAGATATCATTGCGGAGGGCCCCGTTGTAATTTTTTTTTTTTTTTTTTTTTGGGGGGGACATACTGTATAGCTATATTTTGCTACAGTATCCAAGTCAAGTAAAGTGATATAGCAGTCAGTTCGGCTCAATAAACGGATATGTGACGATCTGTATATATAATTATAATTTTGTTATTTCATGTGGTGAAAAGTAAAAAGATGTTGAGGTACGTCCATTTTAGGGAGAATTTAACCCATCAGCGGGGGGTATGCTTATATTTTACATATGTATGCGGTTCCATTTAGTGAGTACCGTATTTTTTTCTAACGTTGTTTGTTGAAGAAATGAGGGAGTATCCTATTTAGACAGGATTTCCAATAGTTCAATACAAAAATGATGGATTTTGGAGGAGCCACTTTGGAAAGGGAGACACTTCGATGCATTAATTTGTGATTTCTGGATATTTGAAAAGTCATTTACTGTGTTCAGTGTCCTCTGATAGACCAAAGGGTCATTAGTCAGGTCGCTTAACGTCAAATTTTGAGATTGTACCTTTACACAGCGGATAAAAGCACCAAATTTGGAGAGCTGACTCCTCAGGACCTACTAATTGATATTTGAGTAGGAGCCCTCTGCAAAATATTTCATGGTATAAATGCTGAATTTCATTTTGCAGAAAATTTTGCGGGCATAAAAATTTCGCAAAAGCAATTCGCAGAAATTTCATACTGCAAAAAAGACTGTCGGCTCCAAGTCACGAAAATTTCATGCCATGAAAATAACTCAGTATCTATGTATCTGAGAGAGTAAAGTAAGCTTTTCACTAAGCGACCTGACTATATCCGATTGCTCTGATATCGCCATGAAAAGGCAGCAGTCTTGGATTCTTTATTAGGCGATTATTCTTGTCTTTTTTTTTTATTCTAAACTTTTTGTTTAGCTGTCATTGACCTACGGAGGTCAAGAAAGATTTCCCCATTGTGACTTCGAAGGTTGATTCCAGGACCAAAATTTGGGCGACCCGGGGGTCACAGGGCACCCACTGATGTCAAGCCCTGTATTCATGCATTTACATGTATGATTCATACAATATACAAGATTAGTTTCCTCTTTCAATCCATCATTATCATCATTGATGTCACCACCACAAGATGGTGTGAGTATTTAGAATATTGTTGGTAATAAAGTTTGCATATTTGTGGCACAAAACTATGTTCTGAATATAGGGAGTTGAATACAGATACACACACACACACACACACACACACACACACACACACACACACACACACACAAATACTTGGTAAACATCTGAACAGCCACACTGAAGAACTGCATTCAGCTGACTTGAGTAAACCAGTAGAAACTGAACTAAATACACAAACACACAAACACACATATACACATTAAGAAAACGAGACAGGTATACATGATAAAGACGTAGTCACTCATGAGAAGTTAGAAATACTGTTGAATTTTTAATGTGATCATTCACATTTCATTTTCATCTCTTACAAATAATGTTACATTACACAATCATTTTACAAAGTGTGATTTCATCTTGTTTCAGGCTGTAATCTAATGGTCCCATCTGTCCAATTGTTCTCATTGCCTTTAGACTTCATAGGGACACACTGCTATTCATCAATCTTGAGTCCTAAACGTACTATAAAATCCATGATGAACATTTCCATCTTTCAAGTTCCTACACACTTGCACTTTGTGTGAACTGCGCAGGGAAAAATTGACTGGGATGAGTTTGCGACGGCAAGCAAATTTACTAAACACTGTTCTCTTGTCACAAGTAAAAAAAAAAGAAAAAAAAAGACACAAATCTCAAGGATGTTGCATTCAAATGAAAACATGGATAAGATTTAAAACTGTGTAACCATGGAGACAAGTTATGGTTCCATGATGGCATTATCATTCCACCTTTAACAACAAGAACATTTTCCCCTTTTGGTTGCAGATATTCCATGTGTTGACACAGGAAAAAATGGCATGCGAATGTGGCACGGCAGCAGGAAAAATGCCTATCTAATATATTCCCGTGAACCTATCCACATACAAGAACGGGAGTTCTTAATTCATCTCTTTCTCCTTGCTCTGTGTGAAAGTTACCATTCTTTTTATCATATTAATACTAATACTTCAGTATTTCATGGACTTTTGTTTTGGCGGGCACAGTGTGACTGTTACTGATAACAGACCTTTGAATAAAAAAGGATAAATGATGCATGATGTCTACGATGAATAGGAGTGCATTACGACCATGATGTTGAATACTACTGTTTTTAAATAATGCTATGCTGCTGAGAATACCAACAAATTATATTTAGCTCATGAAAACACAATTTTCAAGGGAAATCTGAAAAGATCACAGATTGGGAAGAGTTGGCACAAAATCGGACAGTAATTTAAAAAAATGAACAAGTTCCATGTTTTGAATCTTCATATTATGTCGTCTCACAGATGGCACTGTAGATCCTATACAAGTGCTTTGGTCGTGTGAATGTGGTATCATCTGCGCATTACAGACATCTATCATGAATGAAAAATGACTGATATATTCCTTGAATTGTTTGGGAGAAATCCTTCCCCTCTCCTTAAAGGATGTACGAAAAGATATCTTTGACTAGCCTTGAGCAGCACAACAGAGAAAGCATGAGATTACTAGCAATTCCAGGACAAATCAAAATTGCAGTTATCGCAAAAGAAAGCATGACACTATTGTCACCTGGACCACTCTTTTAAGACACCAGGGAAATGCTGAACATAAGGACTAACAATCTCATATTAATTTGTCCAATTTAGCTACTGCATTCATCGGTTGGTTGCTGTCAGTTGCACTACTCTCATGGACTGCCAAGTTAGATTTTGCATACATGGAATATAAGGCGAGTCTAGTAAGCCGAACATTCTCCTCTAATGTGACTGCTAAATAAAGTGCTACATCACTCTATATTCATTCTGACTTTAGGATTTCAATTTCTGAAATGTCTGGGAATAAGAGCAAAAACTGGACTTGTCACTTTGGAGTGCTTCACATATGTTGGCAAATATTAAATAAAAAAAGACAAAAAAAAACAACAGACAGGAGAGAAAGTAGAAGAAACAAGATAGAAAATGTAATCTTCTCTCAAATTACAGAGAGATGACTTCATTACAACATTACATTATGTAAACAGGCTGCTGATACCAGCATGCAGCATGTTAAAAAAATACAACAACATGGATTGACTCAAATGATTTACATGGGTGATATGAGCTGTAAACAGGGGTGGGGTGGAGTTTGCTTAATTTAAAGTGAATAAATATATTGACACCTTGAATATTTACACACGAGAGAAAAACAAAAAGCTAAAACAACATCGACCAAAGCCTGTGTGAAAAGGTGAACAGGAGGCAGAGGGGAAAACTAGCTAGCACTGCTCCGGCATTCTTCATAAATCAACAAATACTTTAATGACAAACTATGATACACTGTACATTATTTCTCCTTGCTTGTTTTTTAGCATGGTATTCTCACACTCGTAGTAGTACTGCATATTTCAACATTCTCAAACACGCTGCCTGGCATTCATGGCTGAGTCACGGGGGTTGGGATGATGAGCCAAACCGGTCACATTGAAAAAAGGAAAAAAAAGAAAGAGAAGTAGAAAGAAAGAAAAAAAGGATCACCTAAACATGCCCCACTTCATTCTTATCTTGCATTGACATATATTGCTGCATTATTTTTTCACACCAAATTGTCCCAATGTTGATTTTGACAAGATTTCTCACTTTTCAGGTAGTTGCAAATGACTTCAGTGACCATTGGACCAAACCCAACGGTCTCGCTGTGACCCTCTTGCAGACAAACAAACTCACACACATGGAAGGTACTGTGGCAAAAAACAAGAACAAAACCAGATTCAATTCAACATCTCGGGCATGAATATGCTACCTCGAAAAAAGAAAAATCTTGGATGAACATGTCTCTCCTCAAGCAACTGTCTTTTGCATGTTTGCCTGCGCCAATCTTCAAATATAAAAAAAACAAAACAAAACAAAACAAAACATGACACAAAACTGTATTTAGTGATTCATCACCCTGCTACAAGTTGTCTACTGCCACTATGGCTCAGGATATAAATGGCTGGTAGAAGCTGCATTAAAAAAGTCTTCTGGGGTTCATGTGAGCCTTGTATTATTGATGTTTGTAGTCACTGATGAAAGCGTAATGTCAGCACTTTAACCCATTGAGGACGAGCTGATTTTGCTATAACACGCATATCCCATAGGCACCTGCCTGAGTATACTCGGGGCTGGTCTTCAAAGGGTTAATGAATAGTGAAATAGTGGAAACTGTTTAACAGAAACACATCTCATCTTTATTCTTCCAGAAGGCCAATCTATGTTTCGCACGATGTGTGGTAATGCACCATGCCTCCCTGGATATCTGTCTACTTTCCGCTTTTCAGCTGGTCAACCTTGCATTCTCATAAATAGATGGGATCATACAGTCATATGTGGTGCGTCATCATGTTACCCGTAGAAAGTCGGAGATCATACAAGGGACGAAAACTGCATGTAAAGCCGACTTTAGCAATATAACCCTTACAGTTTTCATATGATTTAGTTCTTTTTAAAAATATTTTCCTTGCAAAGAATTAGGGTGAACAATACATCAAATTAGAGCTTTAGCATCTAACAACTTCATATCTGTCAAAATCCGCAAAAAAAAATATTATTATTATCATTATTTTCCTGACATCATATGGTTTTCATAATGATGCATCACATATGTTCTTGAGGAAAAAAATCAAAAAGCCAGATTGCATAAACATCAATAATATGTGCTCAAATTCATAACTAACATAAACTGAATAGAAGTTTTGCCGTTTTGAAAAAAAAAAAAGCAAAAAGAAGACAAAGTGATCTACCGTGTGGTGATACAAGACATTGTATTATGAAGATTTCTTCCTGTTTTTCTGTTTATTTTGTTTTGTTTTTGTTGATAAAGCTCTGGAGTTCCATTGAACACATCCAGAATGAGACGATGACACACTATGTTGTGCATGCAAACTTCTTGCAACTGCAGAATGAAACATGACTTGATCAATCTCAGGTTGTGTTTATGCTTAAATTTTGTTTGACCATGCTGGCAATCAGCGCTTTGAAATATGTTTAGGGCACAATAAGGCTGTGTCCTGACACATTCTGATATAAACGCCATTTCAAAATACGCAACAAGGTGCATTTACAATATATGACTTTCTCTAATCATGCTTACTCTGAAAACATAAACTAAAATCATGTTTACAATTGACAATTTTTTCTAATGACATGTTCTGGGAAAGCATAAACCCAAAAATCAATTACGCTCAAGAAAAGGGGTTAATAAGTTTTCAACAATGTGCAGTGCATATTTGCTAATCAGCTTTTTCTCAAGCTCTAAAGAATTGAGGATAAGATGTATCCCTGTGAACGGCGTTTTGGATCAGCGTTTCAAAACACTGATTCTTCCATCGCAAATTGAGCACAAATGCACCCTATTTCAAATCTTGGATATACGCAATAAATATACCATAGTGACCTGACAGTCCTGGGCTAGGCCCTTTCACATTGTGAACGTGTATCTCTTCACAGCTGTATCTTCCCGTGGCAATCAAAATAATCTTTACATTCACAAAGATAAAGCTCACACTCACAAAAGAAAGAAAAGAAAGAAAAGCAAACAAAACAAAAGCAGTACCTCTGCACTTAAGATGAGAAATACACAGCGAAAGGAAGACTTGAATGAAAAAATGATGCTGGAATTTAAAACTCGACTATAACTGAGAGCAAAATGTACAAATTATCTAACTATATACCATTACATACTTGTCAGCCATCTCGAGAACTATACATTCTTATTGCACATATAACAGGTTACACATCTTGCTACGGGAGTATCCACCTCCCCTTTCATAGATTTTAAAAAAAAAATGGACGACACATAAATTAATGATTATAAGATGCATTCGGATAACCCAATCTCACCGCAGTGACAGCATTAGTTTTTGTCAAGCATTATTTCATAAGTTTTGTCTCCAGTGTTGCATTTTACCTTCTAGACATGAGTCACTGGAACTTTGAGATAGGGCAATCGTGCAGACCATTGACTTGAAAACTTAGCAATGCACTATTAAAAGAAACTATATATCTGACTCAAACACTGCCAACTGCTAGCGGGGAAAGAGAGTTGTTCCTGTACTTAAATGTTACTGCATTCGCGAAAGTCCTCAATGGACAATTACACCTGCGAGATAGGAAATTAATTTCATTCGACTCACTCAGATGGTAAAGTAAGTTTGATAGCACACATAAAAGCGACAGTGTATACTGAAAAATCAGAAATGTTTGCGTGCATTTTAATTTCAGGAATTTTGCGAGAGCCAAAATTCATGAAATCAAACTGCACATGAAAGTTCCTGTCTATACTATAATGGATTGGATGCCATCGGCAATTCATAAAAATTTAATGCCATGAAAATGATGGCGGCTCTAAGTTGCAAAAAATTCATGCCAGGAATATTTCTTGCTTTAATACAGTTCTCCATTTGTTCCAATTCACAATCAATGTTAAGGATGAAATTCAATAACCCTGTGTTTTACAGAAAAATCTATTTGCAAATAGAAATCGCCTACCTTTCAGCCAGTGGTTATAAGATTGAATCCTATCTTTTCTTGAGCTCAAATTTTCGTTTCATTCAAACTAAGTACCAGTCCCACATGTTCTTGCATATATCATATGAAAGGAACAGAAAGTAAAAGACAAAATAACATAACAATAGCATATTTAAAGGAATTTGTTAGTTGGTGATTGAAATGATGGTCAGATGAACTGAGAACTTTCGTAATTCTACATTTGCTAACCTCCATAGAAAGATCAGAAATATCATATGTTCACAGTGCGTATTGTTCACGTAACTTGTAAAGTGATATAAAATCTTTTATTAGTACAATGCACTATTGAAAATAATGGTATGAGAGCATTGGTGTTAGAATAAATGAATGTCTATCATCACTAAATTGGAGGCTGGACTGCTCAAGTGAACTGAGTTCTAATATAACTCTCAAATTTAGATCCACCATGCTCTTTGCGTCTTTGTCATGAGGGTCAAACTCTTCTTCTTCTTTTGATTGCAGGCAATTCTAGGTCTTAGATCACAAAGGACAGTTTCCCCACCAAATATCATTCTTTTGTGAAGATGTTTGGCAAGTCTTAAACCTATGAGATGACAGGATATATCCAAAGAAACTTGCCTGTAGTTGTCAGCTACCATTAAACTTTTACTTTCATTTCAACAACAATAACAAAAGCCACAAAAGAAACGGTTTTACAGGAAGCAAGACTACGCGCAAAGACTTCAGATATCGGCTTTCTGCTTTTCAAACAATGACCAGTGCGCTACCGCCAAAATAAAAAAGGAAAAAACAAACAACCACCAAACTCAAACCATTTCAGTAGCTACTGTAAAACCAGACAGTTATACAAATTTTGCGAGGAGCCAACATTTGTGAAGGTAAAATGCATGCAAAAAGCTTTTTGTCCACACAATTGTATTGAATGCCAGTTGCTAATTCGTGAAAATTTCACGCTGCAAGAAAGGCTGTCGGCCCCAATTCGCAAAGGTTTCATGCCATAAATGATTCTGGTTTTACAGTAGCATATTGAGTCTCATCAGCAGGCGACAGTACATTAAACCTTCAATAAGTGACGCTCCTTGAAAAAGAAAAAGAAAAAAATTGGCACACACACTTAAAGTCACACTATGCATTCAAATGCTTCTACAAAGTGAGATGACGCATCACAAAGATTTTCACACAAACTCGTCCGGCGCCGGGCCAACGTCTTGCCCAGCAAGACCTGTACGTTTGAGCGACCAGACCAGTGATGACACACACACCAGGGTATAACGTCAAATCAGATTTCGCCCCGGGATAGGCCTCCAACAACAGAGAGGGATATTTTGGCTCATGGACGCAAATATCCCGGAGCACGAGAAACTATCTTGAGGATCCATACAGGTGAGACCTAGGAACAAGAGAAGTAGGACTAGGAACTCTCACACACAAACACAAAGCTGCCCCACGCTACAAGTATCGATAGTACCATGGCAAAAAGTGTGGAAGCACCAATAGTAGTCTTTTATAACAACACTACGTTCATCTAATAATAGTCTCTGACGTCACAACAAAATGAGCTGTCGTTTCCATGCGTCACTCAAAGCTCATCAGATTTAACGGGGCCTGTGGACAGAAAGAAAGAAGAAAGATTCAAAGTTAATCTTTTTTTAAGTAAGAGGATATATGTCACATACATGAAAAAAACATATCCCTACCTGAAGCGATGATTTTACATTGGTGCATCCATTACAGACATTGAATGCTAACCAATAGAACAATTTCATGGAATCAGAAGAAAGACAGCTTTATGTTTATGCCACGTAATTCAATTTTTTGCAAAATATCAAACTCACTGCGCATCCACATAGCCAGTGTATAAATATTCTTTGTTTAATATGTATGTGCTACAGGCATCTATCATGTAACACACCAAAAATTGTTAAAAGACTTGTCTACACCAACTGCTTTCAGGTAAACTGGAGTTTTAAAATGAGTGAAAAAAATAAAAATAAATTCCTCAGAATTCTGCATGAGCACTTAGCCCTATTCATGCACACTTCTAAAACAACATGCCAAACGACAGAAACTTAAAGTACAGAAATCAAAAACGCATTGAGAAATGCAGCACCCTGTGTCACCTGTATTTCTAGCAGTTATAGTATTTACAGAGAGCACAGCACATCACATAAATGGGAAAAGGAACATTACATATTTCTCTGTTGTCACATCATTTAATTGAACCCTTTCTTGTGTGTACAGTGTGTACATTGCTATTAGGTTTTCTGCACCGCATGGCGTTCAATGCACAGAAAAGATTAAAGAACCCTATTTACAGAACAGATCTATGATTTAAACAAGAGTCACTGAGAGAGCTATGATGGGTGAATGGATTTTGAATAAGAGCCAACAACTTTCCGATCAATTTATAGAATTCTGGTTTGATCTCGCAAGATCATTCTGTGACTGAGACATCAGCAATATCTCACCTTTTGGCCTTTCCTTTTCTTTGAGGCCTCGTCTAGATGTCTGACCCAGGCACACGCCACGGAGTAGTTCTGTGCCTTGTACTTGTAGCTGTTACCTATAGGATGACATAAAGATGGATAGAGAAAGTGTCAAAAGCAATCACTTCACACATCAATTTCACTAGCCTGATATGGCAGATAGTAAAATATCTTGTAAGTATCACATTATTGGTTGTAGAAAATAATTATAGTCTTTCTTTTCATATCTTTTTACAGAACTCATTGGCAGGGCTTGTTTGTTCATTTCTATCTGAGAAGACGGCTGGATAGCCCATATTCAGCTACACTAAGCTGATCTTCCGTGGAGTCCTGGGCCCCGTCTTATAAAGACTTGTGATTGATTCAAATCAATCACAACTTTACGATTGAATGCAAATCCATCTTATAAAAAAAGTTATGATTGAAATTAAGACAGAGAACTGCAATCAATCAATCACAGGTTGCGATTGATTGCTGCTTTCAAGAGATTTGTGATTGAGTGATTTCTATCACAAGTTTTATAAGACAGGGCCCAGTTGGATGTGAGGCAGGACCACTTCACCGGGCTAAACATCCTGCTCTTTGCGATGAATGAATGAAGCGGGATCTTTTACGTGCATGAGTTGTGACTCTCTCACACACGCGACCTCCATTTTATGTTCTATCCGAGTTACCCCTGAAAATGTTGCACTAGTTCTGTGTATGACTGATAGAAACAATGTATGTTAATAACTAGGTTCTTGGTAATATGTGGCCAATTATCTTGTGGTTTATGTTTTTTTTTCTCTCCTTTTTTTTCCCTTCAATGCGAGAATGGGTTTAGTCACAGTATCATTAATATGTTGTCATAGATTATGTGATTAGAGATAAAATGTGTTTATAGGAAGAAGGAGCACATGCTCCTTAACTGTAGAGCAGTTGTGATGTTAATGCTCCCAACATCACTACATAAACCACATGGGATGTTAACCCTAACCAGGCCGGGCTTTTTTGGGTGTTCTGTGGCCGGGGAGGGGTTGATTCAACCCCCCCCTGAGATCTCGGCCATTGATCGCGCAATCGCCATGAAATTTGGCACGTGCATTACCTGTGGCGTATTCTACCAAGCTATACAAAAAGAAATGGAAATTTTCGTCATAATAATTAATTATGCTAATATATACATAAAATCATACATTTTGCTCTAAATCAGAAATTAAAGCTCCTAGAATCCTAATTTTTGGTGAAAACATTCTTTGTAGCATTCCTAACAATGTACTTGAAAAAAAAATTTGGTATCGAAATCAATTTCTTATGTATTTCATTGTTTTATGAATTTCTTATGCATTTCTTTGTTTTTTCGACCTTTTGTTTTATCGACCTTTTGTTTTATCATTTTTTTTCCACAAAATTTATGACAGAACCTATTTCAAGCATAATTATGCTAAAATTAATTAGTTTCAGCCTATGAAAGTGAAAATAATCATATCTTTATGAATAAGAAGAGAAAACTCCATTTGCATAGACTTTATACACAAAATCACGTTTTTGAGCCATTTTCGGTCTGACAGGCATGTATAAAACGTCATGCAGCGTCGTAACGGTATGTGCGATTTTCGCGAAAATGGTGTCAAAAGATGCGTGAGACTTGAAAGTAAAAAGTCAGCGAACGGCACGGTCAAAAAATTTCGCGCGGCGGAGAAGTCGCGAAAAATGTCGAGGGGGGGTTGATTCAACCCCCCCCCGGCCTTTTTAGGGTTAAACATTCACAGTCTGCCTATGCCGTGGAGCGTTCACATCTGTGTGATTGTCATGCCGTATGCGCCAGATCCTGCGCTCGCAGCGCACCGTACCTGTGTTGGGATCCGTGAGGACAAACACGTTGTTGTGCTTGGTGTCCGGCATGGTGACCAGCCAGTCGGTGATGGACAGGATCTTGCACGGCTTAGACTTGAACTGTGGGGGAACAGAAAGCAACAGGTGTCAAAGGGCAAACCAGCACTTATAAAAAAATCAGGGTCTGAGGGCTTCACAAGCCATGAGTTCATTCATTTGTAGCTCAAATGGGAGGGGGGGGGGGAGAGAAAAGTATTCTAGTATCAAATGTATTACAGCACTTTGAATCATGGCTGTAGCATGACAGCAAACATGACTGGATTATTTTTAAATCATTAATGAAGTTTTCACATGGTTGTGACCGATGTCATTATTTTATGAAAATGTATAAACTTTACAAATCCTACCATATTCACAGTTCATCCCTGGGGCATTTCATGAAGTATTTTGTCAGATATCTTTTTTTTTTCTGACAAACTGTTTTAAACTACCGGTACTGAAATCCTTACATCTGACTGGCTGAGAGCAAATAAAAAATATCAGACAAAACGCTTGATGAAACGCCCCAAGATATTAACCCTTAACCAATGAGTGAGACTACCACGCACTGAGACAGCAGCTTACATGAACTAACCTCCTACAACATGCAGTACATCGACTACTCATGGTACTAGTTTATACTTTATTGTTGATTACTCATGGTACTAGTTTATACTTTATTGTTGATTTCATTCAGAGCCAGACTGGGCAGCTGCCTGGACAATGCCCTACTGTATTACAAAGACCTCTTTTGCTCCCATTGTCAGACCCAAAGACCCCCATTTGCATAATAAGAGTCAATCTAGGCAAAACCCTCAGAGGGTCAATAGCATATGCCTGTGAGTTTCATATAACAAAAGAGTTTGACCCAACTGGTCAGAGATTAAACAAAGTAGCACAAAGCCTCACACACACACACACAGATTTTGATCCCAATCCCTTTTATCAAAGTGGCAAGTACAAGGCATATTCACCTAAACCTCTCTGAGCTATTTTATAACATTTTGTATAGCTGGGATGCCAGACTGCATTGGCCTGCAATCTAACTCTTTTGATTAAACCATTAAGGATGGACTGACTTTGCTACTACATGCATTTCCCATAGACCCCTGCCCAAGTATACTCGGGACTTGTCCTCAACGGGTTAACATGCCAGAGGGTTTGAGTTGACCAAGGGTCAAAATCATGGTCAGACATACCCACTTGTGTGTGGTCAGGATGGGATGTGATTTGAGCAGGTGTTCCAGACAATAAAAGCTTTTGTCTCTGGTACAGAGCACCCCACAAAGAAAATTTAACGCATGGATGGGGCTCTGGTACATATAGGATAAGTATACACTGGCGTAAACCTCCAAATTTTGTACTGCATACATGGTATATTTTGCAGTCTTGTTTCTGTTGCTAATTTGATGAGTCGACCAATAGCTGCTAAATTTTATACAACTGAAAATACTGCCTCCTGTAACACAATTACTCTAAATATCATCTCCAAGGAGGAAAAGTGCAAACTATTTTCTTGAAAAGGGATAATACTTCATTCTCATTCCATCAATATGTTTCTGGATTGCGAATTCAACCATTAACGCTATTATCTTACAGGCCCCTAATTCGCACAAAGTGTACTAGCAAGATGTACATCGTGTACAGTATATGTTTCAAATCATCTGTTTCTGGATCATGCATGGATCATGCAATGGGATACCATACCATCCTACATAACACCTGCAAAAATGTTCTACGGATAGATGGTGGCTTACGTGTGATCGTTCAATGGAGCTGAAGGATTTGGCGGCGTAGTGGACCATGTTCGTGCTCCACAGCCCCACCCAGAACCTCGTCCATGACGTCACGGAAAGTTTCCTCCCCGCTTTCCTGATTGGCTTCCTCTTGAGACACGCTGCATTGAAAAAAAAAAAAAATGTAAAACGGTGTGAAAGAATGATAATGCTCTTACTTTAAATGTTTGAAAAAAAATGCAAATATGCATGTGCACCCCATTCAACAGCAGCAAGAAGAATGCAGACAAATAGCAGGAAACAAGCACTACTCTTTACTTTGTAGTTAGAGAATCACAAACTTCTTGCAAAGAGAAATTGACAGTCTGTGAAGGAGCAAATGAGATACGAATAGCGCCCTCTTGTGGGCACTCTGTGCTGATTGCCTAATTCTCCCATTGCAAGTGGAAGTTCACATCAGTGGTGGACAAGTTCAAAGACAGATATTGTCATATGATATATTATGATGCAAATGATGTGATACACACTGCACCCTACAGGTCATGTCACACCCTGTGACGGGCACTCGTCAATAAACCACATTGCTGACTCCATCAGAAACTTGTTGGCAGCTTTTACAACAGGTATGATTTAAGAACAAAAGGATTTTTTCCTTTGTCAGGATGGAAAGAAATAAATATTCTTCAGCCAGGGAGACTTGACTGCTCCCCGCAGTGGGTCTTGCAATGAGATGAGCTCACTCAGTCCCCATCTATTCAGAGTGCCTGCGTTGCTTGGCAAAGTTTAGCCTATAAAAACTGAAATACTTGCGGAAATCTCAAACAATTACGAGTTTTCCCAGTCTCTTCGGAGTACATGTTGTGTCTGGCACAGGTGTCACAAACATTAAAAATACTTGCGGAAATCTATAACAATCTGCAAGTTTCCTCCTTTGATACTCTGCATCAATGGAAGAGGGAATCTCCCAACTATGAAAACAAAAAATTATCCAGCGGGTGACTGAGCTTATCAGAGTCCATAAATGCTTACCGCTGAGGACAAAGGAGTTCTGTGGGATGTCGATGATACTGGAGACAAGGTCTTCACAGCTTTCTGTCACACCCCTGTCAGCAAATCAGTTAGAACAACAACAAAAACAAAAAGCATGAGAGAATACCACCAACGGAATTCCAATGTACTGCTTAAACTATAGATTAAACTATTCCTGATCTCATCCTGCTTAATATCCTTCATAGCAAAATTTCTGATTCATGATTAGCTTATATTTTTTCAACCTAATTCAGTGTCTGCAACAATAGTGGAAATGTGCAAAAAAAGAAAAAAAGAAAGAAGAGATACACCATTGTCTCTGGCCTGGCTATATGAACTCACATGACACCTTTGTGAAAGGGCGAGTCACAGTTTTGTTACTGTCTTCTCCATTTACAAATTAGCATGATGACTACTGCGCATGAATCACAGATGAAGGGGAACCAATGACGTGTAACTTGATCATCAAGCAAAAATAAACCCACAATAGCCACATATCGGCAATGGTGAGGTGCCATTAAAGGAATGGTATAGTTTTGGTTGAGGTGAGAATTCAGCTTTTAACTTTTTGCAAGATACTTAGGAACCACTTCATGAAATATTAAAGAGCGTACAATTCTAAGAGGACTTCAGTGTTTATTCTATGAAAATCGGTTTTAGAATGGCTGAGATATCCAAAAACAAAGTAAAGCAAAGCGATCCTAATAAAAAGTGGGTCCCACCTCTTATTAGGACCACTTTGTTTTGGATATCTCAGCCATTTCATAACCAGTTTCAATCAAATAAACTTTGAGTTCATCTTTCAATAGAATCACATGCTTTTTCAAATTTCATAAAAGGTTACTCACTATCTCCAAAAATCATCATCAAAACACATTAGAAACCTGAAGCCCCATCTCAACCAAAACTGTACCATCCCTTTAAGTTACAAAAACACAATGGTAAGACTTCTGAACCCTCATAAGTGTCAAGTTAATTCATTCAAAACTTGCTTCTTTTTTAGCATAAATCCTACAACTGATACCATACTGAATACTGACAGCACTATCGATATCGGACATACTATTAGACATTGTACACATGTGCAGTTGTATCGTACCCATTGTTTAGCCACATGTCCTGGTCATCGCTGAACTCTGACCCTTCGCTGCTCCCTGTGGGAAACAGAGAACACCATGAAAAGATCACAATAATCTCAATGTCTAATCCAGGGCATAGTCATGAGATGACGCATCTTAAAGGGGCATAGTCCCGGTAGTGTAGAGGGCGCTGTTGATGATATTGCCGATCACCGTTAGCATTGATACGAAGATTACCGACGTTGAGCTGTCATCAAGAGTAAAGCGCGTAGGTATTGCTAAGTAACGTTGCCTTCGTTGTCTTCTCTGCGCGATGTCTGTAGGATTGCCAGGGTGCGTGCATATGTGCTTGTTATCATGACATCACAAAAGAAGTTTGCTAAAGCTGTCATCCCCCTCAGCCGAATCATGAGCCGAACTGTGATCGGACCACTGACTACAGTGGATCGGACTTCTTCGGACTCGGGGAAGTAGGCCAAAGCGTAAGCGCTAAAGAGGAGTCGATAGCGTAGGTCTCTATAGGAAACTTGCGCCGTGCGCCCGTGTACGCATTTGACTAAAACACCGGGACCATGCACCTTTAATATGACAGAAACCTGTAGAATTCTGTTTTAAGTGTATGAAAACTTTGAGAATAGTAAATTCTTGAAAAGAGGAAAATTAAACTTGATACAATTTCTTTTTTGTTTATGCAAGACACAGGCAACCTGTGTTCAAAGCTAACAACAGGATTAGCATGTGTAATTCTTTCACCAATGAAAGATATGTCCATAGAGATACAGGGTTTTCTCCTACCAATATCAATCACTTTTCCATCAATGTTTCGGTCTGTGACAACACACTATCAAATTAATTAGGTCAACCTCTAATTGTCTCAAAACATTGAATAGGGGATAATATGTCATGCACTGTTTCCAGCCACAAGTGAAATGATGGATTTCTTGTTGACAGAAATTGCGCTTTTTTGGGGGGAGGTGCGCACTTCAAAAATAACGCTATTCTTGCCCCCTTAGAATCCATAATTTCAGCTATATGAGCCTCTCAGTGCATGGTATATTTGCTTACTGACTATACCTTCTATTGAACTGGACACGGACGGTCGTACTGAGCTAGTTGTCTCCTCCAACAGGCTGTCGTCCAGTAAGTGCCTTGGACCGTTGCCAAAGTTTGTGTTTGGGAAGCTTCAAATGTGACCAGAAGCAAAAACAAAAACAGTTATTAAACTGCCTGCCAAGTGGGCACCTGCTGCAACACACACGCAAGATTCGTTTACATGCATTCAACTATTTTCAATAAAAAAATGGAACTCCTGTCATAAGATGAGTGCTAACAAAGCAAAGCAAAATATATGGTAAAGTTCAAGAGGACACAGGAGTTAAAACTTTTACTTGTTGCATACTATTTCATCTCTTGCAGTCATTACGTCTGAAATGCACACCACAATATTTTAAAGAAATTAATAACTCTTGAGATATAAAACCAACAAAAGTCATATGAAAGTAAACTGTGAAGAAGACTTGATAAATCATACTCTCTACAGACTCTGACAGCAAAGGCACAATTAAAGCATGTATCTGTTGATTAGAAAACTACACATCTCGTGATACACAAGTCATTTTTTTTTTTTTTTTTCGCATTGCGTTTGTCAAGAAAAACAAAAGAGAACAAAAGAGCAGACAGTCTTACCTTAAAGGCTCAGCAGGACCAAGGTGGTTGGGAACACTGCAGACATGGAGGTAAAAAAAAAGCAACAACAAATGAAGTCATGCTATTGATGTCTATAATTGCATTTAAGCAGATGCTGACACAAAAGGTATACATAGAATACAATTTTACATACGTGTACATCATAGACAAGAACATGGCAAGAATAGAGTGACAATTATGCTAATAGCAGACACAAATAAAACTGTCATCCCATAAAAACGATCGTAAATCAAATCTGGTCACACAAGGATTATCTATCAGTGCTACAATCAATGTTTTTTCAAATGTGCTTCAGTGATTGAGTGGGGGTTCAATTCTACTCACTTTGCCCCTAAACTTTTCGTTTTCCGGTGGCCAGGTACAAACTTGGCTGAGATGACAGGCGTTGACGGGTTGGACTTCCCTATCGAGCTCGTCTTCCCTCCACCACTGTCTGTAAACACGACATAAGAGACAAGGAATTGATTAACCGAGATGATCTACATGAAATGCTCTGATTTTTCATGAAAGCATAATTATACAACATTGTACCATTCCCCAAAGCAAATGTAAGAATGTCTGTATACCATGTGGGTACCACGGCTCATGATGTACAAGTACAACCGGGATGTATGGATTCAATATACTCTTGGATGATGTGTTTTTATATGTTTGGCTTGTACAGTACAGTCTACATGGAAAAATATTTGAAAGTGATATATCATGAGAATAAACTCTATATACACATGTAAGTTATATGTTTTTGCCAGTCCTCAGCTGGTAATGCAAAATTTGATATTGCATTAATATAGGGAGGTAAATATTCAACATAAACAAACAGGTAATTTATTATTATTCCATGGATTTCAATTTCATGTCAACTCTGAGGTTGGTCTACTTTAATGATGATAAGAACAATTCTAATTGTCATAAACATGTACAATGATCTGTCTTAATATTGAGAAAAAAAAAAATCTTTGCACATGAGTTACCAATCATATTTGGGAGCAGGTTATGCGGAGTAGATGTTCACACATGTATAAAGCTATTGTGGCAAATGAATATGATATGAATTGACTAGGAATTAACAAGAAGTTGGTAAAATTCATTTTCATCACTGAATAGACCTGATGATGGACTGGGACCAGAATGAATTTGGATGCACCAAAAAACCCTGAAAGGTATGAAAACAAGAAGGGGAAAAAAAGCATACACCCAATGACATGATAAATGAAAATGATGATCCCTCCAATGTCATAGCATGATGATATGAGTCCTGTGCTAAGATTTATGCAAATCAGTCATCAACCCTCAACACACACATGATAAAGACAAGGCATGGTAGACATGCTTCATTATGGTCATACTCTTTCTAAGCTGGAGTACAAGATCCAATGGTGATGCCTTGGTTTTTTATTGTACGCATATCTGGATGTAATTTTCAACTTTTCAGCTTGGTAACATCAAAGCCATAGAGGGGATTAAAGGGGTCACTGTGCAGTGAATGTTTAGGCCCAAAGTTGAGCTGTAAGTATAGAAATTAAGCCAAGTAGGCCCTGCCTCCACCCCACCTCCCATCATACTGGTTTATTCCTGTCAACTTTATCTATGCCAAGAGCATGACGATGCCTGTGAGTCAGCGTATCGTATGAGATTCTGGCGGTGTGAATAAGAGGGGGATGATATTGCACACGGAGAGAGATTAGCAAGCGGTGACACATGGCCATTGTACGTAAGTACAGATGTAAATGAGACTGGGTGCTGATGTCAGATGAACTCACACAGATTATGTCCTGGGAATCATATAGCACAATTGCGAAAGTAAACAGTGCAGTACCGGGTATTGTCTAAGAATATCCACTCTTGTAATCTCGGGGCTTGACAGAGAATATTTTTGTGCAGGACTATTCAAACATACATATTGTATAAGATCTAACATGGTTGAATTGAGCAGAAACAAAATGAAAATAAACAAATACACACACAAACACACACATACGCATACAAAGACATGAATTGGCTTATTCACGTGCATGCATTATCATGTGTGAGATATATTCTATCAACTTACGTAGGTTATAAGGAAGAGAGCACATCAAAGCAGGTTAAAGTCACAAATCATGCATTGCATACGATGCATTCAAGCACCCAAAAAAAAAAGAAGAAGAAATAAACAATATTCTTAAAAGATTTAGAGTGAGATGACATATACACACAAAGGTACACATGGTAAATTGCACACACTGAACACACCACCGACTGGTTTAACACTCTGCTAGGTAAAAGTTAATGTGAATACATTACTGTTGTGATCAGCAATATCATACAATGCCACAGAGAATTTGAATTTATGGATGGAGTGCAATGGTCAGAGAGATGAACAATTGGTACTGTCCAGGTGGTAATGATCACATAATTGACATTTTTGCCCAGTCTGGGGAGATGAATTTCACCTTTTACTAATTGTCTCCATACTATTTATAAAATTTCTGTGCACAAAGTACTACACACAGACATTCACCAATTCTCATTTGCATACTGGTATCATATTGCAGGTAATGTGCAAAATATCTAGAAATTGCAAACTATTCCATGTTTGAAAAACCATGTGACTGAATCCCTGTGAAAAATGGAAATATGGATGATGAAAACGCCAATCACGCATGTTAAGTTAGCACCATGACTTACTTTTTCCCAAGAATTGACCACAAACTAGCACATTACACATAATTTTTTTTTTTGCTTTTGTTTGCTCGTTTTTCAAATAGAGTATTATGCAGTATTGTAAGTAGTTTGATCAAATCTTCAGTGACTGTATACAAATGTCCTCGAGTCTGACTACCACACTTGAAAGTGGCGTGACTACAAGCATTTTGTTTGGCTGGTCAATTCTGGTCCAAAGTAAGAATGTCCACCACACGGTCAAGGGGAGAAGGAGCAGAGGCAGATGAGCGAATAGTCATCGGTCACTACCTACCTGTCAGGTTAGAGAGATTGAGGACGGGAGGAGTGCAAAAAAGGGAAACCGACTGGACTTCTAGCAAGCGAGAGAGGAGCAGAAAGAAATCAAACAAGGGGTGTTTCACATGTAACGAACGGAAAGTGTGTTACTCATTAGACATCGCAGACTGCAGCGAGCAAGACGACATACCCAACTCAGAAAACTCACTCGCATGCTCAAAGAGACATAGAGAAAAGTACATGACGATTCCATAGGATAGAGGAAGTTTGTGACTTAAGTGCTCTCTAAGTGTGCATTCAGAATTACATCCTAGGACAAAAGTAATGCATTCTGCAATCGGAAACATAGACTTAAGTATTAATGAAATATCAAATGGACCTATCATATTACCTGGGGGGTATTTTGCCAGAGATTTTCACTGACAAATTTGCTCTCAGCTGATCAGATGAAAGAATTTCAATAGCTTAAAAACAGTTGTCACAGTGACTGACAATTTTCATGAAACACTGCACTGAAATGTATAACACAATCATCCCCATTCCCCTACTCCTCATGTTCTCGGTCAATCCTGCCAAAACTCTAGACAGCTCTCACCAAACAAATTCCAGTAAAAACTTGGAGGAAGTGCAGAAACCTTCAATCAGGGCACCTTAAAGCTTAGTCTAAGCACACTCAGAACTTCCAGGTAAACCAATTAAAACAGCATGTTTTCACAACGGCACTATGACTGTTGGTAGGATGCAAATTGTTGGTAGGATGCACCATATGTGACATAATTCATACCTGCCAACATTTCAAGATGAAATATCTTACTCGTGGATTGCAAAAATCTTATTTTATATGCAAACTGAAGTTAAAAATCTTACTTTCAGTCAAATCTTCAGAAAATACACATGAAAGGTATACCTACATATTTTTCTAAAATCTTATTTCTCTCACAGAAAATCTTATTTTGCTATTTTCAATGTAAAAAACTTACTGAATCTGATAAAATCTTATTAGTTGGCAAGTATGCATAATTGAAAAAAATAGTACCAAAAATGTGCATATAATAATATGCAATTATTCATAAGTTCACATAAAATTCCTTTAGACATATCCCTTCCCTACCTATAAAGGAGAGTGGAAAGAGAGAGAGAGAGAGAAGGAAAGAAAGAAAGAAAGAAAAAAAGAAAAAAAGAAAGAAAAAAGAGAAAAAGAAAGAAAGAAAGAAAGAAAGAACAAAAAGAAAAGAAAGAGAGTGGAAAAGAATACCTTGATTGACTTTATTATGATAAATTAAATTGCGATTAATCAAATTTTCCTGGCCTGTTAAAGTGTGGACATTTGCACACATTTGCACAAATCTTCAAGCAACACATACTAGAAGTTCACCAGATAAGTTTAGGAAAAACACAAGGCCTGAGGTTATCACTAGAGGCTTTTGATAAAGTTCAAACTGTGATACCAGACAAGTGAAAGATCCACTTTCAAAACAATTAATGGTAGACACCATTTTTAGTATATTAAAGGAGAATTAAGGGGATTCCAAAGGGTGCAGCCTCAATCAGTGGGAGAAAGAATATTTCATTAACGCAATAGTTTTTTGTACATACCAGTTACTTGATTTCAATCAAAGAAGGACACAAACATAAAGAGCAAAAGCTAATATAAGAGATGAAAAGTTTCAAAACTTTGAAAAGGGCAGAGTCACACAGTATCTTCTATACCAAATCATCTTCTATTGATACAGAACCATCATCCTTCCTGTTTCCTAATCTCCTTAACAGCGAATAGACGCAAAAATAACTGTGTCTGATTGATACACTACAACTTCTATCAACAAAACTCTCTAAACATGAACATTTTCATTCGCATTATTCATAAAACGACAATAGTAATCAGGAACATATTGGGGTGAGGTGTGAATTATTCTTCGTATCCCTGTACACTGTCAGTATCTATCAAAAGAACTCTGACCCAGTTTACTTATAACAACACTAATATATAGGCATAGTGTACAAATCATACTTTCCTGTTATAGCAGCTGAGGGTGCCAACGTGAAATTTGTGGTCTTAAGGCTACCAATTTATGTTGGAATCACTCTTAAACCTGATAGTAATTCTAAATGACAACATACGACTTGGAGTGGACAAACACAATTTCTTTGCTTGATGACTGAACTAATATAATAGTCAAGTCTAAACTACAACTGTGCATTTACACTTATAAATTTTGGTGTGTGAGGGTATACAGCAAAAGCCTCAACATATCATTTTAAACTTTCAAAGCACTCACACATCTAATACGGTGCAAACACAAATACATATACTTTCGGTGCACTTGTTGGAGTATCATTCAAATAAAAACAACAGACTCTATGAGTGAATAGCATACATAAACAAAAGTGTACATTCAAAACGTATACAAAACAGAACTTAAAATGTGCACAATATGTAAAGGGGACACTTTATCAAAGCAAGAGATACTGCTCAAAACAATACAGAGTTTTGTCATGCATTTACCTTGCATACTCAGAAGCGCAATTTCCTATGCTTTTCCGAACACAAAAATACATCTTAAAATCGACTTGCTCGACAATATTTCATGCACATCAAATGCAACAGGGAGAGAAAACATCAATAGAAACAGATCAGAGTTATATTGAGTTACCTGTTTGGTCAAGTTCATCTTTGGACTTGGATTGCACTGTTGGTTCCAGTTGTAATGAAATTCTGTGCAGGGAAGGAGTGAAGGAAGGGTAAAAAATAGTTTAGTTATAAATTCATTCTCAAACTAATTTTTTATTTCGTTTTTGACAAAAAACCCCAACAACCTGGTAACAAACAAACTATTAGAAAGCCTCCAAAAAAAAAAAAAAGATTAGAAAGTATGTTTACGACATTTAAACAAATGAAGACTAAAACCAAAGTTGATAATAATGATGATGGTGGTGATGATGATGATGGTGATAACAATAATGATGCAAGTGATAATGATAGTGGCTTCTAAAAGACAAAAAAAAATAGCACATTCCAATTACTAATGCTTATGATGCTATCAAGCTATACTGTTACCCAAAAACATGAATCAACACAAAATATGACAAGAGCATAATGACACGTTAAACAGATGATAGTAACAATTCATGAATTGACAATCTGTAGGTGGCAATTAATCCTAAAATGTTAAAATTTGCAATCCTTTAGATACATTACAGACAATATAGCACGACAGATATTTTGCTAATTCATATAACTACTCTTCTAAAAAAAAATAAAATAAAATACATGTCCTGTGAAATGAGTGGTCAAATATTGATTTATCTAGCAAGTAATTTTTGCTGTATTCAACTCATTCTCCAGTTTTAAAGTCTAGATCAGTAAGCACTTGGAGGTAAGTTCAACACTAGATTATTTTTGAATAAGCTACACTTCATGCTAAAGTGGAACATAATAAAAAAAAAACAACATAACAAAACAAACCCTCTCTAATGCAAATGGTGTCTGGAAGAAAACAGACAAATAAACACAAAACTGTTGAATATAAGGACAGAACAGAGAATTCTGGAATCTCTACGGAGAACAACTTCTAAGGTTTGTTCACATCACAGAATATCATCATCATCGAGCGCATGCAGTAGGAAGCGATCCAATGCATGCCGGCGGCTTGGCTTACTTGTAGTTGTCTTCTTCAACAAACTTCTGCAGCTCCTCAATGTAGCGCACAGAGTGGAGGTATTTCTGGACGTACGGCAAGCACTCGTAGTCATATTGCGACTGCTGGAGCTCGGCGATCACCCTCAAGATGTTGTTCATCTGGTCGGAGAGGAAGTCAAGTTTCATGTATCATCTTGTAAATGTCTATTATCACAGGTGGCTTCCTGCCAGTATGCTACTCTACATACATTGCATTTAGGTGCGAGATATTCAACAAATGATACCCTCTTATTTAGTGCAATGACCCTTTCCACCAGCTTCCTTGCTACAGGCAGAGTAGAAGCATACACTACAGCTGAATACACTTGTAACTGCTTTCAGAGTGGGCACACTGAATCACACTGTCATGATTTGTACAATGTGAATCAGTTTGCTGAATAACAAAATGATCTACCGATGGGCAAGACGAGTGTTAGATCTATGTACGCCCAGACGAGCCTCGTGAGAGCAAAGGCACCTGTCTTTATATCATCTTCTGAGCACAAGCTTTGTAGAAAGCTAGACACCATAAAATTACAACCTGACAAACTACTGAGAGAAGGAAAACTTTAATAGCAAATTTTAACGCTATTTCCTACATTATTGTGGATGATATCAGCCACCAAAATTGACACTCTCACACACAAAAGTATTCCAAACTGCAATTGGAAGGTGCAACTCTCCCTATCCAAGTCCACCGAATATACAAAAACAAAAAACACCAACAACAGAAGAAGCAAACAGCACAGGCAACTAGTATGCACTTTAATCTATGTCTATGCTCTAAGGATAAGATTATGGTAAATCTTGAAAAAAATTCCACCCCCCCCCCCCCCTCCAACTAAAAAAAGAGGGAGTGGAGGGGGGGGGGGGGGGAGGATCTAACCCATGACCACTTACTTTGGTGGACCTGCTGTCACTGTCCATCCCACCAGTGCTGGGATGAGCAACGTCTATGTAGACCAGGTCTTGGAGGTACATGCCTGGAATAGAAAATGTAAGACAAAATAAAGATGAAGGAATGTGTAAGAATATTTTTCCCATCAGCACAGCTCCCACGATGACAACTATAGTGGCTCTAGGGGAAAGTTTTTCTCTTATTGTTCATTATGATTACAAAGTACAACATTTTAACATTGTGTACGGTGTTGACGTTGGTGATGTAGAGAATGATGATAGTGAAAATTACAATAAGAGTTCTAATAACAACTGAAACCATGTGCTGAAAAAAGAAGAAAGAAATTCTATATATAAATAACAATATCCATGATACATCCATTTCTAGAGAGCATGTGATGAGATCTTTGGGAGCTTAAGTAAATATTACTTTCCTATTGCTAAGAAAAAAGTTTAACTGCTGACTTATCATTTCTTAAGTTGTCTCTCATGGTGCTCTGTTAAATAGATAAACATCTTGACATAGCAGCAATTTTGATAGTCATTTTACCACAAAGGGAAAATAGTGATGGGCTGCAATGGAATTCAAACCCATGACCTTCTGATTGAGGGTCTAGATATCAAACCTACAAACCATTATGCACCATAGCAGAAAAGACAAAGCCCTCTCTCCTACTCCCCCACTGCCCTCCGCCCCACAACCAACTCTCTTCCTCAATTCCCATCCCTATGCTGGATGCTGACAGACTCACCTAGATACGGTAGGCATGGCAACCGGACCGCATCCATGTGATCCCTCAGTCTCTGCCTGTTGTCGTCCTCCGACATCAGATCGGACAGCTTCTCACACGTCGCCTTCTCCTTCTTGTGCACCAGCTGCAAGGAAGTCAAAACAATATCATGTATTCCATCAAATCTTTTGCCTGTTTTAACAGATATCTCATTACAGCCTTCCCTTGGAAATACCTTGCTTAATCCTCACCATGAAGCAGGGCAGCCTCTCTTTGTGTGAGTGTGTTTTTTAGGAACTAAATTACATCACAACTGTCAAGGGTGTCTAAAGAAAAGAAGAATTCTCTACACAAGATGATGTGGAATTTCACACAAGTTTGTGGCTAGGGCGCAGATTAATCTTTATCATGATGTGTACACTCTGATTCCAACAAATAAACCTCTCCTCTGAATTCATATTCTCTCTCTCTCTCTCTCTCTCTCTGTTTTCAACACACAAATGTGGTTGAAAAGCATGATTACTGTACTAACCATTTTCAGTGTTAAATAATCATAGGTCACATATGGGATATTTGCTCCAAGAAGTATGACTTTTTCAAAAAGTTGTTTGAAAAATAATGCCAGAAAGAGGAGGGAATTTGGCAATTTTTTTTTTAAATACATTCAAAATCAAACTTTGTCGACTACATCTTAGAAGAGAACAACAGTTTTTTAATTATTTGCAAAAAATTGGTTTATGAGAAGCTTAATTGTTGCAAGATATGTGCATCAGTTGTAACGTTAAACTTCCAGGAGAAATTAGCCAACTTTATGAGAGTTTAAAAGTGTGTAGGTATGCTCCTCATACTCACGTTCCACGTTTTCGTCAACCTGAAAATAGGCGCACTGTGTAATGCCGAGATGATTGCCATGACTGCGTGGAAGTTGTTGATGTCAAATAATTTCTACAGGATAAAAATAAGGAACAAAAGTTAACATCTTAAGCCCAAAGCCTTTGTAACAGCCACATGGATGTTACTTTAATACATTGTATATTCTTTAAACACAGAAATAAAATGAAAAGAGCTCACAAAACATCACACAAGGAGGCAAAGGAGAAAATGAAGATTAGTTTCAAGTGTCTCTAATACAGTCAATTAATTCAAATTGACATGATTCTTATATCATGTGATATCAAATGCATTCATTTAACCAGTCAATTCCTCTGTCAAATTCGATCATTGTAGGCATAAGAAAAGACATTTAGTTTAAAGGCCACATGAGGACTATAGTCCTGTATCTGCTACAACATTGTGGTATTCTACGCATAACACACTTTCTTTCACACGTACATGACCCAGAATAAATTAGTCATCGCTTCCTCTCAGGACCAACTAAATGGCCTTGGCACAACTACGTTAGGACAACCTTTAGTTTTAGGTTACTTGGGATCAAGTTTCTTCTTAAAAGGAAAATGGACAAAAGAACAAAAAGGCAGACAGATTCATGATATTTGCCTCGGCCAAGCACTGACATAATGTAGCATTTAAACTAAATAGAATTTTGTTCTGCCACTCAAAAGTCATTCATAAATACAAACACAAGTTTGCCAAATATTGGCTTTTGAGGCTTGCCTGACCTATAAAGAGCAAAGTTATGCAAAACATCATATACAATGTCTTGGTTCCAAGAAATAGTATTGGACGAAACAGGCAAAGATGAATAGGTCATTACAGGCAACGTGGGCTACAAACATGATTGTATGTTTGAATTCACTGAGAAATAAAGTGAATCATTACTTTGGCTATTTTGATGAAGTGACCTATGACCTCTGCCCTGGCCTTGGCCATCTGTGTGATGAGGACCTCATGTACCACCCAGAAGCTGACCTGCAAGAAAGAAAAGAACATTGAGGTTAGCCTTAGTGGTGGAATCATCCACTCATGTAAAATTAGGCTTTCCAACAAACAGTACTCAACTGCATATAACCAATTCCTTATGGTAAAATTCAGGTACTTATTGGCACCACGGGATAAAAAGGATAATGCAATGTGAAAATAACATTTTCTACAGTGTATGATAATGATGACATAAGCGACAGAACATTATTATTATTAGTATCATTATCATTATTATTATTATTATTATTATTATTATTATTATTATTATTATTATTATTATTACTATTATTATTATTATTATTATTATTATTATTATTATTATTATTATTATTATTATCATTATTATTATTATTATTATTATTATTATTATTATTATCATCATTACTATTCTTCTTCTTGTTATAATTATTATCATTATTATCATTATTATTATCATTATCATTATTATTATTATTATCATTTATTGTCATTATTATTATCATCATGTTCAATATTGTAAAATAGTATAATCATCATTGTTATTTTTCATAATCGCTACTACTGCTATCAATACTAGCACTTACCCACCTTTCACTTCTTGTTGGTTTCATATTTAATAGGAGATTAAAAATGAAGGTTGTCTTGATTATCTTCACTTAGTAATATCTGAGTCCAACACATTCAAGTATTGACAAAGTGTATACAAGACTTGTGCACTGTAAATTTGGCTCAGTCTTGGGTTACATAATTTTAAATGGAAGGCATCATTGTCAATCACTGTTTGCTTGTTTGCTGGCTGTTGGTACTTTGCCTTCATCCTGTTCTGTAACAGACTTGTTTAACTTTGCAGAAATTGGCAAATTTGTGACTGTAGGACTGCCTTTTTTTTTTTTTGCGGGGGGTCCCAAATTATCTTCTAGGCCTGCTTTGAGTTGTTGTGGTTGAAAGTATTCAGGGCACACAGAAGCTAAATATTTGTAATTGTTGGTTTTCCCTACTATGAGAAATTCTCATTGATTGCTTACACCTGCTTTCCCGCGGTTTTGAAGGAAATTGGGTATAAAACCTTTGCAGTGTATGAGTGTGTACTGCAGGTAAAGCATTGGAGGAGCACACGTGCAAACAAAAACAACAACAGCACAAATGTGGATGAACGTCACTATCACATGATGCATTGTTTTGAGATCTACTCCGGTGATTTGAGTCTAATTCAATCTTCCTTCTGTGGCACATGCATCGGAACGGTGACAGACCAGGCTCGGAGCAATGGACAATGCAGGTTGGTTTTACACCAACCATGACTAGCACACCAGAGTCCTTGGGTTTGCGTGACGTCACTGCGCTCGTCAACGGAGCACCGCTTCTAGGGGCGGGCCGTGCCGTCGTCCTCGTAGCACTCCTATGCAACGCACTTCCACAAAACTTTTTTGGAGGGGTATATACATGTAGGTCTGCCGATTCCTCGAAGCGAGTCAGCAAAGGAAATAGAAACAACAGCTGCCGAGTGCACACACCCCTTCCCCCTCCCCTTGCCCCTTGTTTTCCTTGCAGATGACATCGCTTTGGATGAGATTACGCCAGAAAGAATCGAGGTCGCCACATACGTTACCTGATTTCTTCTTCTCATTTTTTTTTTTCGGTGGGGGTGGGGGATTTCAGCAGAGTGTACGCAAAAAGGCGAGTTCATGACAAACTCAAGATAGTGCTGACGTAAGTGGTGACAGCCACATGCCCGATTTAAACAGACACGGCCACACAAGTGGCAACTGGCATCAAAAGATTCCTCCTCTGCCCAATAAAATGCCACAGGTGGGGGGGGGGGCATACAGACAAAAAGTGACAAAAATACTAGATACATGCATTCCAGAAACAAATGAACAGAGCAACTGAAAAGGTGCCTCGGTGTTTTTGTGATACATTGTCTCATTCCTTCTCTCTAAAGGCAAGTACACTGAATCAAAATTGCCATCCAATCACTCGCTTGTTTTCAATATGTATTCATTCATCAACATTGAAAAAAAAAAGGTCAGTAACATAAGCTAGGAGGGGCTGCCACTATTTCCTTACCTGGTTGAATCTCCTGGTGAAGGCCACAATATTTGGACAGACATTGTTTTTGGTTTTCCCTGACCACGCACAGCTGCTCAGCTCCTGCATATCAAAATGACATCACAAAAACAAGACAGAGTGAGTCAACATTTGATGTTCTGTTCTGTTCTGTTCTGCTGTTTTGACTTGTTCTTTGCCCTGGTATGAGCATTCCTAATAAAAAGATCCATCTAAAAATGCACACAATGGCTAAAAGGTCTAATATGAAGACAGAAATAAACTGAAAGGGAAGGAAATGTTATCTTCCCATAATACACATACAATGTATCTGTCTCTTCTAATACCTGTCTTTGTTTCTGAAATTGCATATTGCCAGTAATTTCTTACGAACGGTAGGTGATTCAATTTTTCCCCTTCTTTTTACCACATGTCACGTACAAATGTAGGTACAGTCATATCGTCAGGACTGATGACAGATATACCAAACGTCATCAGAGCAAACTCACTCGAAAAACAAAGAAGGGGCGTGACAAATTCTGAAGCACAAATCATAATGTTTGCCGCAAATGTGTTGCACCTGTACAATGGTTACGGGGGAACCTGCTCTTTGCCATTGGTGGGTTCAGATCCCTCCTCAATGGGCTAGGGAGGAAACGAGCTAATTGATTAGTTACAGATTATTGTGACCAGCGTCATCGACGTGGCATCACCGCTTTTACTATAGGGTCCGGCGCTGTCCCTCCGAAAGCCAGACGGCACTGGGAGTGGGGGAAGAGGATGTTTTTGGTGTGGCCAATTAGTGACCGGCCAGAGTTGTCCAGCGTGGCCTTGTGCCGCCATTGAAATTGGTCGAGTTTTGTTTTCCAATTCACGAGACCCTAATTAGTTCAAGTGGCACAGCCTCAACTTCAACAGTAATATATCCTCGTGTTTATCAGGACTGCTGCTCTGATTGGTAATAAGCTTCCTTTATGTAAGGATCTGAAGATGAATTTCATAGGCTCGGCTTTCTCTGTCTGAAGAGTACTTTATGAATATTTTCTTGCGTTTCTTTTGTTTTCATTCATTTTTATTATTCATTTGTCTACATTGCCTGGAAAGGGTAAAAGGGCAAGGATGGATGAAATGACTAGTTATGATATTAGTTACTATATTTTTACATGAAATTTGAATACCCTGATATGTACATGCAAAAAAAAAAAAAATGTTGCCGCTTCAGCACATATAAACCTTATTAATCCATTACGTGATATCTGCTAATAGTACCCTTTATCTTTGCTAATATCTTTTTTTTTTGATTGACAACATATCAAAGTTGAAAAAGAAGTGATAACCTTTAAGACAGGGATGAAATGCTTGATCTGGCAGAGATCTAGCCATGGCCTACAACACAATCTGCCCTAAAGGTTTAAAATAACATTTAAAGTCCCCTATAAATAGACTCTTTATACCAAAATTGGAAAAGTGCCTCATGCACACACACACACACACACACACACACACACACACACACACACACACACACACACACACACACACACACCCACACACAAAACAAAACAACAAAATCAACATGGGGAGTTTGATGCCATTGCATCCATGCTTTAAGTGCTGGGTTTGTACTCAACAGCTTATACTCAACATAAGCCATGTTCTGGTGAAGATTGGGGATTTTCTTCTTTTTTTTTTTAGGAGACAGCAGATTGCAAACTCAAATATTTGTTGCACTGATTGAGGGATCACTTCAAAGCTGCAGAACCTTCAATAAAATATCTTTTTTTTGCTTTCATTTCCACACAGAAAGGGTAATTTTGGGGGCTCACTTTAATTTCCAGACTGATAAAGCGAGAGTCGGGGCAACACTGGTTTTACAGCAAATAGGATTCAATTTACAGCAGCAATATCCCACGAGTGGAGCAAAATTTAGTTTGGAATGGATACCTAAACCTTTCACGTCAAAACAGACACCTCCTTAAAGTGATACACTGTTTCAATATCGACACTGGGGTGATACAATATGCTCGTTCGGGTGACATGGCAAAATATTTCCAGGAATACAAATTCCCTTATCTATGTGCCGCATGTTATTATGGCGAACCCTCCAAGGAGCTGATGGGGAGTCTTGTAGAGAATGATTCATTTGTTTGTGGTCTTTGCCCGATAGAAAAGGTGCCCCCGACGCTTTGCGTGCAGCGATCATGATATCACTGTTTGAATGTGAGCACCTGTGCATTTGTGAACTGCATCATTCATGCACGTTCACACAACAGTGATATGTCACTTTAAAGGGGATGGCTAGTAACTGATCAGTGGAAATCAGTGGGAATGCCGAGGGATGATTGTTCCAATCCTTGTGGGATTCATATAAGAGTACATTAAATATCTACTGTTGTGTTAACATTATTTGCTTCAGAACGGTCTCATATTCAAGTAATGTGCAGTGTAATGCCCCGTCACTGACCAGGCACGCTAACCTGGAGACATTAAACTGCACATTACTTGAATAAGAGACCGTTCTGAAGCAAATAATTTTCACACAAGAGTAGATATATAATGTACTCTTAAATGAATCCCACAAGGATTGGAACAATCATCCCTCAGCATTCCCACTGATTCCCACTGATCGGTTACTAGCCATCCCCTTTAAGGGTTAAAAAAATGTGAAACAAAATCAACAAAGTGCCAAGAGCTTAAGATTAACCCAGAATCTTTAACCCATTGAGGACGGGCTGATTTTGCTACAATATGCATTTCCCATAGACACTTGCCCGAGTATACCCGGGACTCGTCCTCAACAGGTTAATAGCACAGTTGCTACAAGTTTGGTACACTTCTAAGCATCTCTGAATCAGTGCATGAAAACTGCCTCTCTACATGATCAAAGAAAATGATCCTGCACAATTCCTGGCATTGCTATGGCAGAGCATGATGTTTGAAATGTCATATTTTGCATTAAAATACAGGACAAGTTTGTTTTTTTCTTGTCTCTTTTAGTCTATATTGGTTTGTTAACCTGTTGAGAATAAGTCTCGAGTATACTCGGGCAAGTGTCTATGGAAGATGCGTGTTGCAGCAAAATCCGCCCATCCTCAACGGGTTAAAATATAAAAACAAAAGCCGGGGGGGGGGGGGGGGGGGGGAAGGGAGGAATGGCGTGGGATGGGATAAAATGAACGCATAACAAGGCTTTCAAGATAACATGAACATCCGAATGCCTAACATCACTCCAGGGGAACTTGGATCAATGCAAAGATCTACCTCCAAAGAAAGCCCTCGAGTGAATATCAGTTAATGTTTTGTCCTAAACCACACTTCTCTATGCACCACTTCGGTTTTGTTGTCTTTGCTTGTTTTGGTTTTTGGGTTTGTTTGTTTGTTTGTTTGTTTTGTTGTTGTTGTTGTTTTTTTTTGGGGGGGGCGGCAGAAGCAGATCCTTTTCTTAAATAAAGTGTGCATCACTAAGCTCTTGCATATTTCCCCGGTTATCCACTGGACTATTGATCATTTACTCATGACTATTCACACACATCTATTCTTTAAAGTGCATTGTCCATCTTTGCAGACAAGACATGCCAAACAGGACAACAGGAATGACTCGAGGCACGAATTACTTTAGTAGATTTCTGACTCATTAGTCCTCCCCCGAAAGTAAAAACTGAGAAACAGACCCACAGCCATTCTCTTCTCACTTTACATATCCTTTGCCCCCCCCCCCCCACCATCATGCTTGCATCAGTTAGTTTCCCATCACAGAACGATATCAAAGAAAAACATGCATGAACCCATGAACAGGTAATGCTGCTTTAGCAAAAATCAATGAGCACAAAACATTTGCTGCAAGCACACAGTATTACAGAGTGAAGGTGAGATAATGAAGGTGTACGTATCAGCGAAATTTCATTTCCCCGGGGGAAATGCTATAATTAGATTTTTTTCCCCTCAAATTTTGATGTCATAGTTGGTGCAGAAGAAGGGAACGAGAAGGCTAAATGTAGCTCTTCTCAATCAATGATAGATTTAATGTTCATGTTGAATGATCATTAGTACAGTCTGCAGACCGTCCTTGAATGAGTTATATCGTGTTGAAAATTGCAGATTAAGGTGCTAGGAAAGTTGGTGATGCCGTGTGATGCAGATAGCAGGCAGAGTTTAGACGATAAACCGATCAAAGATCCTAAGCTCCATTTCCTCTTCTAATCTATCAAAAATTAGGCTCACCTCCGGTGTTATTGCCTTGAAGACGGGCAAATCCAGGAGAGTTATCTGGGTCTGCGAATGAGAAGATTAACATACATTGAGTGAACATCAAGAATTACAGAGTAAAAAGACCAACTAGAACTACCCCCTTTTCTGATGCTTTTGAAGTTTCATACACAAAGATTACACATACATATAAATGAAGAGTGTGATCACAAATGGTTAAAGCGTAATTTTCAAACATTTTGAAGTAAGTAAATCATCAGGTTAGAGCAAAATAAATCCTTTCCAATGATACCTCACTTTTCGCAAAACAAGGAATATTCTAAAAGTCATGATTAAAAATATACATTGTTTTCTCCTTTTTCCTTTGTTTTTTTTTTAAGCAGGTGAAATCACACACATCTCAAATTAACAAGAATGGAGTTAGCTCCTTTTGCAATCAAACTCCTCAAATGTAAAGACAGGAACATGATATTTAACTAGAACTATCACTCAATGTGATTAACACCCCAACCTAAAACTGGGGGAGTTGGCTCAACCAGCAGTAATTTTGTATGTTTTTTATTTTTTTTTAAAGTTGTTACCATGGCAATGCATTGTTCAACATTGAATAAAGATGTGTTTTGCTCATCTAAAAATTATGTTAGTCACATGTGCGACATCTCAAGTCAAGTGCTCAAACTTTATCTTGAGTTAGATAAATAAACTGGTACTTTCTATGATTTTCATTAAAATAAAATGCTGTTACCCTGGCAACATAAAGTTTGCACAACTACATATCATAGCTACATGTATAAATGAAAAAAAAAATCCACTCTGAACGATTACCGCATCTATCTCAAAGGTCATTCCCGCAACCAAAACAAAGATTCTTCTAGACTTTCTAGAGATCTATGATGATCACTAGCGCATCGATCACGGGCTCCTGACTGGAAATCCACACTGATTTCCTGTGCTTCTCTACGTTTGCCGTTTTGTCGGCGGGAATACGCCAGCACCCTTCACTGACAGACTATAAAACGATTAATCATCACCCGACAAAAATAGAAAGAAGAGAGAGAGAGGGAGTGGGAAAGAAAAAGAGAGAGAGAGAGAGAGAGAGACAAAAAAAGTCCCTTGTGTGATGTAACATGACTTCCGCCTGAATCAAAGAAATGAGCCAGAAATAGTCACACAGGCCCCCACGTAAGCGCAGCTGAAGTCATGGTTGAGTTTACGCTTTTGAATGCGAAAGGGGGAAGGAGAATCAGATGATACAAATACTATGCTGTGAAAATATTTAAAAATAGAAAATAGGTAAGAATTGAGTTGGAATCCCCCTTCCCCCTCCCAAACCTTGCTCTACAAATGTCTAGAGTTCGAATATAAATCTGCACATTTTGCTAACACGAATGGGACACGAGACTGCGAGGGGATGAACAACACACCATTTTATAGCTCTAGGCATCACTCCAGAAACAAAGTACTTTCTAATGGAAGAACTGAACTGGATTTTCTCCCTCAATACTCTGGAAGCGTAAAGAGCTGAAGTGTCAGTCTAGACAAGAAATAGGCTCAAACTGCTCATAGTAACCATAGTAACTGAACACCTTCCAATTTATATGATCAAACACAATGAAATGGCCAAAATATCATACAGAATCTGTAATAGATGAGGGATGAATGGCAACTGTATTGGGTGTGGCTGATTTGATCAGGTGGATGAGAGGGAAGGAATGGGGGTAACAGGGTTGTAGAAGAGTTTAATAGGGCACAGAGAAGGGAGGGAGGGGGATCATATTTTTGCCACAGATAATGGGAAAGGAGGCTATGGGAATGGGGGCTGCATGGACAGTAGTTCAATGGTATGGTTGATGGAAGGTGAAGGGGTGAAAGGGGGCGGGGAGCTATCTACTCACAGCAAACTCCTCTGGCTGCACCCGCAGCATGTCGAACACTGTACGGTCATAGCTCTTCATCCGGGGCAGTGTCCACCTGCTGTCGACGGCCGGGTCTTTTTCGCTGTGGTTCTGTTTGGGGGGGAAAATGATACACAAAATATTGTACATGAGAATGATGGGTTCACATTAACATCGCAGCTTTTAGATATCATACAGTCATTTACAGGACAATGTCCACTCCATATATACTGTATTTGTAATACGGGTACTAAAAGTGAGTTTGGTAGGCTCAATTTCAAGCATATAATGCTTTGTTTGTATAAACTGAACTTGATCAATCTTCATAATACGCACAAAATAATCAAGTCAGCTATCCCATGCGTAGATCGATTGTGTATGAACGACTATCAATCTGACTTCGAAAATTAATCTATTGAAAAAAAAAAGTATACTGCATTTAACAGATTTTCTGCCAAGATTTTCCACACAGTGGAAAGTGAGCATGGGTTGAAGTCTGAAGATATCATGTTCTATGTACATTCAATCTGACACAATATCACAGACAATATTGAATGGCACACTGTACTCTGGGACTCTTACATCTAGATTATTCATTCTCCATCATGAAACTTGGCAATAAATGACACTTTCAGAATAAACAATGCAGGCCTGTATGTATCTCATTTCTGCCGTTTAATTTCAAAACTCATCATACACAGAACAAAAGCAAATAATTCTTTTGATGAAACTCTTTTGAAAAGAAATGCGAGCTAAATCTGACAAGTTCTTTTTTTTTCTGCTTGCGAGGGAAGTCAGAACTCAAGCAGCACAAATGATCACTTGATATCTATTACAATAAAAAAGCATTCAAATGGGGTATAAAATAGGAGGTTCTAAAGTTGGCATTCATCGCAACCTTTCTGGCAGTTTGCAAAAAAAAAGAATCTTTGTATGCCGATTCATATTCTCTATAAACAGCCTTGGCAAAGGAATCATCATTATTCCCTGATAGGCGTATTCAAGATGGTAAAATTAATCTTATCTCAATATTTTTTTTTCTATCAAAATCATTTATTGTTTTTCAGTCCAAAAACTATCAACATAATCACCTGGATAGAACATGTAAACCTTCATTTCATCTACATGTAATTGATATTGGAAAAAACCCACCTCACTGGTACTTTCAAAACATTTGTCTAATACTAACACAGTAACATATGTATTCTCAATTGAAAGTCCCTCATTAAATGTAGTTTCTTGTTTTCACAGGGGAGAATTTCTTCAAATTAATGCAGTGAAACAAGTGTCGCAGATAAGAGTGAACATTTGATTCTTTTTTTCTTCATGAAAATGTCACCTACAACAGCACATCACATACAAAATATAAAAAGGAAGTTCCTACACTACAAAGTGATATGCTTTGATGTACCCATGTGAGGCAGTGCCCATAAACCTACGTGTTCACATTCATATGATTGGAATTCTCTTAGTTATTGACGCAAGTCCAATATTGCTCGGATATTCATCCCAAGATATACGTACATGTATTGTAGATTATATGCATTGTGTTTCTCTCTCAGTTCTCATCGGAACTCAATTTCACGACACAGTCTCCTGTGATGGTGATATGGAAACTAATCTCGCATGTTGAATGACTGCTGTAATCCATGCGCGTACATGTGTGGTATTGTATATTTATGTTCTACTCTGTATGTATTACTGATCCGCGCCTTAAGCAGATGACCTCTCTGGTCAGAAATATGCCATAGCTGTAACCGTAGATCACACAAGATCCCCTATGTATACCACACCTTAGATTAATCCCCAACAATGACACATCAATACAGTATTTCAAGACGAGCACTTTTAATATAGTCAGAGGAGATAGCTCGGAGTTAGGCACCCCCAACCCCACCCCCACCTTTCGGCAGTTTTTCAAACACGCAAGAGTTAATCCACGCACATGTAATCTGGATTTCAAAGGCACATCTCTATTTTCCACGAGGTTCAATCGTAAAAAGTACACCCTGGAGTTAAAAGCATATCCCCCGATGACACTCGATGATCGAGATAGATTATCAAGTGACCTTTTCCAGAGTCACAACTTCGGGGTCGCAAAGGGTGTTGAGGTCCTCACCGATTCCGGTGAGTGTGACTTAAAACCTTCCTTCAAGTCTGTAAATATTTAATGGATTTTTAAATCTCTGTCAGATGGTTTTTCTGCCGTCCATGAATATCACGTGTGGACAAAATGAAAAACATCACATTGGACTGATATCAATTTGTTCTGACTGGAGACAGCACATGCAGCATTTGCAGATAGATGAAGAAATCTCTGAAAAAGGGATTGACCTAAAATAGATACTTTCAACTCATAAGTTTTGATCATACAGCTGATCTTCAACTTGCAGTACTTGGCTTTGGAATCACAGGGTATGAGACTGTGGGAGACGTTTTATGAACACATAATTAGAAGAAACTAAAATGCATCAAATCCATATGAACAAACTGGTGAATGTTCAAAAGATGCTGTAGCATATAAAAGCACAAATAAAGACAAAAAAAAAGGACAGACAGAAAAACACCACCCACTCTTATTAAAGTCAAACAGTGAAAATGTAGAATTCAAAGGGTATTGTCAATTATTGTTGAATGTTTCTTTAAAAAAAGGGGGGAGAGGGAATGAAAGCAAGGCCAACAAGGATTTTGAATTAAAGAAGGTATGGATGGAGTTTTCTTCAGCGGCACTAGCACTGAAGGATATGGTGTTCACATCCAGATGATGGAAAAATTGTACACTTGTCTCATCATTCAAAGTCAGAAATCAATCGTTTGCCTTAGTAAAATATGCCACACCTACTGTACTGTTCACATCTCAGAAGTTAAAAATAGACTAGATGGACAAGAAGGCACAATTACGAAGCCCTTTTTTTCGAATCCCAAAAATCGCATCCAAACCAGACACTGATACTTCTGTGGCTTTTTCCTCCTTTAAAGTAAAAAAATATATATCTCTGGAGGGGGGAAGAGAAACATAACCTGCAAAATACAGATTCCCGTCCCACACAGAAAGTGGGAAAAGAGAAAATAGATTGGAAGGAAGATGGCGTTTGAGGAAATAGCGTGACTAACGGGTCGCCTATTAGTGTGCAGCCACTGGATATTGTGATAGAGTCGCGAGGAGGGAGCTACAAGAAGAGATCGGCAGACTGTTGTTCATGTCTGACCTTTATGGTATACACGGTCTGTGCTAGATAAGCCTTCATGTCAGTGAGAACATAAGATACAAGCGTGTACATAAAATGAAAAGTTACCCCCCAAAAAAAGCCATCCCAGGGACATTTTTTTTTTCCTCCGTCTTCCGCCGATTTCGGCAAGCCCTGTCTGTTACGCCAAGGTGTGGCATGACGGGCACTGATGGAGTTTGGCTCGAGATTGGAATCAGGAGCAGTACGGCATTTATCTTGTGTCACGAGCTTAAAATGCCACGTCATGGGAATTGGCTTTAAAGCCCACAAAATACAGGTATTTTAAGGATTATATGTTCAAACCTTATGTATTATATACTATGTGTGTATGGAATAAAGCCTTTTCCTCTACATCATTTTGAAAAAAAAATGTCTATTATTAACAAAAGAAGAATACAGATAAGATCCATTAATGAAAGTTACGATGATGATGATGACAATGATGATAAAAAATAATTTAAAAAATAATAACAATAATAGTGAGATAAAGCACAAAAGTGCATGAAGCACGTAATAAAAATATCTTTGTGTACTGTGCAATTCATAGATCCATTAGCATGTTTATAATATAGAGATTACTAGGAGGACAGTTAAAGCAGCTACAATGTACTATTGTGATGTAGAACTATCTCAATTCAATTCAATCCTATTCAAACTTTATTTTCATTCTTTTAACAGTGCAAAGTAATATGACTGAAATTAGACATGCATTTTTAATTAATGATAATGCCATATAGCATCAGGCCTCCCAAATAACAACTCCAATACTAAAGCTGCTCTGAAATCAATAATGGAGCAAATTTACTGCAAGCATGAAATAATTCTTTGTTAACAAATTTACAAAATTTAATCAAGGACGACTGTTTTTCTTAACCTCGATAATCACAGCCACAGAGTAAGTGTCCTAAACACAAAATAGTTGAAATGCTTATTAATCAAAGTTTAAAAACTGTACAAGCAAAGATACCCTGTTTCACTGAAATCAAGGTGTGACTATTATTGAACGCAACTTCTATTTATCCACAATAGCCTCCAATGACTAATTTGCTTCTGATTGTCCACTACTGAAAAACATTGTAATTTTTACAACATATTCTTTGAGTAAGAAGTACTCCTTGACTTCTTACTGGTTTGACAATGATAAACATAATTGATGATTTTAATACTGAAACTACGCTTCAAAGCTTAACACCTCTATCGTCGTCCTACGTATGTTCTGTTTATAACTTGAAACCTGTGGTTAAAACCAAAAATAGGCTGTAATGGAGGGAAATTGAAACACGATCACTGGCAGAGTACTTGGCAGGTTCTACTATCAACACTAATTTGTGTGCGTGGCAGGCTGAGGGCAACACACTGTGCCCATACTATTTTGATATCAGTCTATTAAAAAAACATCTAAATCAGTCACATTGCTATTCATAACTTATTGCATCATGACAAGGTAAAATTGGATCATTGCGTATATTATTGCAGTTCATGGCCAAGATGATTAAAAACTACCATAATAACAACCAACAAGCCTGCAGAGCTGAATGGCATGGTGACACACATTCTACACATTACGGCAATAGCAATGGTCCTGGTTCTACGAGATGTATGAATAGAGAGCATGCTAACGTCAAAGACTACGACTATCGAGTGAGTACTGCGATTTGAATACTTGATTAAAATACAATGTAAGTATGCTAAAAAGATCTCTATGCAATTAATAACACAAATCATCTCCCGTCAAAAGTACAAAAAACAAACAAACATATAATACCTGACAATTCTACACACAGAAACAGATGTACTGTCAAGAAGGTGTAGAGTTCATGCACAATCAATCAAATAAAAAATGAATAAATAACTGTTGGTTTAGGAACACTATAACAGCAGATTTTCTTTAATAAAATGTCTTTAGAAAGTACTGGTACTCAAATTTACCATTTGTCTGCATACCTTCTATGAACCATTTTGCTAGACATTAGTCAATCATACTTTAATTTATTTTTACCAGTATCAGTACAAGAAAAACTAGAAATGTCGCTTTGGCGACTGGTATGCCTCCGCCATAATGAATGATTTTCCTAATAGGTGTAGATAGTACATGTGGACAATGTGTGATTACATTTTCACAAAATTGGCAAAATATTGAAATGACAAGTTTGTCATAAATGTGTTGAATGTTCACCTTCCTTGACCTAGGTTTAATTGGGTGAATAGGAGAGCATGTATCCAGGGATTTAAGGACTTTAACTTGACTTTGACCCATTCATACATTTAGGCATTGAGTAATTTTCAAGGTACAGGTGTGGAGAAAAAGTGCAATTTCTGAATAGAATAGTAAATTGTTACCATTTTCATCTGGCCCTTGACCCTAAAATTCATAAGATAATCACTTTCAGGTAGAACATGCATAATATGTACTAAGTTTCAAGAGAACTTGAGCCACTTCCGAGATATGGAGGAAAAAGTTAGTTCAGCACTTTCACTTGATCTTTGACCTTTTGACCTTTGAGGCAAAAAAAAGAAGAAAAAAAAAACTTTCCAGAGAATTTCTATTAGGTTACACAAGCATACACCAAATGTAAAAAAAAAAAATAACCCTGCTGGCATTGCATAAATATGAGGGAAATAGTAAAATTTTGAAGTGTTGCACTTGACCTTTGACCCCATGAACCCTACATTCTCTAGATAATCACTTCCAGTCAGTACATGTATATACTATGTTCCATGGAGATACCTTGAACAATTTTCCAAGGTACGGAGAAAAAATAGAAGTTTTAATATTTTTACTTGACCTTTTGACCTTTGACCTTTGACCTCATGACCCAAACTTTCACCAGAGAATCTTAATTGGGTAATACATGTATACACTAAGTTTCAAGAAAACATCTTCAGGCATTCAATAGATATGGTGGAAATAGTGAAATTTTATGTATTTGACCCTGACCTTTTGACCTTTGACCTTTGACCTCATGACCCAAATTTCACCAGAGAATCTTAATTGGGTAATACATGTATACACTAAGTTTCAAGAAAATATCTTCAGGCATTCAATAGATATGGTGGAAATTTTGAAATTTTATGTATTTGACCTTGACCTTTTGACCTTTGACCTTCAGCATGTGCACCAAAAAGTTGATAGGCACAACTTCACACCCTAATACACATACATGCTAAGTTTCATTAGGATACCTCAACAGGTTTTGATAGTTACCTTGTCCACAAAATTCATTACGGACGGACGGAAGGACGGACGGACGGAAGGACGGACGGACGGACAACCCGAAAACATAATGCCTCCGGCACCACTTCGTGGCGGAGGCATAATAAAAACAACCCCCGCAATCTATGAACTTCTTGCTTATTCTTGCCATTATTAGTGCTATAATACAACCTGCTAGTATGTGTCAGGCATCTGCTAGACCAGACTCTATTCTCAGTTCTCCCCAAATTAAGCTTTAAATTCCTTACAGTCATTTTTCCTGCAAATTATTAATTTCCTATTTTGTTTGATAAATGCCAGAATTGCTTTGACTGACCAGGAAATTAATCACACTAATATTGATAATGACAATGTCCCTTGCATTTCTACACACACATACGCCCCCACACACAATTACACATACACCCGGCAGTGGGTTGGGGATGACAGTGGGCCACGGCATAGAGAAAGATGGCTCTTCACTCTGCTACACACAGCTACAACTTTGTTGTACACAGGTACAACACGGAACAAACTAGCATTTGAAAATTGATGGCATGTACGAGATCTTCTCAATTAATTACGTTAATGATCAGTAGTCAGCCTTCTCAACAAGTCCCCAAGGGTGGCCACTTTTTGATAATGGACCTGGCGTCTTGAATATATACTAATGAACGTGACTGTGTGCGTGAGCAGCACTTGGTATAAAGACACTGACAACCACCAAAACTGAAACATCAATGAGAACATCTTCACTTGGGAGGTAGGATTTGTAAGGTGCTGACTCATTTCTGATTCTACTTTGACTGTATAGTGTACAATGTACTATTTAACAGAGTGTATCACTCTACCACGGAAAGAGAGAGAGAGACAGAGAGAGATACCATTGCTGCATATTTTTCTCTTCAACAGTATGAGGCCAGAAAACTTGAAACTACAAACTGTACTTGTAACAATGTCTGAAACAGCATCTCAAATATCACAGCCATTACTTGATTTTGTTTTTAGACATGCACTTTCAGACATCTTAGTCCCTAAAATCTAGGATGTACAAAAGTGTAAGCCACAAGCAGATGTCATAACAGACTAACAGTGAGATGTTCCAAACAAGCATCAACTCAAATTTAAAAAAAGACGACATCATAAAGTTTTCGAATTCTCTAGTCATCAAGACTGAAGTGTGTACCTTGATTGCCCACATTGCACATAATTAGGTACTTCTTCAACCACACCACACATAAACACACATTATGCTTGCACACACATACAGCACACTCAAGGTCAGCCATGACTATGTATCATAACTCGTTAAATCCGAAAATTTTGCCAGGCTAAATCTCGAGGGAAGTCTCCGCATAGTCACGAGCTTTGCAAGAAGGCAGAAGATTCCAGTCAAATGAGTACTTACCGACAGACAGTCAATTAATTAATAGACGTACTGTATGTATTATTGGGTGGAAAAATAGAAATGCTTCTGATCCGACGTCTTTAAAGGAAGGCTGGTTTGCTAAATAAGGTATTAAAATGCACAAATTTTTGTTAAGTCTCAGGTCAATGGCGTACCTGTCGACGTTCGGCACGAAATACTGGAGTGAAGGCCAAGCCTACCTCGGTACGTGTGTCAAACCTGTGGCCAGTGTTCTCAAGCCGGCAGGGAACAGGGGAAATGTAGTAGGCTATAAATAGACCCCTTGATTGCCTCTCCAAGTTCTACCTCTACCATAGAAGGAGCAGAGAGAAGGTGTGCTAAAAGTCAACTAAACTGCAAAAGATGACATCAAAGCAGCAGCACGGTACGGGCGAACCCAGACCCCATTATTGTGTCATTAGCATCCACTTCCTGTAATGGCACACTCGGCTGTATGTGTGCATGCTGGACGCGTTTATGAATAGGCCTTGATGACTATGGACTGTGTTCAAAGGGAAGAAGAGATGTATCAGATGCTGCCACAAGATAGAGCACTAAAGAGAGGTTGTCCCTCTACCACCCTTCTTAATAAATGTCACAGCGGACTGCCACGGCAGCACAGTGGAGGAGAAAGTGGATGGACGTTGGCGTGGATTGTTCCTATTGTCTTGAGTTCGCTGGAGAAGCTCAAAAACTGTTTGTACCCTAACATTAACCTTGGGCTGGGAATCCAGCCTCATTACTCACAATGGATCATTATGGTTGGGCCAAAAACAGGTGATTTTTCTCTCCTTCCTTGAGAGGGGGAATGCATCGCCCATGTATCGTAACAAAATTGTTTCTGACACACGAGAACACGCCATAAGAACAGCCAAGATTAGTTTAAAATGGAGCTACACTGTTGTTTGTGACCTACTCTGCGATGACGCACACTGACTGAGAACTTTGACACCACAAGCACACAAACAACTGCATCTTCTTCAACTTGTGATGTGATTATATCAAAATAATCACAGGTAAAACTGAATAAAATGAGATACACGTCTCAAATATGTCAGCATTAACAGTAAGGAACATACAAACTAGGATGACATGCATATGAAGTCATGTCGAAGCTATTGTACTATTAATATACTAACTCCTACTATAAAGTGGAATATTATTTGCCCAGTATGTGAAGAGTACTATCTTTCCAACATTGTGTGATTAGATGCATTGACATCAATACCACTGTCGAGCAGCTACAGAAAACATATGGACTACTATCAATGAATTTACCAGCTCCAAGACTTTTTTTGTGGTAGATGGGCGAGAACTCATAAAGAGACTAAAAAAACTTTGCACAAAAACAAACCTGACAACAGGGGACAATTCTTTCACTAAATTCATGCTGCTCTGGAATCTATGCTTTACTACAAATTTAGAGAGATACTGTGTAGGCCTACAATCTGATTTGGTATGAATTCTCAAAACATCTACTGTATCTTTCTAGAGAGAGAAAAAAAAATTGCAGGCAGCAGAGTCTGCCAAACTGAAAGGCATGTATTTCATTCGTATTCAAGAAATGATTGCCTGAAAAACTGTGCCTATGCTGAACTTGACAATGAATGAACTTAATGTCACACATACAACTGAACACAAACAGAAAAAAACCTATACTTCTGGAACACAATATCTTTCTAAAAGAAACTGGACAATTATCCAAATTTACACTAGAAAATGCAATGTATAACACCTATGTAGAAAAGATTTGCAGAGCTACAGTTTCTGAAAATAAACTACAGCAAGTGAAGTGTGATTACTGATTATGAATGGCATCGTAATTACAAATGCAGTGCAAGTCACGCTTCATCAGTAGTATTACACCTCCTCGCTTTCTTCCTTGCTTGTACACTGCACACCTTTTGGACTTTCTCTCCAGACTTAAAACAGGCAGGAAATTTGTCATTAGGCCTAAGACTTCGTGGGACTCGGCTTACAGAGACGCTACCTGGAGTTGACAGACTGGCTATACAACTGCCACAGGCAAATAACTGCTTCTCAGTTTGAGCACAAGACTGACACTTTATGTGTATTTTTTTCCCCCTCGTATCACTGTCACCTCATCTTCTGTTTTACTCAAACGGGAGCGAACTAATGAACATTGGTTTCAACCTCATCATTCATGACTCTGATGCACATTCGGCTAGACATTAAGCCGACAATCCTTCCCTTAAAAGTAGGAGTAAAAATTAGGAACAGAACTTCATAATGTGAACTTCAAACTGCTAACACACCACTTACTTGCAAAAACATTTAATTTATTGCCATGGTGCAAAAATCATTCGGTCATCAGCTTTCATCCTAGAGGAATAGTCCTTCACAAAGAAATCAAACTTTAAAATAAACTAGACTTGGAATTTGTCAACACTGACAAATTAGGTGATCCGATTTTTTTTAATCGATGATTCGAGTGCTGATCGCAATATGCATGACCATACAGGCTTCATCTGTGTTTAATGACATTGACCGTGTGATGTTTTAATTCTCATTTAGAAAAGAGAGTCAGGTCTGCCATCTTTGGTACCAAATTCGGTATACACTATAACGAAGATACAGAATGAAACATTTATGACCTTTGACCCTAATTTACCTACCCAAGATGGTGTTCGATCAAGTAGTTGTTATCTTATAATAATGTACGTGACATGAACTAAACATGTGCAAAATATGGGGGTAATAGGGAATATCTTTCTTGAGTTATTGCAAAGAAAGTTGCAGAAAGAAAGAAACATGAAAATACATCGAAGCTAAGCTTTAATTTTAGCGAAGTTTTTCGACGTGATTTCGATGTCGTATGAAAAAGAGTGGGCAAAGAAACGATAGCGCAAAGTCTCAGCTACAACATATTAAAATCTGGGAGAAATTCACCGAAAGGTAAGTGAGATAGTGCTCGATAAAGACAATCATGTCAATTTTCACATCTAGACAAATTCCCTCCCATAGAGTTAACACGTCATAACGAAGATAGAGAAAAAAGTACACATGACCTTTGACCTCACTTTGCACAGACAAGATGGCATCTGACCAAAAAGTGGTTATCTTGTGAAATGATCCTTGTGACATGGTCTTTACGTGTACAAAATATGGGAAAGAAAAGACATGTATTCACCAAAATACAGGATGAAACGTTTATGACCTATGACCTTAATTTACATTCCCAAGATGGCGTCTGATGAAGTAGTTGTTATTTTGTGAAATAATGTACGTGACATGAACTAAATATGTGCAAAATATGGTGGTGATAGGGTATGTTTTTCTTGAGTTTTTGCAAAGAAAGTTGCAGAAAGAAAGAAATATCTCAATACATCGAAGATAAGCTTTAATTTCAACCAAGTTTTTGGACGTGATCTCGACATCGTATGAAAAACAAATGGAACCCTACCGATAGCCCAAAGTCTCAGCTACAACATATTAAAATCTAGAAGAAATTCACTGAAGCATAAGTGAGCTAGTGCTCGGTAAAGATAGTCATGTCAGTTTTCATTTCTAGAAAAACTGCACTCCCATAGAGATAACACGTAAACTGGCCAAATTTGACAAGGTTACGTTCAATCCATTTTCACGAGGTGATAACGTCATCCAAGCAAAACTGAGTTATTATATTTATGAAAGACTATTTAATAAGCTACAACATACTGAAATCTGGGCCAAAATCGGCAAAGGATAAGTGAAATACGCTCGAGTGACCTTGAAATTTAATGACGTCATTTTGAAAATTTACTCTTTTTTTTCATTAAGAAATTTGATATCTTTGAATCATTTTTTCAGCATTGCCACCCCATGAAATGACATGTACATCTCATCAGCTTTCGAAATATGTAAAGAAAATGGGGGGTCACTGTCCATCCTGACGAGTAAAATCGGGTTTAAAATTGGCGGTTTTTGGCATAGTTGCACTGTATATCGCCATTGACGCGCGCGCGGAATTTCAACTTTGACGGGCCCGTATGACGTCATATTGAGTTGGATTGATTTGAAACTTGGTCGAAATATTCCTTGACATTTCAGACATCCGATCTGAGTGTAAAAACGGGAAATTTATATTGCATATTAGCTGTGCGTGCGTATAAGTGCGCGCGCGTACGCGTCCGTCCGATTTTTTCATTTTTTTTAAATGCTCCAAATGGTCTGAAACGTGTGCAAACAAATTTTGAGCTCGATTGGAGCATACAAATATTTCAACGCGCGCGTACGCGCACGTTTTAAGAGTATAGATGAATTTTGAGAAGATGAGTAGAATCAACTTGATTCGAACTATATGTGAGGTAAAGTTCATAGAAAAATTCCATTCCATTAATGAGATATGAATGAGAATGTGTTTTCATATAATGACGTCATAGTGACGTCACGGTCGACTGATCACTTTGATTTTATTAGATCTGTCGTCTTTGGGACATGATACATATATGGTATAATTTTGACATTGATAGGATGAGGACTTTCTGAGCTAACCTCTACACAACATTTGAGGAGAAAGAACTTTTTTTGTGACAACGGGAAGTTTAACACTAGAGGAACCGGAATTTGTCAACACTGACAAATTAGGTGATCCGATCTCTTCGAAAATCAATGATTTGAGTCCTGCTCCCAATAGGCATGACCATACCGGTTTCATTTGTGTCGAGGAGACATTGGCCGTGTGATGTTTGGATTCTCATTTAGAAAAGGAAGTCAGACTTGCCATCTTTGGTACCGAATTCCGTATCCACTAACGAAGATACAGAATTAAGTATATTTGACCTTTGACCCCACTTTGCACACCCAAGATGGCATCTGAGCAAAAAGTGGTTATTTAGTGAAGTGATTATTGTAACATGCCCTTTGCATGTGCAAAATATGGGAAAGACAGGACATGTATTCACCAAGATACAGGATGAACAATTTGTGACCTTTGACCCTAATTTACCTACCCAAGATGGTGTCCGATCAAGTAGTTGTTATTTTATGAAATAATGTACGTGACATGAACTAAACATGTGCAAAATATGGGGGTGATAAAGGCTGTTTTTCTTGAGTTATTGCAAAGAAAGTTTCAGAAAAAAATATCACAAAACATCGAAGATAAGCTTTAATTTCAACCAAGTTTTTTGACATGATGCCGACGTTGTATGAAAAAACAAATTGCATAATACGATAGCCCAAACTCTCAGCTACAACATATTAAAATCTGGAAGAAATTCACTGAAGGATAAGTGAGCTAGTTCTCGATAAAGACAACCATGTCAATTTTCACATCTAGAAAAATTCCCTCCCATAGAGATAACACGTCATAACGAAGATAGACGAAAAAAGTACATATGACCTTTGACCCCACTTTGCACAGACAAGATGGCATCTGAGCAAAAAGTGGTTATTTTGTTAAATGATTCTTGTAACATGGTCTTTGCGTGTGCAAAATATGGGAAAGATAGGACATGTATTCACCAAGATACAAGATAAAACATTTATGACCTTTGACCCTAATTTACATACCCAAGATGGTGTCTGATCAAGTAGTTGTTATTTTATGAAATAATGTACGTGACATGAACTAAACATGTGCAAAATATTATGCTTATAGAGCTTGTTTTTCTCGAGTTATTGCAAAGAAAGATGCAAAAAGAAAGGAATATCTCAATACATCGAAGATAAGCTTTAATTTCAACCAAGTTTTTGGACGTGATCCCGACATCAAATGAAAAAATGGAGGGCACATTACCGATAGCCCAAAGTCTCAGCTACAACATATTAAAATCTGGGAGAAATTCACCGAAGCAAAAGGGAGCTAGTGCTCGATAAAGATAGTCATGTCAATTTTCATTTCCAGAAAAACTGCACTCCCATAGAGATAACACGTAAACTGGTCAAATTTGACAAGATTACTTTCAATCCATTTTACGAGGTGATGCCGTCATCCAATCAAAATGTTGTTATTACATTAATGAAAGAGTATTTAATAAGCTACATCATACTGAAATCTGGGTGAAAATTGGCAAAGGATTAGTGTGATACGCTCGAGTGAACTTGAAACTTGATGACGTCATATTGAAAATTTACTTTTTTTATTTTATTAAGAAATTTGATATCTTTTAATCATTTTTTCAACATCGCCAACCCATGAAATGACATGTACAACTCATCAGCTTTCAGAATATGAAAAGAAAATGGGGGGTCACCGTCCATCCTGACGAGTAATATCGGATTTAAAATTGGCGGTTTTTTGGCATTGTTGCACTGTATATCGCCATTGACGCGCGCGCGGAATTTCAACTTTGACGGGCCCGTATGACGTCATATTGAGTCGGATTGACTTGAAACTTGGTAGAAATATTCCTTGACATTTCAGGCATCCGATAAACGTAAAAAAACAAGAAATTTCAGTTGCATATGAGCTGTGCATGCGTATATGTGCGCGCGCGTACGCGTCCGTCCGATTTTTTCAATTTTTCAAAAAATGCTCCAAATGGTCTGAAACGTGTGCAAAAAAAATTTGAGCTCGATTTGAGCATACAAATATTTCAACGCGCGCATACGCGCGCGTTTTAAGAGAAAATATGAATTTTGAGAATATGAGTAGAATGCGCATAACTTGAAATATATGTGACGTAAATTTCATTGAAAAATTCCATTCCATTGATGAGATATGATTGAGAATGTGTTTTCATATAATGACGTCATAGTGACGTCACGGTCGACTGATCACTATGATTTTATTAGACCCGTCGTCTTTGGGACATGATACATATATGGTATAAGTTTGAAATTGATAAGAAGAACACTTTCTGAGCTAATCGATACACAAATTTTGTCCAGAAATAAAGAAAGAAGAAGAAGAAGAAGAAGAACCACCAACAAAGAATCCGTACAGATACAGAAGGTGATCCGAGAGGATACTCGGATCACCTAAAAATTGTTCTTCTCCAAGATTAAAGAACAGTATTGGATCATCAAAATCTGCTTAATCTTGTTTAGGTCTATGACTCAACAACCATGAAAAGAAAAGCTCCCCATAATGTAGTTACCATCAGGTAATACTGTATACGGCGAATATTTCGTAAGGTTTTTATTTTTGCGAATTTCGTGAGTCAGCTGCTATTCGCGAAATTAAAAACACGCGAAAATATTGACTCTAATGCCTATATGTGACCGTGCACCTCAAAACGAACATAAAGTCGCACGCACTGATTTTGCGTGAGGACTGAAAATAAGTGAAATGGGTCAATTTAGCCGAACTTGACTTTTTCATATTTTCTGAAAGAGCGGGTCTTCTTTTACATTATGCTAAAATTTGGTATCATAAAACAGACAGGAAAGTGTGTTTTTTGGCAGTTTATCTCGAACATTTTAGGTAGAATAGTGTGATGAGGTGTGTCTTTAGAATCCCTTTTTCATTTCTGAAAAACCTTGTCCACACTCTTCACTTTCAACTCTAATAACTTTTCAAAGGATAGGGCTACTGATTTGAAAGTTGGCATTAATTATGGACAGAATGTGTTAATGAGGCATGCTTAATTTCAGTTTAATCTGATAATCCCTTCATTGTTGTTACTCTGGTGGTTTACTTCCTGTTTTTTGTCCCATTCATCGCACAGCCAGCACGGTTTGGTAAAGATTAAGCGCTTGAATAGACACTGTACTTCAGAGCCTCTTTTCTCAGTTGACACTTTTCCTGAGTTTGTGCTTTCTTTCCAATATTTAGATAGGTTAGGAGAGTCCATTTGATTAGAGTTATACATCATTTTAAAGCTTAAAGTCTGCTCTTTCAGAATATGGTCTTAACTAAAAATTCATGTCTGGCGACTTTTTGTTTGTTTTGAGGTGCACTGTCACATATGAATGTGACATACGCGTATCCCATACATTTCTCCGTTCAGTACAGGACTCCACGATCGCGAATTTTACCACTCGCGAAATTGTCGGGAAGTCCTGATTCGTGAAAATTTAGACTCGCGAAATATATGGCGTATACAGTAGTTTGTTTCTGTACTGCCCAAAACTAAGGGTGTGAGTCTGCATTATCCCATTTGGTACACTCGGCAAATGTCCATTTCCTATTTGTCCAATTTTCATCTCCACCAATACTATACAATCCCTTTAAGAATTATGATTTGATGCCAACAACCTCTAAGTAATATGGGCTGGGGTAATGAGAGTACCTGAGAGGAGATTTCCTAGTGTGATTTACCCAGCAGCTGGAAAAGTCAATGTACCAGATCTCCACCTAATGGGAAGATGTCGCAGCTGCATAGCAGTCTCTTTGATCTTGAAGGAGCAATGCTCAAATTAAACATCTGGGGCCCGTTGCATAAAAGTTACTATTATGGTAACTTTGCCATCCAATGGTACAAATGTAACTACCATGGCAACGATACTCAACAGCCAATCAAAATCAAGAATTCCATAGATGTTACCATTAATTAGCAAAGTTACCATAATAGTAACTTTTAGGCAATGGGCCCCTGATACTCGGTGATAGGACAAATCTTTTTTTTTTGGGGGGGGGGGGGGCATGGAGGAGGAAGGGAAGAGGTTCCCTGATTTTGAACCCACTAAACATACAGTGCATACAGCCAAAGCATTGCAATTAACCACTTTTACCTCTCTATACGTTTAACTCATCACTTTCAGGAACTGGGTATGCCATGAGTTCACTCCACTGAGAATTGCCTTTACTCAGAAGAAACAGGTCAAGACACTAATACCACAATAATTTTAGGTTTTACTCTTCTACATACATAGTAGGATTTAAAAAGTCAGCTGGAGAAGAAGGAAAGACAGATTAAACGGTGACCGATACAGAGACTCCAACTCTCCCGTTTTCGACGGGAGATCTCCCGCCAAAAACCCATTTTTGCAAAATCTCCCGTTCTCCCGCTTGAGATTTAATTTCTCCCGCCCTGGCTCTGTGTCTCCCGTTGGAAAGGATTTCTTACTTATTGGCATTGTATGTTGAAAAAATAAGCCTTAGATAGCACCAGAGAGCATCTAGAACCCTAGGAACTTGGCACTTCGCACACATCAACTTGGAGTCTCCTGTTTGCTAGGGGTTTCAGGCGGGAGAATCTCCAGATCAGAAGGTGCTTTGGTTGGAGTCTCTGCCGATATTAGGAAAAACTGTACTGCTTCCAAGGCAGAGATGACCAATTCTTTGTGACCAGGTAAAGTTCAGCATGACGATCAGCCACCCATCTAAATCAACTTAATATTTGGTATCTTTACTGCAGTGGTACTTGGTACAGCACAAAGAGCAAAGGGCAATCACTCCAGAGAAGGGATACTGGTGAAATATTCTTATATTCACATCTCAAGTAGATGGCACTGTTAAATACAAACATTTTTCACCCATATACTTCAAAAGACCTGGCAGAAAAGGAAATTAACCATCACCAAACCAATGAATAAATGAATAAATGCATGAATAAATATAAGAACCATTACTAATAATAATAATAATAAGGTCTTATTTACCCAGGGTAGCCTCTTCAGTGTTGCCACTGCTCTACCAGAGGGCCCTGCTATTATTATTACCCTAGCGTTGCCAGGTACCCATTTATACACCTGGGTCGAGAGGGACATTGTGGGTAAAAACATCTTGTCCAAGGATGTAAGCACTGGGCGGGATTCGAACTCACGGTCCTCCGTTTGGGAGTCGGGAGTCTTATCCACTATGCCACAGCGCCCCCACACTACTAGATTCTACAAATATCTGAACTCAAACACCACATGAATGCCTTCACTTTGACTCTCTGAGATAAAGAGGCTGAACTGTTTGTTTTTTTCTCACAACACTCAAGAAAAGTCTGCTCTTTGTTCTACCCTTTCTAAACACTACCTATGTAATGCAATTCACTGCATTTTTTGTGTGCAAGTTATGTAAATATATCAACTCAAAATTCATGTGAGAGTTACATTACTTATGTAAAAGATTTTGATATTTTTCTAACCTTTTCAAAAGTTTGAAAGCCTTAATTGTCAACTGCTTTTTTTTCCACAGCATTAAACAGGAACCCTACAGCAGATACAAGGGAGATAGAAAAACAGAGCAAATACGTGTACAGTATGTATAGTACCTGGTCAACAATAACACTTCCACTTGACACAAAATAAAGTATCAAAATAACGCTCCTCATTGCCATACACGCAAAAATCGACATGCCATACAATATCTTTTAAAAAGACAATAAAAGGGGGCACACCAGAAAAACAACAGCTCCTCCATACACTTATTCGTGGTGTTGCTAGGAAACGAGCAGCTAGCAACCAGCTGCTATGCATTCGGCTGCAACTAAACCAGCTAGTGACCGGGATGATTGGTCAGCAGGTGGGAGGGGTCCTTTCTCTGACCTTTGCTACTTAAGTTTCTACTTCCCTTCTCTTTGCCCCCCCACCTGCTGTATAATGCTCACCAGGATAATCATGTTGATGAAAAGGCAGGGAGGAACAAAACGTGACATCCTTTCTCACTTTTTACAAGTTTTTTATAAAGCATCGGGATTACTCGAACACATCTACTCAGTTTTTCACACGAGTATATTCAAATCGCAATTAGTACATCTCAGTAAATAATGTAAACAGGTGTGATATTTCAGTTGTTTCATTATCCATTTTGTAAGTATCAGAACATGACTGCCTAATTTGAAACTTTGTTGATTTTGCTTCAGAGTGGAGGGCAGTTCATCACAGACTTGGAATATGACTACATGTATTTCATTGGTTAACAAACCAAAAATGGCAATTTTCATTTTAGTTTTAACATTTCCAGTCCAATAAACACTGTTCAGAGGCTAAACCTCACAAAAATTTCTGTGATGAAATACATTAATGAGCCATTACTCATGCTGCATGAACTTCATAATCAAATAGATTTAATTTCCTCATGATGCTAACTAAATCTCAACCCTGTTTTTTTTCTTGCCGATTTTGCAGAAGAAATCACTTTTTTTTTTCTTCAAGTAGCTACAGCAATTGGTGATCAAAAAAAAAAAAAAATCTTGTAATTAGCCAAATATCAACCTGTAACTTAATTATGACGTTTCCAGAACACAAGAATGAAAGCAAAATTCTAATAAAATTGCCAGATAGTGTTCCCTGATTCCATTTACGTACAATTGTATGAGATATTCTGCCAAATTAGAAATCAATGGAAGTGGAAATATTATGATGCATTTTCAAACATGATCACGGAGGACTTTTAAGTATCATTTACAAGGAAGTGGCATATTTCTTCAGTATATCAGAAATTACAAACTTTTGAAGACACAATTTCTGTATGAAAATGGCAAATAATAGTGTTCAACAAAAACCCAACTGACAGCTCCATCCTGAGATACAATTGTACATTTCGACACATTCACGCTTGAAAATCAGACAAATGATGAAATAAGGATGAAGACAATGTAAAGGGTTTGGAAAGTTTGATGTGTCCCTTTGAAGTCATAATTCGGGGGCTGAGGTGTCTATACCACAGCACACACTTCCTCTCACTCCCAGACATACACTGTGACAAGGCGCATGGAAACAGCGATCTGACTCGCGGATGACTGAAGATCACATGATCATTGCGGGGATTGGAACACAATGTATGATACTATCCATGCCCCTATCATACTGGTGAATGAGCCATCGTGTGGCTATTTTGGGGGGCGGTGGGTGAATATGAAACATGTGTATCCCCTTCAATTCACGGGGCACCAAGCACATGCTCACTAATCTGTGAATGCATCTTCATGTTGCAGACTATGCTGGAAAAAAATATCATATATTCTTCCATAACAATATATTCTGTGAAACATACAATTGACCAGCATGTGTAGGTCATATCATTTGTAAATCACAACGCATTTCATAGCTTGGCCTCTGCACGTCCTACCTCTCATTTCCAAATTACAGAATGTTGATGTTTGGTTGTATTAATAGCAAAGTGATATCCATTCCAATCAAACTTGACATGATTTCTTGTCAGTCAAAAAGGAATCAATCTCCAGATAAAAGGGACATAGATTGAATTTGTTGTCTTACCTCATACCAAAGACCCATCATGGTATTGCGTTTATCCTCGCTCCCACAGCTGAGCCATTTCTGGAGAATATGCTCCAACATCAAGAAAGACTCCAATCACAAACTTTCCTCATTCAAGAAATTAAAAAATATCAGACAAATAAAAATTACAAAACGTATGAATCCGTGTTTCACTGTATCAGTGTGGGCTGAACAAAACCATAGGAGATGATGATGTCAAGCTTTGTGTCTAGTGCATCCTCATTGCAGGAAATTGTGAAAATCAGCATTCATTTTTTCTGCTCTTCAAGCACACAAAGAGTTCCTTCCAGTACACTTCCAATCCACTATCACAAGCAGAGTACTCTCAGAAAAGATATTGCCATGCTGTGGCTATGACTCCTGCCTTAGTGTCCTGTCCTTACAGGTGGATTTGATGTAAGAGCAGAGATATCACAGAGTATTCTCATTTGCACAGCTAAGTTACTATAAAATCAACGAGTCACAGGAATTAACGCGTTGGGTCTTTCTGTTGTCAATTAACGTGGAGCGACTGAAGTGAGATAACCGGGAAAGCAATTGGCGCATTCACAGAAATGGATGATACAAGTAAAGGACACTTCCTGGTGTGTTTCCGTATACATCCTACCACATCAGTATCCCCACAGGTCAACACTGGTCACCTGATTAGTATGCGGCCTGCGTGAGGTAGCACACTTATAATCCACTACATGTACAAGGGCAAGCAAATCTTGCAAACGACCACAGTCCCGATGAATTTTCAAGTGCATGGACCACTGCAGAAGAGACCCGCCAACTTGAGTGGATGTGAAGTGACTGTACACTAGCTTCTGCGTAGTCAATGATTGTCATTTGCAATAGTACAGTGCTTAGTCCAGCTGGCTTCCAACCAATGTTTCTTCACAAACTTGAGTTCACAATCCTCATATGGTATGTTAAACCAGGTTTTATGTTTGAAGGTTTCCCCGCCACACAGTTTTGGGTTGCTCCAAGATCAGTGCTCTCAGAAGTACAGTAATTATCATTGTGCTCACTTATACTGCATGGCACAGCATCTAGTCAATTGGTTGCATTCAGTGTTGCCATGGTAACTTCATTGCAAATCGCAGCTTGACTCGTCACACACAAGTACTCACTCTCATATCATGGCAAGGATACATCTGGTAGTCACACGCTGAATCCAAGTACTTTGAAGTGTGAAGATACAATTTGTACTAAAGCTAGGAAGCATTACCACAAAATACGTCTGCAGAGGTGCTACGGCTCATTCCGCTTTCAGCAACAACAATCACGTTTGCAGGCGCATTCACAAGTTGCCAGTCACACAGGCACGCAGTTTGCCACTCGCTCTCCCCGCTTGCCAGCACGTGAGACACAGATAGCGCTTTTGTTTGGGGTTAATTAAAGCAATGGGCTGGCAGGGCCAACCCCTCGTGCGTATGTACGTCGTTCGTTGTTCACGTAAACTCGCCGGAGCCCGGAATGCCTTCACATGTCAGAGACTCCACGGGATGATTCACTGCTGATCGGTCCTTCCTCTACAAATTTCTCCCTCATTCTCTTCTGCTCCCTCCTCCTCCCTTCACTAATTAAGTGGCAGCCACCAGGAAATGCTATTCTTGATTGGGGGAGAGACTGGATTAGCACTGAGGCTAGTAGTCCCTGTGATCTATTTCCTCCACTGCTCAGAACTAAGTAAGAGATGTGTTTACGAGCTTGTTCATCGTGTAAGGCCAACACTGTCTACAGTGATCAATCAGTATCACCCTTTGCACTCACAAGAGTTGAAGGTGAGCAACCCCACGAAATACACACTAGCAAGAATCTTGAGTAATGAACAACCATGATCTCATTTACTTATGATTCACACGAGGGAATATGTTCCCTGCACTCAGTACTCGCAGGAAGTGTCTCAAGCAAGCAAATTCTCTCTTCTGTACAAGAAACGTATCTCGTAACAGCAGTTCGTGGAAAAACTCTGCAAATAGATAATACTGATGATATCAGTCTTTATCTAAGTTTGTACACATGTACTTTGGAAACTTTACAGCTAAACAAGTGTCGAATGTTAAACATAACATTACCGGGTACTGCAATCCCTCAAAAAAGAAAAAGAAAAAAAAGAAAAATTCCAATGGGATATTCACCTGTCTTCTATGAAAAATTGTAGCTGACTCACCAATGGTTACAAAACTAAACAGATGCTATTTCAACCTATGACAAGCTTTTGAAATACACATACACAAACAAAACAAATTAATAGGAATATACTGTAAAACGAGAAATGTTCACGTGCATTTTAATTTCGCGAATTTCACGAGCGCCAAGATTCGCGAAATTAAAATGCACGCGAAATTTCTTATCTACACTATATGCATTGAACGCAAGAGGCAATTCGCGAAAATTTCTTGCCGCGAAAAAGGCCGTTGGCTCCAATTCGCGAAAATTTCGTGCCGCGAATATATCATGTTTTACAGTATCCAACATACTACATGTATCTTTCTCTATACCAAAACATAGAGTTTGTGGTTTTCTCCAGTTCCAGGAATATGCACATGTTTCAGTTTGATGCCAGCCTTTATAGAGTACACAGCAACACAACAGACTTGCTGAATAAGAAAATTCTCCATAGCAAATGTTTTTTAACATCAAATTTTATAGTTTCCTATCTTTATAGCCTGCAGTCATACACACATATAGCACAAGGGAAACATTATCAGTCATTTTTATACCAAAAAGATTTTAATGCTATTTTTAAGATAGATTAGGTAATCATATGTTTTTATGGCACAGAAAGCTTTTACCCAATTCTCTGCTGCATTATTTCACTTTAAGTTGCCATATTCATCCCTACCGTACCAGAAACGCTGAGAATTTTCACATGCCAAAAGTAAGAACATCATTATATCAGAAATCTGTATTTGATCAAGGTTCGCTTATCAATATGGAATTCAATACCAGACAATATTCGTAAAGTTACCTCTTTTAATGTATTCAGATGTAAACTTAAGGAGAATTTCATACAAAATTATCATTCCTATCAACTTCTTGACATGCTTGGCTGGCATTATTTCATCTAATAATTATAACTCACTTTGTGTTTGTACTGTCTTTGTAATGTAAATGTAGTGTTTCGTGTATCATTGCTGTATTTTTTTTTTTCTGTTCTTTCATCTGTATATTTGTTCATCTCTTTGTTTAAAGAATATGAAAATGATTACCACTAATGCATTTCCTTATGCTTACCTGGGTCGGCCAGATTTTAAGGAAACTTTTAATTCCTCGTTGGCTGCTTCCCTTCAGCCTATCATATAAGTATTCCATAGATCCGTCTTTACTCTGTGCTTGTCATGATTGTTTATCGTTGTCATTCTTTGATTTCTTTTATGCTGAACAAATAAATTCAATTCAATTCGATTCAATTCAATTAAATTCAGTTATCAAGGTTATTCACAAGCAATATTTCAGTGAAATAAGCTGCCAAACTGAACATATGAAGATTACATGAAAGAAGTTACCCCTCCTGTTTGTTTTTTTTTTACGGGGGAGGGGGGGGGGGAGACTTTAACTATCAACTGACTGGGCCTTAAAATGCATTGGATTGAAAGGACCTGTTTGTGTTCATGCAGCAATTGCTTCACGATAACAATTCTCCTATTTGCAGTATACAAGCTCATGGCGTCTTTGACTGCAATAAACAAAGTTCCTCGAGCTCATAAAATGCTCATAAGTCTTCCACTGTAGCAAATTGATAAACCAGCAAACAAGAAATTTCTGAATATTGGCTTTTATGGCCATGACAATCCAAAACAAACATGACACTGCTTAAGTTTGATTTTCAAAGTTCAGTCAAGGAGGCAAGAATAGGGAGTACACTGTATGCAGGCTTCTTCCTTCGGAATGTCAGAAACTTGCCAATAGAGGGAGCCTCACCATATCAAATCTCTGTCAGACTTGACTACCTCAGCACAATGCAATTGATGCAGTGTGCAGTGAAGGCACATTTGAACCACATTCTGAACAAAGTTCAGGAGGATACACAAGGCACATAACTTTGCCCATCATCCGGACTGTAGTGACAGGTACAAGCAGGTGTGTTGTATTAATACCAAAAGAGCTTGCTTTAGTATAAAATTGCAAGTACACAAAACACTATATAGTCAAGCCCCCTACCCCTCCCCCCCCCCCCAAAAAAAAAAAAAAAAATAATAATAATAATGATAATAATTTTAGGCTGTGTCACATCAACAAAGCTCTCTATTTTTTTTTAATCAAAGTCATGAGTCAAACATGCAGCTGAATGATCTTTTCTACGAATGTATAGAAACATTGTATCTTCATATCATAAACCGCATTAAGCGGGGTTCCCACTATCACGATTGGCGCCACGATTGAAATCGTGGTCTTAATCGTGCAGCAAGCGTGATGGTCTTATCAGATTGTATCAGATCTTAAGGTCAATCGTGGCAATCGCGTTAATCGTAGGATAATTTTGGACAGTTCAAAAATTTTGTACGATTAACACGATTAGTTTTTGATCGTGATCATCGCATCAGATCGTCTAGGATCGTATCCAAATGCAGCGAATCTCTTCTAATCGTGCTTCTTAATCGTGTTGATTGGGATCGACTTTTTCACTTCACTTCCGCTTATTGTTACTATTATTTTTTGCCCATTTGCCCTTATTTTACTCATAAATTGATTTATTTTGTATTCTGATAGGTGGTAGCCTGCATCTTTAGATTATTATTTCCAAACGGTAAATTGTATGACGGTGTGGGGTTTAATTGTCGTAATTTTTAAGGTACATTATCAAAATCATTTTTTTTAAATGGTTTCATAAAATGGAAGTTGTTTTACAGATTTTTAGATGTTTTCATACATTATGTTAATGATGTTTTCATTAATGAGTTGCTATTACCATTATACAGACACACAAAACAGGATATGGGATAACTTTTGTAACGAAAACAAAAAATGAGCAAAAATAAAATGGCAATTGTATGTCTGCACGTATTGACTAACGTCAGTACAAAGATGAGAATAATTTAATGAATCGTGCTTGAACGGGTACATATCAAAGGCAAGTGGTTAATTTTTTAAAGTATATTACAGAGTATTTCTTCTTCTTTTTTTTTGGGGGGGGGGTGCAGTATCCTGCTGTTTGTGTATTGTACATAGTAATTAAGAGTTGTTGTTTCATCAGCCATCGTTTGACCCCTTTACATCTATTTTGACACTTTTCAATGTCTTTTTTTTGTATGTTTGGTAGAGCATAATTTTAGAGGAAAATGGTTATTTTCAATTCTCATTATTACTGCAAATGTAAAAGTGACCATTGTCGTGGATGTGAGATCACTCGTATGATTATGACAATGAAGATCACTCTTATTATTTTTCACAGTTAGTTATTCAATAAGTGTAGCAATATACCCTGCGAAATAATTTTGCGTAAAACCTCCTCTTTTGTTAAAAAGTGACATCATATTGATTAGGGAGTCACTTTACTGTTATATGTGTGTATCAGTTATGTTAAACATTGTTAAGTAAAACACCAAATCAAGCCGAATAAACCAAACTTTTAATAACCAATGAAATAACGACATTTTGAAATAAAAAGGCGTATGATATATACACTTTGCGAATATGAAATCGAACACATTAGCAATACTATCCATTCGGCCAACTTTCTTATATCGAGCGTATATAACACATAATACTATGTTACATAACATTCAAAATGATCCCATCCTCTTTCTTAGCTTCCATTTCATCATATAAGTATTTTCTTCATGTATTGGAGAGAAAGGTCATTTTGTCTTGCTGTTTTGTTTTTTTCCGGGGAAGAAAGGCAATCATCTGATCTTATGCATTTGGGTTCGTTATTTCATTTTATTTTTTTTTGTGAGGAGGGAGGGTGAGCATGTCGATTTAATATTCTATTAATTTCTTTATGTTTAATATTAGACGAGGGAATATCTGAGGTTATGGCTGGCCTGGGTGCTGCTTTCTCTCTGATAATATAATCGTCATTAGCGATACTGCAAAGGTTACGTTGTCATCATCGTCAACTTGTCAAGCCTTGCCATCATCAATGGTTGTGGATAAAATTAATGGGCCTAATCGCTCTGCATAATCTAAGGGAAATAATGAAATCCATCGTCAGCCAGACTATAATATTCCCATTCGGGTCCAATCGCGCCTTACATGGGGGTCGCTTCTGATCCCGATCGTAAAAGATATCGTATCTTATCTCAGCAGCCCGTATTGGTTCGCGGTATTCGTATTGGAACGTATCAGTACGTTGCTGCACGTACCAGATCGGGGATCCTGATCGTAATGGTCATGTTAGATCGGTACCAATCGTGAACTCAATCAGGACAATCCTGTCGGATCGTATTTGAACGGCAGACCAGATCGTGACAGATCGTATCGCTTGAAATAGACCAATCGTGACCTTATCCGGCATCCAAGCGTACCAACACGTATTGACTCGCATAACCTCGTATCCAAACGTGAAATTTCAGACGAGATCAACAAATTTTCCACGATCAGTTACGAATGTCCAATCGTGGCGTTCGCAATGGATCGCACGATAGTGGGAACCCCGCTTTAGAAACCACGTCAGAAATCTGTTTTCCCCTTGAATGCAATTTCAGATGTGATTACATTAATATTTTCAAGTTTGCTCCTGATGTCTGATTTTGTTAATAAGACTAATATGGACAAGCTACGTTCAAGGGATATAAGACATCAAACTGCCCTCAAAAGAACCATATTGCCTTCATCTAAAAATGCTGAATCCCCCCCCCCCCCCCCCCCCCCAAGGCCGGTTCATATTACATTATCATTTCGGGAATTCCTATAATCCATATCTTTTACATTAATTTTGAAATTTTTGACTTTCAACTGTTGTAGGGCTATGACTGTGCCATGCTCAGTTATATTCTGCATCCCCTCAGGCTAAAAAGAAAACAGAAAAAGAAAAAGAATCACATACATACTTGTTTTGAAACCAAAAGAATCCTGCCTGCTTTGCCTCTCTGAGTAGAATTGTGGTGTATCAACCACAAAGAACACACACACACACACACACACACACACACACACACACACACACACACACACACACACATACACACGCACACACACACACACACACACACACACACACACACACACACACACACACAAAACGACAGAAATGTATCTGACAGAACTCTGAAGAGTACATTCTCATACTGCATTGTATTACAAATGTATTTTAACAATAAAACTGCAAGAATATGGATTGTTTGTAACAATACCATTCTACCCCACAGGTTAGCTGTTTCAAAACTGAAACTAGTAAACTGCTTGTAATATAAAAAGAAATTATAAAAAAAATCAGCAAAATTCTGCCCTGGGGAAAAACAGCAGCCACATAAGGGAGTGTTATTTAATCCTCTTGGCAGTTGTAGCTGTAGACAAAGTTTTAGCTTGTTGTCAACACTCTTAGTACATTGTAAATGTCCCTCAAAAACACAATCTGTTGTTCTGCCTTAGATACCTTGAGGATAGATAGGCCCTAAAGTTTTCTACATTACCAGACACAGGAGCATCAAAGGCAATCATAAGACGCAAATTCTGAAATTGAGAACAAAGTAAATGCCATGCTCTGTGTAAGAGATGTATCAATATGACACAAATAATAGCATCTGTCTGATTTTGCCAAATTTTCTCACATGCATCATTTCTGATACTGCCCTTTAAATGTAACTAAACCTTTTCAAAAGGGTGGCTTTCTTTTTCAGGAAGAAGTGTCATATGAACACTGGTTGAAATTTGATAAAGAGAAGACTAGTTTTCTTTTCGTAGTAACAAGCAATTTATATCAGTTTTGATCTGAGCATACCAGATGGCTAAACAATTTTTCTATGTGCCATGCATATTTGATAGAAATTGGAGAATATGAAAGTACGAGGTTTTGAATTGGTGGAGTAAAAATGGCTTTCTCCAGCTGCTCTGACATAGAGCTTTGGCGAGATGAAATTCAGTTTTAACCATGGACCATTTTTTCCCCTTTTCTTCTGTGACAGCTCGCCATCCATTCCCCATTGTTGACAAAATGATACATATACGTGTATGTGGTGGCACAGTTTCTCTGAGGCTGAAAGCTATAAACTGTGACTGATGTCTGCAAGATAGAAAATGGCTTCAGCTACAATCATCTAGCATGCATCGATGAACCTGTTCTGACCCTTCATTAGCACTGGCAAGTTGTTTGGAAAGCATAATGTTCATTATATTCTGACATTAATTCAGGTCCCAAAGGAGTTAAACCTGCACATGCCCATTGTGTACACTTGATAAAGGGATGGTACAGTATTGGTGGAGATGAGAATTGGGCTTTTAACTTTTTGCAAGATACCAAGAAAACACTTATGATATAGTACAGAGCACACCATTTTAAGAGGAATTCAAAGTTTATTTGATGAAAATCGGGTTTGGAATGACTGAAACATCCAAATAAAAAGTAAAACAAAGCGATCGTAATAAAGTGTGGGTCCCACACTTCATTAGAATTGCTCTTTTTTGGATATCTCAGCCATTTCAAAACCAATTTTCATCAAATAAATGTTGAATTCCTCATAGAATTACATGCTCTTTCATATTTCATAAGAGGTTTCTCATTATCTCACCAAAAAATGTTAGAAACCTGAAATTAGGTCTCAATCAAAACTATACGATCCCTAGGGGATGGCTAGTAACTGATCAGTGCAATAAAACTGATCTGTAACTGATCTGTACAGTGTTGGGGCGATCGTTCACGATCACCCCAACACTGTACAGGCATGCTAACCTGGAAACATTGAACTGCACTTCACTTGAATATGAGACCATTCTGAAGCAAATAATTTTCACACAACATAGTAATGTACTCTTAAATGAATCCCACAAGGATTGGAACAATCATCCCCCAGCATTCCCACTGATTCCAACTGATCAGTTACTAGTCATCCCCTTTAATGAATTCTAAGTCCACCTAATGGCATACTACACTGAACATCACTTCGGAGATGTTCACTTTTGTTCTGATCATGAGTACAATATGTGCATATAATATTTATAGACAGACTTTTGTGATGGCAGTGAATGCCTTGGTGTAATGGAGACCGTCTAAATAATGCAGTTAATCTAGATGTTATTATTTCATGAGGTTCTGGATCATGATAGGAAGTCAAAGCAAAACAAACTTCTGAGCAGCACTATTTAATTTTCATCTACTGTGGCTGGTAAGCAAGATGTCATTTCATATTCTGCTTAATATTTGCATTGAAAAATCAATGACAGTTATACCGTTATTTACAGCAAAATGTCTGTTTCTGTTAAAAACAGAATGCATAACCTGTATATTGTTTTTGCACAACTACATTGGATATTCAACACATCACAAGTCATGAAACTAGAATGTAGAATTCTTTGAATATTTTTACATAGTATCATCATAGAAACATAATGTCTATTGATGCTACATCTATATTCACACTACCTTAAGTTTTAACAACTAAGGATTTTATTTCTGACAGATAGAATCTCCCTTTAAACATCTCAAGTTTCATCATTTTTGCTCCCTGTGCCTTTGTGAAACTTGAAATATTTGATTTAAGAGCGCTTTAATGAACTATTATCATTTGAACTAAAACGGCACTAATCAACCAAAGTGGATAAACAAAGTGCATCTTATCAAAATCACACAACATTACAACAGAACTTCAATCAAGATATTTCGGTAATGTCGGACACAACACAGAATTTATATTGAGTTGATAAAACAATTCTAAGCACAAGAAATTCCTCACTGTTACTATCTATTTTAGGAGGAAGTTTGGACAGTAATAATGTGTATGGGGTGATTTGAATACAAACCATGTTGAGGGTGGGAGAGAGATTGCTTTTTAGCTAGCAAATACAAAGATCAGTCCCCTGAGGAAACATGCAAACACACTCTGCCTAACCTTTGAAGCTGATGTGATGGCAAATTTATATTGGGGGATGAGTCAGCCACAATAAAAGATCTCAATAAAATATTTTAAAAAAATGTTGCCACTTACGGAGAGCAAGATATAACAGGCACACACTGTGATTTAAAAAAGAAAAAAAAATGGGCAGGCTACAAATGGTACTGTTATCTCAGAAAATTCCAACGCATCTTCTTCTCCCTTAACCTTTGTGCTTTAACTAAAAGGTTCTGCCAGTGAGGACCGCTTCATTTTAAAGAGAAAGTCAAGTAATTGCTTGCATCTCAAAGGGGCATATAATCATCTGGTGCCTAGTAACTGCAATGAAAACCAGAGCCCTCCACAGATGAATCTGACTTCAGAGCCCCGTAACTTGGGGTGGCCATGTCTGGGGGGCTTCCAAAGAAGAACAAAAGCACTCTCAATGACTTACATGTACATGTATGCAATGAGCCAGTTGCGTTGCTATGTCAGTGCATAAATTATATTTTGGTTAAAAGGCATACTTGAAGCCTCTCAGTTAGAAATTACCATAAAAACAGTACCCACACCACAATGGTCTATACAACCGCCTTTGTTACAGTATGATAAAGATGCTTCAGCAAAACAGGGATTCCATGTTCCCTGATTCTCTTTTCTTGTTGCTATTTCTGTACTCTGTATTTGTTTGTCTTTCATTTCTCTTCGTCAGTAAACATGTCTTTGGGCGACGCAACCATTAGGATGAGCATAATCTTGTCTTTAGATCTGAAGATCCCTCAGAAATCCTAGCAATAAATCTGTTCTGTTTTGAAGCTGAAGAAGTATGACAAAATTAATGATGATGACATATCATGGCATGCACTGAGGGATGGCACTCTACCTTGATTGTGTTTTATCCTAGCCATGTAACAATTTACGTATGTTGTACATGCGTTATTAAAGCACTGAGGGAAAGAATCAATTCTACTGTACATGCATGGATGCGGTAAACCTGTTCAAAGCAATCGATGATAAAAAGTTTGAATGAAATAAAAACTCTGTTTTTCAAAAACGTGTGACCCGTTGCACATCTACAAGTCATTTCAGGTAACATTAAACAAATCTGAATAAATCAAAAAATCATTTTTATTTAAGCTGTGACTTATTTGCATATATACATGTAGTCTACAAGTCGTTTGACATAAAATTAATACTTTTGTCACAAATGATTGGCATTGCTCATGCCATACTCTTAATTTCTCAATGGTGCAACATTGATTTCTATTTTTCTTGACAGATGGTAGTCCTGGTAGTCAAGATTCAGGGGCATGTATCAAGGATATATCATGTTACAATATGCTGTTTATGATTTATAAAACAAAATTATGTTTTTTAATGAAATGGTATCCAGCGTTCTTTGGTTACAAAAAACATGGGAAGTCTTTCACATGTCACGGCATGGTCTCATGATCAATGCTACATTTTGAAGGTCCACGTGATATTTAAAAACAGAGGTCATGTTGCAGAATTTATGACATTCAAATGGTATTACATATTTCTTTTACCTTTTGCTCCCTTCAAATTTATGTGTGACAGCATCTACATGTATATATCTTGGACAAATTTATACAAAATAAACTATATTTTGCATCCGATACTTTAAAAAAACAAAACCTCGAAGTGTAAAAGTTTTTCATTATCAATTGTGTATAATACTATGCAAAGCTTGTGTATAGTATCAAACAACACACTACAGACTTAATAGCTGGTTATCTATCTAGATAAAAAAATCGAAGTTGTAATTTATATACAACAATACATGTTGAACTTGAAAAAAAAAGAAGTCACGCTACATATCACATTTTGTACTTGCATAGTATAGTTTGTATAATTCTTGTATGTGCATAGGGATGTGAAACTTTTCCTCATATGGTACCCTTGTGTACAATCACAATAGAAAAGGATATATGCAACATATTCAAGTAACATGTCGTTTTTTAAATAGCACTTTGAATATCACAGCGAATATCTACATTGTAGATTAAAACCTATCTCAATCACCACTGCATCTCCTATAACCAAGAATGGTATAAACTGACTGAAACTCTCTGCAGAGCATGAAATTTTTCACAAAATATCCCGTCGGGGTCACTTAACCTTACTGATTACCACCATCCATCAACACTAGATCGGTAGGAAAGATATTCCGCCTTTCATCATTATACATAAAATGCAATTGGTACCTCATCTAATATGTGTCGTACCTGCATGGCCGCTGCACAGATACCATTGGAGTCTTCTGTTTTAACAAGGAAACCCATTTAGTACTCAACCGTGACTCAGCTCAGTGGCTGTGTATTGCACTGTGAGAAGCACCAAAAGTGATTTTGCATTCAAGAACATCTGACAAATGTTTGGAAACCAAGACGTGCCTGCTGGGAATGGCATACAACGATGACAGCATGCTGACTAATCTATTAATCTCACAGAGCACCCACATGTTATGGTTGGAGCCTGAAAGCAATGCTTTGTAGCCGATGCCAAGGATGACAACAGCACCATGCAATGGTATTGGAGGAGACCCCTGATTATGCATTATTCAATGCTCATTAACAACTTGAAATGACACCATAAAATGAGACAACAATGGAAAGGGGGTGCACTAGTGGAATGGCTCAGGGTTTGTTTTGATTTGGTTTACAACAGGTGCACTCTGTTGGATAACAGCTCCATTACATAAAATCTGATCCCTCTGATAATGTCTCTTGGCAAAAATTATCAAAACACAAGAGACTGCCTTTGTAATCATCTGCCTTTTTACTCTAAGAAACACAAATTGCTGTTCAGCATTGTTGCATAAAATGCCTCAGGAAAAATTCATTATGGAAATTCACACATTCTATGCAGAAGTCCTAGAAAGATTCTTTTTATATCCTAACAACTTTTGAAATTAGTTTTTGCTTTTACTTTTTTATTTGTTCCTTGGTGCTTAAATGCACCATGGCTATTAAGAGACTGTGGGCAGATTCTACAAACAATACATTGTACAAGTATAGTAAACAAACAGCAGTCCAGAAACCGTCCATCCCGCTGTGGAATCAGCTCTAGATATGTTTCAGTTACTAGCTAGTCACGTACCTGTAATTCCATGTACCTTCAACAGGCATTTGAGCGAATTCAATAGACTTTATTACACCAGCTTGCTAAAATGTCCTGTGGCAGTACTCTGTCACACAGATGAAACTTGTGGTTACTTCATATCAGTTTTGCCCCCCCCCCCCCCTTCAAAAAAAAAAAAACAAACAAAGTTTTTTTCATTGCAAAACTTCATATCATTAAAACATCTGCCCTGTCTGATTACAGCTTAGGCCAATGCTTTGAAATGTGTCCAATTATGCTTCAGAGATGGTCAATAAATATATATCATTAGAGGTGGGCTATAGAGGGTCAATTTTAGGTCATATTTTCAGAACATACTCATCACACCTTAGTTTGATGACTTTTTGCCTACTGATACCATTTTTGAAAAAAAGAACGAAAAAAATGCAAAATCCGGGGTGCCCCGGCCGAAATCGTAAAAAATCCAAGATGGCCGCCGTTTCGGCTTTAAAAAGACATTTTTGGCCATAACTCGGCTAGTTTTTGGTCTATTGTGATGGGTTTGGTGTCTAACCCCATGTTTTAGGGGTCAAGGAAATGGATTATCATGATCATTTTAGTGGAAAACCTAAGCTTCTACATGAAACTAACCTTTTCCCCATATTCAGGGTTGAATTTCCTTCTCCTTTACCCCTACCCCAACCGCCATTTTTTTGCCTTTTTTTCCGCATTTTTTTTCAAGTCATGTTAACTACCATACTTTTGATAACAAGTTCTAGCAATCTGTTTTTTTTTTCTACCGACAATATAGCAACAAATAATATACAAATAACTTACGGTATACATGTATGTGTCATGCCAAAACTGGTATGTGGCTGGTGCATTCAGAATGCACGGTAACTGTGGAACCAGTATTGTACTGTATCTGCTTGATAGTGTCCATTAACATTTTGGTCCTAAGACCTTTAACAATATAAATAAATAAACATAATAATGAATAATAACAAATAACTTACATTATACATGGTTTACATATGTGTCATGCACATATCGGTATAGTGTGGCTTGTGCATTCAGGATGTATGGTACATTGTAACAGAAGCCAGTGCTTATACTGTATCTGCTTTGTAGTGCTGATAAACATTTGGTATTCAGACCTGTAGTGCATGACACATATGTAAACCATGTATAATGTAAGTTATTTGTATATTTCTTGCTGTATTGTTGCAAGAAAACACCACATTGATAGCTAGAACTTGTTATTAAAATTATGGTAGTTAATATGACTTGAAAAAAAAAACGGAAAAAAGTGCAAAAAATAGCGGTTGGGGTAGGGGTAAAGGAGAAGGAATATTTATTATTATATCTATTTATTCATATTGTTAAAGGTCTTAGGACCAAAATGTTAATGGACACTATCAAGCAGATACAGTATACAATACTGGTTCCACAGTTACCATGCATTATGAATGCACCAGCCACATACCAGTATTGGCATGACACATACATGTATACCGTAAGTTATTTTGTGTATTTCTTGCTGTATTGTCGGTAGTAAAAAAAAAAAAAAGATTGCTAGAACTTGTTATTCAGAGTATGGTAGTTAACATGACTTGAAAAAAAGTGCAAAAAATGGCGGTTGGGGTAGGGGTAAAGGAGAAGGAAATTTAACCCTAAATATGGGGAAAAGGTTAGTTTCATGTAGAAGCTTAGGTTTTCCACTAAAATGATCATGATAATCCATTTCCCTGACCCCTAAAACATGGGGTAAGACACCAAAATCATCACAATAGACCAAAAAATAGCCGAGTTATGGCTAAAAATGTCTTTTTAAAGCCGAAACGGCGGCCATCTTGGATTTTTTATGATTTCGGCCGGGGCACCCCGGATTTTGCATTTTTTTCGTTCTTTTTTTCAAAAATGGTGTCAGTAGGCAAAAAGTCATCAAACTAAGGTGTGATGAGCATGTTCTGAAAATGTCACCCTCTATAGCCCACCTCTAATATCATGTGTACATGATCATCAGTGCTTTTCACTGACGATAGAATCTGATGAAAATGTATCAAATGTCTTTTAAAACTAATTTCTGATGTACATTAATATAAAGTGAACACATCTACATCAAAAGAATGACAAACTAGTATGCAGCATGTGCCTCAAGGTAAACAATTAAAGCTCTGATAAAGCCAATAGAGAAAGTGTGCATCAATTATGCTGGACAGATATTGTCAGCATGATGATTTGAACAATTCAAATTCTGCAGTGTATGCTCTGAAAGCAAAGTGAAGAGGTGGGGCAGATTTGCACTGTGTTTTAAAACACAAAGGTCATCATTGACATCACAGTCTGCTGCTAAAATCACAGTCAACAACAACATAATAAAAGTCTGCAAAAGAAGTACAAGTGGTACAGATCAATTTGGTTTCTTTCAAATTTGACCGTGGCACGGGACATAGCCCACTAAGTCTATATTCCTTTAAAAAATTTGATCCTGTATCATCGTGACACGAGGCTGGTATGTGTACATCCCTACGTCACAACTCTGTCTCACATGTACTACAGTACAAGTATAATTCGGAGAAAGCGGTGTGACGTTGCCTTCCTCTGTGACATTTGACACCACATTTTCTCTGCTAATGTAAAACAGTATATATCAACTTACTTTTAAAATTCCACAAACCAAGGACGACCACGTATACCGTATGGTGCGGTCACACACGGTTCATTACGATCAAGAGTACAGTACATTGCTCGCAGGATGAAGGATTAAGTAACTAATGTATATTACTGCACAGAGATGAGGGTAGGAATTTGAATCAAGCTCCTTTCAGCACAATGACCAATAGTTGATGTGGCAAGCACAAATGCATCATGTATCACATATCAGCGTAGTAAATGAAATCCAATCCCATGATAAGGGTTGCTCTCTCTCTCTCAGATAAGCCAATAAAGAGCCACAATACCAGTGAATAATGGAGAACACATGATCGATAGAAAGAACACTCCAAAATGATCAATTGTCTTGCTTGAGGGCCTACAAAATCATAAAAGTTGCTTCCCATATTGCTTCATGAATATGGCTCATTGCAGGTTTCACCATGACTGCAAAAAGTGTCTAATCAGAGGCATCAAAGCCTATCTTCCTAAGATGTTAATATATCTCTCGGTGGCAGCTCTCCCAGAATGAAATTGCATTTCTCTCTCCCCATCATCTCGAAACATTCTAATCTCTTTCTCTCCCTTCCCCCTCACCCCCCCCCCCCCAAAAAAAAAAGAGAGAAAAAGTCCCAAATACTGTCATCCTATGTGTCACTCACCCCTGCATGTGACTCTGAATGACTTGACTGCCGGCTGGAGGTGCCCTTGGCATTTGAGTTGGGGCTGGTCGTCGCGTCCTTGGGGCCATCACTCTTGCTCTTGCTACCACCGTTGGGCAAGTCCTCATTGGACATCGAGAGCTGCCGCAGTGGCTTGTGGGTCAAACTCATCCTGTGCACAAGGAGGAATAGAAAAGAGAAAGGGGACAAATTACAACTTTAGACCAGAGTCATGGGAAGAGGCACATCGTGTGTCATATGGAGGATGCATACAGAACATTATCTTTGGATGGGGGGGGGGGGGGGGGGGGGGAAGAGATTGGACACTCACATCAGATGTCAAAGAATGCAACAGGATACTGACCACCCATTCTCGATGCAGCTCTGTTTGTGCTTGCAGGCATAGCGGGAGTCAGTGTGCACAACAATTACACAGATTAAGTGGTGGGTCGTGAAGGTTGAATTTGTATCCTTCCAAGAGAGGTCATGAGTGTATCATAATTATGCTACTAAAATGCACAGTGACTATACTGGACTGCAAGTCAGCACGTACAACCTGTATGCGACCCTGAGTTTGAAGAGACATGGTTTCAAAGAAAGACCAATGAATGTGGCACGCTAGTTTATGGCGAAGATGTTCAGTGTTTACTGTAAGAGTTAAAATTAATAAACAACAAATCAAAAGAAAAAAGAAACTTTCAATATTAGTCAATCATTTTTAAAGAACTAATCAGTACAACAACAAAAATGACAAAATGCAAGCAATCTCCATGGGAAAATTTAAACATTGTCCCCATGCCCTTGGTGACTAGTATGTACATTGTATACAGGTATCCTTTCTAATCACCTATCAACTGCAATATAGCCCTGCCCGCTCAGGTATAACAATGTGCATCAGTGCAATAACAAGGCCATGGTAACACAATAGGGACTGGAGTCATCATCATACATTGTAGGTAATTCCCTCTCTGTTGACAGTTAGTTTGCAGATATTCATACCAATCAGCAAAGATAGCATTCCAGTGAATGTGACAAATTGTGAATGAGGCAGAGGAAGGGTTGAACAAGACATTTTGTGAAACCTGATACGATTGTGATAAAGTCTTTATTTTTCATCATGTTCATAAACTAGACTATCTCTCACTTACAATTATTCAAAATATTCATTCATGCAATTCAAGAAAAGTATGCTGTAACATAATCAAAATGGCACACTTCCTGTACAGTATTGTATAATGTACAGTGCACAGTCTACTTTACATTCACAAAGTGTAAACTAGAGAGGGGCCGTCAAAGGCGGCAGACCCACGCCTAAGTACAAAGTCGGGGTAAACATAATGTGCATTCGGTCATCTACCAGAATTCGGCCACTTAATTGCCAGTGTGCTTTATCACCAGCCAGTGAGTTCTACCAAAGATCGTACACTGAAGTGTACGATCTTTGGTTCTACAGTCACATCACACGCAAATCACATCATTACACATACGGTATTAACACTCATTCACGTACAGGAAAGTCCTTAAGTCTCCTCCAAAAATCCATCGAAAATCCCAAATTCCACCGTCAAAAGTGCAGAATCGGAACTTTTCCAAGCGCGCGCGAATTAAGTCCAGTTTTAAGAGTATTGTCTACGCGACGGGTCGCGGAAAAAGCGCTAAAAATGAGAAATACGCCGTTTTCTTGCGGGATATTTTGATTATAGCAAGCCGAGAGTGTGATGATATCAAAGGTCGTATGAGTGTACGATCTTTGATGGTATCCACAAAAGCAAAAATGAAAAACAAAATTTACGTACCCCCTAGGCAATTACCCCTATGATTAGTGTCTACGGGAATTATTCAATGCAAGGGTTGAATGCAAATGTCTACTGCACCAGTATTTGGCCACCAACGAGCGCCGCAACGTCCCCGGTGCAATTTTGCACCAACAGTGTAGAGCGCGATGCATTTTCAGCGGCCTTGCACACGCATTGACATTGAGCACGCATATCGTGCAGTGTGACTGCGACCGAGCAAAATGCTCCTCCAACGAAAAAAACAATCAATGTTAATTTGAAAAATCATCAAATATCAAAGGTCGTATGAGTGTACGATCTTTGATGGTATCCACAAAAGCAAAAAAGAAAAACAAAATTTACGTACCCCCTAGGCAATTACCCCTATGATTAGTGTCTACGGGAATTATTCAACGCAAGGGTTGAATGCAAATGTCTACTGCACCAGTATTCGGCCACCAACGAGCGCCGCAACGTCCCCGGTGCAATTTTGCACCAACAGTGTAGAGCGCGATGCATTTTCAGCGGCCTTGCACACGCATTGACATTGAGCACGCATATCGTGCAGTGTGACTGCGACCGAGCAAAATGCTCCTCCAACGAAAAAAACAATCAATGTTAATTTGAAAAATCATCAAATATCAAAGGTCGTATGAGTGTACGATCTTTGATGGTATCCACAAAAGCAAAAAAGAAAAACAAAATTTACGTACCCCCTAGGCAATTACCCCTATGATTAGTGTCTACGGGAATTATTCAATGCAAGGGTTGAATGCAAATGTCTACTGCACCAGTATTCGGCCACCAACGAGCGCCGCAACGTCCCCGGTGCAATTTTGCACCAACAGTGTAGAGCGCGATGCATTTTCAGCGGCCTTGCACACGCATTGATATTGAGCACGCATATCGTGCAGTGTGACTGCGACCGAGCAAAATGCTCCTCCAACGAAAAAAACAATCAATGTTAATTTGAAAAATCATCAAAATACGGGCCAGTTTGTGATGACGGAGAACGAACTTTCATAAATCTAGAAGGACATAGTCCCTCAAATAGGCCTAAACGTAAATTTCGGAATTCTTACGAACATTTGAGCAGCGAAGTCGGATCGTTGGGGAGTTTATGTGTTCGTATGGTAGCGGAAAATCGCAAAGTGAGAAACGGGAAATTTTCGGAATGGTCACTATACCATGGGGTCAAAACTTCAAGGTCACACAGAATTTGCAAGGGTCAACCGATTATCACCAAAATCTAATCGATTCTTTCCTGTCATTATCCAAACATTCCCTGAACATTTCGTGCAAATCCGTTTACCCGTTCTCTTGTTATCTTGTACACAAACAAACAAACAAACAAAAAACAAAAAAACAAACAAACAAACAAACAAACAAACAAACAAACATACGGAACCCTTTACATAACCCCCTGCCGATTTTCATCGGCGTGGGTAATAAAAACACATTCATACGTACTGTATGTATACTCAATGAGAAATGTAAGAAAGACCAATGATTCATTCTGATATTTATCATAGGCCTCATCAACAGATGACACTACACGAAAAAACAGGTCTACAAACTGTACAGGGGTCCTGATGTAATACATGTTTCAACGACAAGACAAAAATGCCAATGACGTGGCCAAATGGATGCATGGGGTACATCTAAAGATGGACAAGGTTAATCGTGTGCGCAGGCGAGACTGCTTTAGCACAAATTCAAGAGTGATTAAACGCCTGGCTTCATTGCGAATGCATCTGATTGCATATGCTCTCAAGCGAACTCATGGCAGTATGATCGTTGCACCAACACTGCATAGAGACACTGGTGAGTGGTAATTTCTTTTCTCCTCTGTTTGAAAAGATGTTCATGAACACACTTTCCTTTTGCTTCGTAATCACACAATATGGGCACTCTTCAAACCACTTCTGAGTATGATTTCATGGAAAGTTTAATAGTCCACAGATGATGAACTATGAAAGTGAAATCTTTGTTTAGAGAAGCAATATCTTCCAAATACAGACACTACAAGTACATAAAATTACATCCATGAGACACTACAACAGCTGTGCAACTTACAATCCACAGCGTCACTCAAAAGTGCTAGATAAAAATAATAAAAGTTATTTGGGGTCTTTTAATGTCATGCATGGTGTACTGGCTCACTGCAATGCATGTCAGTTTCACAATGTCCCAATGACATCATGATGAAAATAGAAAAAGAAAAACGAAGTAAGGCACTATACACTCCAATATGCACTGTTCTATCACTCCAATATGCACTGTTCTATCACATTATGTACATGAAAACTGGTATGTTTTATACAGTTTGATACACATACGCTCATGTCTTTAAATGAGAAAACTTCATTGATCAGATTCACAAATAGTGAACAGCTTACTTACGGGGCTATGAAAGGCATGAAATTATTACATACAAAATAATACATCTCAATGTACACACTGGGGGAAAAAAAAATCCCTGCCAAGATAAAGAGTGTTTCTCCTTTGCTTCAAAAAAAAAAAAAAAAAGGAAAAGAAAAGAAAAAGGACTTCCTGTTTCTTGGAGGATGTTCAGACAAACATGGTGTCCTTGCTGTTTTGATATGAGGCATGTAGGAAATGTCTGTTTGGTTTGAAGACACCAATGAAGCCACTGAAATCAAATAAAACTGTTCACGTCTTCAGTATTTGAGGAGTGGCCTCCTGGTGATGCACAAAAAGTACCTGTAAAAGTCACGTACACATGACCAACTTGGCTATTTTTGAAGTGCCGTCAGAAGTTATTACGTTCATAATACTCAAATGACCACAATAATGTTTTTATGCATGTGTTTACAATTGTACATTTTGTCTTGCAGTCTTTTCCACCTTGGAATCCAAAGGACTCTGTCTCTACAGTCTTGGTTTGTCTTTTATTGTATAAAATTGTTTACACGAAGACAAGATTTTGACGTGAGAATACAACAGATGGTAGAATGATCAGAATAACGAACACGGTAGACTTGCTCTTTATAGAAAACTACACAGATTACAACTTATAAATCTTCCATCATGTCAGAGTAGAATAATCATAACAATAAACATAGTATCAGTAGATTTGCTCTTTATAGAAACTCCACAGATTATAGCTTACAAATCTTCTATCATGTTAGTGAAGATGTTTGGAAGTGCATTAATATATCATATACTTATTATAATTTTTAAAGACTTTTTTTTTAAATGCTGAATAGAAGAAAATTATGTTTCCTCTTCATTTATCTTTAATATTTGGTACATTGTCTATCAAACATTTTTTTTCATAGCCTCGAATATGGATTTACAAACTTGTATTAATGACACTTTCAAGAATGTGCTCATAAATCTATGCAACAGATAAACATTGTATGTATTCCCTATAATCATTTTCCAATTTGCACTTCATAGCAGCTACTGGTTGGAATGACACATAGACTTTAGGGGAAGACTGGAGAGATTGCTATTCTACTACTAACAGACAAATGAAAATGAATGACATACAATGTAATAGCAGCAATAGAAGCAGGAGAGTATAGAAAGAGTTCTCAAGTTTACAAAATGGCTACTGGTCTAATTTTGAAGACAAGAATGAAGTGCATATTTCATAAAATGCTTTCATGCCTCTCAGACAGGACAAGTACAGTGTACGGTATGCTGTCAATACAATGTTTAGTAATATATAAACTTAGTACTATGCAATAGGCTCACTACACAGCAAAGCAAAGGCTACATAAATAATACCATATTTACTCACACAAGTACTAAACTGAAGGTGAATGAATTTAAAAGAATGTCTGACACAATATGCAAAAGAATCCAGTTTGTTGCCGCTGTACATCTATATTTCTAGATCATAATTTTCGAAATTTGCTGGAAGGATGCAATACTCCAGATCCAGATCCGAAATAAAAAAACAAAAACAAAACCAAAGAGAATGTGAAGGTTTGCGAAAAGTGGGCTACATTGTACCTCCTCTGGACCAGGGAATAATTTAAACTGTGCTGGGACAAAAGACGTGCCCACTTTTTCGATAACCGGGGGATCAAATTACAAAAATGGAATTGTGCCTTTCATAATAGAGGAAAATGACCTGTCACAGATAGGGTGGCCATAACTGAAATAGTATATCGTGTTGTGATCTGGAAGAGAAAGTACAGTGCCTTCTACTGTACAGCGCTGAAGTGGCTGCCGGTCACGTCTTTGCCAGCCCGTGTTTACCACTCATTTTCTATTTCTACACTGCAAAGGCAATGACCCTTTTTTTTTTTTCAAGGAATGGTGGAAGCAGATAGTCCTCCCCTCCCCTTGCCACAGTTTTTATTACATGTATGAGTACTATATTATTATTATTATGATCATTATGATCATTATTGTTATTATTATTATCATCATCATCATCATCATCATCATCACCATAATTATTATCATTATCATCATTATTGCTACCTCTGCCAAGGTTACTTTTTCCAGCATTGGTTTGTTTGTCTGTGTGCAAAATAGCTGAAGATGTAGTGAACAGATTTGGATGAAATTTGCAGAAAAAGTTGATAATGGCACAAGGAACTGTAGATTGAAGTTTGGTAGTAATCCGGGAATTTTTATGAAGTTTTGAAGGATTTTTTTTATCTTCTGGCAAATAAGGTCAATGAACTTGGGAGTTCAAGCTGCACATACATTTCGTTGCTGGGGTGACAAGACCTTGTATCTGAAATTTTGGTGACAATGACTTTTTTGGATAAATGGTCAAATAATGGGTTAAGTGATGTCCTGGCCAAATCCCAACTGTTTTACTCCCAAAATGAAGCCACCACAGCATGTCAAAGGAAAGGTTTCCCATTTACTATAGTGCTTTGGCCACCATGTTTTTTGGCTTTCCTGAACATTTGACATTTTGTAGATACAAGGTCTTGTCGCCCCAGTGACAATTTGTACTTGAGGTTTGCATACGCCCACTAAAGCGTGTGCTCTCCTTGAGGTGCTGCACAGCATGCAGGAAGCTGATGATGTAAACCAAAGACAGTACACAGAGTGTATTGTCTTTGGGTAAACAAAGGCTTCTTTTTCATTGGAAATCATGATGATAATGATTATTATTATTATCATAATCATCAACATTATTATCATTATCATTATTTTTTTCTATTTCAGTTATGCAATTGGTGATTTTTCAAGCAGATTTCCACTTTAGGGCCACTCACACTGGACAATCTTTAGGACTGGACGGTAAAAATATTGCAAAATTAGAAAACTTGCATTGCAATGACAGTCAGCAAATGACCCAAAAAGTGATCTGAAACTTTGCCAAAAATATCAAGTACTGCAGCACAATCTAATCAGGTGATGGTGTATACTGTGACAATTACTGTGAGGTAAGACCTCTCATTTCATATAAATGATACCATGGTAACTCTTTTTTTTTTGTAGGTCACATCATGGCATCCATTTTACATTTTGATTACTGTAAAACGAGGAATTTTCGCGTGCATTTTAATTTCGTGAATTTCGCGAGCGCCAAAATTCGCGAAATTAAAGTGCACGCGAAAGATTTTGTATACACTACATGCATCAAACGCCAGTGGCAATTCGCGAAAATTTCATGCCATGAAAAAGGCTGTCGGCTCCAATTCACGAAAATTTCACGCCGCGAATATATCATGTTTTACAGTATCCCCCAATGCCACACATGGAATGTGAATTGCAACTAGCTGGTCTGGTTGTAACACATCCCTAGCTGCACCTAAGACTGCTGAGCCATTTTGTGCATAAGATTATGGTGGCACACCTCGTAACGTTTCTACAATAAAGCTTCTAATTTTCCATCGTGCAGTACATGGAGCATGAAACATTCTTATGAATTTTGCAGTTAGAAAAATGTATCAATGAGAATGAGCCTGGTAGAAAGCAGCTGTATCATAACACTTAGAACTCTAATCAGAAACAAGGAGCTGCTTTACTATGATATTCTTAATTTGTTTGTGTGTAATAGCAAGTGTCTGCACCTAAACACTGGGGGTGTGGTGAATTCATGCTTTAGATCTTCTTATCAAATATTCACCTCAACTTGGTGAACAGTGAGATTAGGCAAATTGCCTGAATGTGCATGCATCACCAACAAACATGCTACTTTGTGACGTACTGTTGGAGATCAACTGTTCCAGGATATCATTATATGGAATAATCTTTGTAACAGACATGTCAGCCATTTATAACATTTTTATCACATTTATTCAGTATTGTCTCTGTATGTGTATAACGCAATATCAAGCACTATTTTGGGATAAGATTACATACAATGTATTTCTAAACTGCCATTACCAAATTTAGGCTGATCCATGCAGATGCTTTCTACTTGAAGGCATCTACAAAGGAATCTTCTATGAAAGGGGGGAAAACCCCTGGCAGAATACTATTAGTACCATCATGATTTAAACAAATTGGCCCAGAGTTCAGGCCGGCAACACAAGCCATCAGCAGGAGGTCGCTGTGTAATGATGGTATGGGTTATGATTTGGTGACATTGACACGTAGTGATTGACGATGATGCGTCGGCACGGGGTGGGTGACATAATTGGCATAATTGCCCTCTACACATATTCACTTTGCTATGGATCTGTGTGGGTGTGCTGATATGGTTCTCATGATGTGGTCTTGCACAAGGGACCCATCTCAAACAGCCTCCTTCAAGATGACTGCAGAGGTCAAATATTCATGTCCCTTGCTAGTCACTGTTATTGTTTCATATACTGATCAGAGAAGATCACCACCTCCAAGCGAAATGAAAATGCACTGTGCCCACATCACTATCAGAGATTATGCGGGGACCATTATGACAGCAGAACATTCTGCTATTACTGTTGTCTTTTATACCGGTTTGTATTCAAGTCAGGGGCATTTTGAGATAATGGCCCAGAAAGAGGATTGTGAAAGGCAGATTATGGGCTGTATAATATAGGCCTACAAGTCTCAGAACAGAGCAATGATATGACAGTGGCCTAAAAAAAAAAGAAAAAATCAAAATAAGTCAAAATAATCCCAATTTGTACTTTTGACATCATAAATCCTAATTGTCAATCATTGCAGATATAGAGCATCCCTGCCTATTGGAAATCATTTGGACAATGTTTTTCCAGTAGATGTCACATTACTGAATCAGTATTTCACCATTTCAATCAGTTTGAAAGTTTAGATCGTACATTTTTCTCTTTTTTTTTGTATAGACAAATCATAACTATATCAATTGGAAGATCTAAACAATGATTAGTAAAAGTTAAAATTTATATAATGTCATGAATAAAGGTCTTTAGATGATGCATTGGAGGAGCAATTTGCCCTTCTATGTAGAAGCTTTAGCTCCTAACTTTCAACATATTTCTTGGCAAAAGAACCCAAACTATACATTAGAAAGCAAATGTACAGATAATTATTTTTGAAATCATAGTCTCAAGGCTGAAGTGTTGGAAAAATCAATAATTTCAACATTGCACATTCCTTCAGCTCACAAGTATATAGATTATTGTATACATGTACTGCATTCACGTTCATGATGAACATTGACAAAACAGACACAGATGAATGCACATGGGACAATGCATGTTGCATTCTTGTGGTAAGAGACACAGGTACAGCATAAATGGAGCGTTGAAACAAATTAATGAACATACACTATTTGTAGTGAATTAATTGCCTTGCTATGGAGACTTAGGTTCAGTGGGAAATGGTGTTCATAAAGCATCAAATGTGTCTCCAAATGAGAAAGAGTTCATATTGTATGATGGAAAAATTTCCTTCTGACTAACAACTGTACCCCATAAATAGTATATTGATCTCAAAGTATCCTGATATTTCCTTGATAGTTCCTTTATCATTCCACATATGTGTACATAAATCTGACTTTCCCATTCAAAGAAAAAGGACAAACTCATGGATATGGCAACCCAAGCTCATGCATCACTATGAAATAAAATAGTGAGGGCTGACGTGCACTCGTTATCTCAAAATATTGAGAGATTTTATGAATTGTTCTTTCCCTTCAATTCCAATGCCTCCTTTCTCTGAGAGAGATAGAGAAAGAGAGACGGAGGGGAACTAAACTAGAGCATTCAGTTCTGTATTTGGCTGATGCAGCTTGTTGTATGTTGCTTCAATATTTCACAATAACTCGTAATCCCTGGGAAGCAGCGAAAACAAGAGTCCTGCTCTGCAGTCCAGCCACACTATCGAAGTGATACAGAAGTAATTTATGATCCATGGATATGGAAACCCAAAATGACGCCCGTTCAATTTTCCGGCGCGACCAAAAACAAGGCGAGTCGATGCAGTGCCACAATGGCACAATGCATCACAGAGAAGCCAGTCACTGTCACGGCCGGTGTTTACCTCTCGCACGTTGCTGTCTGTAACGACACCTTCGTGCCCACCATACACACTGATAATACCACAGACAAATAGTACTCATGAAAGTGAAGATGATGGCTGGTCTGAAAACGTGAGGAGATTCGACAGAGCAACAGTGGCCTTCAAAAGTGTATGTTTTGCTGGGTCTCACTCACCAGCCGATGTGTCGTGTCACGTGAGGTGAACATCGATCACATTCAGACTTATCACTCACTTACAAAAAAAAAAACACACACACACACCAGGCAGTATAAAACAGAACTGTAACCTGCAATGTATTGTGCTCATTCAGCATCACACAAAGTATATACTGAGCTTTTTGCTAATGGTCTTTGTCATCTGAAAAGAGGGAATGTTATTTTTGTGAGTCATACAATGTAGCATATCAGCCTCATTTTGCAAGTATAACAAGTGAATATGTAAAATTACTGCGCTTCTGGCCGTGCTGTGAACGAGACATGAGCATCAAACAAACACCAGTCAGGTTTTATCAACTAAAACACACTGCAAACCAGACTTTGACAGTACCTTTTTTCTTTTTCTTTTTTCAGTGGCAGTAAACTAAAAGTGTCATTGTAACCCCTTAAAGTGAGTCGAAAGAGATCTAAACTCCACTAGCCACACTTGGGCAAAAACCAAAAGAAAAGGTGTGAGGCTTGTATTTATTTTTCCCTTTAGTGGGAGATGGATTATTCTCCCTTCCAACCTTCCCCCCCCCCCAAAAAAAAAAACAACACTCACACACACACAAACACACACACACAATGACAACGAAATAAAATAGAAATGAAATACTGTATACGCCGAATATTTCGCGAGGTTTTTATTTTCGCGAATTTCGCGAAATTAAAGACATGCGAAAATATTGACTCTGATCCCGATGTGGATGTGACGTATGCATACATGTACATTTCTCCGTTCAGTACAGGACTCCGCGATCGCGAATTTAACCACTCGCGAAATTGTCGGGAATTCCTGATTCACGAAAATTTAGACTCGCGAAATATATGCCTTATACAGTTTTACAGAACATTGTCATGGACAACTTTAGTTTCACTTTCAGAAGGAATACTGACAGAAATCAGTGCACAAATTGTTCCCCGAGATCACACGGAGCTGCAATATACCTGAATGCACAAATTTTGTCTGCAGCAAGGATTGATATAACTACCCCCATACCTGTAAACAAACCTGTACTGAACAAAAGATGCCACAGAATATGACCCCGTGGCAGGTAAATAATTTGGGGGATTATAAGAGGCCTTCCCTGCCTGGTAGAGGGGCATACAATGGAAATCCTTCACAAGTAGGTGGTAGTGGAAGTAAAAGCACCTTGCAACAATCATGAATTTTCCCTCATCTGTATAGTAGTGGGGCATACATGTATACCATTTCATGTATATTGAACTTGAAGTCACAATAAACGTGAATCAATTTTTAAGTATCAAGCCCCCCAAATTGATAAGCTGATAAAAAACATAAATGCATAAAATTGTTTGTACCTCAATTCTGATTTTAGGTGAGAAATGTAGCATGCTTGAAACCCACAAAAGCTAGGCCAGAATGAATTTCCACTTTTCTACATAGTTATCAGAATAAGTTCTAAGCTTTAGAATTACAATGTATAACTTGTTAAAATTGGACCATCATATAAACTATTCTAAAAGTAATTGCAATAAGAGAAAAAGAAAGAGGTGTAGTTTCATCGAAAAGAGAGAAAAGAGGATTTAAAGGCTGGGGTCACTAAGGCATGCTGAGCAGAATATCCATTTCTCAGTGAAGCAGGGCCTGTCCCATAAAAATATGGTCCCCAAAAAACAACAACAACTACAAAACTGCAAATACACTGTATCTCAATTTCTAGTTTTGTTTTAAGCCGCCACATTTTGACAGTAGGAAGAGAAAATGTTACTCTCCCAGGAAAGACAAACAAAAAATTCAAGTCAGTCAACCAAATGACTTATTTTGGTTCATTACAGATAAAATCCTAATCTGTAAGTTTTTGAGGGTTTTGAGCTGGGCAGCAATATATTGCTCATTGTATACATCTAATAAATATACAATAACTGACAATACAGAACCACCATTATAGCTTGAAGGAGAAATTTCCTATGAAGATGGTTAATTCCTGAGTACTCAGGCAACTTGCAGCATGCAATTTATAAATGTATACATTGTTTCACTGTCTGTTTTGGTATTTCAAACGATGGTCTACAGCAAAGTTTTATGAGTTTTTTTGAACGTGTGTTCATCAAAATAACTAAAAATTAATTGGGCCTTAATCATAAACATTTCTACATCAAGACCTTGGGCAGCTTTCATAAACAAACCCATCTCTGCATTTTAGGAGACGCTACTACATTTGATTCATGGACATAACGTAAAACTGAAATGAGCATTTGTAACCTATGTCAATGCTGTATCCTTGAGAAATATTTTTTATTACACACCATCTGGAAGACATTTTGGTTATCATTCAAAGATGATACAGAGATATTATGGAATGCTTTCTTACTGCAAGACCGATAAATTGCTAGGCAAACAAAAAAATCATTGTAACAAGAAAGTAAAAGAAAGAGAAAAAGAAGAAAGAGTGGGGTGGGTGTTCTAAATACCAAATGCCATCTTCTGATAAGATTTCATGGCAGTTTGTGAGGGGCTGGTAAAAAGGGAACTCCTCTGGCTATTATTTCTATCACAAAATAGTTCTCCTTGTAGCCCATCATAAAGAGAGCTGCCTTCCTGTTGAGCCGTTTACTGTCCTCCCTGCACATACTGCTCGAATTCATCATAATCTCGCAGCCATCTCAAAAATCTGGGTGCCCCAGAGGTAGGAGAAGATGCTGGGCACATGCTCACGTGTCTGCAAGCGCAAAGCAACCAGCCAGAGCTCCGAAGAAACCAAACAACCAGCCTCTCCGGTGAGTCTCGCTCGCAGGGCTGCTTTCTCTCTCTCTCTCTCTCTGCACCATTTCTCCTTCTGCCTTTCTCCACTCCTTCTCAAAATCTATCTGTGATCTGTTCTTCTGTCTATCCTCCTTCCTCACACATACATCACACAATGACGCAGAGCAGCACAGATATCAAATGCAGCTTTCACAAGACAGTTAGTCGTAATTGAGAATGATTGCAAAATAGGTCTTCTAAAGATAACAGCCTGCGTACATCCTAACAGAAACAACATAAGAGAATAGGAAAAAAAGGCAATTACCCCAACACTGCCTACAAGAGAACGGGCCAGACAGTGGATGCATGATACACTGACATGTCATATGCCATTTTCATGACGATAATTTGATATCTCTAAACACGCACACAGACTTCACAACAAGCTAGCAGTTGAAGCAGCATTCTCATATTGGGAAATGCCAATTTTTCTAATGCTCAGTCATCATGTAAATTGATCTAAATGGATTGCATATGACAGCAGTCTGTATAAAGACAATGGCCATCATCGTAATGGAAATATGTGAAGTCTATGCAACTCAATTTGTGTTACAAATTCACAACATTCATGTTTCTATTAAACATAATAAGATTATGAGTTGTACAAGCCTTTTTACTGATTCTAACTCTATGGCATTATGACGACTAAAAAAAACACAGGTCTCTATTAAATGCTCTTATATTTCAGGCATGCAAAGAAGAGTAGTTTCATCAGTTAAGAGCATTTAGCTCTTTCCCATTTGATGCAGAATGCAATTTAAATGGTGGTTATACAACTTTGTATCTCTGGTTAGGCTTGTAGAAGTTTTACACAGTCTGTATTCACAAGGAGTACCTTTTCAAAACATTCCACCCATAGGATGCATGTCACTCACTTCTTTCCTTCAGTTTTGTTTATTCTTTCAATTCTACATGTACATGTGAATCACAATGCCTAAAGTTTTTGTAGTATCTGCAGCAAGTAAACATTTGCTGGTGTAAACTTGCGTGTAAAGCACAGAACGCTCACAAAATGTTAAATGTCGTCAAAGTCTAGCATAGTGTATGATCTGTAAGATACTCAAATGATATTCAATTAACACCAGTTGGCCATGCTTAATATGATCATCATGCTTTCTACATTTTGTATGAATATTATCCTCACATATTGAACTACAAGAGATTATTCTTTGCATACCCCACCTCCAACTTGTATTCATCATTATTTGTCACTCGTCCCCTTTCCCGCTACATCAAACAAACAAGGCGGCACGCAAACAAACTCATAAATCAAGGCGGAACAGGCAATGTCCGTCATAACAGACCCCATCATAATTTTGATTTACTTTGACATAATGAATATCTTCCGTATATCTATGCCCGGGCAGATGGCATTGCCCAGTTGTTCCACGCCAATCTCAACGGCAGAGCCTAGACGCATTCTTCTGGAGAGGGGAAGGAAGAGCCAGGGAAGGAGGAAGAGGAGGAGGAGGCGGGAGGAAGAAGAGGAGGAGGAGGCGGGAGGAAGACTTTTTCCAGTAGGTCCAATAACAACATCCAAAAGAGCAGGCAACCAGTAGGTAATTGCAATGATGATGTCCTACATGTACGAGGCACTCATCACAGCACCAGTGGACGACTTCCCGGTAACATTTGCCCAGGACGGGACAAGCCATTCAAATTCTTTTCTTGGCCGACTCTCAGTGTTTAGACTCGACTGTCAGATGCAGCAGGATGGATTTCATTCGGACCTGTCGGCAAGATTACATTACCCTGACGTCGAAGAGGGGAAGCATGGTCAAGTATACCATGCCCTTTCACTGTGTATTACTGTAGGTCTATAAAAGCTACATTTACATTCTTTCACCATTCCTCACGCACTCTTCATGCAGTAAATACCATTTGACAAGTCTACTTCATGGCTCTATTCTCCTGCATGTCCTTTTAGCAGTGAAGTGCTCCTGTCGATGGCTTTAAGAGTTCGTATGAACCACGCCGACTCACTGCATTCACAACTCAAGTGTGTTTATGCCCAGTCAGCTAGAAGCAGATAATTTTTGCTGGCTGGGATCGATGCAGCTAATATGAAAATTGTCCTCTCTCTCTACCTGAAGTCTGGCATTGCCGCATGAATGAAGTAATTCTGGTGGATAGTTGTGAGAGATATGAAATGGCTGCACAGCAATGGGGGATTTTGGTTTCTTCACGTAGTCACAAAGAAATGCACTTTCGAAAAGTGAAGATGTAATAAAACTGTCTGATAACGTAAAATGTGGTCTCATGAATGCATCAATTTGTACTTGTATCTCTCAGCATTAAAGACACCCAGTCGCGAGGATACATGGACATATTTCAGCCGCGGGCGGCAGCACGGAAACTCGCTTCCGAAGTTGCTACGAAGCGAAATGTGTGTGTGCGCAAGACATCCCTAAAGCAATGTATCGCACTATAGTATCTCGATTGCTCGCGTTCGCTTGCTGAGCGCGGGACAGTACGTTTTGTGTAATGTGAGTGATGTTCGCGTGAGCTAGTAGCTAGCTGCGTATACTTCGTACGACTACGCATTCTCTTCATCGCATCGTCGATCGTCGTCACTCGTCAACTATACTGTAATCATCAGATCAGATCAGATTAATGAGTGCAGACCACATTATAATAGATAGGGTGGCCATCATGGACGATGACACATCGTCATGGGTAGCGGATATTACCGCCGAGTTGTCTATTCTGAACGCGGACGATTGGGTCGGAGACCCTGCCTGTATCATGTACTTGCCCTGACGTGTGTACATAAATTCAGGACGGGGAAGCGACTGTGCCCGTGCAGGGCCAACGGCCAACGGCCACAGTTGCACTGCACATTTATGCAGTATTTTTGCACTCTTCATTGTTTTACTAACTAATATGAAGAAGGTGAGCGTTGTATCACCTGCCTGGAATATATATACTATATGTAAGAAGCAATGCCGAAACCCTTTCATTTGACTAGGTAAACTCACAGTTATAGTTCTGTCAGCTTAGCCTGGTGTGAATAATCTTTAAAAAAAAGACACACACACACACACACAAAGTGAACATTAAAACTCATAGATAAGTACATGACAAATAAGATGTAATGCCTTCTTCAGACAGGAGCATAAAGAAATTATTGTCTATCTCCCTCTTACACAAACAAACAGAACACTATTGTCTCAACAATACAGTGTGAAGGATAACCATTATAAATAAACCTATCACAGGTATCAGTATTTGAGGTTATGTGTGAAAAATGCCCTACAAATTAATGAAAATCGCGGACAGTAGACCTTTGTCCATAGTCAACTCAGTGTAACATCGCAAAGCCATTGTAATGGGTTAGCTTTCTACCAAACACTGATTAAAATACCAATCAGAGGCGTACCTTTGATCTACAAATAAGGGATGTGCCACGGATACCAATTAATCGTACTTGATGAAGCTCATACCTGTACATATTAGCATGTTACAAACTGATAGGTTCATATTGCCCCTTGACCTATGACCAATATCTGTATTAGAATTAAAACAATGGATTCTTATGAACTGTTGTTCATCAACAACTTCCACACCAATCAACATCCCTATTAGACACTCCTATATGAAGATGTGAAGGTAAATAAAACTGTAACTTTCACGTACTTGTGTAAGGGTATTGTACGTACACTACTGTAACTCTGTAGTTACTACCACTGACCTGACACTGTCGGTGTAACCAAACTTTAACGAATTTCAACTGTAAAGGATCAATTTTTTTTTCTTCAGAATTTACATTTCAACATACTTGTAGAAATTCACATGAAAAGATGTACACTTCACTGGATCACTTGAATTTGGTTTCAAATTATTGGACCAAATGCATTGGAAGTTTGACTATAAATGCAACATAGATGCCTGAAACTTTTGCCAAGCTTATGAAAATTACAATCTTTATCAAAATTCCTTAACCAAACTTAAAATGTAGGGCCCCTAAATATGATGAAAGAGGAGACTTTGCTATACAGTTAAATCAATGGGGACAAACAGTATTTGAATCGCAGCCATGAAATCTGGCTATGCAAATTTAACCTGGATTGTTGACGCTAGCTGCTCAGGAAAGTGACCTCTCTGTATCTATCTAGATTCTACATTTGCACATGAAATACTTTAAATTCTCAATACTGTGATGACAAAAAACTTACCACTACTTGCGATTCCCTGACTAATGACATTTGCTGCCTACTGCTGGGTCAGTTTTTAAGAAGCGATAAACTGACCCAGCAAATGTCATTTCGATTACGGCGTTATCATAATTTGACATAAATGAGAACTTAGAGAAGTTTTTCGCGGAATTATACATAGAAAAATAGGCCTACTTGTCGATGAAACGCAAAGGCCCTAGCAGTTAAAGATAGATTAGAAAAAGTCATTCCACTTCAATCATTGATTCATGTAATAGACTTCTAACGTTACTTACACATCATCTGGATCTGGATTCCTTGAAGTTGTTGACTTGGTCAGCTGGGGTTGCTTGATTGGCGTAAGACGTGGCATTACAATTCCACCGTGCATGCCGTAACACGAATTTGCACATTCTAAATTCCTGCAAAACTGTTCATGCAACTCCAGCAAGTGGAAAGCAAATTTTTCATCGGCACGCTGACGCTGAAGCTTCCCCCTCTGCCACTGGTCTCTTACTTGTCCTAAGCAGGGAGGTGAGAGGAAACCTCCCTGTCCTAAGCATGCTAAGAACACGTCTCTCTGCGTTCTCCACTCGTCGATAGCGTCAAACAAGTAGATACGTTTTACTCGAGTTGGACGGCTGTTTTGATCTCCATTGTGAGGTTTCATTACTAAACCAAAGCCAAGGCTAATCCGAAACAGTACACGCATACCACACACATTATTGATATTGACATACCGGTACCGACGACTTTATACCAACTTTGTTATGTTCCGATCCGGCCCAACATACTGTAACACAGCTGACGCAGCAGACAATTGCCAATGAGATCAAAACAACCCGCCATATGGCCATGAGCATTGCAACTTGCTATACATGAAGTTTAGAGTTTTAATATTTCTTCATCAAAGCATATTTATAAATACCAAATATTAAACAACGTAATATATGAATGATTTAAAATATTGTTATATAATATTTTCAGACATTTTAAAATATTATTGCTTAGATTGCTGAAATTGGCACCATAGTGCAAATAAACAGAGACTGCAGCCAGATACGTACGTACGTACACCACACAGCTCTACTGTTGTGTCGCGACGGGGACCCGTAGGAGAGATTTTCATGCACATGGCTGTTGTGCGGTTTTGTGCGTGCACCCATTCGGCCCCATTCGGTAGGTATTCGGGCGTCCATGTTGAAATTACAGTGGACGGCTCGCACGGCTCTCGTGCCCCATCTGGTTTTCGCTGGTGCGCTGCGTAGCGTCGTGTTCGGCATTCGGTACGTACGGGGGTACAATAACGGGAGGAGCAGCTTGTCGTGCTTTTCTACTGAGCTGCGAATCGCCTGCGACGACCGATTGCCTTTAACATTTGAGTCTTGTTCAGTTTGGATCAGCATCAACCATAAACTTCACCAAATTGTATTTACAATGCATGACTGACCACAATGTTGGTCATTCTTGCAAGAAGATATGTGTGATGGGTTTCTCTTGAAATACTGTAAAACGAGAAATGTTCGCGTGCATTTTAATTTCGCGAATTTCGCGAGCGCGAAGATTCGCGAAATTAAAATGCACGCGAAAGTTCTTTTCTACACTATATGCATTGAATACCAGTTCCAGTTCGCGAAAATTTCATGCCGCTAAAAAGGCCGTCGGCTCCAATTCGCGAAAAATTCATGCCCGAATATATCATGTTTTACAGTATACTGCACACACTGGCTATTTAATATACATGCAGTCACTATTTGCTGTTCTAGAGTGTTAACACAGCACCAAGCTGTGAACTCACCATATAAATGAAATAAATTCTTCAGGAAAATGTATACACTTCATTATCATTTCAGGAGGAAATGTATTTTACTGACCAGCTGAAACAGCAGTGGCCAAACAATACATCAAGTGCTAAGTATTCTGTTAAAAAAAACCTAAACAAAACAAAACAATTGTAGAGGTAGGTCTTATGTGTGTTTGTTCAACATTTCAAGCCAATTGTAACTAAAGCTGTTGATTGTACATGTAATCACTGGTGAATTAAGTAACCTTGTATCAGGTACAAAAACAAATATCACCCAAGCAAAATACAGTTCGACCTCGATTATCCGGCCATGTCGGGACCGGCGCTCATGCGGATAAGCGAATTGGCCGGATATGGGAGACACAATGTTAATGTTTATAGCTGCCATTCAAGCTGCCGTCCCAGTGCACTGGCAGCTAGGCAGATAGCGTACCCCGCAACGGTGGTGATGACTGCTTACTTTTACGTTGATAATGTGGTGTGAATTTATGTTAGTTCTGTCGGGAATATTGTAGGTAAGTCGTGTGAGTTTTGTAGAAATTTTAATTGAGTTTAAAGTCACTGTTTTTTCTCAATTTTTGGATGAAAAAAAAGTCCTTCACTGCGTGAACAGTCCGGATAATAGAGATTGCCGGATAAAGGAGGCCGGATGATCGAGGTCGAACTGTAACAAGAAAATTGTGAAAAGGTCACCTGTTTGAGCATTTGGTATTTTCTTGTCCTTGTTCTTCTGCATCCATGAACATATCTGCCTTCTTTACTTGTGGAATGGAGGGGTGGGCATGGAGGCATAAAAATGCCACTTAAAGCCAACCCTCTGCACAGATACTGTATATGCACAACCTTCAGATTGAACATGGAGCTACATGGATTGACCTTCAAAATTATCATGCTGTATTTTGGGATCAAACAAATATGATGCTGATACTAAATTTTTGCTTAAAGTTTTTTTCATCTACATTTTGTATGATTATCAGGGTGTTCAGACGCAAAAAATTTATACTAGAACGGTATAGTCATACGATGAATTTATACGTCTGAACGCTGACTAACGAAACGACGTACAACGAAACGAAGTACAACGAAACGACGGTCAAAGCATTGTTTCGAACTAGAACTCGATAACCAATCAGCATTCCATCGTGTCCATTGTGCGTCTGAACGTATGGCGACCATTGAATGGTATAAGTGGGTGGGGCTTAATGGGAGCGCGCACGAAAGGTGACCCACAGCTGTCACACATGACCATAACAGCATGCGCAGTGGGAAACTGCACATCTAGGGCCTATACGACGTTTTCCAGAACTGTCGAGATTAGCGTCTGAACGGTCTGTCGGCTATATGGTGATTCTTTATACATTGTTTCTTTATCAAGTTTTGGTATGAACTCGCATGCGTCTGAACAGGGGGTACAGTATAAGACTCTTTATCAATTTACCCCCCCCCCCTCCTTGATAATAAGTAAGAACTTGGCATGTACAAAAACCTTGTTTTCTAAATATATGCCCATTACATCCTCCGAATGCAAATAACCTTTACACTGAAATACAGTAGCATGGGTCAGCGGTCATGGAGATCAAAGTTCAGCTGCATTTTATAGATCCGGGGCAATACACATAATCATCACTACTATGGGGGTCTATTCTCCGTTATTTGCTTTGTTCAGCAGGAGCATTTATTATTTTTTATGCCAGGCTGTACTGGTCCCTTCGTTGCTATCTCATTTTCAAAATTCTGTAGGCCTACTGTACAAAAATCAAAATTGCAGACAGTGTCAATTTGCACTTGTTCATGCTGAGGATATCACTTTAATTTACAGAGGACATCAAATGAACATACCGGTACCATTTTTTTCAACTTTTTCTTCCTTTCTCTCCAACTTAGGTTTTTGTTTTTTTGTTGTTTTTTTTCCCATTTCTCCCACACTGCACTACTCACTTGATATTTATGTCAATTATTTACAAGTCCTTGGAACCAAGGTCCACTTGTAGTAGATCATGAATATCTCAATTCTCCTCTATTTGAGATAGGAAAATACATCACAGCTGAACATCCCATCAAAGCCACTCTAACTTTTTGTGTGGTGTGATGATACTATGTGTGCATATTTTGCATTATCTACTGTACACACTCAACATGTATGTATTGCATTGAAAATGAAATTGTGTATTTACATCAGTGCATTGCTCGAAACCTTTAGCCATCAGACTCAACATATTGCATTGAAAATGAAATTGCGTGTATACCTCAGTGCATTGCTGGAAACCTTTAGCCATGATTCACAAGCCTTAGTCATCCAAGGAATGGGCCACAATAAGCATGCATTTCATCACCCAGTCCATTCCATGTGCCACAGCTTTGGGGATTACCGGTAGGATATGTATAAGGTCCTACACCAGACCCCATTTGTGGATTTTCAAAGCTGCTGGGCAAGAATGTACCACCCAACACATGTAGTTTGCTTGTTTTGTTTTCATGTGGCTGCTAGGATACTACTGTACATACCCCCATGAGCTTGTTTGCATGGATCAACCTGAATTTTGCATTTGGGCATGCTGAATTTTAAATGGTACCTACCCTATGTAGCTGGCAACCATTAAATGTATGAGAACCCAACATGCTATAAACTATGAGAAAAATTAGGAGATGAGGGCTTGACATCATGTTGAAGTAAAATGGGATCAAGTCATAGGACCTATCTCTTTGCCTTTAACATGAGCTGCTGAAAACCTACACATCATGTATGTGCACATCACAGGAAGTATTACTCTGAAATGTTAAATGATTTGTAGGGACGTTGACATTTCAATGTTGATATTCCATGATCTTCTTTTTCACTTATCTGATCAGGTACATGCAAGAACACTAATTCTTTTTAATAAGCATCCAGCAGTACCATTCAGAAATATGAATCAAATTTTGATTTGTAAAAAACGTTATTTCATGCAGTTTTTGTTTACCAAATATTGCTCTGGATCCAACATAGAAGCCCACGTTCTGGGACAAATTTAGGTCATGATTTGCTTGATCATATCAAGCAATAACAAAGCTTAAAATTTCAAAATAATGCACTTACACCCTGAACAGGTCATTCAAAGGATTTGGATCTGATGCAGCTACTGTAGTCCTACAAACGCCTGCCTCGTGAGCAGAGAATTTGAAGAAAAGATTTATTCACCCATAAAAAAGTGGGGGAAACTTTAGGGACCTTTTATTCCCTCTCTTTTTCTGATGTATGTAAACAGTACATCAACCTGCTTACACACAGACACATGAAAGTCGTATATTTCGTGAGGGATTTATTTTTTGAAATTTTAGGAGTCGGGTGCTTTTTGCAAACTAAACAACATGCAAACTGAAAACCAAAACTGTAGGCACATGATACAAGCATTTTTCACCTGTGAGAATTACATGTCTCTGTGATGGCCAAGACCAAAAGAGGTAACATCATGTTCTAATTTTGTTATTGACCTCCATGCCCAGAAGAATACTCTGCCCATACTTCTAAAAAAATTAATATTACCTACAGTTGTATGTGGCCTCATAAATATTTTATTAGTGACACAAACGGAAGTCATCAAAATTGCAATAAGACTCAAATAACACGATAACACTACAGGTAAAATTTCATGGGCATTAATTGTTCAAACTGCCAGTAGCTTGAAGCATCCGAGAAATGGGTAATTTATATCCTTTTCATTAAATATCATGCTCGCTCCAGGTTCCCACTGAGAGTTTCATATCTGCTTCTGATGAGAAATGAAAATGGGACAAGGATTAAAATCTTACTGAGATCTATCAAAATACATCATCAAGGCAGCTCTAAAAGGTGAGGTATGAATAGCACATTTCAAAAATTACAAATCACCACTACACATACATTGTACAGTACACACACTCATACACACACACATGCACACACACAATATTTGACAGTGTTGATCCTAACTTTGCATCAAAGAAGCTCAATGCTTACAGTATGGCCACTCACTTCACTTCATCTCTATAACTGTCATTTCAGCAGTCTTTGATGTTTTTATGATAATTTTGAAGTTTCAAATTTCCATAGTTATCCCACATAATGGAGTACACTATGTATATCACTACAGATGCTGCTATCAAGAAAAAAAAAAGGCTTCACCACTGAATACTAACATAAACTCTGAAAATTATAGGTTTACTGTCAAGGTTTTACAGTACCGGTACATAAACTCGAGGATGAAAAAAAAAAAGAAGAAGAGAAAAACTCCGTTTCCTGCCTTACCTACCATATAATCAAATGGAGGAAACAAACCGGGAAGAAAGGCAAATAAAAGAGAAAATAAAAAATCACAGCTGCAGTTTCAAAGTCCCCGAACTCAATCCATTAGAACAGTCCGGCAGGGAAACAGCTTTGCTTGGGGTGTGACTTTTCTCCAACGGGGGAAAGCCACTGATCAATATTGGTGCGGGGATGACCTACATTCTGCCCCATTTATAGTCTAACTCTTCCATCTCACTCAGTCTTGTCTTTCTTCTACCTCCCCACATCTTCCATCCTTTTTTTCTCTCACAGAGGAAGTTCCAACCTTTTCCAGTTGGAATGGGCACACAAAATTATAATACTTTGCATCAATGATACCACAGACAAAGCTGTGGGTACATTATCCTATTATCTTGTATAATTCACCTGAAGCTATGACTGCAGACTACATGTGGTATCAATGCCCTTGTGTCATGTCCTATTGCAACAACCTGTACTATCCACTGTTCTGTTTTCGCTTTTATTTTGAGGGTATTTTCCAGGTTTTTTTCCCAAACCTCAAATGGTGGACCTATAGACCTTTCAATTTCCCAGAAGACCATGAACCTTACTCACCTTCAAGCTTTATGGATTGACACCAGGGGGGCATTTCATGAAGCGCTTTGGTCGGATATTTTTCTGACAAACTGTTACAAGCTACTCAAATCCTTGCATCTGATTGGCTGAGAGCAAATTTGTCCGACAACTTTGGCGGACAAAATGCTTCATGAAATGCCCCCAGGTTGCTACACATGTTATGTGTACTTATCTATACATTTCATATATAACTGAAATGTCCAAAGCTGATCACAAACATACGAGCTTGAAATATATATGTACTAGGAAGCCAAATACACATGGTTTGCAGGAATTTCTGATAACCCCAGTTCATTGCTAAAGGTCACTGTATCATCAGCTATCTCATGAGCTATGCAGGGGCAAACTGTCCTGTTCACACAAACAAAAGAAGTTTATCACATTGTAAGAAGAAAATGGACTGATAAATCTGTCAAATGAGACATTGAAAACACCCTGATTCAGTGGGCAATGTTAACACCCTTTATCTTGAAAGAGAACTCAAATATTGACATGGTGATATATGGTGTTGTCTCCCTTTCTCCTGCCCCCCCCCCCCCATGTCTGCCAATGACAGTGAGTACAACATGAGACAGATACTAACAGCTTGCTTGAATAGAGAATGGTACCGAAAGGCCAGGTTCCAAGGTGCACATTGTACACCCATTGCTATTGTGTACATTTTGACACACACTTGCAATCGCAATTCACTGGAATGACCAATGTTTGATTACACCACTTCCTTCAAAACCATTGCTAGTGCACATAAGTGTACATTACATGTACAATATTGATAAGCAAGTGAGGATCAATTAGTATTGAATTACACACTATAAGTTAAAAATGTGCTTTAAAACCTTTGATTCTTCTTAGAAACAGAAAGTACAACCCTCCAAGATGAATGAAATACCTACAAATGGTCACTGATAATGTTGACAAGTTCGTGCACATAAATTGTGAATAAAGATATTCTACCAGCAACAACCAATAACTGACTAATACATTATAGCAATTTCAATAATAAAAATTGTTAACATAGCAGAAATAACAGTAATGACAATTAGAGAAGTACACTGCAATACAATTGGAGCAATTTCATGAATAATAATGATCAGTATTTTCAATGCCATGTCCATAACAATAATTAGATTTATGACTGCAGTAGTATTATATACATGTCATTACTTCTTTAATTGCTATGCAAAATGCAATATGAAATCTATTCTAAAGACTCATCTTTCTTCGATACATTTAAAAGCAGTCCAATCAAACAGCAATCGAAACCTACACTGTGTAGATTTCAACATTTTTACATTGTAATCAAAACAAAAGTAAGGACAGCTGTTATTTAATCTCCCCTCCCTGTCTCTTTTGGTATGCTATTTGTGTATTGTACAGGACAGTTTCATCTTCAACATTGTTTGTGTTAAACACAAACATGTACAATGTATCATGATTCCTTTGGCTGGTGCTTTTAGACTATAGCATTTTGTACAACAGTTTCTCCATACATTACATCACAGCACAAAAGAGAAAAAAAAACACCAAATAAAATTCAGACGTACAATGTAAGTGCTTCATTATCAGCTCATAAATATCCGAGTCATGTCAATTACACTTAATTTGTTGAGTGAATGAAGTATAATACACTGGCTCTTGCTGCTGTATGAAGTACATTGTAGATAACATGCAATTCAATTTCACGTGTTCAATTTTAGTCTTAATCCAGCCTCAAAGCAAGAGCAAGTAAGCACAATTTGTCTTCTTGCATCCTTCAAATTCCTCAATAGCTTAAAAGCCATTCACAATTACAACACAAGTTGCAGAGTACATTGTACATATTGTACAATGTAGGTTACACACTTTTTATTTTGGTGCATAATTGTACACTGACTTTACATTCTCCCACAGAAGTTAAGGGTAAAGTGCACTTTCACATACACTGTACCATCTCTGCACCAGGAAGTCAACAGAGTACTAAGTAATGGAGTCTATTAAATGTGTTTCCACTATGGCAATTTTTTTCTGACCAAGGTCACACAGGTTGATTACAACTGTGCCACTTCAATCAGCCACCATTTGGACATAGAAACATCGGTTTTCACTGGATGCATATTTTAAACCAACTAAAACAACAAATGAATTTCACAGACACTCCATTAATGCATCGTCTATATGGAACACTCCATTAATACATGTACATAGTCTGTATGGAACAGCTTTTGGAAGCACTTGTTTCATTAGGTTCCTCTGTAAAGATGGTGGTAATGAATGAGTATTATGTACAGTAAACCATTTTGAATGACTTCCTCTTCTTCTTTTTTTCGATCATACAACGTAGGTATTGGAAAATGACAGAAAATTCAAGTACTGTCCTACTGATAACACAGAAATTTGGCACATTTCATTACATATTGTACAATGTACAATGTATGTCTGTCAAATGAAAGAAGTGTCAAAGCTTTTAATGTAGGTCATGAATTAAACATGAAAACTGAAATGAATAGACATAGAATTGATGCCAAAAAAGCCTTTTAACCTTACAATAACCTACATTGTACTCTTTAAAAGTCTACCATGAATTTGTGATTGATACATTATGTATGATGTTTATCATACCATCATTTTGTTTGAACACCTCATACACACAAATTTTTCTTTTAGAAGAAATATGGTAGACAATGTACGTTCTTGATTTGATTATTATCACTCAAAGCAATGTAAGCAGTGCTATTTGTGCTAACTGTTTAGCAGCAGTAGATGTGAAATCACCTTATATGGAAACACAGCTGCAAACTCACTCTTTGTATTATGTAACTGCACTTTGACAACAAATATGTCACAGGTATTCTTCTGCATACATGTGTGAAGTGCTGCAAAATTACCAAAAAGTAACTTTTTGCATTATAACAATATGCATACTTGCATAAAATCAGTCTGACTGCACATTGCTAAGAAGCAACAGCAATATCACATATTTCCACTATCATATGTAAGTATCTTACCCTGATCACTACAAAACAAAATCCAAACTTTTATTTCTCAGTGAGAAACCAAACATACAATTGTACATCACATGTACATTGAGTGTTGTGTCAACTAAAACATGTGACTGTGGTGTGAAATACTTTTAAATTCATAGAAGTAGCCACAAAATTGTTGTGATACAATGTATTTGGGAGACTTATAATTGTAATACAACAGAGCTAGTAGACTGTTTTCAATATTGGCAATCACATGGTTCAAATATCAACTGTACAGCTAAAAACAACAGAACATCATGTGTAGTCCAAATATTGTATCAGTAAAGCAGTTTTAAGACAGAAAACTCTGATCATGTTTTATGCATACACATACACATGCACCAACATGACAAGTACAGCAGATGGCTGTCACACTCTTCAATGAAAGGAATGTCAACAAATGAAATGCTGCTGTACAAAAGTAGGTGGCGATAACTTCACCTCCATCACCCCTTGATATGACACTTAAACCTCTATTCATCATAAAGCAGGAGAACGAAAGATACACGTGTATTACAATATCTCAGAAGAAGGCTCATCTTCAAATAGCTAACTGTGTGGAGAGTCCACCCATGATAATCACTTTTAATTTGAGAGTGACTGAGAGACAACCGTGACACATCTATTTATACCGCCATTGCTGTGCTGAGAGAACAGATTCACAGATTCCAATCAATCACGTTTTGGTGGCTCAACGTGGACGTGATGCTCCACTCAAGGTCATGTCTCAGCTGCCCATAATGTATCTTTTTCCATCTCTGCTTTGACACGATGAGCTAGCTGGGTGCTCGGCTCGGCTTTGCAAACACTCCCCCACCAGCCCGAGCTGGTGGAAATTCTATTTAAGCAAGGCATCTAAGGAAATACGAAACAACTTCTAGCCAGAATTGATTTACATAGCATGACAGGCTTCTAAAAGAGCCAACTTTTAGGAAGGGAAAGGGAAATCTGCACATTGTTTTGAATTCAACTCTGTTCTGTCATATTTAGCCTTTAAAGCCATTTCATAATCGAATATTCAGATGTCATGTATGTAAGCTGTATCTTTTCTCTATCACTGATTTCAAGAGGCTCCACTTCAAAGTTTATACATCAAGAGATGATTCACACCTCCAAATGCTGCATCCAATTTCATACTGCCATTAATCTTTAAAAACCTTGCCCTCAAATTTACTGACCAATATTATCGCTAAATTGTGAAGATACTGTACATCCATGTTTAGTTTCAGTTGAAATGGCTCATGAAAACTGAGGTACAGAATTTCCTTGCTAATGCAATGTCAGACAACGTGAGATGTCATGAAATGTCACAGCCATTGGAAAATGAGTAAACAAGGCAATAACACTGAATATCCTATTATTAGAAATAGTAGCGAGTGAAAATAAAATGGAGGACACTAGGCATCTTGTTCACTTGGCCTCTAGCTCTAGCTTTGGCACAAGGGAAAAAAGGTCATGTCTGCTAAAACCAGTTTTCATTCTGCATTACACAGGGCTCGACATCAGCAGTACATACAAATTGTAGCACTGTGGCCCAGGGCCACTAAAATTTGATGTCGGGCCACCAAATTTCCAAAAATGTAATTTTTTGGTGGCCTTATCGAGCAGCTGAAATTCAAAATCAAATTTCAAATTCAAAGACTTTTATAGTGGCTGGTTCTTCTTGCTGTAGTGAAGTACACGCTGTACCATACAATTGTAGGCCTGGACAATCACATGTCATTTGTACATTAACACTGTATGTCAATACATTATGCTTTTTCTTTTAGACTAAAAAGAAAAATTAAGAAATAAGTAAAATTGAAACAAATTATGATTGAAACAGTAATGGCTCATAATAGAAAGTGCTGATTTATAACTGTTTCAATTTCATGGAAAAGGGCTGCAATCTGCCAGAATCATTTGAACAGAATATCATTTTGTGAACATCTTGTACATTGTACAATTTTCTTTACAACTCCCTCTCTATTCAGAGAGATAATTATTCTACAAACGTGTGTACACACAGTCAGCATCCATCACCTGTTGTAAAACTGGAAAACGCTTTGATGACAAAATTTTGAATATAAGTTCATACGTGTATTAAAGTGAAAACATAGTTCTGGTAAGGGTCTGAGAACCCGTCTTGCACCATTTCACATTTGCTTGCAATATATCGATAGAGTCTACCAAGAAACCAGAAGGAAACCAGAAGGATTATTCCAGAAGGATCCAGGTTGACTTTGTCTCGGGGACAACTCGGCCCTATATCAGACATATACGCAGTTTGTAATCGCCATTATTCTATACATAGGTGCATGTTCATTTTTGTAGGCGCGCCAGAGGTTCTTTGATGCGCGCGTTTTATTAACTCGGCCCGTAACTGCGACCAGCCAGAACGCGAAGTGCTTCCATAGTACAACACTGTAAAATACAGAGGGACAATTCGGCTCCGTCATCAATGTGAGGCCGAGTTGTCCCCGTGTCTGAATTAGCCTGAACCTGATCGGATAAGTTCTGAGATGCGAACATTTTTGGTTAATATTTCGCATTTTCGTCATTACCCAATGAATATCTTGTTAATACAGCATTATTCCACTCATTTCTTAGGCATACGTGTACGATTTCCGAGCGAAATTTGACAATTTTGCTGGCGCACCAGAGCTATGTTTTGGCTTTAAGTACACTGTAATACATGTATGCAACTCTCACCATTATATACATACATGTAATCAGGTTGTATTACAGTTGTAGGCCATCGAACAAAGTGTGCATAATTGACACTGGACTATTAAAATGACCTTTGACTAGTACACCGTACCATCCACAATTTCCAGAGAATAAATATACTGGTACATGTACCAACTATCCATGGATTGGCTCAATTCAAACTACATGTATGCATTGGATAGTAAGGTGCCCTGTATTTACATTGTGTACATTGTATGTTACAGGGGAATGAAACCCAATAGAAGTGGATTGAGTGAATGCATCAATATAAGTAGAACACTTACACGTATTTGAGCAAAGTTTAAAGGGATAGTACAGTTTTGGTGGAGATGAGAATTGGGTTTTTAATTTTTTGCGAGATACCAAGAAAACACTTATGATATAGTACAGAACATACCGTTTTAAGAGGAATTCAAAGTTTATTTGACGAAAATCGGGTTTGGAATGACTGAAACATGAAAAAACAAAGTAAAACAAAGCGATCGTAATAAAGTGTGGGTCCCACACTTTATTAGAATCGCTCTTTTTTGATATCTCAGCCATTTCCAAACCAATTTTCATCAAATAAACATTGAATTCCTCATAGAATTACATGCTCTTTCACATTTTATAAGAGGTTTCTCATTATCTCACCAAAGAATGTTAGAAACCTGAAATTAGGTCTCAACCATAACTGTGCAATCCCTTTAAGGAAAATTTTCGAAAGTTTCAGTGCTGCCATCACTGGATGAGAAGACAGACCCTACACCTGCAAAAAGTATTATTTAGAGAATTCTACAACATTTTATTCTTTGATGAAAAGTACACATTTTCTTGACTTGCTACTGTGTATGTGTGTGTGTATTGAAAGTAATTTGTTAATTATGTTTTGTGATAATATTGTAAAGTGCATAGGGAAAATTCACTTGATATGTGCTATAAAAATTTCATTAAAAAGAGATTTAATATTGCAAGATTGCAATGGCACAGAGTTTCATGTTTGTTTGGACTGTAAAAAGATGTGTTATCATAGCAGACTTTAATTTCCACATGCCGGTAATTTGTCTTACATTCCGGGGTAGATTATTCTATAAAGGAGAGGCATTCTGTGCAAATGTTCATTTTCCATGAATAATATTGATAAATTCCCTCGATCCATTGGGTTTCATTCTCCCTTTAAGAACATTCATACAATTTCAAACTGACGAAGAATCCATGAAAAAGCATACTGCAAGAACTGGAGGGTGTTGTAAAATCTTTCATGCTGCCATGCACTTGAATAGAAATATTCATGTTTTTTTTTCCAGTCCCAAAGCCGATCAATGGCGGTCATTTCAAAGGAACCATGTCTGCTTGTGCATCACAAATCTTCATAGAATACAGAGGACAGCAAAGCCATTCTTCATGTCTGTTGTTTGCCAAGTGGGGTCAATCAATAGTGTAACAAATCGTCTATTCAGCACAGGACAATACGCAGGGCTGACTAACTACATGGGAATTCTGCGTTATTCCCACACACATATTGCCAGAGTAAAAAAAATACTTACAATAAAGAGCAGACTTTGAAAATGGTCTTCCAATGTGACTGGAAAGCAGCATGAATGATTTTCCAACTTCACCGAGTCCAGGATTAGTCTTAGGTACAGTGTTGTAAACGTGCTACATTAAAGTATGCTTGGTGCTCTGTGTTGTACAACCCCATCAATTCAGAGCATGACATGAATTTGTGCATGTGATACGCATTGTGGATGTGTTTTCTGCACTCTTGATGTTCAGTATACACTGTAGTTCCCCGTTAGCTTCCCTAATGGAAAGAGATTCATGCACTTTCAACTTGATATACAATGTAAACTGTGAATTCTGGTGGCTTCATGTTGACTTAAATTGCTCTTCCTTTGCCAACAAATTGGCTATACTACAATGTGTGTATGTATGTGTCATTGCTGTACAAATTTTGTATATCAGAGTACATCAATGCAAGCTAAATGGCTTCTGCACATCTTACACATGTACAACACACTCTAACAGTGTGGTGTGTATTATAGTGCTGTAGGACATTAAAAGCATTCACTAGATTAGTGCACAGGTGGAACCACTAGCACTGATGTACAGAATGTAGAAAGGTACACTGAATCTCCTGAGCACATCCACTACAGTGTTGTACACTGCCCTATACCTTTTATACATACCAGTGTAGGCTTCTTTCTTCAATAAAATGCACCCACTTTGGAATGTTTGGGAATAACATGGTTCCCAACCATGGACATGGCATTCCTCAAGAAGTTGTCATTAATGAAAATGACAGCACTTTGTGCAAATGCACAAAAAAAAAAAAAAAAAAACCAACCAGAAGTTCGAGAGGGAATACCCAGTAAATGACAGGTTAATCTGCATCACCATTTACAACGTACAATTGTAGGCTGCACACAATGGTGATGTTGAATGCAAGCTGTCAGGAACAAAGTACATTCTTACTGTAGCTTTTAAAGTCTTCTTAGGAGGGATTTCTAACCAAGCACTTCTTATCGAGGTTCATTTGTCATATACAATAGAGAAATTTCTATACCATTAAGTCACTTTCACTATCTATCTACATGGGGGTTGAAACTGCTACCAGTCTGAATATTTTACTTTATAAATGCATTTTCCTTCTACATGTTGGACAGGCTGATGCAGTAATTACATTCCAAATGAAATATGGCACACTCATCCAAAACTTCTGGTACTTGTGTGTGTGTGTGTGTGTGTGTGTGTGTGTGTGTGTGTGTGTGTTGTGAAATCACACTGCATACATGTACAATGTACATACTAGTGTACACAAGCATGATACTACAGTATTTGTAGTATACATGTGAGTTACTGTTTTCTGGGGCTTTTTTTTCTTAATTGTATAACTCGAATGCAAGAACACTGTACAGTCAAAAGAAAGTTCCTATCCACTCTGTCAACATAAACTGTATATTTTCCGTATAAAGAATACACTGTACTTTATTTGTTTCAAATGATCTTCTGCAGCTACAGGTGTAGTATTACAGTTCGGTTTGGAATCTTAGCGGCTACAATGTAGATCATATTTCCAAGCTATGAATTGATTCCGAGCGTGAAAGAAAAAAAAAGCACTACTAACTGTACAACACTTAATGGCCACACTTTCCTTGAGAACACTACCATACTTTTCGAAAATTATTTTCCAGTCCCCAAAGTGGTGACAAACATTCCCAGAGAGGTGATAAATCACACATGGTCCAATGGCAATTTTATCATAATTGCACGCGAAGCACTTCACATACAAACTGCATCAGAAACACACAATGATAATGACAGGCATGAATCACATACTAGTAATGCATTGTACTGTTCATGACTGTTCCCATGCAACATGATTGCACAGATGCAATTCACTAAGTCCTGAAATAAGCTATGGACTGCTTTCAACTCTTGGCTATCTTCAGGATGTCCAGTTGTATACAGTAATTTCCAGGGGACTTCCCCTTCCAGGGGACTTCCCCTCTGTGCATGGGGGAATACCCTAAAATTTTATACCATGTACATTGTAGACAAACTAAACAGAATACATGAAGTATTTCGAGAGTAAGGTTTATTTCTTTTTAAATCTTATTATTGAACAGTTATTTTCTTGTCATTTTTGTGACTGATTCAAAATATCTTCCAGACACCAGCACCACAATTTTAGGCCATTAACTACAATTTCTAACTTTAAAATTTCTTAGTTCATTTATAATTCTAGCACAATGCCGACATGTGTGTGTATATTGGTGTGTGTGTATGTGTGTGTGTACATGTATGTGTGTTTGGTTTTTCTTTAAATGAAGATGCCAACTCACAAAATGAATAACACACACACACACACACACACACACACACACAAATTGGGCGGACACATGTGAATACTAGTAGTGAATGGAAATACTTTATAAGCTATTATACAGTTTCTACTTGTTAGAGGAAATTAGAGAAAGGAGTTACTGTAAAAGTGGAAATAATCGCAGTGTAGAAATTTTTGCGCTTTTCGCGCAACCAGAAACTGGCGCGAAAATAAAAGCACGCGAATATTTTTGCGTGCTATATGTTCCAGTAGTTGAGGTCTTGATTCCGCGTAATTAAAAACACACGAAACTCTTCTTACCCTGCTGAGCGCGAAAGATTAGTCACGCGAAAATATCCACTTTTACAGTACTGGTATTAATTTTAATGGTTTATAGTGCATACAGCACCATAGAATGTAGACACCTGATTGACATTTTTTCACTCACGATGCTACATTGTATCTGTCCCAAGCTAGCCAGTGGATCAACTTCTCTGGCAATATTTTCTCCTGGGCTCTCTACACACTACACTTTACAATAGGCAGTATGTGAGCACTATCAGAGGCCCAGTATCTCAACATACAAATGCAGGAGACAGATTACTGGATGTTGTTAAAGTGTATACAATATTGTACATGTTACTGAAGTGTGTCAGGAAGGGAATCCTACAAGTCATCGTGGGAGATTATCATGTTTGTAACAGGTACTAGTAGTCTTTTGACCTTTTCACACTGGGCATCTATAAGCTCTCACTCGGTATCTTGCAGAGAGGCCAGTAAGAGGTCATGCGTGTACAACCAACCATACAAGAAGGGTATGAAAACTGATGGTATCTAGAAAGGCAGTCATGTTGACTTAGGCCACACACAGCATTTCATGCTTAAGTGAGCTCTAGGATACCTAATGTACCAGTTGACCTGTATGCAGTTCTTCATCTCCTTATTTCTGTATAGCTACACGTTGAATGCATGTAGGTGAGTGTATATTGTTGTTAATCTCTCTGCTTCATATTTTTTTTTAAATCATTTTCTTTAAGAGGGTGTGATAAGGCCATGCCAAGTTGTGTGTTTGCTATCTTGCTACACTTAGGGAGACTTGCACTGGTCATACACTTGTACCAGGGGCGGATCCAGGAATTCCGTAAAGGGGGTGGCTTTACAAAATTAAAGGTGGTGCATGTGCCCACCCACCTTTTTTTTTCTTTTGTTTGAAAACAAAATAATGGGGGGCGCGCCTGGTGCACCCCCGCCTGGATCAGCCACCACTTCATACAAAATAAGTCAGGATATGTGTAATACAGAGGCCTAGATTCTTGAATAGTTAACGTTTACTCTCTCTATCAAGGAGAGTTTGTATCTATCTACATTTGTACTCCATATAATTTGATGACAACCAGACTTACGTTACCAGATCTAAACTAACAAACAAAAATGAGATTGATACCAAACTGTTATCAAACTGTACAGGCATAAAACCCACTTTGTTTACTGATGCATATTGCATCTGTGTCATCTGACAATCATGTTTTACCTGACTCCACTTGTGCTCACATCCCAACAGCGACAACAATCCCGCAGAGTGTGTGATGACCGAATTATGACAAGTTCAAAGGTGACTGGACTGGCAGTAATACACAATTAGGTGGCCTGTGAATCCACAAACAAACAAAAAATATGACACAACACTCTTAACTATCTAAGTGTATAACTATGAACATTTCACACCAAATAGAAACAATAGGGTAAAACCCACAGTATTCGGTCATTTAAGCTTTTCTGCAATATTTTTTAAACTAAAATAATACATATCAAAATCATATCCACAACAATGTATATCAAATAGTAAATAATATATCAAATTTTCTTCATCTCAAATCTTAATTTGTTAAATACATCATGGACTTTCACAAAATCCCAAAATTATCACCTAGATAATCCCCCAGAATACGGTTAACGCGATCAAAATTCAGTCAGGCGATATGCGCGTTCAATGTCAATGCCCATTCAAGGCCGCTGAAAAATGTGCAGCACCATATCTTGTTGGTGCAAAATTGCATTGGGGACGTTGAGGCACCCGTTGGTGACTGAATTCTTTCAAGCCGGCACAATTTTGCCTTCAACCCCTGTACATAGGTAGACCCTATAAATAGTCACGGCATCGGAAAGTAGAGATTTTGTTTTTCTTTTGCAATTTTGCGGATACCATCTCAGTCTGAGCTTGCAAAAAGCAAGAAATCGCACTTGTGTGATTTTCTCTTGTGAGAATGGCGTATTTCTCAATTCTTAGCACATTTACGGCGACCCTGACTCTTAAAAGTCAACACGCCAATTCTGTTTTTTGATGGCGAAATTTGGGATCTTGGATGGATTTTTGGAGGGGACGAAAAGCTATCCTGTTGTGAACGACAGTGCCAGTAATGTATGTGGAATGATGTGATTTGCGCTGCATGTATTGTGACAATAGAACTTGCTGGTTTTTGATTAGTGATAAGTGACCGAATTCTGGTAGGTGACCAAATGCTGGTGGGCTTTCCCAACTGACTCCTGTCTTTGTTGTTTAGAAGTTAAGTTATGATACCCAATAATACACTGTACATGAGTGATCACAAAGCAAGAAATATCTTAAATACTGATACTCAACAATTGGGTTTAATAATTTACATTCATATGCTGTGAAATATGTTAGATTCTAAAATAAAACAAGTTATTTAATCAAAGTTGATAAATGAATATCTAGATTTATCTACAGCATGCACAAGAGAACTCCACAGGGTTTCTGGGTTACCTTTCACTTGGCCAAATGCTCCTCTACTACATTGTACTAGATTTCTAGTTGAGGTTCTTGTATAATAATATTATCATCATTAGACCTATAAAATCCATTGACAATCTAACGACAGAACGTTTAGATAGTCCTAATCCTACTCTAATACATGAAACAGATGTTATAGATCTAGACCCTAATCATGGACTTTTTGAAACAAAGCCATTAACGTGAATTACAGCAGGTGAACATACACAGTGACACAAGTGCACAATCCCGACCAGACGCTGTTAGTACGCTGTGTCGCTACCTACAGCGACTGGGCTGTGTATAGTTAATCTGCTATGTGCTAGAATCAGCCAGACCATTAACTTTAACGTTAGGCCTAGATTCTAAACCTAATCTAAATTAATTGTTTTGAAGGAGGCAAATTGCCAAACATACACAGACGTGACTTAACCTAGTATTCAGTACTCAGACAGTAGACTAGTAACTTAGTAGTTCTAGTACAATCGTAGTAAATTTAGAAGGAGAAGAAGAACTGCAGCTAAGTTTTTAGCAACACTTTACAGCAGGACTTCCAGTTTGGACTTTGGTATTACTACTACAGTACAGGTGCATTACAGAATGGCCAAACTTTCCTGGCCAGCTGAAGTATACAGTGCATACAGAGCCTCCAGAGGTCTTCAAAAATGAACCATATTGGCTCACACTAAAAAGTGTGTACATTTGACTGCACGAGTGCACACATACTGCACTGGTAAACATCCCCGTCGAGCTTCGCAAGGCGGCCACTGCTTTTCGGTCGACGCACGTCGGGTTTAGCTAGCAGTAGCACTGTTCTACACAGTGTAACACACCTAGTCAAGAGATCACTCACCGTGGCACTAAATTTCACGTAGCAGATGGATAGATCATAATTTGACATCGGAATTCAGACTCTGATAATATCCAGAAGGAGCTTACGAAGCAAAATACCAAAAGGTATTCTGTTTAGCAGGAGAAAAATCGAGTAATTCTCACCGGGTGGTTCTGGTTGTGGCTGTCCATACGCACGTACGTACACAAATTCTGTGAAATGAGCTCCGATCCGATATGTTTGCTCGATCGATCACGATATAAGAACAAGGCTATCGATATGCTATCGATATTTCAGATACCAAAAATAGAAAGTAGGCATAAGCTGTAACTACAGATTATTGAAGGAGGCATATATAATGCAGAAGAAGAAGAAGAAGAAAAAAAAAAAGAAGAATCTAAACTCAACGTTACAACGTAATGGCCGTCATCAACAACTGAAGAGTGACTTTTTCTCCTCTCAATACCATCTGTTTCCGTAAAGTAAACGAAGAAGAAGGAGATGAAGAATAACAACAAGAAGGAGAAGAAGAAGAAGAAGAAGAAAACTGAAAAGAATTATTGATCATTCACATGCAGCTGCCACTAATCACATCTTTTGAGTCAGATTCTATTTAAAAAAAAAACTCTGAAAATAATGTTTGTCATTGCAGAATAATGTACAGTGCAAACATAATACGCACGCAGTCTCTTTAAAACGAAAGAAAGAAATAGAGCTATCGAATGAAGAGCCTTGCCGCTTTCTCACGTAGGCCTAATCTGAATCACTGTATATCTACACGACCTTTCACCTATCATTAATGTATTAATGCAAATAATATAACGTAAGTTATTTATTCATATCTTTTCCACAATATTACAATATCGCTAGACCTTTGTTCACTAAACGCGCGTGATTCAACAGGCTCTTTTTGTGGTGGTGCTATAATATTCCTCCTGTTTCGATATTATAGTGTGACATTTTTTCATCTTAATCACTTTCTGGCCATTCCGCGATAAACATAAAAATTGTTACGATGCGCGTGCAAGCTGTAGGTGCACTGACGTAGCCAAGGGGGGCGGTCGCACCCCCCCCCCCCCCCCCAAGATTTGGACCGGGGATTTGGGAGGCGGAAAAAAAAATGCATGTATGCATGTACATGAAACGGGTCTCCCTTTCAACGTTTCATCATGTAACATCATAATTTTTTTTCAATATTTCTCTTTAAGACAAGTAGTGTGCACCAGATTGTTGAATTACAATTCAAAAAATGCAAAATCTCTCGTGCTTGGGAGGGGGTATCCCCCTCCAAAACCCTCCCCCTCTGTGCCTCTTTCCCTAGCATTAGTACACTTTTTTGATTTTAAAAAAAAAAAATTCTAAATAATTCTCAGTGCACAAGACTTATCAATTATATTCCGAAAACTCAAAGTTCCCTCATATACGAGGGGAATACCCCCTTTCAATCGACCCTTTCCTCCCTCAGTTCCCCCAGATCAATTTTTTTTAAATAATTTCACAAATATTCAATCAAATTTGCGTATACGAGATATCTCAAAAAAAGCTCAATCGCACGGGAAGGGTGGTGACAACACTCGCCCACGCCTTCTCCCCGCCCCTCATGCATACAAGTAGACTGTGGCTATCACTTTGAGCATAAACATTTTTCCAAATATGCCACAAAATGTGTGCACCAAAACGTTTAACTGCAATCAGAGAATTTATTATACAGAATCTCCTTCCACAGACTTGCTATACATATCTCTTCTGATTGACAAATTTCCAGATATTCCAACAAAAGTGTGCGCCAGATTGTTCAATATGGGAGAGCTATCTTTAGATCTTGCCACCCTTCCATTGCTTGGTAACCCACTATAGACTTAGTATACTTTGGGGAATGACAATTTCCGAATTTTCCACAAAAAGTGTGCTCCAGATCGCTTTATTAAATTCTAAAAACGCAAAAGCTCCGTCGAGCGGGAGGGGTTACAAAACCCCCTCCCCTATACCTCATTGAACTTTGTACATTTACGCAGAGATGATGCACATTGGGAATAAGAGCTAAATACCGTGATTTTACCACTTCCCTGAAAAGCCCTATATTTCCATTATTATTTGGCACTGGAAAAATTCTAAGTATTGCACCAAATGTTTACACCAAATCGCTGAATTTCAGGTCTGAAATGCAAAATCACCTTCGTGTGGGAAGGGAAATGCTCCTTATCTATACACCCTCGTGTGTATGCTTTTTCTGTTTGATTGCTGAACAGACAGCGTTCATGATATTCATTGTAAGAATAGAAGTTTGTCTAAATGATACCATTTTATATAGGCAAATTGTTCAATGATGATCTATATCAAAATATATTGTTATACCTCATCTTAAGTGGGACTGCTTCAAGTCGATAAAACAACCAAAAACAGGCATCAAATTGCACCATTTGCAACATCAAAATGCAAAAAGTTCTCACCGTGGGAGGGGGACACCCCCTCCCGCACCCTCCCCCCCCCCCCTCACTCACTTTCATGATATTCAGTGTAAGAATTAATACAAGAAGTTTATTAAAATGATACCATTTTATAGCCAAATTGTTCATTAATAATCGACGTGAAAATATATTGCTACCTTAAACAAGTAGGACTGTTTCAAAGCGATAAAACGCGCAAAAACATGCATCAAATTGCACCATTTACAACATCAAAATGCAAAAAGGTCTCACCGTTGGAGCCCCCCCCCCCCCCCCCCTTGCTCCTCTCGCTCGGGCTCGGTCGCTTCGCTCCCTCTCAGACTTACCGCACCCACCCCCCCCCCCCCCACCCCAAGATCAAATCCTGGCTTCGCCGTTGTGCATAATATAGGTGGGGGCCAATCAAGTAATGATCGTATACGAACTTTCTGCAGAGTTGTTAATTGCACCCTTTATTGGCCTATACGGATGTGTCAAGAATTGAACTCGCACGTATTTTTTGTATAAGTTTATGTGACTTTCATACATGATATTGTTTAATTTTTGTGGGCTTTCTATATATTGTTGCAACTTAATTACGACGGCGGCCAATAGCAGCAGCACTATACTTTGACACATGGTCTTGCGCAGTCATCATTGCTTCCGGGAACGTATACGTGGTATATTGCACGATCTACAACTATATTATGTTTATGATGTATATAATAATGATTTTGTTTATACTTGAAACAAGTAGGACCTATAAAAACTGTCAACGATTTGTTTTTATATTATCAAAAGCATCATATAAATCAATATCATGAAATGCTCACGCAGCGGCACATTGATTAATTTTGCATATAGGCCCTACTGGTAAATTAATGTTCTTGTTTGTTTTTGTGGTGTGTTTTTTTTTTTTCGAGTGATCCGATCCACGTCTTGTCCCCACAACATAGATGCTTCAATTGCAACATTGTTCAACCAAATCAAATTTAAATACACTGTAAATATATAGTTTTAGTGCAATATATTCGTTAGACCCATCCCATGATGGTCATCACAGCCTTTGGCTTGTGGGCATTTTTGATTGAATGAATGAAATTCAGAATGTTTAACTATAATACGTAGCTCCGGTTTCCAAATTTTATGGAGTCAGTTCATTTTCCACTGCCTAACATAATCCATCTATAAGAGTCTACATGCAAAATGCGTCGGGAGTTTTGTGGAATGATCAGTATTATAGAACGATCGGAAGTTGTTGGGGTGTTTTTTTTTTTCAATGATGATGGTGATTCTTTATGAATTGGGACAATATTTTTTTCCCCAGCATCTGACTGGCACTTGTTGAAGAGGTGAGACATTTATGATGACATCTTTTAAAGGGGAGAGTTATGAGTTCTAGAGCGAAAAATCTGTTCAAGGACCGTTCATTTGCATGCTGAGTGAACATTGTTTCAATGTCACAAGGACGAACAGACATGAAGGAACCTGGGTGTATTGTGGATGATGAGTTTAATGCAAGTGAAGAGTGGCCCAAAAGTGGCTATACACTGCGGCACTCTTTGGGGTGAAAAACAACAGAGGGAGTCTGTCCATACCGCAGAGATGTTATTACCAAGTACTCAGAAAACTAGCTTTTACTTGTGGATGACTGCTTGACAACTGGACATTATTAGTTGATCTCTTAGTCTCTTTACAGAAATCTACACACATCGTGAGGATCCCAAATCATTTAGGAATTCCAATAAAACGTGCATGATGTCACTTATTTATACAATATGATGATGCAGGAGACGATATTAATGATTATAAGAATTATGTATATGAGTTGAATAAATTGTATAAAAGTGACATAGTTTTTGTATTATGCTGCTATGGTGCATATGTTATTGCATTTTAATATAAGTTAGTTTCATTCGTATTTTGTGATAATGTCTGTGGTGTATACCTGTGATGTATTTGATGTTTATTTTGTTGTGATATCCAATGTATACAGAGAATTTCCAGAGTGGACAATAAAGTAACAAATCAATCAACAATAAAAACAAAGTGGACATAACCACAATGTTAACTGTTTTACTTTTGTTTTGTTTTGTTTAATAATGTCAAAGCTGCAGTCCCCTCGACTAAATAATGACAGATGAATTTGTTTGATTGTCGTCAGCATTAGCGAAGTGGTTACCATTGACAAAGCTTCTTATGACACCAGATATTATCAGAGGTATATAGATTCTATGATTCACTTATATCATTTCAAGAATAATAGCACACATTTCAGGCGACAATAGCAATCAAGGAAAGAATCGTGGAGAACTTTCTGCCACCTCTCATCTACCTATCAAAAATCAATAATCATACTGAAGTATACGCTTTAATTTTGTTTGTGTTTGTGTGTGTCAATGACTTGTTGTCATTACATTTTTTTTTAAATCTATAAAATTGTCAATTTTTAACAATATGGACCCTCAATTTCAGACTCACCCAATAGGAACTATCACTGTATAGAAATAAGTATAGGTCCTATAACATTTTTTTGCGACGTTGTATGCCGATGAACTTGTGTATGCATGTGTGTGGGTGTGTGTAATGTGGGTGTGTGTTTGTGTGGTGTTTGTGCGGATATGACGATTATAGTTGTGTTTTGATCCGTCTTTTGCTGACAAATCACGTATATCTTCATGGATCGATACACTTGGTGCGTTTCGAGAGAAATACTTCAGATTTCCGTTTGATCGCTGGATAACCATAATAGGCTTAGCATGAGAATATTGAAGTGTCATAAAGCAGAGGCGGATCCAGAGGGCGCACCGGGCGCGCGCCCTTCTTTATTTTATTTATTTTTTTTTCAAAACAAAAGAAACAAAAAGAAAAAATGGGGGCGCGTGCGACCCCTTTAATTCAGTGCCGTATATTCCTGGATCCGCCCCTGTAAATGGATGAGAAGATTATTATGAAACTATAATGTTCTTATTTCATTAAAGGAGGCAATAAACCTTATAACGATAATGGGACCTGTGTGAATATAACGAGGCTGGGGAAGCAACATAAATGTTTGCTCCATGACAGGTCATATAATGTTGCAAAGATAGTTACCTATAATCAAATTGGATTTTTTGAATTATTCTAATGCCTCGCAGCATTTTGAATACACTTTTGTTCTTGTTTCATTGTTTCTTTCTACAATCATATCGCCAAAAAAATGGTCTTTCATGAAGCAATCAGATGCAATTGTACCATGCACATTAGTGAGGAAAGCGTATACATATGCTCTATAATTATGAGACTGTAATTGGTGCACGATTGATGCAATATTGGTGAGTGTGCTGCACACAATTATATAATATGGAATTTTTGACATGATTATTCTATGTTATGTTGGTTTTCCGCATAACTGTCTTGACTTATAATCGCACATTTCTTGCACGCAATGTCGACGTTCTTGAAAACACCAAATATAAGCGCAACTCACTCGGCGATCGTGTAATATAACGCGATTTTTTTTCAAGGACTCTATGCATTTCACCTCATACTCGTAGTATAAGCCTAGCGGTTAAAGGGATCGTTGGTTCTGGTTGCGACCTATCTTCAGGTTTCTAACATTTTTGGGTAAGATAATGTGAAACCTCTGAAGAAATATGAAAGAGCATGTATAATTTCAAGAGGAATCCAACATTTTATTTGATGAAAATTGGTTTTGAAATGGCTGACATATATATATCCAAAATAGAGTGATCTGAATAAAAGATGGGCCCCACCTGTTATCATGATCGCTTTGTTTTACTTTGTTTTTGGAAGTTTCAGCAATCCCAAAACCGATTTTCATCAAATAAACTTTGATTTCCTCTTGAAATGGTAGGCCTATAATAGGCCTACTGACCTGAGTGGTTTCTTGGTATCTAGCAAAAAGTTAAAAGCCCAATTCTCATCTCCACCAATACTGTACTACCCCTTTAAGCTATCATACTTGTTTTTTCTTTTTTTTATATTAATGGGTCATTAGGTCTATCAGACGCGAATTTAATTTACAATCAAAGTACCTATGCGGGCTTTCGCCTGCTTTTTTGTTGCACTGAGGCTTCATCGGACGTTGATTCGCATTGACTCGCCGTAGATCTTTCACGTACATTCCTATTCTTTTCTTTTTGATGAAAAATTCAATATCATTGTATTTACTTCCTCATATACGTTGGGCTACACAATACATGAACTAAAAAGTATCAGTACTTTACAATTATACATCATTATAGAACGAAATCAGCGCTACACTATTGCGATACAAAATACATTCAAGAACATTTTCATTGAGTATTTCACACGGTTAAAGGGATGGTGGAGATGAGATTTGGGCTTTTAACTTTTTGCTAGATACCAAGAATGAAATAGTATACAGACCAGTATTATAGGCCTACTATTTCAAGAGGAATTCAAATTTTATTTTATGAAATTCGGTTTAGGAATTGCTGAAATATCAACAAAAAAAAACCAAACAAAACCCCAAAGTAAAACAAAGCGATCATAATAAAAGGTGGGTCCCATCTTTTATTCAGATCGCTCTATTTTGGATGTTATGTCAGCCATTTCAAAACCAATTTTCGTCAAATAAATGTCGGATTCCTCTTGGAATTACATGCTCTTTCATATTCTTTAAGAGGTTTCTCATTATCTTACCAAAAAATGTTAGAAACCTGAAGTTAGGTCTCAACAACTATACGATCCCTTTAAAAATCTAAGAAAAGTTATTATACTCTAAACATTATTTTTAGGATTTGTGTGTGTGCAATGTGTACGTGCATTCACCTGCAAAGATTTGTAAGCAATTATGATTACAATCAAACGTAAACAGAAAACCGACCAGAAATGAATATTATTTATTAGTGGCAAAGTTGAGCAAAGAATACAATTGCTCAACTTTTCCATTAATAAATGATTGTAATCTGTTAAATTTTCCCCTTTCTATCCTCCTCTCCCCCTTATTAGGTGATCCGAGTATCCTTCGGATCACCTTCTGTATCTGTACTGATTCTTTCTTTATTTCTCCTCAAAAGTTGTGCAGAGGTTAGCTCAGGAAGTGCATTGCCTATCAATGTCAAACTTATACCATATATGTATCGTGTCGCAAAGACGGCAATCGAACTAAAATCATGGTGATCAGTCGACCGTGACGTCACTATGACGTCATTATATGAAAACACATTCTCAATCATATTTCATTAATGGAATGGAGTTTTTCAATGAAATTTACGTCACGTAATATATTTCATTCTCTTTTTGAACCCTTGACCGAGTCGAGCGATGCAGATGAATGCATGTACGCGGCGTGCGTGCATCCAGAATCTGTTGCGTGCATCCGTACGTGCGTGCGCACAGCGTGCGATGTGCAATGAAATCCGCGTGCAGGACCGATCGAGATGTCAAGCAGAAACGAAAAATAGAAGGTAAAATCAAACTTATCGTATCTTCAGATACTAGTAGCCGATTTGCGGCAGTAATTGTAGATGAACTCGGCATAATATCGTGATATGAACTCTTAAAAGATATGCTTGATCGGTTGTTTCAGGTGAGAAAAGAGCTAGCGTAGCGAGCAGGCGTGGGTAGCTAGCTAGCAGGAGACTGTGCACCTGTGGATGGGGATGCTGCCGAAAGTCTGCTGAGCACAATGTGCATCACAGATCGCTGCGTGCAGCAGCTGTGGATGGGGTTTAATATCCCCATACCCGTGGTAGGCCTACCAGAAAATTACTTACACCAAACAGAGGCACTAACGCTAACTGTTAGGCCTACTAACTGTAACAAGTTAGGCATGTCACTAACGACGTTACTACCGATTTCTGGAGATCTGTAAGAAACTGTGTAGTGTTAAATTTTATTTGTGTTGCATGTAATGTAAAGTTTATGATTGTGTCGGAGACGAGTGTGGGGTTAAATTCTTACAGCAACCCAGAAAAATATTGCACAAACCTTGTTCTTTGGCTTTGACTGGTGAAGTCGGTAGATGTGTGGTACGGCAGTGGTAGGCCTTCTCGTTTAATAAATTTCCATCTATCGCATGAAAATGTGCAGTTATGTGTGTAATAATAGTAATGAGTGATAATGTCTTAATGACTGATGACAATCAATCTTCATGACAACATTGATTGACGACATGTTTTTGTCAAGTCCTTGACCTTGCTTTGTAAAATTGTGGTACACAAGCGATGGTAGGACCCACCCTTTTTCATAATCACATAGTACCAGAGACTCCAACTCTCCCGTTTTCGACGGGAGATCTCCCGCCGAAAACCCATTTTTGCAATATCTCCCGTTCTCCCGTTTGAGATTTAATTTCTCCCGCCCTGGCTCTGTGTCTCCCGTTTTAAAGGATTTCTTACTTATTGCTATTGTATTTGAAAAAAATAAGCCGTAGATAGCACCAGAGAGCATCTAGAACCCTAGGAACTTCGCGCTTCGCACACATCAACTTGGAGTCTCCCGTTTGCTCTGGGTTTCAGGCGGGAGAATCTCCAGATCAGAAGGTGCTTTGGGTTGGAGTCTCTGTAGTACCAGGTAACATCTTAGGCCTAATGTGTTAGTGTTAGGCCTAATAATAAATGGTACTGTAAGTTACATCCGTATTAACCCCGTCGCGGGGCGCTGTAACGCCAACACGGTACGTATAATATGTCCGTATGGGGTGGCTGCTGCGGTTACATCCGAATCAGATTTCTCACTACCTGCCATGCCTATCCTAGTTAAATAAGTTGGTACAATTGTAGGCCTATCTATGGAGTACCTTACCAATTGCACCATATCATGCAATGATGCATATATACATTGTAGACGGAGACTCTTCAGCAGAGACAACAGATTCAAGCTTAGCTTGCTTGAACCTTGCTTGAATCTTGCTTGAAATGAGAACTCTCCCAAAAGCGAAGACGCTGTCCTTGAGAGAGGGCTGTGCTGTGCAGAGTGTTGTAGCATGTGCGGGCCAGCGACATGAATGTGTTGGGGTCGCCGGTGCTGTTAGGTACTGTCTGTGTGATGATGTGAGCTCCAGTGCAGTGCATCTACGAGGGATGCACGTGCTTGGTGCACTTGTGCCTCTCGGATAATTAAAGCATTACTGCAAGATGAATTGGCGCTAATGTAGGCCTACTTTAAACGTAAGTCAACAAAGAAAAGTTGACGTCATATCAACATTTCCAGACTACAGATTTTGGTTCAGATTTACATGAGTAATTGGAAGTACAGTACGCTATATTTCCTACAATTGGTATGATTTCTGTTTTCCGGAGTTCGAGACATATTTGTGTGGATACTAAAGTATATAAACACTAATGAATTTTTTTAATGAAGTTTGCATCAATTGACATGAAAGTCTAATCTACCTGTGATGTTTCCTTCTCTCTTCTCTCCTCCCTGCAGATATGTGACTGAAGGATTCTTCTTTCATGACATACTGCAGAATATCTGTGCTGAGTGGCGATACAGGCGTACCGGTAGCTTGACCCATCTCAATCTGGATTGCAGAATTGCTGTAAGTACATGCATCATGGCATGGATAGATGCAGAGATAATGCCCCATATTATGACAAATCTCCACAGTGTCCAGTCCAGAACAAACCATTCAAAGCAGTGATGTCAGAAGAATTCGGAAAAAAAAAAACATTTGTGTGTTTTTCACAAAAGATACAATCTACTGTTCATGTATTGTACCTTTTGTCTCCCCCCCCCCATACATTGGCATTGGTATGATTTTCCCAATACCCCTGATCCCCCACAACAACAACAAAATAGAAGTAGAATGTAACTTGTTTGTCGTAGAAGCTGATAAAACATAATTGCTGCTTTACATGTACTTTGAGGTCTAGAGACAGTCACTGTAGCTGCCTGCATTTCGAGTCAGTCGTGTGTTATGATATCCTTATTCAATATACATGTACACTTCAGTTGCAATTAACTAATTACATCATAAGGTTTGTGATATTAATTTATCATGTTGTATTGGATAACATTAGGGTGTCTGATCGTGCGCTACCTACCATAGAACACCGTGCAAATGTGCGGTGCGCTGATTTTGGCATATTTTGAGCCGGGTTTTGCCTTTATTGCATTTTCCACAGTCCATGCTGACATCAAATCCTAACAAATTTGGTATCATATGAGAGAGGAAGATTTCCTCTATATTGTATTACAGCGCTGGTACATGAATCCAACAATAAATTGGTGAAAATGTCATTAGAAACACATTAACCCTCATATCTCAGCGTCTGCTTCGATACTTGCACCAGCGTGTAGCATGTGAGTAGTTTTGGATATGCTGAATCCGATGGTGCGGTTAGTTTTTCGCTAGCTCCACGTCTTGGGCTGTGGATTTTGCCTTGAAAAACACCCCTTGCAATGATTTTTCGGCTGCAGCGAACGCTTTAGGCGTGGCTTCGTATGCAAGAATCCATGGTAACTTCTGCGTGTTGGGGCTCATGCATATTCAAATTCAACACGCAACACGGCCACATTGCGTTCGCTGCACGAAGCTGGATTGCGTGTGCATGCTGTGTGTGTACTGTGTGTGATACATACGGCCGCGCCTATTGCCGTGCTACTCGCTGCGAATATACTGTACACTGTAGTACACAGCGCTAGCGCTGTCAACCGCTTGCGACTGTCGACTGCGATGCAAAATGTGCTACCCTCGGTCGACTGCAGTGCTGCATGCATGCATACAACGCACAATATTTCTTGTTATATACCCACTGATTCAACGATTTACAAAAATGATAATGCTCAAAGTCCATCAAAATGCCTTTGTATAGAATACAACCACACTCACAAACAAAACACAAACATTGACTCTGGCTTTTATTGTACAGCTGAAACAGTATGTGGATTTGGAATGATCACGAGTTAACCACGCAAACAAACAAGTTGAGCCTCAGCTCGTATTAATGATCAGTCAATTCCTTCTGCAGGCTTACGCATGGAAGGCACAATTGAGCAGGATACTGTGAGTACGATCAAGTAGGCTAATACAAATACCGATATTTGTTACTGAACTTCAAATCGAGATTATTTTCAAAAGACTGAGAGAGGCTCTTTTGTATAATAAATGGTCGTATGAATGGTGGTTAAATTTAGCATCATTTTCACGCAAGTGGCTGCTGCATGCTGGATGACACGCTTCCTGTGCTGTCAAGGTACAGCAGAGACTGCATGCAGCTGATGCATGTACTGCTGGTGCTGATGGCGAGGCTGCACTTTGCTGGTTTATGCCATTGCATGGTTATTGGTAAAGGCATCATGGGCGCATTAGGCATCATCGTTTGCATGCTGGCAGAGCTAGCTGACAAGTTTCAGCATGCATCCGCATGCTTTTGCGCTAGCGAGCTCACGATGATGGGGCTGCGTGGGTCTGCAATGTAAACAACTGCGCTGTGTGTGAAGGGTAGCGAGCACGGCACACACACATCCCTGCACACACACACACACACAGCACATATGGTGTGACAACATTGTGGGGGAGTGGCTTCTGCACTTACGCATATTTTCTAACCGCTGTTCGCTCATTGTCCGATCGCTGGAAATCCACCCGCGAATGCAACTTTTTGGCGTAATGATTTGGACACATTTTCATGCCTGCTCGTAGAAAAAAGGGGGTAATATTGCTATGATTTTAAAGGGGATGGCTAGTAACTGATCAGTGGGAATCAGTGGGAATGTTGAGGGATGATTGTTCCAATCCTTGTGGGGTTCATTTAAGAGTACATTATATATCTACTGTTGTGTGAAAATTACTTGCTTCAGAACGGTCTCATATTCAAGTAATGTGCAGATTAATGCCCCGTCACTGACCAGGCACTCTAACCTGGAAACATTAAACTGCACATTACTTGAATATGAGACCGTTCTGAAGCAAATAATTTTCACATAACAGTAGATATATAATGTACTCTTAAATGAATCCCACAAGGATTGGAACAATCATCCCTCAGTATTCCCGCTGATTCCCACTGATCGGTTACTAGCCATCCCCTTTAAAGTTAATTTTCTCGAGACTGAAACATCATTTCGACATGAAATTTGAAATATATGTTTTAATGATGTAATTCTCTTTCATATATAATGGTTCACAATTCATTTTTCAGAGAAATTAAAAAGTTACAAAAATGCTCCAGACACCGTAATAACATATAGATATGCAAATTTCAAACATAAATTAGTGACAATTGATACAAAATAGCAAAATTTGAACTTAGGTTGAGTTCACAAGTTCTATTAAAAGCATTTTTGTGTAGGAGTTGTTACACCATTGATAGCAGTAGGACTCTTTACTATTGTAAAACAGCCTAACTTTTGACATCAATGTTCAGGTTTATTCTGCGTAAGTATGGACATAGAGTATTTTAATGTTCAAAGTGAACTCTTTCAAAGTGTAGTACTTAGCGTTATGTATCGCTCCTGTTTCAACCTTCTGTCATTTTGTTGTCCACCTCCCACCCCTCCCCCCCCCCCACAACCCACCTTTTAGAATGTGCAGTCATGGACGACCCCCATATGGATCCCTTGGAGAGCCAGTTGTACGCCATGCAGGTGATGAGCATGAGCAACACTATGCCTGCAGGCATGGGTGCGTCCTCTTTCTCCTCCTGGCATCCACCTGACAGGGATGGTGACCGCGCTTTGGGCATTGAACGCTTCCCGGGAAACCAGCCGCCACCACCGGGCCATGAGCTCTTCCCTTCCGCTGAGGCAACCCGTCGGTTACCCAACCGACAAGAAGGTAAATAACCGTGCAGAAAAATATCATTTTGGTTTTGGCACATTGGTATATATTTAGATGCACTGAGATGCTGTATGAGCTGAAATTTTTCGCGGTGGTTTTATTTTTTGCGAATTTTGCGAATCGCCTTTGGACCGCGAGAATAACAAGGCACGAATAAATAAATTCAGTTAGACCCTCGCAACCGCGAAATTAACAACCTGCGAAAATGTCCTCCAAGTAGCAATTCGCGAAAATATCTGTACGTGAAAATTTCGGCTCATACAGTAAGCATCTGTGATGTAATGATTATTCATTGCTTGCTACCACAAGCACATCCACCTGACAGCAACGAAGATTTTATTAAAACTTTGTATAGAGAAAAACAAAGTCCTTTAATGCATTATGCATGCAATGCAAACAACAAATTTGATGCTTCCACCTCTCTGATTATAACAGAATTTTGATATTATAGAAGAAAACTGCTGGTCCTGAGGACTTTTTTTAAACAGGAGTCACCTGTACATGGGGAGACAGTAGAAAACAGCAAAAATAAAATCCCAACAGTTTTCTTTGTTTTGTTTTGTTTTGTTTTGTTTTTGTTTTTGTGCATCCTTTTTTTTCTTTTCCTTTTTATTGGGGGGGGGGGGGGATGCTTGTTCCAGTTTTAAGTTTATTTTGTTTCTTTCACTTTGTCACCAACAGTGAATACGACACCAGGATGGAAGATTGGCCTTTATTCCAAAGAAGATGACAAGGTAGGATTTCCCCTTCATTTCACACATTCTGCATTGGAATTGTTCTGTTCTTAATGTGTTTAGTTTGTTGTGTTGTTGGTTTTTTTTTTGCTCTTGTGATAACCGTCTCATGTTCCTGATCTGGCACACCATTTTAAAATGGTGGTCTGTAGGCCGTTGACAGCAGAGAAGAACCTGTTGTTTGTAAATGTACTTGTGTGTGTGTTTGTTCTCGTCCTGGTCCTGTCCATGATACGTGGGTCTTCTTCGTCATGAAATATTTCATTCTGTGGTTTGTACTAACCTTTTCTTGGTGCTTCATCCCTTTTTGTGATTAGCTTTTAGGTTGTAATTGGCTTTTGCATGATGCTCTCATTGCACACAATGAAGATATCAATATTGAATGGAAACATTTGTCACATGAATTTACCATCCCATTCTTAGCCACAGATTTTTTTTTTCTTTTTTTTTTCCCTCTATGGCCTTTTTTCTTTTCTTTTTTTTTCCATGGAACAGATTTTCTAGCCAACAGCTGTAAGGGAGAGCCAGTACCATGAATGCAGGGAAACCTGTTTGAAATTTACAGTGGGTCTTCCCACTTACCTACCTACAGTGTACCTTCCTACCTTATAATTCTGTTTTTAATAACGCTTTAAGCTCCAACCCTTCCTCTCCACATCAGATATAGGTGCATGTATGCTCACAGTCAAGATTAACTCAGTGGAGCCTTTCTGTGTGTTTTCGTACTGGTATATGAAGCTGCTGGCTAAGAGGGATTCGAGAATGCAGTTCCTCTTTTTTTTCCTTTTTTTTTCTTTTTTCTTTCTTCTTTTTTTTTTTTTTACTGTAGGATTTGAAGTACATTGTGTTCCAGGAGGGAAGATAATAAATGAGACGCAGCCGAAGAATTGCACACATTTTTTTTTTTTTTTTTTTTTAAGAAATTATGTTTTGTTATGGAAAGACATGATATCATATAATATTTCTGACATCCATGTTTGTATATATGCTGTATGAACCCATAACATGCAGGATTCCAAAGTCCCAGCTAACCGGGTTCCCATCGGCAGTAGGTTAACTAGGTTATTCTGGATCTAATGTCAAAAACACTCTGCTGAAATCATTATCAGATGTTTGAGACTATCTTGCCTTGCATATTTGGAGGGCAGTGCCCCTGGTCCCAGTAATAGTACAAAGTTTGGCTCACCCAAGGAAGTTCATTGACCACGGCGGCATGTGTCGGCATGGCGCTGGATCATTATCCAATCATAAAACATTTAAAGGGGGTAAAGGGGTTTTAAACTGTCATGCATTCCCTCAACTCTTTGTAGAGATGTGTTGATGCAAATATTTTCTTTCATGTCTTCCAGTAGAGTTTGATCAAGTGATGTCCCTTTCCAAGAAAAATGAATTTGTGACATATGAAATTCTGTCTGTATGAAATTCTGTCTGTATGTTACTGTATACTGTAAAAGCAGAGGACATTATTTTTGTGTGCAGATATTTTTGTGAATGAGGAGGTCATAGACATTTTTTTGAGATGTCCTTTCACGATTTGACACCAAGACAATCATAAGTGCACAAGATACTCATACATACCCTAGCATGCATGTGGCAATATTTTTGTGTGTTGTTAAATTCGTGGCCCAACATTGATTCAAATTATTCACAAAAATCACACCCTTGTAAAATTTACAGGTTTTACAGTATCTTTGATAATTTCTTTTCCTAACCTTAGATGCAGTGGTAGCTTTAAAACATTTGATCACCACATAAGCTACCTCATGAATTTTCTTAGTTGAATAAACATTAATTCAGTTGGTATTACTACTCTTTGATCTCTATGGCTTGCTACACAGTGGCATGGGCAGTCCTTCATCACTATAGTGTCTCAAGTCTCTATTGAGCGAGTGAGCCAGGAGATTGCGTTGACCTGAGAGAGAGAAAGAGAATGTAGGAAAAACTGTACTTGTAGTTTTTGAGTGTATGGTTCATAAAATAGTATTTGGTACTGTGCATTGACTTTTGCATCTGTAATAAATGCGTGCTTCATCTTCATTAGATGTCAATCAGGCGCTCATTACGATAGCACAGGGAATGTGCACGTTGTGAGGTAGAAATGCCCCCTGTTGTGTGTGGCTACTCAAATGCTATCTCTTGCTGCAATTATAAATGTCTCCTGTGACTTTGTTTCAGTCAAGGGATACTGAGCATGACCAGCACCTTTTATGTGCATTTGAGACAATGCAAAAATGACAAAGTAAAAACAGAAAAGCCTTGTTGGTCCTTCTCATTAAAGGACAAGTTCACCTTCATAAACATAAGGATTGAGAGAATGTAGCAATATTAGTAGAACACATCATTGAAAGTTTGAGGAAAATCAGACAATCCGTTCAAAAGTTATAAATTTTTGAAGTTTTTGTGCAGTAACCGCTGGATGAGAAGACTACTGCAGTGTATGAAAAACTTAGATGTCACATGCGTACAACAATATAAGGAAAATATAAAGAGAATTTCACAAAATTCCATCTTTTGAAAAAAGTACACATTCCCCTGACTCGTTACCGACAAATGTTATGGGTAATATTATTCCCCCTGTCTTTTGAAAGAGGCAAGTCAAGTGCTCTTTTATTATGCGAAAAAAGTGAAATATTTTGAATTTTCTTTTTCATTTTCTTTATATTGTTGTACGCATATGACTCACAAGCTGTAGTAGTCTTCTCATCCAGCGGTTCCAACACAAAAATTTTAAAAATTCATAACTTTTGCATCGATTGTCCAATTTTCCTCAAACTTTCACCGATGTGTTCTACTAATATTGTTGCATTTTCTAAATCCTTATGTTTATGAAGGTGAACTTGTCCTTTAAATTAACACATAACAGAAAAGAAGAAGTACGTGTATACATCTACACATAGTATGTGTCTTTCTATTGCCGTGTACACATAGAATGCACAGGCCCATGCACTCATTACATGACTACGTATAATATGATAATTTGGGTATTACTAGCTGTCAACTTTGTCATATTGAAAATTTGTACAGACCTACCCCAGGGTCAGCTAATTGGAACATCATTAATCTCCTGCTGGAAGATATGACCTTTTTTTATTTTTTTTTTCCTCTGGATAATTGTTGTCTGGCTGTACTGAATGATTTACTGCACACACTACAACTCGACCGTCTACTAATTTCCCCCATGATATAATGTAATCCCCCCTGCTTTGATGCTGATAACGCTTACAAACTTGCACAGCTTATTACAGAGTTGTGATACAAACAAGAGATAAATCATTCCTAGATAGACAAGGTTCCACCATCAACCCACCCATTTTCCTCTCTCTCTCGCTCCCCTCCCGAGGCAGCAGAAAGCAGAGTTTGTTGGCATGACATTTAAAGGCATGCCATTCTCTGGCCCTGACCAGTTGTTCATCAGTCAAGCTGGGGGCAATCTGCCTGTCTGCTCCCGTCTTGTTTTAATCTCTCACTGCCCAACTTTGCCTTCACAACTTTGGTTGCTTGTTCACTACTCGGCATTAACGGTGGCCCAGGACCACCAGAATTAGATGTTGGGCCACTACTTTTTAAGAAAAGATATGTTTTGGTGGTCCAAATGGACCCCCAAATCCCGTTGTCGAGCCACCAAAAGAAAAAGTTAGTTTTGAGCCTTGTTGTTCCAGGGAAGGTTGTCATCTGATATTTTCAATGGACCATGAATACAAATGTTTTGTCTTTGAGTTAAAATCGGGGCATCCCCCCCCCCCCCCCCCCTTCATGGCACAAAAATGACTGCAAAATTGCTAATTACATGTAGATAGAAGTGATACTTCTCTAATGACATGGTAGATACAGTATGGCAACGTATCTCTTTCCTTCCTATTGAGAATACTTGAAATAGCCCTAGCTTGGACTGGACAGCCCGGCTTTACTGGATAGTCTGCATTCAGACTTGTTGATTTGTTTTCCTCAAGATGTTTGTATTTAAATATGAACATTGCATTAAGACCTGTGATTCCTTTGAACATCACATCACATCCTGCATTTGACAATTAACAATGATATTAGAGTATAATGCATTCATATTATCTGCAGTTTGTGCAAGTTCTCCGAGGTCATTTTTTTTTCTTCCCTTTCATCTAGCCGAAGTTCATCTTTGTGCATTAGAGTGTGTATTAAGCTATTGGTGTGATGAATGGTCAGTTTTGATGAATGAGTATTGATGTCTGGAAACAAGGCTATCCAGTGGTCAACTGTGTGACATCTGCCTGTGGCAATAGAGCCATTCATAGAATTTTTTTTTGCAAATTTGGATATGGAGTAAACTGAGGGGGCATAAACAAAATGAATATCTGGATGTGCATGTATCTTTGTATACAATGGATAAAATGTTATGAACCACAATATCTTTTAAAAAAAATAGAATACACGGCAGTTGCTTATAAATGCACAATGAGCAGTTAGCATTAGAATCCTCCTCCTGGTAAAGGGGTCAGACTGTATACATGCTGGTAATGACGGATGTTGGGAAATTTTTGAATAGTTTCTTCATGGGCATGTAGAGATTCTCCTTAGCATATTAGCCTCACACAGTGTAAATAGGTCAAACACCACGTAGTCCAGTTTATTCAGTGTGTTTGTAATTGGGTAATTCCATGGGGTTGGGACTGAAATTGTGACATACAAGTTGAAAATTCAAGTTGGGTAAATTGAAATTTTCTTTTTCCCCCTGATTTGTTACTCCCATTCTTCAACTTATTCCACTAGAAATCTGTTTATTACTTCGCACACTTTCAGTCAGCATGGGTAAACAGGTATGACAAATACCTACGTTACATGGACTTCATTTTGTGACATCCTCAATAATTTTGTGTTCTGAAATGATAACAATGAACATATCCCAGTTTTTTTCCACCATAACACATCAACATGTTATCTGACAGGCACATGAGATCATTATTAGTAAGATTGTCCATTCTGATATCAACTGCAAGACACTTTCATTAATATGTTTTTTCTACGAACCATTTACAATTTTAAGCAAAGGTTTAACTTTTTCCTCAAGAGTGACACAATAACAATATTCTTTAAAAAACTACAGTCGAAGCAAGTGAGTTGTATGGACATTCAAGTGAAAACATGATTTTATTGTTATCATCAGGGGTTTTCGTACTACAACCTTGTCCACAGTATACTACCTATGTTACACGGACAGTATGTCTTCGTAACATAGGTACATTACGACATATCAACTGATTTCCTTTGTTGTGGTGTCAGATGTTAAAACCTACACACATAGACTTTATGTATGTTCCCATGAATAACACTAATGTAACAGTTCTTTGGAATTATACCTGCTGTATACCTTTGGAACAATACCTATGTTACACAGACTTCAATTCTTTGTAACTCTGGTATGAAAGAAGGTAGACTTAATAAGAAGAAGAAGAATGATGTCGAGCCTTACACAATTTGACCTTATATACTCTGACTAACAACTTCATCAACTGTCAACTCAACTATGAAAACTAATAAAGAGAAATCATACAAGTTTTCTTGTCTTCTCCATGTTCTACGTTTGAAGTTAATTTCTGCTCTTTTCTACGATGTCCATTTTCCCTCCGTGCAGTTTTCTTTTTGTCTAGTTTGTTATGTTCGCTCTTCTTTGGTGTTGCTTTGTCAGCTTCCTCTCTCTGTTTGTGGAGTGCTGTGGCTGTGCCCTTTTCACTCTTTCACGTAGTTTAATCACGTAGCGGCGGCAGAGGAGGATCCATGGCAGATTCATCGACAAACTGGACAAAAGGTGTGAAGAGAAATAAAATGAAAGAATTAACAGAAAATTTGTGTCTGTGTACTCTTTATATTCCTGTTGATGTATCTGTGTATATGAATGGAATTAAATAATTTGGACAATTTTGCTTACCTTTCTACCTCTTGTCATACCAGTTGGCTACAGTTCCATGTGTACCATCCACCAAAAAAAAAAAAAAAAAAAAAAAAAAAATATGGGTTACGCTTAAAATGATGTACAGCAGTAATGTTAATGATATTAATAATAATATAGCATGTAAAAAATCATTTTCATATTCTACGCTAATCTTTTTTTTCACATCTATGTAAGCTAGCAAGGCCAAGGGCAGGGCGCTGCCCCCAGTGTCATGGCTAGGGTTAGGGATAGGGTTAGGTTTACGGTTACGGTCCTATTCCAAATAGACCTCAAACAAAATTCTAGGCCCCCCCTTTTTTTTTACGGTACTCAATCCCCATCAAATTCAAAATTTTTGCCCTCTTTTTAGGATAGGATAGACCAATATTATGCCAATTTTGATTGCGGTACATATGGAACTATTTCCTACCAATTACCTACCCAAAATGAATACGAAACTGGCATTTTAGCTTTGAGACTTTACAGTGGGTGAACGTGGAATGGACACAGTGAACCCATGTACTGCTTCATCAGAGCACCGTAAAGCCATCTAACACTCTTAACAGGTCAGTGAAATCTTGAAAGGAAAACACTGTCATTGTAAATCTGTTCAAGAGAAAGAATCTGACAGCTCTTAATTCCCAAAATATCAACAACAAAATTGGGCAAACTCTTTCTTTAGCTCAGACGCAGTCTGGACGTCTACGTATTCCAACTTCATAGTACCGTACTAACGTTCAGCACATCTACTTGGTAGATACGAATGACATAAGTAAGGTCCAAAATTCACAAGAATCGGGAGGTAAAATAATGTTATATTGCCGTGAAGATACACTGGACATACTTTTGTACGGTTTTCTAAGAGAGGAACACATGCTCCTTTTGCAGAGACGGGCATAAAAGGGGAAATTTGGCGATCACAATTACGAACATGAACAAGTAACAAATATCTCAGTATGTGGGACTACAGCGTGTTAACGGCATCATCGTCCACCGTATATTTGGCCAGTTTAGTGGTTTTAATATCGTTTTTTTCCTCCAATACAGTTTACAAAATGTGACAAAAGTTATTTACTTCGTAAAATAGCGTACAAGCTTACTGATTGACATCGGAAACATTGAAATTCCCGATCGGAAACATCGAAATTCACGTACCGATGTAACACGGACTACAGCAGAAAAACGGGTCTTGCGCCGTCCAGGTAGGTGTGAACGGGCTGTAAGTGGTCTTCCTGCCGTTGGGGAAGTACTGCCAGTGACGTAAATACGATTGCTGAAGTTAGTAGCTCTTCTTTTTGTCGCGAGCGCGACTTTCTTATCCGATGTTACACGAAGAGGCCGGACTTCGGACGGAAGTACGGTAATATGTTCTGTGTTTTCTCTTTTATTTGGAGCTTTTTGATGCTAATTTTTGGACAGTAATACTCCTAAAATATGAGTCTAATTATAGAAATCAAGTTTCTGATCATATTATGATTATAAGTGTATGTAAAACCATGCAATACCGATGTTACAACAAAAATCGCCGCGGACTTCGTTTGTAACATCGGTATGAGGTTGCTTCAAGATGCTCTGGTGTTCTTATTTTGTGACACATGTTTATGTGCCTTATAGTCTTTGTAGAAGTCACCTTGCCTCTCTTAATTATGATAGGCATAATGCTGAAAGGTTGTGTATTTCTGTATTACATTGCCATGAAAATGGCATATATTTTTGTCACAACTGGTACCACAAAAAAACCATGAGACATCAACAATGAAACAGTCACAGACAAAATAAATTTGTACACAGGCTTGTTTTTTATTCATCAAATAATTCTTCACACATCTCTCTCCAAGAATAACCACAAACCACAAGCAATTATTTGATAAAATTTTCAGAATATGACTTTTATTCCCTGCACAACATGAAAATCTAGAGCAGGCCCAACCCCATGGAATGACCCAATTGCGCCGCTGCAAAGTGTGAAGAATTTCAAGACCCAGCACCCTGCTGATGTCGTGGGGAAGGTGAAGTACTTACAGCCAGATTCTAACTAACCCATTGCTACATGATGAGAGGCTGCCCCCAAAATAGGTCTGAACGCTGATAAATAAGCAGGAGCTGTAGTGGTTATCAGCTGTTGTGTATGTGTTTACAATACCTATTATGGTTTTTAAGATAATCATGGACAAGGACCAGAGCTGGCCATTCTTGCCGTCGATTTGACAGTAAATGTAAAGAGATGTAGCTTGTTTTCTCCTGAGCACTACAAAGATAATCCCCCCCCCCCCTTTGCCCTTGTGGGCATTCAGGCAAGGGTCACTACTTTTAGTAGGGCAAGTGACCATCCCTGTTTTACTTGTCCAACTGTGGGCTTTGACCATGGGCAACCTGGTAAATGAGCTTCACAGTGTCCTGCAATATATGCTTTACCTAATCAAGTCCCTAGGGGCGGGGGATGCTGCAGAAATAACCATTGTGTCATGTTTCAATCAGCAGCTCTGAATTACTCTGAGAGAGAAATGGGAATATGTTAGTCTTATAATAAGTTATATCAAATGTCTTGTAGAATGTCTTGCCAATTTGAGAATATTTAGCAGTCAACCCGTTCATACAGTAACCTGGTGGCCTGTGTATTACGCCTATGAGGGTTTCAGAATTCAGTATGGAATGCATTAAGTGACTTTTGACAATTCTGTGACTAAAACAAGCAATCATCTATGAACAAAGGAGCTCAAATAAAAGGGAGGTATGAACTTTGCCTTGTGAAACAATAACACTAAATTAAAAGAATTGTTATAACCAGTAACTGCACCAAGACCACAAAAATGCATATGCAGTTGCTTTGTGTAATGGGTTAATGCATGGAAAGTGCTTAACCCTGTGTGTGCTTTTAGTGCAGACTGGCTCAGAAAATCCCATGAAGCATTATGAATTACACACTGTCCAAATTCATGGCACAGAAAGGGTCGAAGGGTAGAGCATCAAGAGTATAGGCCTACTTGAAGTTGACATGTAAGACAGCCTAATATGGATTGGTAGATGGTTCATGAACTGTCTGTCATCTATCTAGCCATGTGATCATTCTGCACGGAGAACCTCGGCACTGTATCATAGGGATTATACTAGCCAACGAAGAGTGGAAAGTGAGAGGAGGGAGAAAAGGGAGGAATAGAGATAGGATATGGAGGGATTAGGAAAGACATGTGGACAGACAGACTTGGGGATACTTGGATAGAGTGAACGAGGGGGAGAGAAAGAGAGGAGTGGAGAGGAAGATATGGAGAGGGAGAGCGAGAGAAAAAAAGGGGGGGGGGGGAGAGAATGGTGTATCCAATGACCCGATTGCCACATTTTGTTGTGCATCATTGATTTGTTAGAATGTTCCTCAAACTGGCCAAGATGGCAGTCTTTATAAAGATATAGTGTATCAATTTGATGACATAATTAGGACCAGTAGTACAAAAGGGATATTCTCCAGCCAGCTATCGATGGATATTATACTAGTCATTCTTGATTTGTAAAGGAAGATTTGATATTGCATGATGCCAAATTAGTTTCAGATGTGTTCCACATCCAAACATCTTCATTGCGTATTGCCGCCCCCTCATGGCAACTGGATCCCCTTTGAATAGGTGGGGTGCATTTTGGCACTAGAAATATCTTGCCTGATGGCTGTCGAAAGATGAATAATGACGACACGAATAGTGGATTCCCAGTCGATCATTAGTCTCATCAGCAGTGCGCAGCAGGGCGTCTTCTCTTGAAAAGCACTCGCTCACCATTTGTCTAGAACGTATAGGAGGAGGAGGATACTAGTTCGAGTGGACAGGGATCACATCTCCGCCTCTCCTCCATACTCTACCTTCCTCCAGTATAATTGTATCAAAGGGATAGTACAGTATTGGTGGAGATGAGAATTTGGCTTTTAAGTTTTTGCAAGATACCTAGAAAACACTTATGAAATAGTACAGAGCATTCCATTTTAAGAGGAATTCAAAGTTTATTTGATGAAAATCGGGTTTGGAATGACTGAAACGTCCAAAAACAAAGTAAAACAAAGCGATCGTACTAAAGTGTGGGTCCCAGACATTATTAGAATCGCTCTGTTTTGGATATCTCAGCCATTTCAAAACCAATTTTCATCAAATAAATGTTGAATTCCTCATGGAATCACATGCTCTTTCATATATCATACGAGGTTTCTCATTATCTCACCAGATAATGTCAGAAACCTGAAATTAGGTCTCAACCAAAATTATACGATCCCTTTAATAGTCTTCAACATGTAGGATCCATACTTGGAGGTATCGTAGCTTATCAAAGTTGCTTTCCTGTATCAATAAGGCTGTCAGTCAGTCTGCATGTGTGAATGCATTGCGATAACATTAGATGTGTGCCCATGAGAATGATCATTCCATGCATCAGAATAATTCCAAGGGTAAAATATGACAGTTCAAGACAGGGTGTGGGGGTCAGGATGTGTATGTGTAGTGTAGGTCACAGTACAATGGGATAGCACGAACAAGTTGGATTAGGTCATAAGTTATGCTAAAGATAATGGTAAGCTTCGCTGTTACCACAGTGCTCTTACAATACAGTTGGTTAGTTAAGAAATGTATCCAGTAGAAAAGGCACTATATCAATATCAGCTAGTTTAATTGTTGAAATTCTCTTTTCTTCTCTTTTTCTCCTCTTCCCTATACTGTGTAGTATTACAAGCTATTCATTTTAAATTGTGTACAGTTTACTGCTTGGAATCAGTTTTGCATAGTGTACCTAAATGGGTGAGTTTTTGTTTAAGATATGTGTGAACAGCCTTCCTAAAGGCAAATGTTTTCGCTGTCAGGTGCAACCTCCATGGTTTGACAGAGCATAGGTACACATACATTGTACATTTTGAAAATATTAGTTAACCATTCCACATTCTCATGCAGTGAGACAAACTTCATATCTGTCATAGTTGTAGCACCACAGATGTACTGAACCTCACGTAATATCATTTCGTTGGAGTGTAATATGGCTCTTGTCCAAACAGATGGAAACGCAAGGTTCAGGGGCTAGTAATTACTGTACCGACAAACATCAGCCCATCTACTGCGACTGGTCCTGCATTCCTCTCATTGTTTTGAGAGTTGGTCTAATGAAACACGTACATGAACACAGATACCCTTACCACAGCCGATCTCTGCCCCTCCCATGTCCGTTGACTGTCACCCCACCCCAAGCACCATCCATCCTATTCCCATTGGGCAAATAAGACATACACTTTCTGCATCACACTTTATACTCCTCCAGTACGCATGGAGTTGCACTCTCAGTAGCACGCTCACCATCTGCCTTCTCTCCCTCTCCTTTTCTTCTTTTATTCATCTTCTCTCTCTCTTCCTTCTCCATCTCTCTCTCTGTCACCCTCTTTTCTTTTTGTTATCATCTCTGTCTCTTTATATCTTATTCACATGATATACACAAACAACTCCAATGTGCGAACACACACACACACACACACACACACACACACACACCACACACCTTTTTACACAATCGCATACAATGGTGACAGTGAAAACTCTGTGGAACTGCGTAATGTCGGGCAACTCCCCTGGAAGTTTTGAAAGTGCCACATGGAGCTAGGATGTGGCTGGAATATTTCTTTCTGGCTGCGAGGACAAGTTTCAATGTGAGTACAAGATGGAATAGAATGTGAGTTTTCAGTACTTTTATATTGTGAAAGTATTCTATGTATGCACATAATACAAACTTCAGTCTACAGGGAAAGACTTTTCTGATTTTCCAGTGGCAAGAAATTGTGTATTGTGATGTTAAGATTGTAATGATATGACATTGAATGGTATTATCAATGAGCAAATTCATAATTCTCTCCAGAAAAATTGTTTTTTTTTTTTTTTTTTTTTGATATACTGTAGTGATAGGGGACTGTCCCTGTCCTTATGGGCAATTCCGCAGTTAGAGGGACATGACCATAAAATTTCAATTTGGTTTTTTCCTTGGATTTTTGTGTTTGACTTCAGAAAGAACACATTGATAATTCAGGAAAAACTATTTTTCAGGGTATCTTGATAGTTTTAGGTATTGAATTCACCAATTTTGAACAAGTAATCTTTCAGATTGAATTTCATCAGCAAAATCTCCATAATGGCAAAGAAGATAGCTTGTCAAGTTAAATGCCATTTTCTAGCCACAAATATTGAATTCATAGCGGCAATGCAGTGCTTTCATGGATAGATTAAGTAAAATCAACTTACATGTCTTCGAAATGCAAACGTGTGCATTTCCCCAACCATTGGACAGTCATGTAACGTTACTAACCAAAAAGTGAAATTATTTACCTCCAGAGAGTATAAAGTGTCTATGAATGATAATATTTCAATTTTTCCTGCTGTGTCCAATGACTAACTGAAATATAGAAATAAGTATTACTAATCATTATAGAAGTTAGAAATAACAGCAGTCAAAATGTGTAACGTTACTAACCACGTAACGTTACTAACCACAGCCTGTGTGTATTGTAACGTTACTAACCATGAAATAAGTGAATAAGACTCCAATGGACAGGTCCTGGTCTGGCAAAATTTTACCTGATGATAGAGCCAGATGTCAATTACAAGATTACGTGGTCATACAGTAAAAAGATATTGGCTTCTTTTTTTAGTAAATTAATTATGCAAATTTGCGCATGAAATCATATTTTCACCTAGATAGCTCGATAAAAAAGACTGAAGGATTGCTAAAATTTTGTGTAAGAGTTCCTCAAGACACATCAAACAATTTTCTTGCAAAAAAAATAGCAAAATCAAAATCAGTTTCTTTTGTTTTTTATTGTTTTGTTAATTTCTTATGTATTTTAATGTTTTTTACCTTTTGTTTTCTATTGGTTTTTTTGCCAAAATTTGTTGCAGGCACTTTTTCAAGCTTATCGACATTACAATTGATTAATTTCACTGGTCAAAGGTTGAAACAATGTAATTAATATCAAATTAACGAAAAAACTTAATTTGCATTGGATTTGCACACGATATCATGAATTTGAGCTGTTTTCAGGTCGACATGCATTTATGCAAAACATTACATAACTGCAGAATGGTGTACCCGGACGTTGCAAATTTGGTCTCAAAATATGCGGGAGACTTCAATGAAAAAAGTCATGAGACGATGCGGCAAAATCTTTGCGCGTTGCAGAATCGTGGCGGGAAATGTTGGGGGGGGGGGGGTCTACAGCATTCGCATCACTACAGAAGGCTCACAAGGTGCACATTGAGCGATTTTTTTGTTTTTTAACCACTTCCCATGGGAAGGGGCAATTGATGGAATCTGTGAGCCAGCACAGCATTTTGTGTGGAAAGTAGTGTTAAAAACAATTGAGGCCATCGCTTCAAATTTCCTGTCCCAATTTGAAATTATCATACAATGGTTTGTCGGGGTTAATTACGCTTCAGGTACAGCGAACAGACTTTTGTTTTCAGAACAATGCAGAGATTAGACATTCAACTGGTCTAAAAGAAAAAAAAAAAATCCATGTCTCTAGACTTGAATTAACATGAATTCAACTAATACACTGTATTATTTGAGTTAATGTCATATGACTTAAACTACAGTTAACCTCGCTTAAGTCGACATCGCATAAGTCGACAACTCGCTTGAGTCGACATAGATAGAGAAATGAGTCTAATCTAAATCATGAGAATGTCCCTAAAATGTAACGTTACTAACCGCGGAATTGCCCTTATGTGTTTCTTTGAGCAAAGGGGACTGATGACATACATACATGTACATTACGTAATTTGAGGATACATGTCTCACTGAGATCTCCTTTTTCCTTTGACTACCTCTTATCTGTCCATTTGTCCTATTGAGTGGTTGTTTTGAATATTTGAAGTAGTTCTGTTTCCATCTTTGCACTTGCCAAGCATCATATTCTTGTTTTCCTTTTTTGTTGAGTAAATGCTATCCACAAGAACTGTCAAGATTCTCTGATTTTGCATTAAACTCCTAAAAGTAAAAGAAATAGAAATATTTTATCATGTTCAGGCAAAAGAATAAATACTAGGCCTCCCTGATTTAGGAAATTATCTTGCCTATTGTGATGCATTGATCTCACAATCAGCTCTGAGATCACAAATTGTAGCTCTGTGGAACCTCCTTGACATTAATGCCTGGACATTCCCAGCCCTCTTTCCATCTCTCCCACCGGGGGAGCTGATTGGAGGTGAAAGTGAGGAAATGAGAGAGAACAGAAACATAACAGAGCTGAAACCCCCCCCCCCCCCCCCAAAAAAAAAAAAAAAAAAAAAAAAAAAAAAAAAACAAAAAACAAAAACACACACACACAAAAAAACCCACACAAAACAAAACAAAACAAAACAAAACAAAAAACAAAAACAAAAACAAAAACGATAAGAACATCTTTTAATAGTGAAGGTGGATAGTCCATTATTAGACATTCATGGAACATGCTTTGCAAATGTCAACCTCCTTACCTGATAATAATGTCTTGAATTTCATTGTGTACTGTGAAACCAGAAATATTTACGGCATAAAACATTTGCGCATTGGTGTTAACAGCTTTTTTCTCGGCATGAAACTTGTCACTTGCATTCAGTTTAATTCATTTCAATTGTCACTGGCGTTCAATTCATTACAAGTGTAGACAAAACCTTTCAATTGCTTTTTACTTTCGTGAATCTTGGCTCGCGAAATTCGCGAAAGTTTAATGTATGCATACAAAACTTCATGGTTTTACAGGGTTACTTAAGTGTTTTTAATAGCATATGCCATTCACTTTGGATCTACATGTATGTATCCGAGCTATGCTTTGAATGTTACAGTGCATGATAAAAACATGTTTTGATACATGTAGTTACAGTACATTGTATGTATCTGCCCATAGGCAGGTATTATAAAAGTACAAGGAAAAGTTTTTGCAATTATGCTGTCACTATCAAAGAACCATGGACAAATATCAAGCCTGTAGATCATCAACAAAATTGTTTATTCTAGGAACAGTGTCTAAGGAAAATGTTGAATATATTGATAAACTGAGTTTATCCAACCCTACAATGCATGTCAGAGACTCTAGAAGCATGTACTGTACGACCACACAGCTCAGATATTTCGAACTGTAAACATTGCTTGTAAACAGTGCCTTTGAGATTAAAGTTTGGCAGTACAATCTGAGCAGCATAACTGGTTGATATCATAGAGAACATTGCCCTGTACATAAAACATATAAATGTACTGTACTTGAATTACATGATATTATTGTAGTTCAAAATGCAACTTTGTTAAGGTGAACAGAGCTGCTCAGTCTCCCTCATTCTGCAGGACGTATCCCTGAAAAAGTCACTCATGTCTGGATTTAAGAGAATATCAGAATTTCCCTGATTTAGGAATTATATTTGTCCATTGAAATGCCTATGACACTGAAGTATCTCTTTGCTCTGAACCCCCCCCCCCCCCTCAAATTTGGTTGTGTGACTGTTGGCAGCCCTATATTGAGTCCATTCTCTCATTGATGAAGAGCAAAAGACTTTTGTAAGTACTTCATTAGTGACTTCAATTTGCATGAAGAGCTACATTTGTATGAGATTTCGAGCTGTTAGGAATATTCCGCTACTGAACAAGTGTTCACTTCCCTACCCCAATGCCCTCCCATTGCTACATGCGTCTCACTGGTTCGGCAATTACCACACATTTTCATTGTAATCGACCTGGACAACGCTGGCTAGGTGATGACACGACAAATCCCTGTCGCCCCCGTCTTCATTGTCCAGTTGGGTTTGTCATCACCCTGCATTGCCAATTTGAGGACATTGTATCAGATGGCACGAGCCTGACCGATTGGCATGCCAATCTCTTTCCCTTGTTCTCTTCTCTACCTCTCACTCTCAGAGTGCATTATACAGCTGTAGGGAGACATTAAAGGTAGGGGATACCTTTTACAGACCTCCAAAAATGCAGCAAAACATTAAATATGAACCTCAGGGGACTTATTTAGGCCACTGCTGAGAAACTTGGAAGTCAACAGTTATCTACAATTTGAATAATGCACAAAACTCAACTACTCAGTAGTTCTGTGTGTCAGCCACACTTAAGCCTTTTTGTTGCAGTCTTCTGTATTATTTATCCATAAACACAAATCTAAATGTGTAAGAGCTGATGTAATAACATATAGAGTGTGTGGCAAGAATGTATATAGAAATGTTTGTAAGTTTTGATGAACTTTCTTCACAAAATATACATGATGGACACACATGCAGTGCATGGGTCTGCAAAGGTAGCCTAGTAAGGTACTGGAATTTACGGTGAGCCCCGAAAAAAAATTCAATTCAAAATCTAACGGTCAATAAAAAGTACTAAATGTTACCTTCCACTTTCAATACTTTATGGGAGTTTCTAAAATGATGCTCTCTTCAACATACCACTGTATTTATACAACTCTTCATTTAAGGCATGCAAATGGGATTCCCTACCTTTAAAGGACAAGTTCACCTTCATATACATGTGGATTGAGTAAAGGCAGCAATGTTAGTAGAACACATCAGTGAAAGTTTGGGGAAAATCCGACAATCCGTTCAAAAGTTATGAATTTTTAGAATATCTGTGCAATCACTGCTAGAGGAGAAGACTACTACAGTGTATGATGTCACATGCGTACGATATAAGGAAGATAAAAAGAGAATTTCACAAAACTTGACTTTTTGAATAAAGTGCACATTTCCTCGACTTGTTACTGACTTATGTTAGGGGTAATATTATTCCCCCTGACTTCTGAAAGAGAAAAGTCAAGTGTTCTTTTATTATGTGAGAAAAGTGAGAATATCTTGAATTTTCTTTTTACTTTCTTTATATAGTTGTACTCATATGACATCACAAGCTATAGTAGTCTTCTCATCCAGCCGCGACAGAGCAGAAACTTCAAAAATTCATAACTTTTGAATGGATAGTCTGATTTTCCTCAAACTCTCATTGATGTGTTCTACTAATGTTGCTGCATTCACTCAACCCACATGTCTATGAAGGTGAACTTGTTCTTTAATATCAGGGCTCTTGAAGTGTGCTAGCATAGCAAGTATAGAATATACTCCTTCAAAGAAGATGATACACTGACAAGGTACTCATGTGAGAATAGGAATTGTAGTCCTTTATACAAACTTTCTCTTGTTTTCTTGTCAGTATTAAGTCCTTGCTTAACACTTTTTGACATATTCGTATGTCTGGTACAATCTATAATTGTATGAGCGAAAATCTGCAAAGCTATTTCTGAATCAGGTCATATTGGTTATCCAGAAGTTTTTCTGATGACATGAAGTCATAAAAAAACAACAAATCAAACTGTCATACATGCATGTATGTATGCAATGAATGAATATGAAAATTAAAAAAAAAAAAAAAACCTGGACTGCTGGACTTACTGAGCAAGTGCTGAAAAAAAATTGAGCTTGTTTTTATATTAAACCATCTTTTTTCTATGTGTGTGTGTGGCTTGCACATATCTGTATATTGTATGTCATCAGGCTCAACATGTATCCTTGGTTCACTAAATAATGTACAATATTTATAAATTCTGTGAAAACAAAGTCATTTGGACACATATTATTATGATGCAGAACATTAGCTTTGCAGCGTAGGAAGACTTGACCTGTGCCTGCAAATTCTGTCCCATTTCATTGAAGGGAAGGTACAGTATTGGTAGAGATGAAAATTGGGCTTTAACTTTTTTACGAGATACCAAGAAAACACATGAAATAGTACAGAGCATACCATTTTAAGAGGATTTCAAAGTTTATTTGATAAAAACCGGGTTTGGAATAGCTGAAACATCCAAAAACAAAGTAAAACAAAACGATCCTAATAAAATGTGGGTCCCACACTTCTTTAGGATCGCTCTGTTTTGGATATCTCAGCCATTTCAAAACCAATTTTCATCAAATAAACATTGAATCCCTCTTGAAATTACATGGTCTTTCATATTTCATAAGAGATTTCTCACTATCTCACCAAGAAATGATAAAAACCTGAAATTAAGTCTCAACCAAAACTATACGATCCCTTTAAGTGCTTTGAAGGCTGATGTTGGTGCTCGTCCGTCAAGGGTACAATTTGTATGATAGGGAACCCTGGATTTAAATATTGTTTGTCACAGTGCTACCAGGAATAGGATCTGCTCATCACATCATCAGTGCTTGTGGGAAGATTTCATAACTGTGATAATTGATAAGACATAAGTTATGTTGAGCTGAATTTTATTTTTTTTTTCTCTCTCTCAAAAAAAAAAGTGACTCAAAGATGGTATCTCACATGTGAAAAATTGTTCTGTCATTCCTTCCCTAGATCTAGATTTGTGACACTGTAACCATGATTTGATGAACAGCAGGACCAGGTTCTTTTTATGCCTCCGCCAACGAAGTGGCCGGAGGCATTATGTTTTCGGGTCGTCCGTCCGTCCGTCCGTCCGTCCGTCCCGTTTTGGTTTTGTCGATATCTCAAGAACCGTGTGGTTGTTTTACATCAAACTTGGTATGAGGGTATATCCCGGGGGATAATACTTTGTTTGGATTTTAGGGTCACGGGGTCAAAGGTCAAAGGTCACAGGTTATTTTGTGAAAAACAAGGTTGAAAATTCATGTTTTTCTCCATATCTCGCAAATGGTTCAAGGTATCTTCATGGAACTTAGTATTATGCTTGTTCCAACGGGCAGTGATTATCTAGGGAAGTTGGGGGTCATGATTCAAAGGTCAGGGGGTCAAAGGTCAAGGTCAACTCCTCAAATATCACCACTTTCCTTATATTTATGCAATGCCTGAAGGTTTTTTTTTTTTTAAACTTGCTGTATACATGTATTACCCAATACTGCATATATTCTGTGGGAAGTTTCTTGCCAAAAGGTCAAAGGTCAAGTGAAAGTGCTAAATTGCACTTTTTCCTCCATATCTCAAAAGTAACTCAAGGTATCATCATGAAACTTACATATTTATGCATGTTCAACCTAACAGTGATTCTCTTTGGAACTGTGAGGTCAAAGGTCAAAGGCCAGGTTTAGATAATGCTATTTTCCCATTTGATACTGAAATTATACTTTTTCTCAATACCTTGAAAATTACTCAATGCATAAACTTATAAAAGGGTCAAAAGTCAAATAAATATCATCAGTTCCCCAAATACCTGCACTCTGACATTTTAATCATTCATCCAATTGAACCTAGTTCTAGGAAAGTGAACATTCAGCACATTTGTGGCAAACCTGTCATTTTAATATTTTGCCAATTGTGTGAAACTGTCATCACACATTGTCAAGACATTGTACTATAGACCTATTAGGAGAACCATGCATTATGGCGGAGGCATATCAGTCGCCGTAGCGATATATCTAGTTAGTCATGACTTTGTTTTGTGTTGTGTTTTCTCTCTTACCATTTAGAGCTTTTACTCAAGCTGATGACAAGATTTCAAAAAGGAGGATGATCTGAGCCTCCAGAGACAAGCAGAACTGCCAAGAATGTTTATATGTGTGTGTGTGTGTGTGTATGTGTCCATGTGTCCATGTATTTGCATTGTCTTTCATATTGTCTTTTATTTGTGTTTATTGCAGGTTTTTTCAAAAGCAATTGAATGAACCCATCGAAGGACAAAAATCCCTCCAGAGCATTCTGGATTATTTCATGTTTTGCTTCTATTTGTGTTTGTTTTGTTTTGTTGTTGTCGTTGTTCATGCTACACTCAATATACACTTGTAGAAATGTTGTAGTTCTACACATTCTAACTTTTTACATGCTAATCCATCAACACAGCAAATGATACTGCAAGTGCGACCTGAAGAATGTTCCATCATCATCTTCTGCATTATTGCTTTCTTCAGTTCTTCCAGCTTTTCAACCCAGCAACCTGTTGGGTAGCTGGAATCAAACCCTATGATGTTCCTTTTCCAGTCATGTATGAAGGATCACGTTGGTAGACAGTGAACGTAGCAGAATTACCCCCCCCCCCCCCCCCCCCCCCCCCGGAAAATAGTGGAACCAGATGCATCACTGTATTTGTGTATGTCATGGAGTGCCCATGTCCCCATTCAATTTCTCAGCCATGTCATACAAATTTGTACATGGTCTGTTTCTTTTCTGTTATCCTCCAAGTTTGCATCAGTGTAGGCGCGTGGAGATTGGTAAGCTATGCGTGAACTGATGCTTGTTGCTGTTGAGCGAAGTTCATGGTGGAATGTCTGACTTCAATCATGTAATTCTGCCCTTGACTTTCAGTTTGGCTCCAGGAACAAGCAGCCACTGCCGCCAGGGGAGGAAGACAGAGATAGAAGGGAATCTTCACTAGGATCTCGTGAGTGGGATTACAAGAGATACCCTCGAAACCGTAAGAAAGATTCCTCTCGGACTGACAGCTCGAATAGGGAGCCGGACCCACAGTCAGTCACTCCGGTGTCCAGTGCTCCTCCACCAGGGAAGGTAGGGAAGGAGCCTGGAGGGCTGAACAGCCAAGGGAATCAAAAGCAGAGGGGCAAGCCCAAGAGAAACAGGGGCCGCAAAGGGCAGGAGGCCCAGAGTACCGAGCAGCCAGCCAGTTCTGAGCAGCCTCCAAGTAAAGAGCAGAAAGCAAATGAGAGCTTGTGGGACTCTTTAGCATCAATCAACTATCTGAAAAAGGACACAAAACGTTCTGAGAGAAAGAAGTTTTTCGACAGGAAGAGAAAATTGGAAGAGGAGAGGGCGAAGAGAGTGGAGGAAGAGAGGAAAATGGATGAAGAGAAGAAGAGAAAAATGGAGGTGGCGGAAAGGGCCACGGAAGTAATCAGGCAAAATTCAGGAACGTCTCGTCGGCAAAGAAATCGGTCCTGGCGCAATTATAGACGGAGAAGCCCAGTCCAAAGAGATTGGTCGAAACTTGAGGATAAAGGCAGGGACGACGATCGCAGAGGCAGCGGTGGAGCTACTGTGAGCTGGGATCAGTCATTCCAACATGAGCAACAATATTCTGGAGGGCATGATGTATTGAGGCCTGATCAGAAGAAGAGTCGAGACACGGAGGCCCAAGATAAGTGGGAGGAATACGTCTTTGGAAGGCATGGATCATCCTCACAGGTGCCCAAGATTCCCCGCATGGAGAGAGATGCCACGGGAGAGCGCCCAAGATCTGAGATACAGCGATCAGTTGATGACAGGTGGAACCGTGCACGACAGTCGGCTCAGAGACCTCCGCAGGAGCACCACAAGAGACGTGAGGAACAGGTCTCTGGTGGTTTTGATGATCTGTCTGAGCAACCCATGGATTTAGATGATGCTGAAGATAGTGCAGGAAATACCCAGCAGGGCACTAGCATCCCTTCTCTCCTTGATCTCGAGTTATTCCAGGGAGGGTCTGATACAGATATGCGGAAGCAGACTGCTCCAGCTGTTGCGCACATGGAGCGTCGTATTGCAGAAGATGGTGGCTACCCTATAAACCAGGACCAGTTTTTCATGAGCAGCCGCTCTCGAGACCAGGAGAAGGTGAGATTGATACCTCGATCAGAGCATTCCTGGTACCATGGTTTATGGTTTATGGTTTATGTACATGTATATTGCACCTAGTTTTAAAAGCAAGTTTGAGATACACCAGAAGGCATATGAATGAATTTTATTCCGTGATAAGATAGCCATATGATTTCCTAATCGTATCTTGTCATCCAAATTCATTTACTAAAGTGCAAAGAAGTTTTCATTTTTACATGACTGCAAGTTTTCATCTCTTTATCATTCCCCACATAATGGTCTTTGTACCTCAAACAAATCTAAGCCTGTGATATCAGATAGAACTGAGTCATGGTTAGAAAAAAGGGAACATGCTTCTTTTACATCTGCATGTGCATACCTCTCTTAACACCCAGCTATACGGCGAGCGTGGCCAGAGCGCAGAGCATACACTTCACAGGCAGCTGTTGGAGCAGGTAGGAGGTGCTGCCTCCCGACACGAGGAGGGGAACTTGTTCTCTCTCCCTGGAGGTGATCTGCCACACCTTGGTGCCCAGACCGAACCACGCAGCGCAGCGGGCATGATCGGTGAGAGTTTCTCTGAAACACCACTGGATCAGTTCTCTGCAGCTGCCTTGGCCGATCCATTCTCAGCTGGTCAGCTCTTTTCAAGCCCCACAATACCATTTCTGTCAGACGCTCCGTCCAGTCAGAATGTCGTGGGCACTTCCTCCAGTCTGACCTTTGGGGGAAGCTTGTCCAGTCAGAGCTTGCTAGGCCCTTTGACTGACTCAACTCTGCCCCAAGGAGATTTGTCCAGGATGAAGTAAGTATGGACCAAGAGCTGTTCAAGAAAAGTTCTTGGCTCGCTAATCAAAAGTTAAGCAAGTTTGCATCGAATCTCTGTTTGTTTTGTTGGGTTTTTTTAAACTCTCCTAGAAGGATAAGTTTGCTATCATACCTGCATGGGTGTTAAAAGGTGAAGAACTATGGCAATACTTTCCAATATATATTGAATAAAATAATAATTTATAAGAATGCAGATGAGTGCAAGATCAATGTGAAATAGAAAACTTTTGTGTGTGGCAGCACTTTCATTGTGATTCAAAGCAGAATAGTATGCAGTTCTAAAAAAGATTTTTTTGTTTTCAATTTCTGAGAGCAGAAGATGATAGGAAAGATGTATTATAATGTAGAGTGCATGTTGACAGCTCTTGATTGTTTTTGTGTTTTGTTTATTGTTACAGTTTTCCAATTTCAGCTACTGTGAAACCAGAAATATTTGCAGCATGAAATTTTTGCGAGTTGGTGCCAGTGACTTTTTTTGCGGCATGGAACTTTTCACGAATTGCCCCTGGCATTCAGTGCATATAGTCTAGACAAGAACTTTCACATGCATTTTTTCACGAATCTTGGTTCTCACAAAATTTGTAGAATTAAAATGCATGCAAACATTTTTGGTTTTACAGTATCTAACTGGCGTGAATTTAGTGTTGAGTGAAAGAAGGCATTAGAGTTCTCATATTTTGTGTGTGTTCTTCAGTTCATAACTTTTCTCTCTGCCAGCATGCGAAGAATACACAAAGTTGAGAATACCATACCAATGTAAGGTGCACCCCCAAGGGCTTCTTGGATCAAGAATTCCAGAAGACAGTTGGTGAGGGGAAAACAGAAAGACTGAAGTCGTTGTGTCTCAATTAGGGTCATAGGATTGAAGAATGAGGCAGAAGGCATAGACTGTCCCTGCCCTGCTTGCCTTAGTATGTATTTTGACGACCCTTTTGACAGTATGGAACCTGTCCCTTGAGATCTCAATTCAAGGAATCACTCATGAGTGGAGAGTGATATTTCTTGGTCCTTTTTTTTCTGTCTTGTTTGTTAGGATGAGTTAGGGATGTAATCAAAATTGTCATATTCCAACTGAGATGCATATATTACAGTCACCTATTTGGGAACCCTTGTAAAGTGACTCCCAGTATCCTAGACTATTTCCTGAAGATCATGTTGCTGCAGGGATGCCAAGTCACCCTGATTCTGCAAGGAGCCCCCCTGAAGTTTGAATACAAGTGTATCTTTTTTATATCTGGACGAGAGAATGTAGAAACACTTCCTGTTTTGAGATTTAATAGCATCGAGCTCTGCTCTCTCCGTAGTTACTCTATGGAACCACTGTGAAGTTTGATGGGTGTACGCTGGCATGCAGCCACATCTTTGCGTCGCTGCTTTACCAGTACTCAAGCTGAAATGTTGAGCCATTCAATGATGATATTTTAAATATCTTGGCAGAATGTAGCTGAGGTCATCAGCGCATACTCTGTGAACATGTCTGGTGTACCAGACGTGGGCAACTAATCTGTGATCTTCACAGTCGATCTTGTGTCTTCACACATTCCAGGGGAATGAAACCAGCTGAGAAGCCTTGTCCAAAGAGTGAAATAAACAGAAATTAAAAGAAGAAAGATGCTTTCCCAACATGCCTCAATAGATGAGTGAATGTTCATGGCTCAAAATATTCTGCAAAGTGCTGCAAAATGGTTTTACATTGCTGTTTTGTATTTCTTATTCACTATGTTTTTGTGATGAACAATGTGTCTGCGGACTGTGGACCACCACAAAACACCACAAAACACCAGGAGGAAAGTCTTGGAGTCGAAATCGTTCACCTGTTTCCTTCGGAGTTGTGTGAAGTATACAAACACGTCACTGCAGTTTTCACCTTGCTCTATACAGAGTGTTGTAAAGTGGAATCATCTACACTTGTAGGTGTGTCAGTGATGACTCTTATCACACTCTTGGCCACCACTCTAATGTTCCATCTGTGAGATGGTAGTGGGCTTTGCTTTGTCTTTTTGCCCGCAACGGGGAAGGAATGGTATGATGGTGAGGAACATTGGCGTGGCTCATCTTCTGGGGTGAGGATCCTCAGAAAGTTTGACTGGGGCGCCTCTCTGCCTTCGCTGTTCCATACCAACCATGCCAGGCATCAGTGCACTTTGTGAAATTCTAATCTTGCAGTGAGGGAAAGATGCAAAGTGCTTCTGAACCTCATGTGCATACTTGCTAGCATGCTGGATGCACTCTTGTGATGTTATCTCCTGCAGTGCTGATGATATCACTACTTGCCAGAAGCCTTCCAAGGATTATCAGAGCCATCCTTCTGCATACTATGTGCCTTTGTAAGCCTCACCTTTCCTGGACCAACAACTTTTTTTTTTTCTCAGTGAATTCAGCATGTTGCCAGATCCTTGTGATGGTAGCGAGTCACATCTTGAATACTGAAGTCCTATATTTATGCTTCATGAAATGCTTGGCCATAAGCATGTTAACCTGCTGAAGACGAGTCCTGAGTATACTCGGGCAAGTGTGTATTGGAAATGCATGTTGTAGCAAAATCAGCCTGCCCTCAGCGGGTTGATGTCCATTTGGTCGTGGCAATAGTATGCTTTAGAACGGCGGCTGTGAGACGGAGGGAGGAAAGCAATACACTGTGCTAGAATTGGACATATGGTCACACTTTGTTGTTGCAAAGTGACAGTGGAAGAAAAAGACAGAGCATTCTTGAGAACGGTAACAAGATGAAGGAGAGGGGAAAAAGCATAGGCATCCTGAACTCGCCAGGTATGACTGTTTAGTCATTCGTTGAGATATTGCAGAGAATGGGAGAGGAAAATGAGAATACTGTTGAAGTGTTTTAACCATTAGGGCATGCCCCTTGCATTGTAGGAGAATGACCTGAAATTTTTTACTTATGCACTTACATTTGTATGTGTTACATCTTTGAAGAATGAGACAAAGGTCAGTCTCTCAATGTGAGTCCTGCAATTGGTCAGTCGTCAGTTGTATGTTGATGAACAAATAAACTGGTGTGAACACTACCTTTTCCTCTTCTTTCTCCATTTCTCCCTCTCCTCCTCCTTCGGTTGATACATGACTTGCCTTTGCCGCAATGACTGCCTTCCACTTTTATGGGAGAGCAGAGCAGTCTTGCCAACGTGTGGCAAAATTCTGGCACCAGCTTATCTCCTCAGGAATTGAACCAACAAGCTTGCACCTCCGAGGTGCATTCTTCAAGCACTGAGCCTAGTCCCCTATATGTACAGACATGCTCTTTGTTATCGAGTATGTTATTTGAGGACTGGGAGAATATGATCTGGGTGTCTCCTCTTTACCACAGAATGAAATATTGTGGTCTAAGCTAGTGCTTGTGCGAAAAACGAATCACCTCTGATGACGTCTGTAATGGTATTACCCAGGGAAGCAGTACTGGAGACAGTGGATGCTTGCTAGAGAAGCATTACCTACATATGCTTTATAGCGGCTGTGGCCTGTTTCCTCAAGAGGTTTGCAATTATCTCAAATGCAATACCTGTAGTAACAGTCATTGCAAACCTGACTGAAATTCTCACAACTGACAATGTGATTCCTCGCTGCTGTCATCGTAAAAGCAATTGTTGCAGTTTATGATAATTGCAAACATCATCTAGAAAGTGGGCCCCCTGGACTGGATTGGATGCAGATGCCTTGGAATGGAGGACTGTCTCAGCCTTGCTGTCTGAACTTAGTTATCAAGCTAGATACGTATGAGAACTAGCAAACAAAGGAGAATAAAAGAGAAACAAATCGAAGCAAAAAGGAATATCCCCTTCCCCTCAAAAAATAGCAATAACAACAGCAAAATAAAGACCAATGAAAAGAAAGAAACAACAACCTCTAACTTACTCTCCCCCCCCCCAAAAAAAAAAAAAAAAAAAAACTTTCTTCTACATAGCAGAGACCAGTTATGTTCATTCCACTCAAAGGATTAATTTGTGGGGCATGGCCATTTTTTGCATTTGCTGCAAATATCATTACTGTAAAAGTGGAAATTTTCGCGCATTTTGTGCAACCAGAAACTAGCGCGAAAATAAAAGCACAAGAATATTTTTGCTTGCCATATGTTCTTGTGCGTGATGTCTTGATTCGGCGAAATTGAAAACACACGAAAGTCTTCTGACCCTGGCTAAGCACAAAAATATCCACTTTACAGTAATTTCTTAACATACATTGAAGGGTAGAGGCTAATTGATTGTTTATGTGTAGACTTCTAATTGTACCTGACAAAACAAGTACAATAAAACAACATTCAAATGATGTGTATAATGCTTTTTCATAAACATGGACTCCGGTATTATTTCATTCTTCTCATCTCGAGAGGTACTTTAATCTCTCAGCAGCTGTTTAAAAAAAAAGTGAGATAAAAGCAGAAGAGATGTCACATTGTCCAAAGAACTTATATGTCAATTCAGTGATCTATGTGATGTAGAGCAGAAAAAATACCTATATCTTTTCTTCTAGAACTGTAATAACAGCTAGGAGACTGTTGAGAATTGCCTCCCATGCTTGTAGAATGTTGAAGTTTCTTCATCTCATGCTCACTTAACCTCCTTCTCCATTCAAATGTGACAATTTCTTTGCAATGTGAAAACAACTGAGAAGACTGTGTGGAAGTGTAAACTCGGCATGCCAACATCTCTCGAGTAGTATAAATGTGTGTTTCAATTTGTCTGGAAATGTTTTGAATGCTTTTTCATACAGTATGTGTTTTAATCATTCATCATTGCAGGAGTGAATTAAGCAAAGTATCACAGGATGATCGTTGGTCACCCATTTAATTAAACAGCTTTTTTTGTATTGCTTTACCATTTCCAATAGACTTTAGCCTTGGATAATTGATGCATTGTCTGCAAAATTGTAGGCTGGTTTATACATCTTTTAGACTTCATTGTGGTCATGTCATTCATTATTTAGCACAATTGTTCAAAAGTTGTGTTTCCTGTATTTTTTTTGCCAGGATTTATTACTCTGATTATACAGGTGGCTCACTATCTTTTTGAATTAAGTACAGCTTGATCCATATGTCCGTATTATTATTTCAGTGATATATGTGAGCATTTGGTATGTACATTGCAGTGCCTTTTAATTCACATTCTTCTATAGAATATACCTGATGTTCTATCTGAACACCCTTTCTACTATGTTTTCTTTCGTCACATTTCTGGTGACTGTAAGGTGCATGCATGTCATTTGTCATGGACTTTGAGTGAAGGTATTCAGAAGCATGTTACATGTAGGTGTTATTTTCCACTGCAAATATAGATTTCAAACTTTTAATTTGCATTGCTCATTCTGCTTACCTTCCTTCATCACCTCTGCCTTCCTCATCTCCACTTTCTTCTGTCCCGATCTCCTTTTCACCCTGTGTTCTCTTTTCCCTTCTCTTTTATCCTTACGCTCACTTCCACCTTTTATTTGGCAGTAGAAGCAGTGATGGTCAGTTGAGTCCATCAGGAGGTGTAGAACCTGATCCTAGTGCTGGTTTGGACCCTGCTCTACAGCCCAGTGTGAGCAAAGAGTCTGTTGATTCCGACAAAGTGATTGGTGAGTTTGTAGCAACACCCTAGGATGAGGATCGTGCCCCCGCTGTATTGCCTTTGGGTCTCTGTAATGAAGGGCAACAGCATTGCCCAGTGTTTATTGTAGGGTTGGACAAGGCTGATGCCCAGTGTTTATTGTAGGGTTGGACAAGGCTGAAATTTAGCTTTGGTTTCTATACCACCATATCAGAAAGTGAAAAAAACAATACAAACAAGAATACAAAAGCAATCTCAAAATACAAAGTAAGACTGATTCTTGTATACACACAATTTTGTACAAAACAACATTGCCATATTAAAGCCTCTCTTCTTTGCTACACATTGTTTATGATAGCGTTGAATATCAGAATTCCCCGTATGTGAAGAGTATGATTTTAATAATAGACAGCAGTATATGAACATAGAAGTTTGCTAAACTCAAAGTGAGGCAGGCTTTAACCTCTTTCATAGTACTTGCATCCATGAATATATTGTGACCCTTTATTCACACTTTTCCCCTCTAATTAGGGCATATAGATTGATATTTGGTAGAAGGAGGTATTTTTATTGTTGTTAGATTTTGCATACATATGCTGGAAGGTGTTTGGCTGAAATTCTCCCCAGGTGGTTAATGAATGCATTGTAGGTTTGATTTTGATATACTGATTCCTCTATAAACTAGGGTAACAGTGAGTTTTAGAGCTCATTTAGGACAGCAAGTTTGTAGGAAGATGTTGTATATGTGGCAAAGGTTTTAAAAAAGCAGGATTGCTGTATGTGCATATTTCTTGTCCATTGTCCAAAATATGCAGTTGGGGTTGAATGAAAATTTTAAAAATATGTTAGTGAATCTTCGGCCTGCACTCTTTTGAGTGGTATATCCACAGAAGTTGTGTCATGTTTTGTAAACCCCTGTACAGGAGCCCAGTACATTATTCCAGTGACTGGCTTCTTCTGCAAGGTCTGCTCCAAGTTTTTCAACACCAGGCGGCTTGCCTACGATATGCACTGCAAGAGCAACAAACACATCAACAAGTCTTTTGTGAGTATCGTTGCTGCTGTTAAAGGAAACCAAAACCCAAAGAGAAATGTGGATTGAATGAAAGCAGCAACATTAGTAGAACACATCAGTGAAAGTTTGAGGAAAATCGGACGATCGATGCAAAAGTTATGAAATTTTAAAGTTTTGGCGTTGGAACCGCTGGATGAGAAGACTACTAGAGATTATGACGTATGTGTGGACAACAATATAAAGAAAATATAATGGGAATTCCTCAAAAATTCATTTTTCATGAAAATTACACATTCCATCAACTTGATACTGACATATGTTAAGGGTAGCAATTACTCCCCCTGCTTTCTGAAAGCAGTCAGTCAAGTGCTCTTTCATTATGCTAGAAAAGTGAATTTTTGTGGAATTCCCTTTATATTTTCTTTATATTGTTGTCCACACATACGTCATAATCTCTAGTAGTCTCCTCATCCAGCGGTTCCAACACCAAACCTTTAAAAATTTTTAACTTTTGCATCTATTGTCCGATTTTCCTCAAACTTTCACTGATGTGTTCTACTGATGATGCTGCTTTCACTCAATCTACATTTCTCTTTGGGTTTTGGTTCCCTTTAATGTGGCCCTCTTTGTCACTTCACAAGTTTTTCACTAGCTTACCCACAAAGATACACTTACGCAATATCTGTTTGTTTAAGGCAAATTATGATGAATGATAACATTTTCATGGAAAATCACTTGAGTATTAAAATTAATCCTCGTATACATATAATGGAGAGGTAAGAGTATGTTCGTAGAGATGTGGTGCATGTGAGGGTGTTTACAGCAACAAGTACAACATTGGGAATACCCTAGAGTGTACCACATCTCAGCTGAACATATCCGGGCAATTACCCTCAAAGGGCAATTACCCCCTGGCTAAAAACTGGTACGCGGTAAGGTTAGAGTAAAGATTAGGGTTAGGGTTAGGTGTAGTGTTAGGAGTTTGGGTTAGGGTTAGGGTTAGGATTAGGGCCAGGGGAAGGGTCCGGGGTGCTTGCCCAGGGGGTAATTGCCCTAGACCTCAAATGAAACAGACATGCCCTTTTTCATAAAATGGGTCTGTGAACTCCCCCAACCCCTCCCCTACTAAAACAGCTTTGTATTGCAATGTCGTGCAAAGATGTGTAAATCAAAGCGATTATCTTTGTTCGTGCCCCGTGCGCAGCAGGCAGTAATCTGCCACAGAATGAAACTCAATGCAGTTATACTTCATTGCATGTACTTTTTGCACTCCCATATGTGCGAGCAAAATGGTGAATGATTATGATAATGAATAACACTTTACAGCTTAATACTGATGTTTCTAAGCGCATTAATCCGGAAAAACAAACAAACAGACAAACAAACCTGCAACTTGTGACCAACTTCAGCAGTACTGTGTGGCTTCATTGTTGAAACTATTTTAGGAAATAGCAATAATGAATTTGTGTGAATGCTACTAACTTACTGGGAAAATGCTTTGTGTAAATATTTTGTGTCAAAACCAGTGGAAGGATGTGAGGATCAAATATTGTTACCTTGTCTAAATTGTGTGTTATCCTGACTGGTATTGCCAGTTCATGATGATATTCTATAATTCTTATAACTATCATCTGCTTATCTCTGATATTCATGTTGATATGTTCCTTGTTTTTCCTGTGTGAGTTTGTCCTGTGATCCATGGCAACCTTATAGTGCAATTACATGTCCGCTCATATGATCATGATTACAACAACTAGATAGTAGTGGGAATTCACCATTGTAGAACTTGGCTCCCCCCCCCCCCCCAACCCCAATTATAAATAAAGATCTGTGCGAAGGTAGGGTCTAGACACCCCAGAAGCCTGTAAAAGCAATATTTTGACATTAACATTTCTATCTCAATTATGCTTATTAGTCTGTGGCTAGATACATTTTTTTTTCATGTGTGTAAGTTGAGTCATGTACCTTCCATGTCTGTACACGTGAGCACTCATTTTCAACCAATTCCTCTTTGCCGTAAAAAAAAAAAAAATCATATCATTTGAAAATGTTCAGAATGAAGTCAAACCAGTTTCTTATGAAATGAAAGGGCATGGCAAATGTATGCTGAAAATTTGAATCCAACTTTGTAAAGAGTAATGAGTAATTAGTTGGCGACATAAATACAATGTTTTGTCTGTCTCTCTCTATAGACGCGGTTGAAGCATGACTCTTTGCTGCAGCAGCACCAAGCATCAAAGGCAGCCAAAGGAAATAAAGGTAATTTTTTTTTTTTACTATACATAGAACCAAACTTGCCCTTGTCATCTGCTGATATTGAAGAAGATTGGTATCTGGAAGATGTATTTGAGTTTTGTTATTTGTTTCATAGTATTTAATGACTCATTGTTTGTTTTTTTTAACTAACGAGAGGTAACATTGCAGGTTCATATGATAATTTGATAACAGAAAAGTCTTGTGCAACTTACAGTTCGGTCTTCAAAAATATGAAAATGGGAGCCACAATTCATTAAAAAATATGCAAGTTAATGATCATTTAAGAAGGGATAACAAAACAGAAATCAGAATTGATGCAGACTTGTATGTTGTGTATATTTCTTTGGAAGCTGCATCCTATTTTATGAGTGGAAAGGGTGAGTCGCATGTTCCTTGCCGTTTCATTTATGCTGATATTCACTGCCTTTTTTTTTGTGTCTATTTTATGTAGGTTTGCTCGTTAAAGTCTTTAATGACTCGAGCACTAAGAGAGAAGTGTCTACAGAGGCTTCTCACAGCCAGCCGCTGTTACAGGGAGCACTTCCTCTGCAACCAGGAGCGCTTGTAGAAAGTTTGCAAGTGCCGCAGCTGCCAGGAATGCCTGACGAGCAGCAGCTGCGTGCGGTGCTGCTCCCCGACCGACCTCGGGACAAGCGACTGACGGAGGAGCTGCTAAAGGAGCAGATTCAGCACGCCACAAACCCACAGGCAGAGCTCCTTGCAGAGCAGGAGGCTGCAGTGGAAGAAGAGAGGCGGCGGCAGGAGAAGGAGCGCATGGAGAGAGAACTCCAAGATAAGCTGGAAAAGGAACGGGAGAAGGCCGCGAAAATCAAGGAGATGGAAATGCTGGAGGCACGGATGAAGGAGGAGCAGCGAAAGATTGACCGCCTAAAGAAGGAAGAGATGCAGTTGGTCCAAGCCGAGAAGGAGAAGAAGGAGCAAGAGCGGGAGAGGGAGAAGATCAAGCAGGAGCTCCTCAGGGCTGAGGAGGAACGGCTGAAGAAAGAGCAGATCCTCAAGGAGCAGCTGAGGGCCGAGGAGGAGATGATGCGACAACAGATGCTGGAGATGCAGCGGGAGGAGGAGAAACTCTTCCTGGTGGGCAAGCGCCTCCAGGATGAGATGCTGAAGGAGAAGCAGATGCAGGCAGAGCTTGAGAGGCATGCAGCAGAGGAGGAGGAAAGAGCCTATTTCTCCAGACGTTACAGGGAAGGAGAGGTTTATCCAGAGGTCATGGATGGACCGCCCTTGGACAGTCGCTCCAACAACAGGGAAGACACTGGCCATAACAGGAGTTATTTCTCGAAAACTAGTGGGGCTGCTCGGAGGAGAGCCAAGGCTTACAAGGAGGGTTTGCCTCCCAGAGCAGACACCAGGATGCCACCAGAACAAGAGGACCTTGACATGGGATGGACTAATGACCGGCCACGCAGAAGGCGTGGTAGGAGGCGTGGCAATCGCAGATCGGAAGATGCACATGACAGAGAGATGCCTGAGAGTTGCCCGGGTGAATGGCCTCCACCTTTCCAGTCCAGATCTCCTCCACCTTTTGAGTCAAGGTCAGACATATCGGTGTCTCCTCCACCGAGATCAAATTTTCCGGCAAGGAAATCGCCCGATAGGCATTTACCAGCAAGGAAACCTTCATCAAGGAAATCCCCCGTGCGTAGAGGTCCAGAAAGAAGATCTCCGGGAAGATTTTCTTCCATGCGGCAATCTCATGGAAGTCCTTCTCCGGCGAGAGGTTCGCATGGAAGTGCTTCTCCTCCAAGAAGATCGCTCGGAGGTGCTTCTCCTGGACGAATTCCCACAGGTCGATCGTCAAGAGAGAGTTCTCGGGTGCAGAGATCCCCGCCTAAGGCACCACCTGCAAAGAGCCATGCTACTATTCCTCCATCAGGGGTTCTCAGCGATCGGGAATCCCTTGAGGGGGACATCAGTGACGACGAGTTACTCGACTTCGGGGAAGATTTTAGTGTTGTGGATGAAGTGTCTGGGTGACAAGGTTATGTCAAAACAAAGGCTATCATCACAGTTGGTTGTCATGAATCTTTTGCTCAGGGGAACCTGGTATGCCACATATATATACTCTATCGGTTTTACAGAATTTCGGTTTAAGTGGGTCAAAATGGTTAAATCTGCTTCCTGTAGGTCGCCTTTTCCCCCCAAAGAACATGGCATGCTTTCTTTCCAAAACTCTCTCATTCCAGTTCGAACATTTTGCGGCAGATATACATCAGGTTATTGAATTTCCAGATTGCACCTGTGCAAAAAATGTCTGAAAGGAAGACATAATGTACAAAGTGTGTTATGGTGGTCTGTTTTACATTTCGTAACGATTTCTTGATTAAATTTGCTATTTTGTAGATAGATTACATTCTAGTATCAATGTACAACAGGGAATAATATTTTACTTCTCAAATTTTGATTAGCAGTTTTGATCAATGGGAAAATACTTTTAACAAAGTTCTGTACAGTCCTACGAAAAAAAAATAACAGACAAAAAAAAAACCTGCTACACACAAGAAATTTTATTTGGCAGTCATATCAAAAATGCATAGCAAATTGAGATGCGATATGAGGAAAATTATTCCGTATACAATGTAGTTGACATTTCCTTGAGTGACTTATTTCACTCCAGTTACTTCCACATTATGCATCTCGCGTTTTCAATTTGGAATTGTTGCAGTAATTGTGTGCTATCCCTTTGAAAAGAGATGGCGGTATAGTGTGTTGCTTTTATGATATTGATAGAATCATATGTTTGATTATGCATTGACGTTAACTTCATTACTTCTCGCAAGCTAGATCACAATTTGCAACTTGGTAGTGCACTTTCAGATATATAGCAAAAGAAAAGGAATGCTACTTATGCCTAATACAGTATGTTTCTTTTTCATGATTTTCTTGAGTTGGGTGCTATTTCCGAATTCAAAAACACACAGAAAAGTCAACTCTCACCCTGACATGAATGTGACGTGCACGCAAACATTTCTCCATTCAGTACTGTACTCATAATCGTGAATTTAACCACTTACAAAATTGTTTGGAAGTTCCGATTCACAAAAAAATTAGACTTGCTAAAAACATGGCGTATACAGTACTTCATGAAATGAGCAGCACATTGTATTTGTGGATTTAGCCGATGAAGTTTGCTTTTATTCAACCTTTTTTTTCAATGCCAAATAAGTGGTAATAATTTGTTATGTGATCTAGGAATATGCTGCAGATTTTATTTCTTGATCTTTGCCAGTTATGCTGTCATTAAGTTGTAGTTCAGCCATTTTGCTGCCTCATTCTGTTATGCAGACCACAGGCAATTTTTATCTTGTATCACACAGGTCCTGTGAAATGTGAAGAGTATAATTTCGAAGACTCAGTATCGTGAAGGAGATGTTTTGCAGCAACACAGTTTTATTCAAGCCCACACTTTTTATGTGATTCTCATATTTCCTAGTGTATAACATGAATGGAATGATGCATCTCCAACACCATATGTTTTGACAGGTTCACATAGAGAATGTGGTAATGACTTTTGCTCTTTCCCAAACCGTAGACAACTTTCAGTGATGCTGTTCAGATTAACGTCAAGGAGCATGTGGAAGGTTGCTCTTCCCAGTTCCCCGATTTCACTTGTCAAATGCCACTTTTGATCGTAATTTTGAAACTTTGTTCATTACAGCCATCTGTCTGTGCTGTACCCAAGGGAGGTTTGTGAATTGTACTGTGTTTATAAAGCTGTATACATGAGCAATGAAGTAAAATTGATCATGTTGAGAGATACATGTATTGCACAATTGGTCACATCTTGGTAGCCTACACTCAAGATATGTCTGTAAATACTGTATGTCTGTCTGTATTTTTGTTATGTAGAAGCAGTTGTTCAGAGATCTGTGACGTTGTGTACTCATTTGTCATCATCAGACTCATCCTATTATTCAAGATTTAACCCATTCTGTGCCAGGAACTTTGGACATTGTATACAATGCAGTTCGAGTTGAGTTTTCTGTATACCAATTGGCACTCAAAGGACATAAGGGTTAAAGTAAACCATGTATATGAAGCCTCCCAGAGGATACTCACTATTAGAAGCTTGTGCCAATACAATATTTCCTTACATTTTGTTAACTATTTTTTTTTCTTCTGTATGTAATACAGTCCTGAAGCAGTGTCTGTGTGAAGAGTCTTGACAAACTCCTAAAAACTCTGTTATCATGAAGATTGCACGTAGTGAGTGCGCCCTCACAAGTCAGAGTTGTGCAGAAGATGGCATTACTAAGCAGTGAAGGTCCTTACCAATCGCTGGCAATTTCATGTTGATGTACACTGTAGTTTCTCATTACTGCCCCATTTGCTGTTTTGTTTGTTTGTTTGTTCATTTGTTTTTAAAGAAGAGACATCAAGATCGGAATCTCTTGTACGACATATTTTATATTGTATGATTGCTACTGTATACCCCTCTTGACTTGGATCTGAAACAGTATAAATGTAGCCCAAAAAAAATTGTCAGAAAATTTTTGGTGTGTTTTTCCCCTTGTGTTTTGGAGGATACACCCTAAAGAGAGGCATTTCTTACATATTCATATACAATGTATATAATATGATATACATGTACATGGACATATCAATCTATGTTTCCGTCTATATAGATATATAGATAAATGGAGAGATAGATAGATAGATAGATATAGATATAGATATATAAATGTATTGACATGTGTGTGTGTGTGTTTGTGTGTGTGTGTGTGTGTATTAGTAAATACAGAACAGTGTGTATAGGCATTGTCAAATAAGCTTCAAATCCTGAATGTCTTGTGCTCCATCCACCCAGCAGACACATATAATTTCCTACATGTATATTGCACAGGCAAGTAAGTATTTTCAGACTGTGTGCTTGATATCATGTTTTGCCCACCCTTGCTGCAAAAGGTCACATTACACATGTGAAGAGTTCAATCCAAAAAATTGCATAAGTGCCATTTCTAAACATTTTAAGTACATGTGTAAGTCCAGCATCACATAGAGCAATACAAAATTTTCAGCCATGCCTCACATGTTACATAACAAGAAATATGATTGAAAATATGATTTAGAATATCCCATATTTTCTATCTATATTTCTTGATTTTAACAGCTTTAATCATGAATTGAAAATATCAAAAATTAACAAGAATGGGGTTTCCTATATAGTTTTGCAGTCAAATTCTTTATGTACATGTATATATATTGCCAAGAAAAGGACATGACTGTGAACTCGACATACACACTTGACAGTAGCAGCTGCCGCAGTGTGCTACAACCAGGCACTCTCACATTGCACCGTACCGACCTCCACAATGATGTAAATAAAGTTGCACATTATAGTGAACATACAAGTGCAGGGACAGATCCAGGAATTCCATCAAGGGGAGGTGCCTTTGCAGAATTAGAGGGGGGCACACGCATCCCCCCTTTTTTTTTTCTTTTTATTTCTTTTGTTTTAACCAAAATTAAAGAGGGGTGGGCCCCCTCTGGATCCGCCATTGCAAGTGCGTACATGAGCGACCCCATAACGGCATTTTTGTACGTCTTGATCAATGTTTCATGACACTTCCTCCTGACACTGTCAATGATACCTCGAGCTGTACCATGTAGCTAGCCAAGAACAAACACACAAACCAAAAACAAATAATATCTTGATGACCGATTAACACGAGAGGAAGGTAAAATGTCTGCACATTTTATCTACAAAGAATCAACGGAGAGAGACTTGCAAGACCGGTTTCGTATGCTGTAAATATGCAAGGATGGATGACATACACACACACATGCACACACAAAAGTAAATTCAATGAATAACCCAATTTCAACTGGAGCCATGACATAGCCAAGGAAACGAAAACATGCATCAAAACTTAAAATCATATGGAATTGTGGAACATGGGGAAAAATTATCAAAAAAGTTACATCAGATGGACAGAGTACACTGAATTACGGTAAAACGTGCATTTGTAATTGACTTATTAGTGTGAAACAAAATTCAATGGTAAAGATTATTACAATGATGCTAGCAATAACATTGAATGATGATCTTTTCACGTGTAGGGCAATTAAATATGTACGCGTAACATCATTTTGCCGTCTCTGCATGATGACTTTGAACTCGAAAGGATGAAAAGCAATAAATACAAATACAAAAATACAAATATGGTCATACATTATTATACAGGTAATGCTGCGTTTGCTTGTTTGCAGCATAGTCTGTTTGCAACTACGATCTTAGTCCATTTTCATTGTATCCTGTTCACCTTGGCTTTAAAGTAGACTTCCGGATGATTTTCAGACTTGTACACGCATTTGAACATATATATTGGTTATCCTGGGTATTGGTTATGCTGGGTACAAAGTTTCTAGTGATTGGGACAAGGGATAAGAATGTTTGTAAAATTCACAATAGGATGTAAATTCATAACATGATTTTGGTTTCTCTGCTCAAGGACCACAATAAATTCCACAAAATCTATATAAGGCACTGTCGATCTATGTAATACATGATGTAAAACTATATGAATCGTCTGTAATGTCTCTTTAATCTGTAACTTACAGGCAAGCACACAGAATAGCGATCTACAGTGCGTATTAAAAAAAGAAAAGTAATAGGCCCTACAGTGCGTATCAAAAAAAAAAAGTAATCCAAATTTGGAGGGCTACTATTTCATTATTGTTACCAATGGAGAGCGTAATATTGGTTGTTAGAAATAGGCAACTCTTCCTCTTTCCATTAATATCTAATTATATCAACAAATTGATTGGTTGATTGATTTGAATCTATATCCACTTTGAGTTCCCAAACGTATGAAACTATAGCGTAACTAAGTTACGCTGATTATTTGAACTATTACTATGATGTAATACGTTGTCAATTTTTTGGTACAAAAATAATTGAAACAATAATACATGCAGGGCCTACTTATATAACATCACTTGCAACACTTGGTGTCAAAAGAACCAAATTGGCCGAAACTAAATCAAAAGCACGGCTTGTATTACTTAGTCCCCCGAAAAATAAAATAATGATAAAAAAATAGAAAAAAAAATCGAATGTCATCATTATGAGACACATATGAAAATAAACAGAATATAATTGGAATGGCAGAACCACAACAATAACTAAAACTGAAGCTCCGCAATTAAGAGAGAGTGAGAGATAAGAGGGGAGGATATGAAGTAGAGGGAATAGATGAAATAAGGCGAGATGAGAGGAGAAATTAGAAGAGATGGAGAGAGGAGAGAATATCTATAGCAGGAGGATTTATCAATTTAAACAGAATATCTTGTTTATAATGTTAGTTTATTCCTAAATTGCTTCTTAAAATGACTCAACGTAGATATTTCTTTTAAACTTGTGTCCAATGAATGCCAGAGTTTAGGACTTGTGAATGTCAACATTGTGTTAGCAGATAATGTTCTATTCAAAGGTAAATGCAGTGAGTTAGACTGTCTTGTTGGGTAACTATTCATCAGATAATATTTTCGGAAGTTCATTATAATTAGATATATGCATAAACTATCCTAATTGAAAATCATATAAATCATGAATGTTTAGAACCTTATTATCTTTTAAGCAAGGGATTGGTGTGTGAACTTGATAAAAGTTGGTACAATGTGTATATCAAATAATACGAAGAACCTTCTTTTGTAATAAATAGATTATATCAATCAGTCATGTCATGCATGACTGAGTACATTAACTACATGACAAATTGCACTTTTTCCAAGTTTGAGTGCTATCGCAAAGGAACAATGAAAATCTCCATGAATGGATGAGATCTGTCAGTGAAAGCGGTCAAATTAAGAGGCTAGCTAGCACAACTTCGAGTTTGTGATTCAAGGGTTTCTTCTAACCTTTTATGGTCCATAACCTTCAACGTGGCCACGTTGTCGATAACTTGGTCACTCAAACAAATACTTAACCCATTATCCATTTTACTCTTTTCATATCCAAGACATAATACAGTAATACATGTCGCTGCGAACTATTATGTGTTGAATATGAATAGGAAAAATGAAGTGTGTTGGTTGACCTTTGTGGGAGTGACCAAGTTATCGACAGGTAACCATGTGAAAGGTTATGGACAATAAAATGTTAGAAGAAACCCTATAAGCACAAACCATAGACCAAGTAGACACAAACCTGCAGTCGTGCAAGCTCGCCTATATATTTTGTCGCTTTCATTAACAGATCTTATCCATTCAGTGAGACATTCATTGTTCCTTCATGTGACACTAAAACGTGGAAAAAGTGCGATTTGTCATTGTTGTCTTTAAAGTTCATGTGCTCAGTCATGCATGACATTTGTCAACATTATTAGGTATAAACTAAAAGAGGAAGAGTTCTTCTTTCCTCATAATTAACATTGTGCTCTCCATAGCTGACAATGAGTAGCCCTCCGAAGTTGGATTACTTTTTTATATATACGCACTGTAGTTATGGAAGGTCAAAGTTCGCCATGTTTTGAGGAAATGTTGATAGCGATAGATGGTAAATCGACCAGAACATCGCACGTTCTGACAGTTTTGTGTGCAGAAAGACATGATTTGACATCATCACCGGCTAAATTGATCTTTCTTTCTTTTTTTTTCAATTCAAAGTTCGATTTTGATGAATCCTGTACAATGTTGCTGTTTTAATTTCACTCTTTATAACACAATTTAACTTTAACATTGTAGAATTAAACCTTCGTGGTCCATTACACGTACATCCCAACATACAGGTCTGATATCTATTGAGCCGTAATGTTCTCAACACAGTGCTTATATTATATAGTGTTCATCATGCTCATTGGTTGGCGACTCCTTTATACTGACATGCTGATGGAAAAAAAAATGTATTTATCTTGGAAACGTTGATGATTTGTTTATATTATAGTACTTTTTTGAGTCTCAAATTTGTACTGGAAGCGAAACCGAAATCCCGTGTCATATTTCTGGCATTTAGAATTAACACAGTCAGTAAACTGTATGTATCTGGTTTTACTGCGAAAGAAGATTAATTAGAGCATTACTTTGGTAAATATACTCCGCAACGCAGACGTGAGACATGTCTTTTCAGGGAGGGAAAACCAGTAGTTTTACCTTGTACACAGCCATTGCGCAATGTTTTCTACCAACAGGTTGATATAGTTTTATACCTCAATTACGAATTGTCCATTCATGGGAATGATTTGCTTAGGGGTCCTAACCGTACACTATTTTGCGCTTTGTTCACGATAAGGCCCGACGGGGGAAAAAAAAAAGAGAAAGAAAGAAAAAAAGCGCGCCCCAGTGACACGGCACATGCCCGCCCGCCCTCTCCCCTCATCCAACCCACCAATCCCATGAACGGGAAATCCCCCGACGAGCATCGATCAGTACTGTGCTCATCTTGGCAAACGGGAATTGCTAGTCTTATTGCAGAAGACTATTTCTTACAGAGTGCGATGTTACAATGTCATATTTGTGCAGTGTAAACATTTGCTTCGTGAAAAACTACAGTCGATGTGTGTACTGTGACTAGATATTTGACGAAAATTTTATCCTTCTAATAACTGATCTATCATAATCATTAATGTAGTACTGAGCGTGCGGTAATTTCTGCAATGTGCGCCGCTGGGAAAGAAGAGACTAACTTAAATGTATTGACACTCAACGCCACCTCCCGCAGGTGACGTCAGCACTAGTCCACATTACAAGCGTGAAAACATCGAAAGCGGAAGTTTGGCAGAGACTTGTTAACAACAAGATATTAAGTTTTCTACACTGTTTGCTTTTCCACTCCCTCGATGCCCAATGTCTATGAATTCTTTTCCTTCACGGCAGACGAACAGATCTCGGCCGACGTCGCTGAGCAGCACAAACTACAGTAACAGATTAGGTCACCACAGGGGTACGCCATCAAGAAGCGGAATCGTTCCAGAGTCACACACACGTCAGCGGCACAGGTTGCAGGAACCAACACCGAGAATGTCCCCGGGCATAGCCCAGCTTGGGCCCGATGAGCGGCAGCGAGTGTACGAAGAGGTCAGTCTGTAGGGGTGTAGAAGCATGCAGATATATAGCCCGACCAGACGCTGTTACGCTATGCGACGTACCATGTACAGCGACTGGGCTGTGTATAGTTAGCAGATATACTGCCATCATGTACACGTACATCTTTCTGTTGTACTATCACAGAGTAGAGACGAAGGATTTAACTTCACGGGCCATAGCTTATTGATTCATGTAAATATCTACGGTGTGTGTTCTTTCATAGGCATTCATATTTGCATTTAATGTCATTCGATTGTGGGGATCTTTGTACTTTAGCAACTCTGATTAAACTGGAATGCAATGAGATAAGAGCGCTGTGATAGTAAATGCAATCAGAATCACAGCCCCGCACACACACTAGCCATCACGGGTCGATCATCTTTGTACATGTACAATGTTATATTCTTGTACAATCTTGGACAATGTGATCGAGTGTTCTCCCACCGATCTCACATAATAGTGCCTTCGCGTGTAATGTCTGCATGTCCTCTGCTCATGATTACGGACGTGTTACGTAGCAGGCGATGTAATACAGGAAAACCCCCGAATAAGTACGTCTGCTGCTTTCTGCTGCTACTATTTAGGTCTACTACTACTGCTGCTACTACTACTACTACTACTACTACTATTACTACTACTACTACTACTACTACTACAACTACTACAACTACTACTACAGTATTACTACTACTATACTACTACTGCATGTACTACTATACTATACACTACCAATAAACAAACTATCGACATCAGTGCCGCTGATGTTCGGTTCTGACGTTGCTATTAATTATAAAGAGTTTGTTTGCAAAAACCGATAAGTCCATATTTGCCAAATGGAGATATTTGCAATTAAAGGTCAAGAAAAACAAAAAGAATAATAAGAAAATTTTTGCTTCTTTTGACCATAACTTCAAAAATGTACCTTTATATGTAGTGAAGAATATATCATTTTAAAGGTACTATTTTGTACTTTATGACAGAGACCGTACTTCAAAATCTTCAAAAATGGACTTATCGGTTTTTGCGAACAAACTCTTCATATGTTCCCACGCATAAATAATGTCATATACAATAATATAATCATTATACCAACGTATTTTCAAACTGGTGGAGTAGGCAGTATTGGATAATAGTGACCCGGGGTGTCTAACTCGGAAAAAAGAGTTCCATATTTGAATGGCCTCCATTTTCGTTTCCCATGTTTGCACGAACATAATAGTATAGGCCCAACTCTTGCAGGTCTTTACCCCTATCAATATACCGTGCACTGTACGTGTGAAAGGGTTAACAAATAAACGCATTGTATTATTTGCGATATTATACCACGGAGCTTCGTGTTGTAGCTCCATGGTTATACATATTCCCCTCCCTCAGCTAATCGGGAGTATGACATAGGGCCTACACTTTAATCACGAATTCTTTTCCACTGATCATTGTTTTGATTAAAGGGATCGTATAGTTTTGGTTGAGACCTAATTTCAGATTTCTAACATTTTTTGTACTTTTATGTGATGAAAATTGGTTTTGAAATGGCGGAGATATCCAAAACAGAGCGATTCTAATAAGTGTGGGACCCACACTTTATTACGATTGCTTTGTTTTACTTTGTTTTTGGATGTTTCAGTCATTCCAAACCCGATTTTCATCAAATAAACTTTGAATTCCTCTGAATGGTATGCTCTGTACTATTTCATAAGTGTCTTCTTGGTATCGCGCAAAAAGTTAAAAGCCCAATCCTCATCTCCACCAATACTGCTGTCAAAGGTTCACTTATACTCTTGATTGTTTCATTTTAGAGCGAGGATGAAAATATTGTCGGGGTATCAACCGCCCGTCAAATTTTGCAATTATGCATGTGTGTATACTGGGAGGGGGTGGCAAGTGATGGGATATAAGTTCCATTTGGGACACATAGCTTTCTCCCTTGATCATTTTATAATACAACATAACTTCAACAACTTCCGGAATGAAGTGCAGATGATATTTTTACATCCTTTCACAGTTCGGGCCACGGACTGGCGTAAAAGTCATCGTCTTCTTCTTTCCGTCATCTTTCAGTGCTTGCCCTTTTCTTCCCACTCAAATGCAGGACTTTTAAGTCAGTTGATGGCGTGTGTATGTGCGATTTTGTTTGTCTGTCCTTATTTGGGGATATCCATGTGCCTGTATGAGTTGGATATATACATAATATATTGTACATATATGTATATTCTCAAATATTCAGGTATATGCATGTAGGCCCTAGATTTGTTCGCTAGTTTTAGAGGTAATACTAATTATGATAAGGGAATGCAAGTGATGTAAAGCTATATTCATCTACAACATAATTGAATTGGATTTCTTAAGTCTGTTGAATTCAGGTAATCGTTTAGATTTTTAGTAGAAAAAAAATTAGTAACGGTCTTTCAAGTGAAAGTAAAATTTAATGATGTTTATAACTTAATCCCAGGAATATGAAAACGCCCAACATTGCTAAAATATAACAAAAGATTCATGTCCAAAGCTTCGACACCAAGCTGCTAATCTTTCATCAGAAAACACAAGTTTATTTTGATATGAGATTATTATGAAGAATGAATATTATTTTGTAAGTGACTTGGAAGTGTCATATTCTATTAAGATCAGGGATACATGTTCATAATAATTTGATTACATAAGGAAACATATAGGCTCTAAATGTAAATAATGAACCGGAAAGATTTATTTTTTGGATCATGATTTTTTATAGAAATGTAAGGGCCTAAGTGGTGTAGCGGAAGAGGACACGAAACTGCAAAAACAGAAACAAAAATAAATGGGTTCAGGTTGCATCCGCGGAAATGGAGGGAAGGGCGATGAAAACGTTAGAGAGCAGTGTGTGACAGGAAGTCCACTCCTCTTGTTTTTGTTTTTGTTTTGCCGGTTCCGTTAGTAGGGCGCTGGCAGTTGTTAGTTCTCACATCCACAGTTTCGCAACCTCCGCACGTAAACATAAATTGCGAGAATGTCCAAGGGAATCGATTTTTTTTTCAAAGTTTAATGTTATCACTTACGTAAGTTATGAGTTATCAATTTACAAAGCAGCTAGCGCGCATCTATTAACTCAGTCCTAGTTTATTTTGTACTTAGTACAACGTGCGTGCGTATTGAGCAGGTGTGTATGAGCTCCGGAATGAATACGCGAAAACCCATTACAGCCGTGCGCGCCGTACAAGTGCGGACATGTTAATTTCCAGTGCGGAAGTGCACACAGTCTCATTGCGTATTACATGTCATATGACAGGTATGAAGTACACTGCAACACGGTAACAATAGTAACACACAATAGTACATACCAAGGTTACATACATAAGGTTGAGGTGTGAAATCGTCAAGTTTCGCTAATTTTCTCAATCTCTACAGTTTTATAGGCGTATTTAGTTACAGCTGTTGTGTCAGAGATATGTATATCTTTACATAATATTTTAGTCTGTACTCGGTAATTTCTGAACTTCTTGTCGTTATGTATACTTGGCAAGAAAATATGTAAAGTATTAAACACGTATATACACGTTTCTGCCATGCAGTCTACTGAATTTCATTGTGAATGAGACTTGATTTAAGAATATCTCGTGCATGTGCTCACTGTCCTGTTTTCAGGCTATAGTGGTTTTTATCTGTACAAGCTCTACTTCTGCATCCAATCATGTGTCTAGCATGTACATGTGTACTAGATACTCAATACTGTCATGTAATGATATATCTCCTTGAACGATGTAAACGTTGTATATTTATAATTTTTATCGTGGTAGTGATTCTGATCATAGTGATAATGGCTAGTATTATTATTGTTGTTATTATTGTTATAATTGTTATTATTATCGTTGTTTTGTGAAAGTTAGGAATGATAATAATTATAAAGATGACAACCACCCCATATTCAATTAAAGTAATATTATACAGAGTATGATGGAAGAAAAGGGAAAAAGTATTGATGGAGATGATAATCAGAATATTATCAGATTCGTTGTATCAGTTTTTCCATTTTTTAATCTTCTTTATATCTCCACAGGTTCTGGAGGCGAATCGACCATTCCTTTGTAAACATCTCGATCCTGGTCGCCATTTTTCATACCTCAGAAGTAAGCGCCACTTCGACCTCAGAACCGTGGAACTCATCAAGCATAATGTGACGTCAGAAGACAAAGTAAACTGGTGAGAACAAGACTGTGGTGTTTGGATTGGTTGGTTTCACCCGTAGGCATGAAATAAATAAACCATTAGTGACGTTTTGTATAACACGATCTGTGATTGGTTGAATTTGGGAATCACATGATGACATCATCGATGTCACAGTGTAACAGTCATGCATGCACTGTGACATAAACTATGTTTTGTAGTGAATTGTTGTAGACTTGAGTTTCATGAACTTGATTGTTTTAGGTCTTCGTAACTGCTAACATCAACAAGCAATGTTCAAAAAGTAACACGGCATCGACGACTTGTAGTCCCCTCCGAAGGATTTGGCAATGAGGATAAAGTGAAGTAGACCTACCTTGTTTAGGGCGTAGAACGCTGCTACCAATAAGGGCTTCGAACCAGGGACCTGGGAGTTTATTTTCTGTAGTTTCTAGATGCATAATTTGCCACCATGCAATCTTTTTCTTCTTTTTTTTTTGGGGGGGGGGGGACGGGGAACTGGGATAAGTAGGCATTTCGTCTTCCTGTAAAAAGTCTTCTTCCTTTTTTTTTAAACCAGAGCATTAGAGATGATAGCTCTTTTTAATGCTATAAGTCTTTTTTTCCCCTCGGAGAGAAATTGTTGTGTAGTAAATGAAAAGGGAGAATCACGTGCAGTGCACGATACAATGTCTCATTTAATATCACCAATTTGCTAGTTTATTTATGTCTTGCACCGCTTTGTTTGAATAAAATTATTATGATGGGAAAACAGGGAAATGTTTATGCCTACAAAACATCACTTCGGCTTGCAAGGATGCGAGGCCATTTTATAGAATGAAATGGTATAATTTCCGTGGACCGGTGTATCATGGATCGGAAGGATATATGAGAGAGGCATTTCCACGAAATTACTATTTTTGGCGGTCAGTGTTTAGCTGACGAAACCATGTCATGGTCCTTGACGGAGATTTTGATTTTCGGTTCCGTTACAGGCTTTATATATCCACATGTGAGTAAGCATATAATGTCTTCAGAGAGCCGTAGATTACGTTGTATATCTATCCACACAAGCATTATGTGTGTCTAGAGAACCGACGTTTGCGTTGTATAACGGCGTAGAGTTATGTAGTGTGCAAGGAAATGAGTCAACCCTCTTATTTCGCATTTCATTTCTGGACGTGACATCAATTTCGTTCTTCCCGTTATTCAACCCCAAAACATTGTTTTGTTTGAGAAATATTAGCCTTTTGTCTTCCCATGAAAAGCTAGAGTTTGCAGCCATTCAAGTGCGAAGAATTTGTCCAATAGACTGTATCACGTTTTTCTAGATTCATTCTAGATTCAAATTAAGACGATGATTAAAAAGTTTGAGATCAATGATACATTAGAGTTTCAACATGTTCAAATGCCGACACAATATTGCAGTGTATAATAAGGAACCTTCCAATGCGTCAGTTGCGGCGAACTGCTTTAATCTATTGATAATAGAGTACAGTATATGTATTTGTTTTACAGTGAAAAGATTCCTTTTTATATTTAATACTATTTAAAGTGTGTGTGTGTGGGGGGGGGGGTAGTCTTTTCCTCGTCGCCATTTGGGAAAGGCAAACAACTTTAAATGGCGACATCATTTTAAGTGAAAAATCGGAAAATTACTGTAAGGTCACTTCTCGGAACTCGCTAGAAGTCGCTTTGTTCAGGGCGAGAAGGCAATAAGGCATATCACGTTATTACCCGCCTACTAGTATATGAATACCATATTGTCAGATTTGAAACACAACGGCGCATTTGGCCATTTGGCGAGGATTTAATGAGATTCCTTTCTGCTTTCCCGCCCTTGATAAGCGCCAAGGCTATCAGGGAAGCGGGAATGTCGCCTTCAAGCCTTGTCATCCTATATAAAGAATATTATTATCAAAGTGCGTACAATGGACGAGATTTAACAAGTTGCTTCTCGCCACTCGCCTCAGTTTCCGTACTTTCGATTCAAACCGCCATGTGGACCATAGTGTATCTTTGTTGAATGCGTACGCCGTGCATGAATGCATCATGAGTCACGTTGTACATTCCCGTGTTTTGTGTTTTATACGCATGCGCAGGACGGGATCTTTTTTTCGTTCCTTTCTTTGAAAAGAAAGAAAAAATGTTTTCTCTTGCTTTTTGATATAAAGTTTTATAGATCAGCTGATGATCAAAGGCCCGGATGCTGTGGCGGCCTTCCTAGACTCATTGCTGCAGAATCGCGTGGAACAGTTCGTGTTCAGTAGACTCGCCGACGCATGCCAGACATTCCCGCTTGAACGTGAGTAATTGAGAAATTTAAAAAAAGGGAGAACAAGAAGTAGGGGCCTATTTGAATATATATGACTGCAATCTCCTGTATATATCACACTCAGCAAAAACGGAAGAAAGTTAAAACTTTTTCAAGTTTATATTTCTCATAGAATATTTGGCTAAAACTTAATGTATTAGATATCATATTGAAGGTAATTTAATTGACTATCAGCTTGGTAGGTCAATTAAAAGGGAAACTTTACGCATGAGTGAAAACCTTTGTTTTTCTCTTCCAAGGCACAAAAGTTAAAAAAAATGCAAAAATTGCAAAAAATTGCAAGTAGTCATTCATGCGTAAGTGCTCTTCCATATAACAATAACAACAAAAGACAAATGTAACACGATTAGATACATGAACTAAGTTGCAAAAATAAACCTTTGATCTCTATAACAGTCATCTTTGAAGCCCAAAATATCAATAAAGGCCAAAAACAAGGGAGAAAAATGAAGAATCTTTGGTCAAACCCAAATTCAAATGAAATAAAGAAGAAGGAATATAAAAAAAGTGGTAGAAATGTCAATTTGTTTCAAATAAGGAAAATTGTATTAAATATTTGGTTCTTAATTTTATCTCATAAAAACTTAAATTACTAAATAAAAAGAGTGAAATAAAGAAATTCTGCTTAATTAATCATCTTTATGCCATTACTCCCTGTGTCGTTTGAAGTTTAAGCTGACAAAAAAAAAATCGTATTTTCCACCTTTAGTTTCCCACCTTGCTTTTGTTTGGGATTATAAAGAGATAAAGAGAACACAAACTTGTTTTTGCTATTTCATTCATGTCTCTCATTGTGTTAAAGGGACTGTACAATATTGGTTGAGTTGGGGATTCATGTTTTGAACATTCTTTAGTGAGATAATGAGAAACCTCTTATGAAATACGAAAGAGCATGTAATTTTAAGACGGATTCAACGTTTATTTGATGAAAATTGGTTTTCAAATGGCTGAGATATAAAAAAAGTGATAATAATAAAAGGCGACAGGCCACGCCTTTTATTAGGATCTCTTTGTTTCATCTTGTTCTTGAATATCTTAGCCATTTCAAAACAGATTTTCATCAAATAAACTTTTGATACCCCTTAGAATTGCATGCTCTTTGACATCTCATAGAGTGGTTTCTGAATATCTCGCAAAAAATTAAAAGCTAAATCCTCACCTCGACCAGAACTGTACACACCCTTTTTTAAACTGGCTTTTTGTCGTCTTTGTTATCTTGAAGGGCATTGCCAAATGAATGTGTTCACTCATGCTTAAAGTTTCTCTTTGTATTAACCCACTAGCTTGATAGCCAATTGAATTATCTTGAATATGGTACGTGCATATATTTTGATTTTCATCAAAATCTTCTATGAAAAATATGAACTCGAAAAAGTGTTTACTTTCTTCTTTTTTTCTATTTTGCTGAGTGTTTGTATATATATTTATATGATAATTCAGATAAAACCAAATGTGCTTGATTAAGAATTGCAGTTCAGGGGTATCTAAGAATTCTGGAATCGAATGAAGAATACTTTGATATGAATGACGCAGGACTCAAAGAAATTCGTCTTTGTTGTTGATTTATACCTTATAAAACCACAACAATATGTTGTAACATTCTTGATAAAGGGATGCAACTCCATACAACAGAAAAATGGTGTCCGTGCATCAAGAAGGAGAATGAAAAACTTCATTACGAAAATTATAACTGGTATTCTTTTACATGTATTTTCATTTCATCTCGTGTGAAATCACAAACTCTGCAATCTTACGCGGACCTGCATGTGCAAAGACAAGCTAATCACCGGCGTAACCCGGATATTTACTTTTCAATTATTATAGGTAATGCTTAATAATTCTTGTCAGTCATCGGTCAGTCAGTCATGAAAGTCAGTATTGTCAGTAAACGTGAGCGACTTTACCATGCAGTGACAGTTTGATGCGAAAAGGCAGTGATTTGTAATAGGAGTCGCTGTAATTACGCAAAAATGCACTTCGAACAGATGCCAATGGAGCTGTGAACTACCGTCCTTTCGACTACGACGTCGATGAGGACGAGTCAGTCAACGCCCACGACGACGATTGCTTCCGTGGGGCGTCACCGATGGGGGCCTCACCGAACCACGCGCCGGAGACCGTGCTTCCCCCTGTCGACCCCCGACTCCTCTTTGAGTCACAAGGCTTTCCAGGTTTGTCCAGGGCACCGTTACCATGGTTACAATCTAGTTTGCTAATGATGTTGGGCGGAACAAGGGAATCATCACGGTTATATCTCAAAGCAAACAAGAAAAAAAAACAAAGAAACGACACCAATATAAAAAAAAGAATGATCATCTATACTGCGATATAACCTCAGAAACATCAATGAGATATCCTCCTGTTACTTTCGCCTATGTGCCCTTCGTATACCATGCTTTCTCTAAAAAGTCAGGGTTCATTTTAAAAAAGGCGTTAAGATAGCAACTCTTGAGAGAATAGCAACGTCTTCATGCAACAGCCAATCAGAAAGCGGGATTCTTGTTATTACCATGACACTTGCCATTGCAGCAATACTTGTATTTGCATACGTGTATTATATACAGGACCTTTTTCATGAAATACGTTGTAAAGCCCCTGATTTGTGACGAGGAATGTATGTGTAATCATAACCAACGAGCCCAATATTCATAGACCAGATCAAAATTGTGGTATAATAAATTGTCTCCCTTCTGATTTCAGCTCCGAGGCAACACCTCGAACCCGAAGAAGGAAGCGACATCAGCAGTAGTAACGGGGAGTTATCGCCGCACGGAAACTAAGGAGATGCTCAGGCTCTTTGAGACAATAAGCTAGCACAGAAACAAAGAACATGTGGGATTATTTATGAACAAATTGTCAGAGGTACGATGACGTCATAACGAGCATTCACTGGATCCTTGAGGGCGGTCGCTTGCATCCGAGGTAAATTTCGACAACAACTCGCCATTAAAGGACGCCTGTCACGCGTTAGAGGAGCCTCGTCTTTCATACCTACCACAGTAAGCTCCCTGTAGAGCGCCCTCAAACGGCCGTGACGTCACGACTATTGTACAATTGAAGTTTTAGTGATTTTTTTTTCGAAATACGTTATTAATTGTCTTTATGCTGTCACGAGCTAAATGGATAGGAAGAAGATGATCAAACTAAAGTGGATATTGATGTATATTATATGCATAGTTCCTCACATAGTGTGTGTGTGTGTGTGTGTGCCTTGAGCTGATGACAAGTATAGGCGTATGTGTCAGTAATCAAATTTACATGACTCACAAAGGAATGTATTGTCATGAAAATGTCTATTAACCTACCATCTACGGTCACTGAAATCAAACGTGTCTATAAAATATTTTTTCTTCTTTCAATCTGCAAGTTAGGTATATGATCAGGTGATGTATCTCCTTCTGACATTGATATCTTGAGAATTTATATTTTTTCAGTTGTAACTTTTTTTTTTTTTTTTTTACAAATCCTTTACGTTTGTATTGCACAGCCTATTCGCTGTTTTTGTTTCACCAATAACACTTCCTGGTTCAATGGGTCAGTGAGATCTCGAGGAAATGTTTCGCTTGGACTTGCGCATTAATGAGATTCTCGTATATACCATAATGTCGTGACATGCGTCTCAATGAATAGGTGTTTTGTTACAAAGGAAACCGAAACGATATAACTGCAACATTATGTGTTACCATGGATCTACGTAGGTCCGTGGTGTTACCAACACTCATTGTCTTTCATTGTTTAATGGGTACACGTATTCAAAATGCTGAGGTCACTCCGATGTAACACATCTCAATCGTGTTGATGCAAAAGCCCCCGTGAACCAAAGACTGTGTGAAAATGAAAGAATTAGGTGTTTTCGCTATATTATGTATACTTATCGTCCAGTTTTGTGAACAGCGAAACTTCTGTATTAAACCATGACGCTACAGAAGAAAATAGCTTCCACACAAAATAGGAGTTTTTCCAAGCCTTCTTCGCTCTATATTGCTCATTGATTGGAATTAAGCATGGATAAAAAAAGAAAAAAATCTTGACAGTAAGCACCGAAAATGAAATTCCAGAGATAAATACATTTAGATTGGCTCGAATAAAAGAAAAAAAAAAGGTGAAAATGTGCCAATAACGAGACTCTACGTAGAAGATGTAGCAGAAGTATACTAGCTTACAGTATTATATTCCGTTAGGTTGATTTTATGCATTGTTCTGGTTTTGGTAGCTCTGCAACATTGCCTTCATTAGTTCCTTCGTTTGTGCAGGGAAAGTTGCATTGTACATAATTCATTCTGTAGAATCTCAGCTGTAGTCGTAAATTGGACAAGTTAGTATTGTATTGATAGGGCCGTTTTATGCAAAGTTGTCGATGAATCCACTTTAGTGTTTGGCTTTGAGAACTGACAGTCTTCCACTTTCCTATTTTCCAATTGTCCTTTCCTATAATTTCTTGTAGAGTGTTCAAGCAGTTGAATCGGGGGAAAAACACACGCTCAAAAAAAAACCACACATGTATATTTACCAGGTTTACTCTCTCACATTATAGGCACACTACGAGTTATATGAAATGATGTGATTATTCTTTCTACACGACTTCTTCTAATTTGGGCTTATTGGGATCTACGCGAATGGCCTACAGTTTTTAGTGTTAGGCTTGTATCATTTCAGGAAATGATTTTTTTTTCTTTCTTGCCACTTTGTTTTCTTGAGACGTATGCAGCATTTTCGAACGAAACACACAAAAATTTCCACCACCTCACTCTGACATTACTTTTTTTTTAATGAATCTACACGTGGAGATACTGTACTGTAATTTTGATGCCTGAATGTAATGTATTTTTGTAGACTCTACCTGGCCGCCAAGTGGTTTGTGGGCTAATGCATTGTTTACTATTATCCATGAACCGATGCCTTATGCCACAATTCCCCTCGTCAAGGGTGATGTTCGTTATTCCAAAGGTTTCATTTCATTTCATTTATTTCATTTCCAACAACGTAAAACGTTTACATGCACAAAATAACACAATATCAATACAATGTAGTAACACAATACATATCAATACAATGTAGCAACACAGAAAGATACGTGAAATTAACAATACTATACGCATCACATAAGCAGATGGAATTGAATTAAAATTAAAGTTGCAGGAAATGGAGGAGACGTGCTGAAAAGCCAAACTTGTTTGTGAATCAGAAAATGACATAAGGGTCGTTTATCCGAAAATGTAAAAAAGGTGCGTCTTTAAAACGAACCTTCTGAATTACGAACCTTTCAATTTTTCGTTTTCGGAACAAAGAACTTTTTTTTTCATATAATGAACGAACCATATTTTCGGATTAACGACCCTTAGGAACAATGAACCCTTTTTCTTATTACTTATACAAGGCAAGAAAGAATGAGTCAGCGTTGTACATTGCAGAATAATAGTACAGCTTTACACATTGCTCATGGTCGTGTAATATAGGGAAGTTATAAGCACGGATCTCTATGCTGATGTGAACAAAATTACAAATACAATCAGACGCATTTGGTGTGTAACAAAAATAAAAGCAACAGCAAAGAAACAAGAAAGCTATGTCATTTCATCGCACACTGTATAAAAAATTACATAGGCTACGCGATCTATGTATTAGGTCGCCTTCACAAAAAAATATCAATGCTAATGATAATGATAAACACAGGAATGATAACAGTCTTGGTTATGATAATATAGTGTTGCGAATCCCACCATTTTGAACCGTATAAGTATCATGATAATTGCTGCGATGCCTGTTTATGATGAGGTCATAATCTATAATTTTATGCTCGTGATTATCAGTACCATGTTTCCTCTTGATTGAACTGATGTTGCCCTAAATTAATAAATGGTTATTACCAATTTCATGTTATTATTGAAATATCGAAGCTTTGGCTGCTCTTAAAATTGTCATCATGCAGCTTCATCAACGAAGCATCATCGAAACTGTGTTGGTTGTGTTTATGAGAGGTAGATGCTGGAGATATGAGTGAGAAAAGATGATAACAAAATCGAAAGAAGAAAAATCATAGTAAATACCTAAATTATCATTGTTTTGTATGAATAACTTTCAGTTAATTGGACCAGGTTCCAGACTCACGAGACTTAACCGACGAATTTTCAGATATGCTATTCTGATTGTGAATCCTATATAGTAATCTGTCAGTGTGTTTCATTATTGTTTTGTAGCATATATATATAGTTCATATGAAAACTCCTTGAGAGACGTAGTTTTGACGGAGTTTTCATATGAACTACTGTTGTGAATTAATACTTTCTTGGACTCCGAGCAGAAACCTATTGCTGTTATTCATATATATATATATATATATATATATATATATATATATATATAGCAATAATAAAGTCACAACAGAGGAATGCAGGGAATGCATTAATAGCCAATCTTGACTTAATGAATAATCCGAATTTTCGAGGATCCTTCCTCTTCTTCAGGGATGACAGTGCGAATATCATATATATATATATATATATATATATGTAATACATGATGATCATATCAGAGCGCATAGTACCGGTACATGAAGAGTATACTACAGCAGGAAATATCTTGATTTGATTTGATTTGATTTGATTTCTGCATTTTCACAAAGTAAATATATAACGTAACAAACAATTCTCCAAATTAATCATTCATTGGAAAAAAGAAAGTATAAATTATATATGATCATATACCAATCATATAGTGTAATATACTTAAATTTAGTCATACACGAACAAATGGAATATCGTTAATTCTTAAATCTAATGATTAGGAACAAAATGTAGGAGACTGTATATTAAGCAGAAGCTTGACTTTGATGACGGCCTCAAAAATACATATGGTTTGCTTATCGTCACAAATCACTTTCATTGCAAGGTGGGGTGAATAAAAAATAGGGTGCGTGTATGGAGTTGCAGTTTTGCTCCCTTCACTCTTACAAAACGTGACCCCAAAGAACATTCAAGATGTGTCATCATAATCAAGACCCACTATGGATTCTCTGCACTCGATTCTCAAATTTATCACTCTTTTACGACACGGTCTTCGCTCAACAATAGGCGACACTGCTCGTTTCAGTATAATGCACACAAAACATGAACAACAGACGACAATACCCCAAGCCGTGGAATCAGCATGCTTTCAAATATTGCCCCTGAACTCTAGCCCCCTATAAAAACTGTTGAATTACTCATTGCAACACACTGCAACCCAATAAATATTACTAAGATATAAAGGATGTGAGCTTTCTTTTCTTCATGTCAAATAGGGGAATTTAGGAAATAATTTTGTGATGTATTACTCAATAAGACCCTTGTATATTGTCCACCATTATGGGTGCAGTGATTTTAAAAATGTTCTAGTTTTCACATAATATATATGATGCATATGTGTAGGTCAGCTGTATCACAAAACATCCTATACCATATAAAAATTTCGCAACAAGCCTAAAATATAAGGAGATATTACTATTTTTCTCAATAAACTCTAATTGTAGACGGTTTACTCTAGAAACAATTTCATTACAACTATTGTTCACATTTTGTATATCTAACAATAGTTAACATTGATTGAACTGATTTACATTTTTGCATTGGTTGTTTTATCCATAACTCACATTTTAGAACTACTTTGAAGCACTAAAGCTGTTTGTTTTGTTTTTTCATCTGCAAATCATAGATAATGCCCTTTGAAGACTGTGACATCATTCCATCATATTTTGTATAACATGGTTGCTACTTTTTACTCGCTTGGCAGTGAAAACATGCATGTTTACCTTCAAAATTCCACAACTTTCCTTATTATGATGGAGATGTACATAGATAAAACCGCTACATTTCTATTTTTTTTTACTGCACTTCATTCAATAATGGTAACTTAGATATTGAGATGAAGTTCACTTTATCTAACCCATTGAGGACGGGCTGATTTTGCTACAACGCGCATTTTCCGTAGACACTTGTCCAAGTATACTCGGAACTCGTCCTCAACGGGTAATAAGATAACCTGCCACTGCATTTTGTAAAGCGCTGCGGAACCAATCCAGTTATTTTGTGTGAGAGCACTATATGTTTATATACAGTGTACCTACATCACTATCTAAACCTTGAAATTCGCTGACTTTTGAAGTGATCTCTGTGGCGCTATTGTCTTCAATTAAAATCATACGTTCTTCCTGTTTTGAATAGGGTTGTGTTCGTCCCCACGTTGTCATATTTAAACGTCGCACGGAAATCTGTTGGGTAACGAATACGCGAGCAGTCGCGAAAGTAGCAGCGACCTTTATTACGAACTTTTCGTGATAACGCCATTTTCATTTCGGCCCTACCGTCACTTCGTATGCGTTGTCACACTATATATTTTGCTGTACGTTTCAACATACGTCATGGGAAGCCTAACACAAGAAGGATGTTGTCACGGTGAATTCTGTGGGTTTGCCGATGAAATATCTTCAGTGCTTCGTAATCCTGATAGACAAGACACTCGCCAAAAAGGCAGTTCACAGTTGCAATCTGAGCATGTGCAGATAAAGTGACTTGCGACTGAAGTATTTGAAAAAACTGAATAAGTCTTCCCGTCAAATGAACTACGTGGACTCATATCGGAATGTATAGGGGTGAATGCCGCGTGCTCATATTCTCTTCAACCAAAGTTAATGATCCAAACTCTTCAGGCAGCCAGTGCTTAGAGGCCTATACGTGTAAATTACCACTGTCTCCTTTTCTTTCATCAACTGCTCTTCTAAATATTAATATATATATATATTAGTCCATGTTTTGTGGTTCAGAGATCATTGTGCAACAGATCATTGCTAACCTCTGATCTCTTACAGAGATCAGTCTAAGTAAGTGTTGCTAACTGTGAACTGGCTTTTTGAAAATCCGGTAACCATTACGAGAAGGGCGCTCTGCCTCAAATCTACTGGGCATCTTGCTCCAGAAGTTAAAAATTCTGACATGTTTTTAGCCAGTGACGGGTGATGGGTGTTGATAGGTCGGAAACGGAAGCCCATTGCACTTTGTATTCGGCGAGTCAGTCCATTACCAACTGGACATACAATTTAGGCACTCCGATCCTGTGTAGTCAAAAGCAGGTTTATTCATGACAGGCAGTTGGCATAATACGTGGCTATTGGAAGGATATAGAGAAAAAATGTGAGGTGAATGGAATGGACATACAGATCTAATTAAATAGGCGCCTATACATACGTCACAGGTTCTATATTTTATATAGTACTTTTAGTAAAGAATATAAGCCCATTCAATTGTTCAATACGAATTGAATTTGATGTAGTTGATATAAACTGCGTCTTTAAATTTCATGCAGGAAAATCTTCAAAATCTATTTGTGCAATACCTGACCCAATGCACAAAAGACAATCAGATGATTGGCGGGTACAAAAATTAGCGATGTCATCGTTGCAGACGACTTGAGATTGTGCAAATATTCTAAAAGCACGTCTTCTCTTTACTGTCCTGTTCGTATTATGGTGTAATACGAAATTGCGTATGTAATAGGAATGACTGAGAAATCGATAAATGGCGTCCGTGCATCGTCCATTAACCATTGATATTCGTCGTTGGCGCTTATTTCTACTTGTCATTACCCGGGAGTTTATGACATTCGGGCAACATCTTGGGCAGTTTTTCAGTGTCCACCAGTCATCCACCACGAGGATAGATACTCCAGGAAAGATCACCGATTCTTCTTTGCTTCAGATTTGTACAAATCTAACTGAAACAGAATTCTTTCGAAACCATCTTGGAATGATGTTTGCTTGGGAGCCACAGCAAAATTCAATCCGAGGGAGAGAACTTGATGCTGTATCTTCAGTCAACGGACGTCGTCTTAGATTAACTACAGTCTTGCTGCGCGGCAATTAGCTCTTGAATCACTATACCAAGTCGATGATTGAAACCTTCGGGCGATTGGATCGAGAGAAACGGGATCGTGAGAGGAGCGACTGTTCTTCGAATGGGATCGACACTGATGAATCACAAAGATCTGAAATTGTCAGTACGAACAAGCAGACTACTGGTGGCAGCAGTAATGACTGCATGATACGTTTTAAGTCAAATGGCTCACGATTGTTTGGTTCTAGTATTAACCACGGTATTCGGGTGAGACACCACAGTACGCTACTAGCACATGATTTGCAGAACCACAGTCAAGTTGCCGCTGGCCACGACGGCTCAGCGGAAGGACGCCGGGATGGAGCGGACCCGGCCGAAAGACCGGCGTTGTCTGAGAGATCTTCTGGCCACGCGGCGCCGTCTCAAACGAAATCTACCTGCATTCACATAAACCGCGAAGGCGCCAAAATTCGCCGAGCTGCGTTCACACTGGGCCTCGTTGTGTTCGTATTCTCCGTCTGCTGGCTGCCTTACACGTTAGTCAATCTGTGCAATACATTCAGTGAGAACGGATGTGCAGACTACGCAACGTTCCAGCGGCTCAGCGACCTCGTTTGGCTTAACTCGGCCATTAACCCGTTGCTCTACATTGCCACTATGCCGCGATTTCGGACAAACGTTATAGGCCTGCTGTCCATGGCAAAGAAGGCTTTCTTCTCCAGTCGAGCTTAGTAACCCACCGAAATAAATCAAAATTGACACCTTCTCTAGGTGAGACTGTTCTACTCAAGGAAGTGGCTCAAAATCGACATGATTTCTTTACTCAAGCTTGATCCAGAGTTAGCATCTGATTCCCCGCCCCCTCCCCGTAACGATTGTTTCTTGTTGCTTGTGGTAGGTTTTCGGCAGAGTATGGACTTGAAATTAATGTGTAAATGTCGCGACGAGTCTCTCGTATGAGGTCATTTACAATTTTCCTCTGGTGAATTAAAGATGCTTTCCAGTTAAATAAGTTTCTATAAATGATTGACAGAGAGTGCGTGTTGTTTCTGAGAAGAGGATGGATATTTGTAGTGTTATTTCATTAGGGTGTCTCCCCTCAAATAGGAATCGATGGAAATACATTGAGAATTTAGAGAAATAATAGGGCACATGTGTACTCCCTTACCCGAAAACAATTTCCAATTGATTTTTGGTTTTATCCATACATAGGGAAATGAGATAAAATGTTAACCCACGTACATGTATGTAAATGCGCTTTTAAGCTACGCAATGGAGAGGTTTAATAACTATCTTTGGCTATTTTTAGGATAAGTGGTGAAAAGCAGTCGAAATCATGCATGAATTCTGGTAAACCACCAAGGCGCTGTAAGGAATATCTGCTTGTTGCTTGTGTTAATCACGTGGTACCATGCATGTAACCTGATTTTTCCGCATGCGTGTATAGTACGTTTTGTTCCAATTAAATCACCAATATAGAAATATTTTATCAAAATCATCGACTGCCATATCTAATTTCATTCATCAAGATCATTCATGGTTGTCATTCCCAATAATGTATCTGTGTAGATAGCGCCGTGATCTCCTTCTCCTTCACACACACACACACACACACACACACACACACACACACACACACGCACACACACACACACACACACACACACACACACACACACACACACACACAGGCACACACACATACACCTGCTTTCGTGAAATTTTGAAATAAACTGATGATGATTTACACGCACATTCAGAACTTACGGTGTTGAATATATTCCGGCAGGGCTAACAGCAGGAACGGTTGTTGACCTAAGTTGAATTGATTTGTTTCACGTGACCACTATTCGTGTAAACGCTTGTAAGCAAGCAACCAAGGGGACTGACGTTACGGCTTTAGTCCCTTTCGAAAAACTGGGTAATAAGCATAAAATGCCTTCCCCGAGGCGCAACCGCTCCAGCCATGGTCTCGAACCAGGAACTTCGTGATCTTTAATCCGTGGTGTTATCCACTGAGCCACAACGGACCCCCCCCCCCCAAAAAAAAAACGGTTCTATGACATATCCTCCTGCAAGAATTGCTCTCATGAAAATATCTGCACGCTAAGCTAAATATAAATTCTATCCACAAACATAAAACTAACCCCTAACCCCTAATCTTCACATCAAACTAAACCTGAAACCAAATCCACAACCCTAACCCTAAGTCTTTGAAGAAAATAAGACCGGAGCAATTGCCGCCGGAGCACATGTTGTGTCACCCCCGAAAACACATGCAGACTTACTAAGACACAGATAATAAACATTGTCTACACACACAATACACTCACACATACAGACAGACGCAAATACATCAACAGTTGTACTTTTGATAATAACCATTATGTACAATTCATGTTTATTTTATGAAAGCTGCTTTGTGCTTGAATTACATTATAAAACACCAATCCCTTGAAAAAAAAAAGAGGAAAACATTGTGCTGAGTCTGTTGCCGTATACCTATGATCATGAGTAAGCCATATATTTCAAGCTTTTAACTTTATCAATGAAAACGTTTTAATATTACGAAAATAAAAACAAGCAAGCATGGTACAATAGTGTATTTTTTCTCGACAGACTTTGCTGGTATTTTTCTTTTTTTTTCATGTAAAATGCTTCTATTCCGCTTGTACGATTTTAAGAAATGAAAAACAAATAATCATGGTATAAAAGTGCATTTCTCTCGAGGGACTGCACTGGTAATTTGTATGATTTCTTATGTAGAAACGCTTTTATTCCTCAGATATTTCTGCTCATCAAGTAAAATCAGATATCGCTTCATTTTAGCAGAATGGCCAGTGTTTTGCTGATCCCCATAAAATCACATAGACGAGAAAGATATCGGTTTTCTTTGAAACTCTTTTTTTATTCCATTCTTAGATTAAATGGTAGTCGACAGGCACGTCTTTTACACAGTCGAAAGCTCAAAATAAAAATGACAAAATTACACTGATTTCTCCTTTAGAGGCGTTAATTCACTTCACGCTACCTCACCTCCCTCAGATTATCTTCCAGCAATAGTTTTACGCCTTGGCTTGGTGTGGTATCAAGCGTGGTCAATAATTTAAAAAAAAAACATGACAACGTAAATCATGCATGTTTTACGATTCCGGAGATAGGCAAGGGATCTGAATGACGCAGAGGGAATAAAAATGCGGCTAAATTTGAGCATATTCACTCAGCTTTTCCATCATTTTCTCAGAAGAACTTTAAGAATGCACTGGGTGATGCAGAAATAACAAACTAAAGCAATGGCCTGTTGTTTTTTGTTTTGTTTTGTTTTTTTGTTGTGCTGTACAAGTACCTTTCCGTGTATCATGTGCTTGTGTGTGTATGCGATGCATGTATGTGTGTGTGTGTCTTTATGTGTTTGAGAATAGACATTCATCTTGTTTATGCGTGTAGTGAAATGTTATACATTCCGTTCGTAATCCTGATTCAAAGCACGACATCTTCACTTCCTTTTGCGGACTTCCGACTCGCAGTATTATGATGTTACGGATATCCTTATATCCGTCATTCAGCTATTCACATGTATTCACGTAAATGTATAATACTTTCTAAGTAGCGCCTGAGTCAATGGTTCTTTCGTTCATTGAATTGTAATTCTAACCCATGCATTACCAATTCACCTCGTAATAGACTCGTAGCGCTTCGTACTCCGTGCAAATGTTAAGTTTCTACATGGGTGTGGCTTCGTTGAATTCTCCCATAATAGAGGAAGACCGTCAGTCTTTGCCACGTGCGAAAGGTCATTGAAAAGAAAAAAAAAAACCCAAACAAACAAACAAAACAATGAAATGGAATCTCCATAACCATCAATGATAAGTTAAGTGGCGTGATGCCGTTTTACTTGGATTGTAGGAAACACAAAACAACAGAAGTGCATCACGGCAGCAAATTTTCCATACGTCAATAGATTTTTCTCTCGATTCCCTCTCAGACTGTGATTATAACAGCACTCGATTTGATTGCCTTGTGACAAATTACAACCGTTTGTGTCAATACATCATTTCTTTCAAGTACATCACTTCACGAAACACATTTCTTGTTTCTTTTGGTATCGCCACCCCCGGCAATGCGTAGTATCCAGTAAACACACTTCGATCTGCATCGTGCAAGTCCGCGTGCAGAAAATAGCACAGCTCTCTTAAACAGACACCATCACTTCTTTCTTTTTTTACTTTTCAATTGAAACGATGAACCTTTTAATTTGAATGCTAACTGGAATCTGACTTCACACTTTTACTATACTGTCATTTTTCTTTTCCAAGTCTGTGTCCGTTTTGCATTTGTTTTCTCGAGGATGAGGGCATTCATTCATTCCCGAGATGGTTTGAAGCGCTCGTATTTGCCCACACAATATTAGTCAATCGCAACATGATGGAATACTCCAGGCTTTGCAGCTTTCTTGTTGCAATCCAGCACGAACGAATTCGATGCAACTGTTCAGATCACAAATATTCCTTTATCTCACTGTTTGAGAACTTTTTCTTTTTGACTTGATGGTTGGTGAACTTCCATGGTACGTCACTCACTAATGTTTCTTAATCAGTTTTTGACATATCACAGCATCCCGATTCACAATCGTTCATCATTCATGCTCAAAATAGTCCGACCCTAAAGTGATCATTTCCGTGCTCAGTGAAGGTATCAATCGCTTTTTAGTGTCATGTTTCCCTTTTTTCCTCTTATAAAGTCTCCATCATAGTCCGAAATTCTGACTCATTTCCCGCCAAATAACCAGAACGGAGTGCAGAACAGACGACAGGAACGATGTGCCAATCACAACGCGCATGAATCTCGATGATTTGTTGTTTTGTTTTGTACCCGTCGCACATGTGCAGACAAAAGCTTCCGAGAGGGGGATAGATAGAGAGAGAGAGAGATAGAGGTAGGGGGCGTGGTCCGTCCCTAGCTCCAATCTGCACTGACTCCGCCCCATTCAGGGCATCAAGCGGTGCCACCTGGCAACGGGTTTGCTACCAGAGCGCATCATGTCTGTCCAGTGTGCCAGCTCCTCCCCTTCTACTTCCGGCCCGACCACCACTCGACCCAAGATCTGCAATAACATTCAAAAGCGTATTTCATACATTTATCAACAATTAGTCTGGGTTTTTTGTCCGTTTGTGTCTTTGCTTTGTACTCTTTCCGTTTGTTTCTATCGTCATTACTTCTTTACTTGTCCTTGGAGGATAAAGGGAATGCAAATGTGGGGTGTGTCCTTAAATGAAAATAAACAAGGTGTAAAGAAAGAGACAGGCAGGTTCAGTAATAGACATTATATTACCGTCAGGAGTAAATAGGGTCGTTTGGTCATACAATAACTGTAACTCTGGGGAAATATTCAGAATGACTGTTTGAAAATATTGCAGAATAGGGGATAAGGAGAGAATGAAATGATAACAAAAATTGAAGCAACAATTTCAATGTTCATCGCCGTTTGGTCTACGTGCCTTCTGCCATATAGTCATTTTTTCTTTTTTCGCCATGGATATTTTGCTGACATATACAAAGCCTGTCCGTGGTCACTGACTTCGCCAATAGTTTCTCGAAGTACTCGTCAATTCATATTTTTGATTTTCCCTGACTGACCCTGAGTATATCTTAAATAAAAACTAAAAATCATTTTTAGTTACCTCATTGGGGCCGAATCGATTCTCGTGGATAACTTGGAATTCGATGCGGAGGTGCTTTAGGAAGTCGGTGTCGAGGTTGAAGACGAGAGCCTCGTTGAAGACGGGCTGGCGGGTGGCGTGCTTGGTCGATGTCTTCTTCTTCTTCAGCCGCTTACTGACGTAAAAGATGGAGACCTTCACGTACGGGTCAGCTGAGAGGTTTTAAATCACACGAGTGAAATGGTGAAAGAGGCGCCCAGGCTAACCAGTGGAAAGTCTTACGCAGATGTGAATATAGCGTAGTTTGAAAAAGATGTAAAGTTGTATCTCCTCAAAAGTAACAATCCGCAAAATGATCATATAAGATATCATCGTATGTATTCTTGACTCCGATTTAGATAAAAAACACAACAACAAAGAAAAATATAGAATATTATTAAAAAGGAGGTCACTTTCAAACTAGACGAATAACAGAAGGCTCATTAAGCAAGTAACAATATGTTTATTATTACGACGATAATGATGTTAAAAGCAATACGCATAACAATAATGATAACCAAAAAATGACACCACTAATTAAGTAAATGCAAATGATATAGGTCCCTACAATGTAGGCCTATGTCGTATCATAGCGACGATAAAATCATAACTATGGCTTTGAAATATAATAACAAACTAACTCGACGTAGATTGAATTTAAACAACAAACAAACAGATGAGCGACCAAAGTTTGCAACTGAAATGTCAGTTTAACCCTGTGCTTGCCACATCATATCACCTGCCCCATATTTGTGTGTAAAAATTGTGCACATTGTATGACCCATTGACTCAGAAAGAGTTAAAGCGAACCTGCAGTCTGTTTTCCTTCAGCCGAGTTGACGGTAGGTAGGTTCCTAGCCTTCATCACGACGACCGTTAGGCGCTCGGCACTAGGCAGGTAGGACAGAGAGAACATGAGGTCTCCTAGCTCCTGGACTAGCCCCTGGTTACAGAGATAAATGGATAGATGGATAGGTGAATAGATAGAAAGAGAGATAGATAGATAAATACATACATACATACATACATAGTAGATAGATAGAGAGATAGATACATACATTCATACTTACATGGTAGATAGAGAGATAGATACATGCATACATACATACATACATAGTAGATGGAGAGATAGATAGATAGATACATACATACATACATACATACATAGTAGATAGAGAGATACATACATACATACATAGTAGATAGATAGAGAGATAGATAGATAGATACATACATACATACATACATACATACATAGTAGATAGATAGAGAGATAGATAGATAGATACATACATACATACATACATACATACATACATATATACATACATGCATACATACATAGATAGACATGCAGATACAGAGATAGATAGGCCTAGCCACATACACACATACAAACGCGCAAATGCCAGGTCTGTACTTAGTTCATTGTTTAGTAAAGGCACTGCTTATGTGAGCTTTTGCGAAAAATGTAGTCACATGAAGATTATCAATCTCCTTTAGTACGTGGTGAAATCATTTTCATGTGACTTTAGGAGGAAAAGTGATCTTTTGCTCTCGTTTTGGTTTATATCTCAAATTTTAGTCCGATTTTACGAGAAACAGGAATGCGTTCACTGTTTTATACAAACCATTGCTGTATGTTATGATTATAATGTAATTCTCTTTCTTTCCACGAACGCAAACACGCACATACACACAACGCACACACACAAAGAATGTATGTTTCATATTTACATTTTTTTTTACGTGGTAACTGTATTTACATTTACGTGGTGACATATTTTTTATGTGACTTGAGGAAGAAAATTCTAATTATAATGTGATTCTCTTTCTCTCCACGCACACAAACACACACATACACATACCACACACCCTTAATGTATATATTTACTTATCATAGATAGAAGGATAAATAGATAGAAGGATAGATAGATACATAGATACAGTAGATAGATAGATAGATAGATAGATAGATAGATAGATAGATAGAATAGATAGAGAGTTAGATAGTCTATATGTGTATATTAGGCAAAATCAAGTATCACAATTACGATCACATCATCGAGTCATGAGCTGCTACCTGAGATCCGCGAACGGAGGGCGGGGCCCGGATGCCCTTCCACACTTCCAGCTTCTCACTCAGGTTCACGTGGGTCAGCGGTAAGTCCACCACTCCGATGCACTCGTCCCGCGAGAACTGGTCGTAGTCGTAGATGTGGACGCGAACCGTCTGCCGATGGATGTCCGCCTCGGGAATGTCAAAAACGAAGCTCTCCCGAAACTCCGGGTAAACAGTTTTTCGATGGACCTGTGGGCGAGAGTAAAGAAAAAAAAAATAAACAAAAACAGTGAATCATTTAGAGAAAAAAGAGAGAGGGGGACGGGAAGTGCTGACGAAGACAGCGAAAGACCTTGGAAGCACTGCAGGATTGTGGATAAGGCTCTGGCCTCAGAACAGGAAGTGTTGGTTCGAATCCTATCCAGTTCGTACAATATACCATCTCGATCCTACCATATAGGCCTACTATTTCAGGGATATGTTGTTCAAAAACATGGGGCATACCATTGCAGAGTCGATTTCCGATAAGTATATTGACTGTATCAAGTACACTTTATCCAGTATATCACCGTGCCTTCAGTTTCTCTTCCAAGGTACAATAATTATAAGGTATCAGAGAAATGATATACCCACTCCATTTTACCTTGCTTTGTAGCGTCTTGGTAGCCCACGGGGTGACGAACACCTTGCAGTACGGGTCGGCCGTCCCGCTGAAGTCGCGGGGCTGCAGATTACGGGCCTGGATGAGACGCACGGTGAGCAGACCCATCTCCGCGTTGTACTTGAGCGAGAAGTTCATGACGCCCAGCGTGGGTCCCTCTTGCGAGACTTTCCTTTTCTGTGACTGGGATGAAAGAATATTTTTATATCTATTATTGATCTTCCTCCAGATTTTGCATTGGTCAGTGTTTGATAGCAATCGTTTGTAGAATTAATCTAAATTTGTGAATACAACGTCAGTATAAACAGGAATATGCGCCAATTTGCTCTGTTTCATTGAGTGTGGTAGTGAAAAACAATAAACAAAATAGTATTAAAGCGAAATGATGTTAACAGCAGTCATTTCGTCCAGGTCAGAAAAATAAATGAAATCTGAAGATGCAATGTGTCCGGATAATAAAGAGACTGCTTTCTGTATCTCTCCGAAGTGTAGATTATCTTCATCGAAACCAAAACCAAAACATAAAACCAACGTTTTCAACAGCAACGAAAAAAAACCAAACAAACCCTGCAACAGTAGGCCCAACTAAGACAAAATACACCGACCCCAACAACAACAACAACAACAACAACAACAACAACAACAATGACGACGACGACGACGACAACAACAACAACAACAACGACAACAACAACGACAACAACAACGACAACAATACCACCACCACCAACAACAACAACAGCAGCAGCAGCAACAACAACAACAGCACCAGCAACAAGAACAACAACAACAACAACAGCAACAACAGCAACAAGAGCAAGGACGAAAATCCGCCTTACCGTGATCTCTTTGTACATGTGGGAACTCGGGTCCAGCTGGGCGGGGTCGAGTTTTCTGCTCATAGAGGGCGTCCTCGGACTAACCGGCACCTGAGGTTTTTCCAGAGACACGCTGGAATCGCTGAGCACCGACGACGTAGCTGTCGTGAGTCGGGGCAGAAGTCGAGAGAAGGAGAGAGCGGGAGGAGAGAGGGGGCGAGGGAAAGATGAATAAATGATCTCGGCTGCTTTGAAATCTGCTTAGGGAATACCATTAGAATGCACGTTGTAAACAACGTGCTCGGTTCATCTGTAGTCTGCCCCAAGCGCAGATTTACGCGTATACGTTGACGTTTGCGTGAACAAGATACGTGATTTGTCACCTTCCACGTCATGATACGTACTTATAATGCGCCTTCGCCATTCACTTGTTAAGTACTTGCCTCTCATTTTCTTCGTTAAGTAGGTGTCGAACTTAATGTTTCGTTCATAATTCAGAAATGTCACTCCCATTAGATATGTCTAACAGCCGACCTGTGTTGCGCAGCAATAGCACAAAAGCACTGTTTATGTGTTGTAAGGTTTGCCGAGTAAGGTAATTACGGACATAACCGATGTATCTATTTACTTTTCCTGAACCTCTGAAAACAGGTATGCTGTCGGATTTTAGTTGTGTTTGTGCATGGGAGGTTAACTCATTCTATTCTATTACTGATGTTTCTACAAGCTCAGTCACAGAAAAATGGTGGGGCTTTAGTTTTTGTCTGAGTGCACAGTAAATTTATCGCATTCTCAAGAATGAAACTAAACAAAACTCTTGTGGACCAGCAAAGCAGTGTTTGGATATTGTATTTTCTTAATTTGCCATGGTATTGAAAGGCACAAGGTGTCCAGTGTGACACATATCTTACCGGATTATCCGTTTTATTTGTTCCTTTAGCGATGTTCGTCATCCATTATATTTCATTCATTAAGATTTAATACATCAGGGTCCTGTATCACATTTAATCATGTTTTAAACGCTGCATTTGCTGTGTATGATCACTTGCAAAACAAAAACAAACACAAACACAAACACAAAAACATTTATCAAAATGCTAACAGTGAACCCAACATTATCATTTTTGATGACAACTATAAATGCCCGCCAAAACTGAGAGAAAAATAGGAGCGTCTACACATACATTATGATCGGTGTTACTGAACCACAATACACTTGTTGGCCAACTTTTAACTCTAGTAATACCATCGACCGTCTGTTTGCTAGCAACGACATTGGCATGTCGATTTAATGGTCGTAGGAGGGTTTATCAGGAACTGCAGCTCACCTCGGGGTATTGTGAAGCTCGCTGGATAAGGTGACAGGGGAGGCGCGGACGATGACGTGGTCGATTCCGATCTGGGAAAAGATGAGCACGAGATCGAAGGTTTAAATATCAGAAACAAACTGCAAAAAACGCTAAGATAACACATAATCAACAATGGAACGATTTTATCGAACAAACAAACAAACAAACAAAAGACCCCTAAAAAGACCAAATCAGTCTGTCAGTCCGAAGACTGCCTCAAAAACACCATCACATCTTCGACGTGGGTGAAAACCTGCAACTGCTGGGTAATGTAGTTTGGTGTCAGGTCATCCTACCGTGCCAAATACGTTAAAACGAAATTCTACACAATGTTCAACTTAACTTCCACAGGTCACTGCCAGTACAGTGAAAGTGGAAACAGTAAATTGTATGGTGAAGGTTTCATGAGGTCCATGAGAACACTAAAACAGCTATCGAATGGTTTAAAATTTCAAAACAGTCTTCCAGAACATAGATATTGATAACATTCTCCCTAATCGCTTGGACACAAATCTGCATAAACTGTCGTTGTGTGACGAGAATGTAAGAAGTGGGTACATTATTTTCAATGAATATTGCTTTTGCGTTGTCGCAATTTTACAACGATGACTTTATTAAGGGATGTGGTTATAATTACTGAATTATTGATTAAGAGAAATATTGATTTAGAACAGATAGTGAAGCTGTTCAGATAGGCGCTGCGGCATAGTGGATGCGACTCCCGACTCACGATCGGAGGACCCGAGTTCGAATCCCGCCCAGAGTTTACGTCCTTGGACAAGATGTTTTTACCTACTATGTCCCTCTTGACCCAGGTGTATAATGGGTACCTGGCAACACTAGGGTACAGGAGGCTACCCTGGGTAAATAAGACCTTATTATTATTATCACTACACATTCATTATCCTTTCATTTGATTTGCATATTTATCATTGTTGACAATAATTATGATTAAAACCTATTTCTCTGTTTGCGGACAATATTCTTAGTTCATGCTCAACAGCTCAATCTGAATTAAATTTTCACTATATTCTCTTTCTCTCTCTCTCTCTCTCTCTTTTGTGTGTGTGTGTGTGTGTGTGTGTGTGTGTGTGTGTGTGTGTGTGTGTGTGTGTGTGTGTGTGTGTGTGTGTGTGTGTGTGTACGTGTGTGTGAATGTGATTTTCTTTATTTTGGGGTTCGATTAAAAGTTGACATTTTACTTTAAATGCTGGTGCAACATACAAATACAGAGCCATCTCAGGTCGCAGGTGGAAGTGTCTTCAGTAATGAGACCTCAACGTGATAATAATTATGCACGTGGGTTTCCTTCTGGCAGACATAGAGTGTGGCAAGTTGAGACAAACAGCCATAATACGCTCGTTCTGTGGCCATTGTTCCATTAAATGCGAAGAACACGAAGAACCGCGATTGGCATTAACTCACAGCTTTACGAGAATGTGCTCACCCTAAGGGTATAGTGTGTTGTGACTTCAGAATTTTGCAGGAAATGAGTGTAATTTCATACAAAAAAAAAGAAAGAAAGAAAGAGAGAAATCGTGCGAACGGTTGTACGCCGACGGACATACCGATCGATTTATCGTCAGGGTAACCAACCATGGTACCATTTTGTTTCTGTTTTGCGACTTGGTGTGCAATCGGTAACCATCGATTTCCAGGTGTTGGCAAACAACCTACCCTAAATATTAGCGTGTGACTGTAAGTTATACAATTTTTTTAATATAATTTCCATTTTGTCCAACTTACCCGTATTAAGAAAACTTGTTTTTTTTTTTTTTTTTGGTTTTTTTTATCTTGCGGATTTACAGTCTTACAATTTTTGCTATACCTGCCAAATAAAAAAAATAAATAAATAAAATATGGCGAAAAAAGGTATTAACACTCGCTTGTGCCATTACAGATACATACAAATAAACAAACAAACAAACATGTAACAAACTAATACCAAATATAAGAATGTACCCGTCAAGAGACGCGTCCAGTCGCCTGAAGGACGCCCTCTTTTGCCCGCGCAGGGAATGGAAGCCTTCATCCTCCGGCGTGGGAAGCGAAGGAAGGAAAGCCGCGGGCTCGACGTCCGCCTCGCTGCTGCAGCTCTCTTCGCCTCGCACAGGTCGCCTCGGCCTCCGCACGTAGCAGGCGCACACCAGGGCCCCGATGACGACACCGAGGGTAAATGCGGCTGATATCGATGCGATGAGGAGGATATATTCCATGGCTTACTGTGAAAATAATATGAGGACATTCATTTAGTGCGGGTTATGATTTTTCAGTGGAAGTCATGAAAAAGATGTTTCCCAAGTCTTGATATATAACGGATCATTCTGGTCATCTGGTCTATATACGCAAGTTCATTCTTTGCTTGAACAGGATCGATGAATCTCATAAATTGTTAAGTAAAGTAATGCATTATGTCGCTCTAGAAATAAGTGTAAAGTGCCCCTAACCGACTGAGAAAAAAGAAAGGTCATACGTACCAATGTGCTCATGAGCTAACCCTGAACTGGCTTATCAGAGAGTGTTTTAATGATGACATCATCAACTCTCTCAACTTCAATATTATTACGTTTGTTACTAAAGATTGAATCGTGAAAACATCGGAAATCTAAAACACTCCATACATAGCATTCTTATTTTGCTTTCGATTTAGGTGAAACATTTGTCATTCTTTATGTCTGATTTTTCTCTACTGGAGCGTGTGGCGTGGAATTGTACTATTCACAGGGGCAAGAAGGGCTGATCTGTTATCACCAAACAGCATACATTCGGAGTGCTGAGATGAAAATGGTAGTGAAAAGGTCACGTTAGAGACATCTATTTTTGTGGCCCCCGTATCACGTTTATTTCGGTGCGAAAGCAAGCAGAGACAAAGAAGAGACGACGTGTTTTATTTCTAAAAGCCCTGATCTTTTAACGCGATAACCGCTCGTGACAGCGGCCGGGGTTCGAAAGCATAGGGCGCCGCCTGCGACCGGCATCTATCGAGATCAGATAATGATTAATGCAAGCGCGAGGAGAGTAGTGGGCGTTGAACCTCTGTTTTGTTTTGTTTTTTTGTTATTATCTGTTTTATTTTTTCGTACAGTTTTTAGATGGATGGGAGTAACATCCTTAGCTGATGTATATATGACGAATGACATTTATCGTGCGAGCTTGACCTGAACTTCCCGTATACGTGGGAGTGCTGGACGGGGCCAAATAACGAAGTGTAGTCTGCTAAGAAAATAAATAAAGGAATGAATAAAATAACACACACACACAAAACAAAAAACAAAACAAGACACAAAACACACACAAAAAAAAACACGTCAAGAAGATTAATAAAGACATATCAGGGTTGGGATTAGTATTTCACGTTATTCTTATGACATGGCATACTCCTATAAGAAACAAACAAAAAAACAAAAACCCAGCAACATATCAATGAGTAATATAGTACTTCATTAGTCAAAATAATATCTTTTCTCAAATATCTTGAGAAATCTATTGTAGCTGGGGGGGGGGGGGGGGAGTGAAACAATATCATGTGATGAATATATGCAGTACGAATATATATATATATATATATATATATATATATATATATATGTATGTATATATATACAAATAATCCAACTTAAAGAACAAAACAAAACAAAACAAAACAAAGCCCAGCAACATATCAATGAGTAATATAGTACTTCATTATTCAAAACAATATTTTTTCTTAAATATCTTGAGAAATCTATTGTAGCTGGGGGGGGGGGGGGAGGGAGTGAAATGATATTATGTGATGAATATATGTAGTACGTATTATATATATATATATATATATATATATATATATATTCGTATTGCATATGTTCATATATATATACATATATATACATATATAGTAGCCCTTTTAAAGTTGGAATATATATATATATATATATATATATATATATATATATATATATATATAATCCAACTTTAAAAGGGCTACCATTTCATGATTGTCAACTATGAAGAGCTCAATGGTGGCTGTAAGGAAAAGAGAACTCTTCTTCTGGTCTCTACCTATTATTGTGTCAACAACTGTCAGGCATGACTGAACACATTAACTTTAAAGACAACAATTATGTCAGGTTGTAATTTTTCGAAATTTGACTGGTATCATGACGGAACGTTAAACGTCTTCTTGAAGTGGATGACATCTGTCCATGAAAGTAGTCAAATAAACAGGAAAGCCTGCGCGACTGTAGGTTTGTGCTTAGTGTTTCCTCTAACGTTTCATGGTCAATAACGTGTCCAATGACTTGGTCGCTCCCACAAAGGCTAACCCACACAGTCCATTATTCATGTTCATATTCGGCATATATAGCTCGCAGCAACAGACCATGTATGTCTTGAAAGTGAAGAGAGAAAAGTGAATTGTGTGGGTTGGCCTTTGTTTGGATGACCAAAAAAAAAATCGGACACGGGGCCATGTTAAAGGTTATGGACAATAAAAAAGGTTAGAGGAAACCCTAAAAACAAACGTGCCAATGTTCGTTCATGATACCATTTCAAGCCCCCCCCCCCCCCCCCCCGCTTCGAGACAGACTTGGAAAGTACATCTTGTCAGTGTAGTTGTCTTTCAAGTTAATGTTCTCAGTCATACATATCATTTGCCAACACAATTTGGTACCGATGGATCGAGTTCTTTCCTCACAACTAACATTGTGCTCTCCATAGTTGGCACTTGTGAAGTAGTAGCCATGTAAAGTTGAATTACATCTTTTTTTTTCGTATTTCCTACTATTTCTTAATCAATCGATGTAATTCTACAAGTGTAATTTTTGTGGAAACTTAATAAATGAAATGAAATGAAAACATACGCACGTAATTATGTGTGCATGTGTTTGTTTGCTTGTATGTGTTTGTCGGTGTGTATTTCTGGTGTATGAAAATATACACAGATACAAACGAATCATCAAGTAGCTTCACATAATGTATGGTAGGCATATATCTTCATTGTTCCCATTTAGTAATCGCTACCCATGAGTGATATCTTCAAGGCACACAGCTTTGCTTGATCTAAACAGCACATGAAATATCGTGGCAAAATCCGACAATCTATATCGACTGATTTCCCAGGCCAATGGAAGTAAATACGCGTGCAAGTTCACAAGAATATAGTACAGTGAACAATATCGGCGGATAGCTGGAGGGCTTCTCTTTCGTTACCACCCAAATAGGCTAGATTGGCAGGCTTTCGCGCATTAACTGTAATTTAATTGATGTATCAAGCTTACGTATAGAAGGCTCGCCTCAAATAATGTAATACGAAGAATGATGCGAACTTGGCTAGTTGCGTTATTGTAGTCCTGATCAGCCACTATTTTTCAGACGTCATTTCTGATCGCGAAAGAGAAGTGTCCTTTTATTTTTTCTTGTCGCGTAAAAAACCCCCACCGCTTCATTAGAAACTATTCTATCCAAAGTGCTAAATACGCTAAAGTGATAAGGAAGTTAATGATGTATCTTGATGTGCAATTTTTGCCAGTGATAAATATGTTTTTCAGTTGATCGCCCATCAGTGATTGCTTGTCAACTACCATAAGGCTGTAAGCAACGGTAAGGTAAACGAGCTTGCCTGCTCGTTTTGGATTAATGTTACGGGTGATTAATAGAAACATAAAAGGAGATCATTTTTGTTTCCACGCGCCAAGCGACATGCGATTCGTTTCCGTATCGACCTTTCAGAGAGATCCGGTAATCACTTTTCTTTTTCTCTTTTTTTTTTTTTTTTGGAGGGGGGCGGGGAGGAGAGGGAGTTATTCTAGCAGGCAGCAGTTAAGCAATGGAACCTTCACGGACCAGATCGTCTGCAGCAATTTGGCATTAAAATTGTCCACCCTCTTGGCATCGTTATAGCAATCGCAGACACACAGACACACAAAAATATATGTCTATGTGCTATACAAACGTAGATATAGGCATTACAAAAACATGTTATTTGAAAAAAATATATATATATACATATATATATGATATATATACTATATATTCATAGTATACTATATATATATATATATATATATATATATATATATATATATATATTTATAATGATATATACATTCATATACATTCATATATTACATGCTGAGTAACATACGTGTGTGTCCATGTATATATCTATGTACATAATGACATTGAGACAGAGAGTGATATTTTCACCTACAAGCAGACAAGTAATGTCTTGAAGAAAAGCAAAGAAATTATTAGGTTTATCTATTGCGTTTTTTTCCTAACGATAATATTGACTTTGAAACAAAAGCACAAAAACACCTGCCCTCCATACATTCCTCGCCCAATGCCAAAATAGTTGTTCGTTCTATCTTGTCGCAGATGTCACAATCGCCGCTACCATCTCCATTATTAATAACTTTGAAAATATGGATTAATTTGGAATGTGAAAATATGAAACAACAAGGGGCGGATACGAGACAGTCTGTTGAATCATATCATGAGAATAAATCAACCGTAACCTTTTTTATCACATTATCAAGACATTGATTTAAGAGAAAAAAATAAGTGTTTTCACAATGTAGCATTTGAAATGTTATGAATCGTCGTTACAAAATGTTGGCCTATCACTACGTGACAGGAAGTACGAACAGTACCTTGAAATTTCGAAACGCTTCCTTGCAATTGCCTGCCAAACAAGCACCTACACGTTTATTCTTTGGAAATGTCTTTCCTCGAAACCAGGAGGGATCCCTCATCGTTCCCATGGGAACAAGATCGATGCACTTTAAGTACTTACATCTTTTATGAGCGTTGCAATCAGCAGAAGTACACATACTAGTAAAACCGCGCCGCACCGATATAAGATCATGCTGTTTTGCTTTGGTCACTTCCTTGGCAGCCTATGGTCACGTTTTCAAATGCGCCCTTCAGTTGCCGTGGCAACCGGCCCATACTGAAATTTTCCAGACTGTCGTTCACAGATGGATACACACCGCATGCAATCAGGCACACACACACACACACACACACACACACGCACACACACACACACACACACACAATCCCGCGATAGAAGCTCACGCACACTCTGACACACAATAATATGTGGACCCTACAGAGAGAGCTGCTAAAGACATCGAACAACACTTTATCAACAGACGAGCGCGTGCACATACACTGTCACGACCGTTGTCCACGCTCAGTGTATCTTGGCGGAGGCAGAACTAATTGATTGAAAGAGAGCAAAGATTTTTATCGCGAAAATTGCACTTTGTCGAGCACATTGGCGACGAAACTATACACAGAAAAAATAAAAAAAATCGACGTTTACCCCTTCAACTCACACACTGTCATACTCATACACAAACAGACAGACAGAAACACACACACACACACATATATATATGTATATATATATATAATTTATATATATATATATATATATATATATATATATATATATATATATGTATATAATGCCTAACGTTGTATAGTGATAAACAGAAAATATAAAGCAAATTGCATGAACAATTTATCATTTTTGTGGGATGGGGCAAAATTAGTTGTAGATCAGTAGTAAATTAGTGAGTAGAGATGAATGAAACAAGTTTTGCCCTGAAATACAATAATAATAATAATTCACATTTATAAAGCACATGATAATTAACAAAATTCTCTATGCACTTGACATAACATATACAATCGATCATGACATAACATATACAATTTTAACATAACATAACATAATACAAAAAAACAAAGTTGAAACGAAACAAATCGCTTTTACCATCATGCAGTTCGCTTTTCTCTTGGCGTCACGCTTTTAACCAGACTGTTTAAATGCTCGTTAGAGCAATATTTATCACTAACCCGTAACCTTGAGGCATGGTTAATATCGTGCCAAATGCTTTCCGTGTTAATTGTTTGTCTAATGTATGTGCGCGTGTGTGTGTTCAGATACATAAAATATAGCGATGAACCAGAAGAAAAAAAAATGTCACGGAAATGTGAACTTCTCGTACATTGTGACACCACCTCGTCTCGCGTGATTGATACGTGGATTGAGTCCCAATTGATTACGAAATATCAATATAGCACGCGGTGAATTAATGGGATTGGTGCGAGAGAAAACATTATTAATGATGGATGCACCCACCAAATGAATATAATGGCCAATGGAATGAATATCCGGGTTCTCGGAGACGCACGACTGCGCACTAATGAAATCACGATATCTCGTCCAAGGTTAATACAGTGAGAGAGAATGGCGGGTAGCAGGGCCCCCGGTCGACATTAACGCGGAGTGACTTGGCTAAAAGAAATGGATAGATTGAGGGGGCTTCGGGCAGGGGGAGAATCAAAAGATAGCAGACACTTTGCTCTGCACAAAAGCAAAACAAAACAGAGATAGAACCAATTCAAAGATTCGGCAAAGTATTTTTTTCCGTGTATCTCTCCCTCTCATTATCTGTCAACTGTAATCTTCCTCTTTCTTAACCCCGCCCCTTTTCTAATTCTCTCTTTATCCCCCTCTCTCATTATACATTTCATTTTATCATTCTCCACGTCCTCTCTCTCCTAATCAGCCTTTTCTCTCACTCTTATATATATATATATATATATATATATTTATATATATATATTTCTGTCTCTTTTTGTTTATTTCTCGCAGTATCTTTTATTGCTTTCCGTCCTCCTCAGTTATCGCTCCTTTGAGATGAAAGTCATTATACGCAGGGATGTACAACTTTCACACGCTTATAAATTAATGTTTCACATATTGCCCACACATCGGCCACCCCTCTCGTCTCTTCGTACAAGAAAACCAAAACTAAACAACAACAACAACAACAACAACAACAACCACAACAACAACACAAATGCAGGAGCGAAACTCACGGAACGATCGATGGAAGACGCAATACGCATTCTAATAAAAATGACGCGCGAAATGAAGTATATTAGACGGAAACGCACGCACTCACACGTACGTATAATCCCTATGAGATAACAGTAGACAAAATACAAACATAAAAAACACATGTGAAGATAAGGAGGCAGTCCATGTCACGAACATCCAATCAAGTGACACGGAAACACCGTCGAGTATAGCATAATCAGGAAACGGTCGAGGAGACGTGATCACGTGTTAAGTTATTACAAGACACCCGGTCAATATTGTTAGTACCGGAAATGCATCTACCTCTGTATAAAAAGGCAGTCTTAAACATACATCAATCTCATTTTCATTATTTTATACGTTTATCAAAGGATAGATACACTGTATGGTCACAGATGCATAGAACTGGACCTTTGACCTATCATATACATGAGTACATTGTAACGTTGATAAACGTTGTAACGTTGTAACGTTGTAACGATAAACATTGTAACGTTGATAAACGTTGATAAACGTTGTAACGTTGTTACAGATAAACATTGTAACGTTGATAACGTTGATAAACGTTGTAACGTTGTAACGATAAACATTGTAACGTTGTTAAACGTTGATAAACGTTGTAACGTTGTACGATAAACATTGTGACGTTGATAAACGTTGATAAACGAAATTTAATATTAAGATAAGAAAAAAAAACAATTTGACGAACGCAAAGCAGTAATAACAATGATGATGATCAATATTAGAGTAAATTCATGGAACAATGAGCGTTATTATACTTAGATATTAAGGCTCGTTCGATTTTGTTTTTGTGCTACAGATTACTTATGTTAGTTTCCATGTCTGAAATGGCATCCCAGCGTTTATTCAGTAAAGACATTTGATAATCCGTCTTTAGTCGGAAGAAGTACATGAGCCGGCAAAGCACATGAATTATTATCAACACAGCATATCGATAGTGAAGAAAAGCCGGGTTTTCGTGAGCGACGTCCAGAGAGAAGGGGGAGGGAGGCGAATGCATTACCGGTGAGTTTTGCAGGCAAAGGCAGTTGTCGCTGAAAGCATAATGTATCCCAGCAAGGCCAAATAATGCGTATCTACTCACCACTTTTGACGCTGAATCCAACAGAGCAAATCCACAGCACGAAAGTCCAACCGAGAGCACTCAAGGCTGCCCAGAATAAGGCCAACCCACTTCCCTCGTAATCATAGCACGGAACGAAGAGTGGAGCAACAGTAGCGTTTCTGCTGCATACAATAAAAACAAAGCCGCCACTTCCAAAGTATATACGTATACTCCGGCGTCAAAATGATGCACAGTGGTACGGTACACACCAAGCTCGCTACAAAATGCAGTATGACGATAACCATCGTTTTGAACTGTTAGAAGGGGAGCACCACTCGTACGTGCCCGTTTCAGTTACAAAGGCAAATGTATATTCGCAAGCTTCTCTTAAGTGCGACCAATTTCGCTCTGCAGCGCGAGTATCAAGTGGCGCGCGAACACAAAGTGCAAACCGGGAGCACGCTGTTCCATTTCATGTAAGGGGTCGAATGGGGCTGTAGCCGTATTTAATTATAACGCTAGACAAAGGATATAAGCATAATACAAATGGACTCGCCTTCATGAGGAGTGTGTTGTGACAAAGCCGCAAGTGCGCGTTTCCGTTTCTTGGACGAGCCGGGAGTGACTTCTGATGCGCAAAAGCAATGCGTTTGTCGAAACACGGACGCGAAGAAACCTTGAATGTGCATGTAAGAATGTCGGTGACATACTCTTGCTATTCAATTAGACTAGTACAGTCACAAAGACGACTGGTATAACTGGTGGCTTGATGGTTAGCATAATGACTACCTTGATACGAGAGAGTGAACGAAACGTGAAGTTTTTTTTTTAGCAATAATACAAACATTTGGAACTGACACATATTATATCTTAACAGTTCACACGTTTGTATACACATACACACACACACATATATATATCCCACATGTATATAACATATCACATATAGGTACATATCAACACCTATAAATACTTGAATATTATGCTAATATATATATGCATACATCTACATGTTTGTATACGTTGAAGTTACATTTTTATTGTAATTGATGAATAATTAAGTTTAATTGTTAAGTACGGTACTTTAAGATTAAGTATGAAATTTGGTATCAGACCTTTTCATGTCGAAGAACAGTGCTTACTTTGAATCAACCGGCGCACACCCAAATTAAGATTGTTGTATTTCAACATACTTGCCATCCCACCCAAAAGTCTGGATTTTCTATAGTAGACCAGCTTGACTACAAAAAAAGATATATATTATGCAACTTCCACGAAGACGGCATGTCTTATGTCAAAGATTTATTGCTCTTAGGTTTAAAAATAGATTGATCAAGCACGCACTTGCACTTAGATGCGATACTCTTAACTATTGCAAATTAAAAAAACAACAACAAATAAATTCCTACTTCAGAGCATCTGCTTATAGTTACAAATTTCACATAATCAGTTCACATCTTCTGAAGATAATTATCGGACCGGTTGATCCCTAATTCTTTCTCTTCATTTGAAGTATATATATATATATATAATATATATATATATATATATATATATAATAAGAAACAAAACTGGAACAAAGTTCATGCTGCATTCACCAACGGTTTATATCTGCACACACATTTTCGAGGCGTCTCGACGTCCTTTCTCAGTGTTGATACTGAGAGAACAATAACAAAAATTAAGCCATAACAATATATTGCAACCGTGTTACAAGGATGCGCTCTGGTGAATACAGCATGAACTTTGTTCCACTTTTGTTTCTTATTTTGTTATCTTGCCAACACGTGGACAACCTACTCAATATATATATATATATATATATATATATATATATATATATATATATATATAATATATATATATATATATTATTATCATTATTATCATTATAGATAGATAGATATATGAAACCAAGTTCATGCGGTAATCACCAACAGTTTATTTCGGCACACACATTTTCGAGCAACTTTCTTTTTTTTCGCTCGAAAATTTATGTGCCAAAACAAACTGTTGCTGTTTACAGCATGAATTGGGTTTCAGTTTTATTTTTGATAATATTAGTACACCAACATGTGGACAACTTACATCAATACTCTGTATATATATATATATATATATATATGTGTGTGTGTGTGTGTGTGTGTACGCGCGCATGTATGTGTGTGTGTAACATTGTGAATGTTGACACGTCATCCTGATTGATGGCATTTTCGTGTAAGATTATTCGTGTCAGGGAGGTGCGAATAATGAGATCATTCCATGTCGCACGGTTTTACAATCAAGCGGCCTTTATACCAGAACATTTTATGGTGTGGCAACGTAATCTAGACACCGGGGATCTCCTCCTTCCTTTAGCTTTTATGCGCCAACGCGTCAAATGTGCTCATATTTCACACAAATACCTACGGAGAGGAAGTTACTATGGCAGGCAGAGGGTTAAACTGCAATAAATTGAATCCACGGTGATGAATCCCATTCGTGTCACGAAGATGACACGCACGATGCAGTTTACGGTGACTGCCCTTCGCCGTGTTGTTAACGTCAACCCTCTAATCAAAAGGCGCCCCTACCTCATTAAACACTCATTCTCGGGGCATTAGGCCTTGCATTGCAAAGACACAATTTCTCATCAGGAGCCTAACTCTTTCAAGTAATTTCCCATTAAACTGGAGAGGAGAACCAGTGTATACCGTGATGTATGGCAATATTTTCCTTTCTATTGTCTTAGGGGCTGTTGACGCCAAACTTCCACGAGTCACGCAATGCACGTGGTAACTGAATTTAATTATGATACACAGGCTAAAGGGTAATAGCACGAGCTTACGTATAAGGTTTTTTGGATATCTTCTATGAGCCCGGCTGCCATTCTCTGATTGTTAAAAAAAATCAACGCATAACCCAGGCACCCTTTCATCTTCATGGTTACACAAAATAGTATGAAGGGAAACTGAGTTAAACATTTCCGTTTCTCTCTGTGAATGAATAGGTTACAAAAATGGATAAAAACGTATAAACATATATGAATTAATATATATATTTGCATGTTTATATATTCATATAAGTGTATATATTATACCACACGATATCATACATTAACGTATGTATACATTATCATGTACATGTTTATACGCATATGAAGCACACATAATTTGATAGATATGATTATGTATGTGTCTACGAGTATGCATGCATGTGTATGTATAAATGTGTTTCTATATCTGTTATACTTACTATCCCTATGTCTCTTACAATCCCTTTTGATCTTTTTGTTATTTTTGTTTGATTTCGGTGTTCTCTTTTTAACTCATATCAGATCATACGGTTGCTTAATGAAACAAAGAGCTAAAGAAATAAATGGTGTTGCTGTTGCTGGCGTTTTTATCGGCATGTCATTTTTTTTCAGGGTAATTTCATGAAATATTATACATACGCAAATCTCATACACGCACACACACACGCACACACACACACACACACACACATACACATACACATACACATACAAGAGTATAACGTGATTTGAAACATGTCTGAATCTCACATTACTGTTGCTGATGATGCGTGAACACGAGTGTGCCTCAAAATAATTCTCGAGGAAAGCTAGTGTTCCTATCAGGTCCATTAATTTGTTCCCCTCTAACTGCCCTCATGCACCTCACCATTAACAGGTATCCATTTTAGGTAATTTCCCAGTGGGCTCTCACATCAACGTCCAGCCTCACTCACTTCGGCCTTTCTCTCTCTCTTTCCTTCCCTTCTCACTCTCTCTTTCTTTATCTCCCCCTCTCTCTCTTTCTCTTTTCCTTCCACCTTTCATGGTCTTTTTATCTGTATGACTATTAGTTAAAGGTACTGTTTAACATTGGGAGCAGCGATTAAAAAAATGCTTGAGTTATCACATTTGATAAGCGTCAGTTGTATCACAAAACATCCCACCATGTAAACGTTTCCTATAAAGCCTAAAATGTAAGAAAAAATCACTCTGTTTCTAAATGAATCATAACTGTATTCAGTTAATTCTAGAAACAATTTTATTATCAGTATTGTTCATATTTTGTATATTTAACAATAACTTTGATCATACTGATTAACATTTTTACATTGGTTGTTTCTATCCCTAACTCAAATTTTAGAACTATTTTGAAACACTAAAGCTGGTTCTTTGTTTCATCCGCAAATGGTAAATAATATCTTTAATACACATTATTATCAAAATACTATGCGGAAGAAGATGAGAAATATGAGCAGAGAATGAACGAGAAAGAGGGAGAAATCAAGGTTGGATATATTTCTCTTTTCTCTCTCTCGCTGTCTCTCTCCCCCTCTATCTGATTCTCTCTCTCTCTCTCTCTCTCTCTCTCTCTGTCTCCCATTCTCTCTGTCTTTCTCTCTGTATTTCTGTCATTAGATTTGAGTTTTTTTTTTTAATCTTTCAGGCCAGGTATTCATGACTTCATTCAGTGGAAGAGCAATTTTTCATGGCATAATGTGCTTCAATTTTAATTTGATTTCATTTTTTATTCTCCTCCTCCCTCTCTTCCTCTCTCTATCAAAGGTTCCCTTTTCTCCTTTTACCATGCACAGCTTCTTTTAGCAAATCGTGTACTTCATTTCTCATCTAATATCCTCCCTCACTCTTGTTATACGCACGTTCAAGTGTATATATGAATTATGTGTGTGCGTCTGTTTACTGCCGTATGCATATCTTTATGCTTTTGCTTCTGTGTGTGTATGCTAGAGTTCTCCTTCTTTTTCTTTCCTTTGCTCTCTCCCTACCCCCCCCCCCTCTCTATCTCTATCTCTATCTTTCTTCCGTAAGTAAATGGTTTGATGTTGCGGTCACCATTCATCCATGTTGAATCTGGCATTCCCGCGCTTTTCTTTGACTGGAACAATGTCGTCTTTCTCACCACGGATTATACCTCCTTTTTATCTCTTCCATTGTGCCAGAGAGCAACGGAGAGCATGATAATTATGTTGCCCAGCAATGGCTGACTGGAAAACCTCATCATCATCATCAATCATGCTTGTGAATAAAACAGGAGAGTCGTCTCTATCAAAGCCAAACCGCGCCCAAACATTATTCTGTACATCTTTCGAAGCAGTATAGTGATGATAATTTATGCTATGTTATGTTACTGATTACTGTTCTGCCACGATCCAGTGAAGCTGATAAGCTGGGAGAAAGATTTGGATATTTTAGATTTGTCTCGATTTCGATTTAATCAGAAAATTTTCATCCATGTATAACTACAATTAAAATGAAAAAGTTTACAGATGTTAAGAGTGATTGCTGAGAATTATACTGCAGGAGAAGTGATATATATCTATATATCAAATATAATCTACATTTTAAAATCTCAGGTAAAGGCAGTATTTATCATAATTATGTAACAATAGGGACCGTGAAGACTTCGGCATATAATGATATAGTGGGTTTTTTCTTCGATATCAAACGTTGCACCATAAGTTTTGACGCTGCATTTCAAAAGCTAAAAGTCATTCTATTACTTTTAACTCAAACACAACTAGGTATGCAGATTTTGAAAAAAAAAATAGTAGAGAGAGACAATTTTGCTGAAATTTTCGTATCCCAAAAGGATGAATCAACCATCAGACCCGCGAGTTGAATTTGGTCTCACATTCTCACCAATTCTGTTACTCATGTACCACAAAATTTAAAGCCCTCCTCTAGCACAATTACCCAGAATTGACATCGACACCTAAAGGTGTAGAGTCTCATCACATCTTTACTAACCAATTAACCACGGTGCACCGGCAGTCTTGTATAAACCATTGTCAGAGACAAGAATCGGCATCTTCACCTTAAGCATCTCGATTTGCATATGTTATCTGTTAGCACCCTTTATCAAGATGTATAATCATTGTTATTTATCAAAAGTATGTTTCAATGAAATTTGGTCATAAATGCATTCATTCATTCAGTTATTCATTCATTCATTCATTCATCCATTTATTCATTCATTTATTCATTCATTCATTCATTCATTCATTCATTCATTCATTTATTCATTCATACGTCAGTGTACGTACGTTCATTTATTCATTCAGTTATTCATTCATTCATTCATTCATTTCCCCCTCCTTCCCCCCTCCCCCCTCTTTGGCACCTTTCCTCCGTTCATCACCACCATCATCCTCCACACAAACTCTACCTCCTCATCTTCCTCTGGCCGCACCCACTTTTGCCTCCTTCACAAAGTCCTTCGGACTCAAGGGCTCCAGAGGGACCGCTTTGCACTTTTCAGCCACCATCTCATTTCAAGTTATTCTCATTAATCTGATGGATTAGACTCGATTTTGCTCAGACCACGGTCCACTCCAAGGACATTAATCCTCATATCCCCCCAAGGAAGAGACATGAAAGCAGAAAATAAATAAACAAATGAATGATTAAATAAATATAAATAAAACTAAACAAACAAGTAAGTAATTCAGTAAATAAGAATGAATACATGAACAAATAAATGAAATAATGAATAGAAAAACAATTACTAACATTCTAGGTAAACAATATCATTTCATTAAATAGATATAAATAAAACTAAACAAACAAGTCAATAAATCACGAAATAAGAATGAACACATGGACAAATAAATGAATAAACAATTATATAACATTCTACGTAAACAATATCATTTTGCTGGCGTAAATTTCATATCATTTTCTGTGTCACTGAGGTATCATTTAATTTTCTTCGTTGCGTTGGTTATTTGAGTTTTACAAAATAATGTAGGAAAAAAAAGAGAACCGAAAACACAAATAGAGAGGAAGCATAATGACCATAAGACTCGTGACTCCACTCCCCAAATGCGCGCAGTTGCATTTGCCAACGCTCCATATGTTTTTAACATGGTAGGATTTCACACTCTACCGTTTGTTCATCATTATTCCGCTCCAGCGGGGGAAACATATACATCGCATACTTTCGGCTGGCTGCTTCAAATTAATCACTCTACATCCGGCTTAAAGGTAAGTCAAGCTGTCTATTCATAGCAGTCGGGTTCACCTGTCTTATTGAGAGCAGCATATACAGATAAAGATCTTTGCAGAAGTGTCTTAACCCCAGTTGTACTGTATCCTCGCCGCCCATGGGCGTGATGGGGACACCACACTGTAGACCCCGACACGCCCACACAGATGCGTTGATATAAACTGTAATCAGACATAACATCTTTAATTATTATGTTATCAGAGGTAGGCTAAGAACTGTAGTCGCCCTTTTTAAAAGTGAGGACATCAAACTAATGAAATGTGAAAACTATCAGGTAAGACATGGTCTGAATATTAAATTCAATGTTCGCGATACTTTAAGCGTTGCATAAAGCCAAAAGACAAAGAAGACAAAAATGGTTCGTGCTTAAACTTACAACGATATTTAACATTATAGTTTCTTACTTTCAAATCATTCTGGAGACCTCGGGCGGGCCTCAACACACTTCTCCAGAAGAGAAACTCAACGGGTGCATCATGATAGAAAGCATTATTGCGAGAAAAAAAAAAGAAAAAAAATCGAGGCAGTAAGAAGTCTTCTGCTCCTTTTTTCCCCCACATGCTTCATCATTGTGTCAATTTATGGGAGATGGATGGGGAGGTAGGAGGGGGAAGAAACGTGTAAAGCGTGTCTGAGATAAAACTCGTGTTTATGTTTCCTCATGCTTGAGTGGGCGTAGGAGAGGACAGAGAGAGAGAGAGAGAGAGAGAGAGAGAGAGAGATAATGATGTTTAAAGAACATTACCTTATTTTCTTGGGGTAGATAATATAACCCTCAATCATGACGCCAGAGAACGATTCAAGAAAATGCGCATGGTGGCTAACAAACATAAGTAGTGATATGTTTTAACTTTAAAGAGTGAAATATACTCTTCATGTTCAGAGAACATTACATTATTTTCTTGGGAGTAGATATATGATCCTCAATCTGACGCAAGAGAACTATTAAAGAAAATGTGCATGGCGCACAAACATAAGAAGTGATACGTATACTCGTCATGTTCCATTACCCAAGGGAAATAACAGCGAAATAAAGAATGATAATGTCACATTTCTTTGACTCTGGAATCAGATTGCATTCACAACCAACGGGCATATAGTTAATAGCCTCCACTATCTTGACAACAATTTTTTATTTGTAGTCTATATGTCTAGATGTTGGGTCATAATTTATTAAATTCATGACTTGATGGCGAAATGGACTGATGTCTGATGTGAATATATTCTTTTAGAGAAAAGAAGATAACAGAAAAACATGAAGATACACGGTTTTTTTTTTTTTGCATGTGCGGAAAATAATCAAACAGGAGGATGAATGCATATATCGATCATTAATGATAGTACAAAGTAATACTTCAACGAGATAAAAGTGGTAAAACTAGTAAGAGTACAGAAGAGGTGAGGACTGACAACAGTTATGTTGTCGATGATTCTGATAAAGATATAATGATGATAATGATGATGATGATGACGATGATGATGATGATGATGATTGTGATAATAATATGATGATAATTATCTGCATCATCATCATCATGTTGATAATTCTGACGATGATAATGAGAATAATGATAACAATAGTAATACGCTCGTATATGTAAGAACAATACAAATAATAACATGAATAATGAAAATAACCAACTAACAATATCAATAATAAAATGAAAATAAATAATTATATTAACAACACTGTGATCTCTATAATGTGCCAGCTCAACTTCGTGAAATGCTGGAGGGAAGATATTAGCTCCTGACATAGTTTTAACAAATGCAACGACAGCAAGTTTATTTTTTCATTTGACGCATTATTTTTATCGGCGTGGGAAAATCAATGTGAATTGCAAACCGACTGAAATAATTAAGCAAGTAGGCCTAATGATTAACTCAGTTTTGCTGATTATAAGTAAGTTAGCAACAAGAATGTGAATAGATAGAAATTCTAATCATTTAATTGTAATCAGTCATAGTGCAAGTGTGGGAAAATAACTTTTTGAAAAAGAAATTATGGTTAGATTTTTTTTTTAATAGCGTATGTTTACATTGCCCTGCTAACAGAAAGTAAGAGACCAAACAGGTTGAAATAAAAAAAAACAGAAATCATACTAGTAGGTAGAATATTTTCATCAGCAGGAGAAATGGAAATGGAAAGGATAAGAACCAGAGAAAATGAGAAGAGGGGTGCGGGGCAGGTGGGTCAACCACACCCTCTCACACCTCATATCAGTTCATGCATGGAGCATAAAGAGTATCAATATCTACAATTCTATATGCTCTTGATGGGTCTTCGAAGAAATGTTTGACAGGGCTTCCCATAAAGTCCTCTCATGCTGTTTCCTTCTCTGTCTGTCTGTCTGTCTGTCTGTCTGTCTGTCTGTCTGTCTGTCTGTCTGTCTGTCTGTCTGTCTCTATACACATATATGCATGTGTGTGTGTGTGTGTGTGTGTGTGTGTGTGTGTGTGTAGGTGTGTGTGCACGTGTGTGTTTATAGAGCTGTTTGATTATTTAGTGCAGGATCGGGAGAAACTCAGAGGTACTTAAAGCATCCTCCGACTATGATGCCGCAGTCATTTGGGTCAGCGGGGTCCTTTATGATTATTACGTTGCCCATCAGAATTTGATGCATCTTTGGAGTATATCAAAGCTGGGTCTATAAAGGGCTTTTTACACTTGTGTTTCTTAACCCCGGACTTTCTCTGACCCAGGACTATCGTTAGTCCCGTACCAATTTTTTCAGCTTTTTACACTCACCAATTAGTCCCGTACTATCTCTTGTCCGGGGCTAAGGAGAAAATTGACCCTTTTACACTCGTATTTCTTAGCCCCGGACTTTCCAAACCACATGAATATTCATAATTACGCTGTGTACTGTACACGTACACGCACGCACCGGCAGCACTTGATCACCTCGTTTCTGATTGGTCAGTGAGGGTCGGACTTCGTCTCCGTCGCTTAGCCCAGGATTATTTTTTCGTTCTGTTTACACTCACTTGCTTGGCACCGCAATTGCGGTGCTAACCCCTGCTATTTTGCAGGGCCAGATAGTACCGTACTATCAGTGGGGCTAGCCCACTTTGGCAAAAACGAGTGTAAACAGAAAGTGGGCTAAGGATAGTCCCGTACCAACGGTGGGGCTAAGGCCCCCCCCCCCCCCCCCCCTTAGCCCCACCGTTGGTCCGGGGCTAAGCAAAATTTTACAAGTGTAAAAAGCCCTTAAGGCGGCTCAGGACAAGTTGGCGTAAACAGCAACGCGATGCCGAGCTGTGGCCCAGCTGGGACCACTTCTGGGGGTAATCTCGGCCGCTCCACGGCTCAGCCGAGACTGAACCACAGAAATCCCTTTCCGGTAATCACGTCATAACGGGCTCTTTTGCTTGCAGTACTTATGTTCGATTGCGTGCTCACAAATCTGAGTGTTGTTTGGAAAACATGCCAGCTCTTAGAAGTAGGTATGGTATAGTTATGGATAATGACAAGCGCAACCAAGTTAGAGGGAAAATGTAAAGCATCAACCATGGTCAATGCTGGAATTTGCCTTTCGACAATTTCAGGAGGGATCTTTTTCTTCAAAGCATTCACCGTCACCTGCTGTTTTTAGTGACATTGCTATTATTTTCAGAACAAATATTAGATCAGCCAGGTTTGAGTTTTGTTTTTACGGTAGTAAAGGCTCAAAAATTCTTGGTTATCGCTTCCATGATCAGAAGATCCACGTTGCGGGGTTGATCCTCGCAAGTGAATGCTAGCCTGATGTGCGCCTCGGCCCAGGCCTATGGCGCAAACGGGGTTGTCGACATCTTTACCCTCACAAACAGGGTTGGTTCGGTTTGATCCCTCAGCGCAAAATCTTTGATACTTTTCTTTGGAGAGCGTGGGCGAGTTTTCTTCGCAGCATCGCCTTAACCCCCTTCTCTCTGTCTTTCTGTCTGTGTAGCTGTTGTTCAAATATCTAACATAATCAAACAAGTTTTGCCCTAAGAAACTGATGATGATGCTTTTGCCTGAAACCAAGCTTTATCTCCTTACACATGGGAATGAGGGCGCTGAGACTCTATTGACATTTAAATGTCACGAAGTAGTCGTTAAACGGAGTTGCGATGAAAATCTACATTTATCAGCGTGTGTGTTCTCTTCTGATCTGGAGAAGTATGAGAGGACGCTCACACTCATTCAGTTAGTTCCTTCTTACCTTTTTTTCCCCCTGTGACCTTCACGTAAGCCAAATTATTCGACATCTATCCAATTAAACTCTGAAATAGAGAACACGCACCTGATCTTAGGGCGCTCCTGGTATGTGTTTTTCTCATTCTTCTGGTTCTCAATCTCTCTCCCCAATCTCCCCTCTCTCCCCCGTCGCTTTCCCCCTCTCCTTCTCCCTCCCCCTCCACCTCTCTCTATCTATCTATCTCTGTCTCTGTTTGTCTATCTGTCTGTCTGTCTCTCTCTCTCTTTCTCTCTCTCTCTATATATAACACTATATATATATACGTACATTAGAGAGAGAGAGAGATTTAACAAATATGAATATATATTTGTGCATATATTTCCTTATATATTTCTCTCTCTCTCCCTCTCTCTCTACATAAAAATAAGAGAGAGATATTCATATATATAATGTATATATATATATATATATATATATATATAAAGAGATTTATTGTTATGTATGGAAACACGTATATATGTCTTTATATATTTCTATCTCTCCCTTTCTCTCTCTTATGTAGGCCTATATATTGTATATATTGTATATATTGTATATACATATGCTTATATATATTTCTGACTGTAACATATTATCTCTCTCTCTCTTTCTCTCACTCTGTCGCTTCGTCTTCTTGAAGCATTACAGTTTAACTCACGTTCACTTTGTGAGAAAAAGGGGGGGGGGAGAGAGAAAATGCTCTTCAACAATGCTTAACCCTCCCTCGGGTTATGTGTTCGTCCTGTTTCCGTCAATCTCCCCTTTGGGAATACGGAGATACTTCAGAAATCTGTTCATTCACAAGCATCGCCCTTCCTCGATGGCCTGGGGTCAAGATTGTTCTGAGAAACTATAGTCTTATCTACCGGTAAAAGTGGCAAACAATGCCTTTGCATTATCACTACTATAATCATCGTTATTGTTATTAGAGTATTCTTGTGTTAGGGGGGAGGGCAATCTAATATCATACGGAATGTTCAATTATCATAACTTTGGCTATAAGTGCGGTTGAAGGTATAGGCGACAATCATACAAGTCAGCATGCTCTATACACGTTACCCGATTGTTGTAACAGAGTTCGCATATCTGACAATGCGAACTACTACTGTGCCACTACTTGTACTTCTGCCGTTGCGGCAAACGCTGTTTTCATGTCTCTTCTTCTTTATCTTTATCTTTAATACCGTCATAGCTCATCACTGATGGCGTTAACATAACTACATGAATACTTCTTAATATATCAATATCATCACACTCCTATAAAATGCAATTACTTCATCGCGCACTGTTGATGTATCAAAGCAACGTAATTTAAGCAATATTATTATAAAAGTATATAACATATATGTATGTATATATATATATTCTTTAAGTTTTCTCTCCAAGTTCTCAATATATCTCATGATTAAACGAATGTGACCATTATGAATGAAAGAAATATAAATATAAATATAAATGTATATATATGTATATATATATATATATATATATATATATATATATATATATATATATATTCTTTATTCAAAAAAGGTGACCTTGAAGAAAAAAGAGGGGGAAAGTTAGTGTTGAGCGCTGTATTATAGTTGGGGTAAAGCCGCTTGTGTACACGTCTCCCGGCAGGAACTATAATATCGATGCATAAGAAAAATATAGGTGCATTCAGTCCATGTTAATAAGTTTTTTATGAAGCTCAAAAGCGAAGTCAATGAAGGAGAAATTATCTTAATCTAATATTCTTTCCTGGTGTCATGTTCACGGCCATTCTTAAATTTGCCTTCCTAGCCGCGATAAGTCACGGAATATCCCCTCTCTACGATGGTGAGCACAAATTAATTTGAATTATAACCCTTCAACCTCGTTCCTCACAAAGAATATAATTTGAGGGGCATGATAATTATGTCACGGAGTGAACGATAATCACTTGTTCCTGTTGTCATCAAAATTGTCTGGCCATCACCATCGGGAACAACTTACTGAATGCTCACGAGTTCCCCCGATGGCAAAGCCATGTGCTAAGTCGTATCAGGTGTCAGCGACTCGCACAAGCGGCGCAATTTTCTCCTGTGGGGCGGCTAAGGCCTGGTTTAGGGATTGAGCCATTGGCCGCTAATTACGAAACATGATCTGTCCTGATAAAACCAGACGGTTTCCAGGATGTTGTGGTGAAAAGATGGTGCGGTGGTTTTGGCGCTATCTTTCCGCGTGGCGCCCCGAAATGAACAGAAGACAAACTAAATGGGAGGTGGGATGAAGTGGATCACGTGACTTTATCTCTTCCATCGCTTACGGCGTCTTCGCCTGTGGCTGCAGCTAAAAAACAGTGTGATGCGCTTTTATGCGTTGTCGTATGTAGGCCCTAGAGCGTACAGTCCGATGGATGCGTTTTATTTTGTTTGTGTATCCGGGTTGTGTATAATGCAAGAGTGTTTGGGCTTCCGTCTCTGCTTGTAAATGTTAATGTGCGAAGTCCAAAGAGGGAGAAAAAGTAGCCTTGTAAAATATCACTAATGTCTCCTCCCTTACTATCCAATGATCGGCGATTAATCAAAGTTACAATAGTTTTACTTGTATGTTAAGCAATGTTTAGATATGTGTGTGTGCGCTTATGCTTGTGGGTTTGTGTATGTATGCGTGTGTGTGTGTGTGTGTGTGTGTGTGTGTGTGTGTGTGTGTGTGTGTGTGTGTATTTGTGTGTGTGTGTGTGTATTTGTGTGTATGTGTTTGTGTGCATTATGGTATATGTGACTTCATGACATGCGTACGACAGGAAGATTTCTCCCAAATGTTAATGTGTCCTGTCACTGTTCTGTAAAGGATCATAAATATGTCCGTTTTGTTTAACTTTGATCTTTTAACTCCGTATCATTGTGGAACCATGCATCAGTATTCTTGGGGTGTACATGCCGTTGCATGACTAACGCGAAGAAAGTGTACATTCGCTATGCTGTGTTTCGTTTCGTTTCGTTTTGTTTGCTTCTTTTTTTTCATGAACATTTTGTATGAAAGTTTAATGACAGTTATCAGTGGTTTTGCATCATCTATCATATAAATAGAACTCGGCGTAGTTTAAGAGCTAGGAAAACACGCAAATGGCATAAACGGATAGACAAGATACACAGTACACGTTAAAATTAATGATGCTTTCACTTCATTTACAACGGGGAATGCCATTTCTTTTTTTTACCAGAAAAGAAAAAATCGTTTTGCCTCAGTAGAAAGCAAGTAAATAAGATATACACTGAACAGGAACTTTTCCATGCATCAGTCTTTGCATCTATCCCTGTATATTTCTCTTCCCCCTTTCGCTAATCCGTTCATGCATCTAGCTTTGCGTGTCTCTGCATATTGCTAATCATGATATGATTTCTCTGTCTATTCACAACGCGTGACTTACCCGTCTGGGCATACGGGTCCGGTTTTCTCTTTGAGTAACTAGTTGGTTCTCTTTCGTGAATGACATCATAATATTGATAGCATCCCGAGGATGGTGGAGACGGTCCCCCCCCCCCCCCAAAAAAAAGAACTCTTGCGATCAAGTGTTTCAATGGTGTCAGAACGAGTAGACAGACGGGTGTTAATAATTCCCTCTTAAACTCAACCTTCGCTCCCCCCTTACCTCTGACTCTTGCCACCCCATTCCCATTCTCTCTTAATGAGTGTAGACAATTGGATGAATCGGGGCGTATTAACGCCTAAATTGCTCGCGCACCGCTTGCAGAGCTCGTAATGAAAATGGCGCTTGACGAAGAAATGGAAACGAGCGCGGCGAAAAGAGCGATAAAATGGCTAGTCAACCCATCTTGCAGGTTACCCGGATGCGATGAAGTTCTCCTAATCGAGACCTGCGAGTAATTAATGCACACTCCACGGAAGAAAAAAAGAAAACAGGAAAGAAGAGGACCCCCCTCCCGCGGGAAATGGTGAGTGATTGATTAGGTGGTGATGAGGAAATGACGCCAGGGGTCAGAGTTCATTCCCTGAGCCAAACTATCTGCCGTAAGGATTGATAAAGCCACAGCTAAAAGCAGCATTAAAAGCGGCAGCCACGCGGCACTTCGTTGCAAATTGTCTGCATAAATTTGCTGCATGTGTGAAATCATGTATAATGAACAGCGCTTCGAAATGACTCGTGCATATCAGCCATTGTGTGCTTTGGAAAATTATTGATGTAGAAGTAGCTGAAGTGGGTCGCCCCATATACAAAAACGACTAGATTCCATGGAAGACCAGCGACAGCGAATGCAACTGAATATAGGTGTCCATCCATCTTTTATGTTTGATAGAAAATGAAAACAAACAAAAAACCATACCACTCTTCTAATAAGCATTCTGTATATTAAAACTTTACTTTTCAGCGAATAGTGTTGTTTTAGCGTAGATTAGCCTCATTTTGCTTGGGGTTCTGCGGTCTCCCGCGAAAGATGGTAACTTATTCGCTGTAGATTCGAAACCCTCATCAGTACAGTTTAACATGCAATATTTTACCAATACTTTTTTAGCATAATAATTCTGATTCATTGAAATTGAAAATCGATTATGTCTTGTCTTCCGCCGAGTGATGCGATCATCTTAAAACATTTTTTTTTTCTTGGCATGCAGATGTAGCAAGAATTCGTATGAGTTTTAGATGCAATAGCATTGAATTCTTTGACAATGCCGCTTCTCAACTTTGATTTCATTATCGATTCAGCAACTTTGTTCAGTAGGCTTGTGACAATCTACCGCATGATGACGCAATGGCGAGTCATCATGTTTTATATACATTCGAAGAAACGGTTACAGTTCTTTTTCCAAAAGTCCGAAGGTTCGTCAATCAGAAAGTTCGTTATTCCGAAGATTCGTTAATCCGGAGGTTCGGAATCCCGAAAATGACATAATGTTCGATATTCCGAATGTTTGCTAATTTGAAGCCGAAATAAGGTTCGTAATTCCCAGGGTTCGTTACTGCGCACCTTCCCTTCATTTTCGGATTAACGAACCTTATTGAATTTATTTTAAAATATTTTCGGATTAAGGAACCTTCGAAATAACGAACCCCATTTCATGGTCGGACTAACAAACCTTCGGAATAACGAACCCTTGGAATAACACCACAAATTTTGAAATGCAAAGCCCATTCATATTTTGATTCATGAACACCTTTGCATACGGTATTTGTGTCTTTTTAAATAAAGAACCATCGGAATTACGGACCTTATCAAACTTCGGATGAACGAGCCTTTGAATAACAAGAATCACCCGAAGAACAATAAACTGTCTAATCAACAAACAGTAGGTTCGACATTTCATTTCAAAATACAGATAACTGCTTACCCTTTTTCCTCGAGCTGCGCGACGTGACTCACCTCGTACCTAACCCAATACTTTGTTAATAAGATGTTTCTAAGAAAGTCATGATTGAAATGTGAAAAAAGTATTGGTAATTGCTACAAGCACTTCCTGTATCATATTATAGAGTCAACAGTATTAAAAAAAAACAGAAAACGGAAAAAAGGGCGTGAGATATCATTGACGTAAACGTGCGTCTGTACTTGTCTTGACATATACAAAATTGTATTACTGTTCATATATTGTTTGTTTTCCATTGCATTGTTGTATCATTAGTATATTTGCATTCAAAGAATCTTTCAAAAGAAACCTAAAGACATACTTATTTTTATTGTAATGTAACGATATTGTAGAACCGTATGTAAAACACATAGAGCAGTTTTTAATTGATTATGCGTTATATAAGTGCCAGTTTATCATCATTATTATCATTATTGTTATTATTATCCTCATTATTATCATTTTTATTGCTATTATGATTATCATTATTATCAGCATTATTAATATCATATATGTTGAAAATGCAATGAAACAAAACAAAACAAAATTAACAAAATTAACAACTAAGCAAGACTCTTAATTTGTGACAGTCGTAACTATACATAGTCACATTAGCCTTCAAATTGGTAAAATTTCGGGCTAGGGTATAATTACAGTTTGTTGTTGTTGTTGTTGTTATCATTGAGGACCGTCATGATTTAGTCTCATTTGGAAAAGTGTTACTCTTTGTATGAGAAACATTAAGGGCCTACTCCTTCTCGATACATATCAAAAGACTTGCGCATGCTGAATGATGTAGAAAAATAATCTGATCAACGACAGGAAAAGGACGGCGATGAGCTGCATGTCTTTAACTATTATTTTATGTTTCAAGAAGTCACTATATCTTTCTGCTTCCTCGACTGCAATCACCATGGATCATCTGACATTTGAGGAGAAAACGGGTCTAGGGCAATTGCCCCCTGGGCAATTACCCCAGGGCAATTGCCCCAGACCCTTCCACTGACCCCAACACTAAGCCTGATCCTGAACCTAATCCTAACCCTAATCCAAACGCTAACCCTAAACCTAACCCTAACCCAAACGTTTACCCTAAACCTAACCCTAACCCTAATCTCCATTCTAACCTTTTCACTAACCAGTATTTATAGCGGGGGGGGGGGGGGGGTAATTGCCCTGATACGGGAGAAAATATCAGTTCTTGCAGAATCCGTCGTGACTGTATCAAATGCTCTTGATAGACTCTGACATACTGTTATAAACATAGTTCTTCAGAGCATTATTTCTGTTCTTCATAACATCTAAAAAGGACAGTCCATCGATTACTTCAGGCCAAGTTTAAATCGATATATGAAAAAAAGCTTTAAAACCTAACACTGGCTGGTAACAAGATAACAGACCAGGTTTTGCGTATTTTGCCCATTGAAACGATCACAATTGTGGCACATTTGAGTCGTTAATATCAAACACATTGTCGAACACAAAAAAAACAATTTTCATCAGATGCTTCAGGGATATTGCTTATTTCTTGGAAATCCTGAAGTAAATGGAATGAAACGAAATGAAATTACATCCTTCTGCAAATTCAAAAAAAGAGAGGAAACAACAAGAAAAAAGCAACAAACAAACCAAGAAAAAGGGATGGTTATATGAATCGCATGTGATGAAATCTAATCTCGCTGGGGGCATCCGATGCTTTTCCTGTCATTCAATGCGTCCTTGACATGCTTGGTATGCACAAAGTAAAAGCCTATGAGATTCTCCTTCCCGACATGTCCATGTACTAGTATCTCGCGAAAATTCGATTCTTCCTTGGCTATATACCTCCAATTATGTCTTATGTCCTCCATATCTCCCTCTCCCTCCCTCGATCTCTCACTCTCTTTCCCACTGTATATCTCTCAGTCTCCCCCCCCCCCCCCCATCTCTCTAGCTCTTCCCCTCTCTCATTTTTCTCTGTCGATGTCTATTCACATTGATAACAATCGCATTCTGATCGCATTAGACATTGTCAATGGCGAACGCCACTTTCCGCTGTCTACAAAGCAAGGCTATATATCGTTCTTGGTCGTCCATTAATCTTTATCGATCAATTCCTTCTTCAATTTCCTTCCCCTCCCATCTCATCCTTCAGGAAATTCTGCGTGACGATTTGTATTTTTCAATCTCGTCGTCTGTGGCAGAGAAACAAACCCCCTTTTTTCTGTGCAATATCTTTCCAATCAGAGCAGCAGAAACATTTTCAAAAGCTGCAGGTCCTGCAAGAAAACCTCTGGTCATTGACGTCTGTACTCTGTCAGAAGGACATGTTCACCCGAATGCATGTGTGCATTGAGTGAATGCAGCAATATTAGTAGAACAAATCAATGAAAGTTTTGAGTAAAATCGGACAATCCATGCAAAAGATATTAATTTTAAAGTTTCAGTGCCGCCATCGCTGGATGTGAAGAATACTAGTTGTTGTTTTTTTATGTCACATTATTAGTAGTATCGATTTAAAGAAAATGTAAAGAGAATTCCACAATACTTCATTTTTTTTTTTGGAAAAGTACGCATTCTCTCGACTTGTTAGTGATATAATTATGTTAAGGGTATATTATTCCCCCTGCTTTCTGAAAGAGGCAAGTCAAGTGCCCTTGAACTATATGCTAGAAATTTTTGCTGCATTCACTAATTTCAAATATATATTTAGGTTAACTTGTCCTTTAAAAAAAGTGAGGTGTGGAAGAATCATTGCATTATTCATATTCAAAACATTTTGAAAATTATATATACCAATGCTATTATTGTTTGTTGGCTTTATTCCATTATTTTCTTGAAATGCAACAACATACTGACCAGAGTGTAAACAAACTTTGTCCTGTAAACTGTTTGAAAACATTGGTCATTTCGTAACGGTGTTTTCCTTTGCATGGAAATAGTTGTTAGTATTTTTAGAAAGCCAATACATGTTAAAAAAACAAAGGAATATGACTTAAATTTTTGCCTGAAAAATAACATTAAGGAATTTTGTAGCCTATATTTGGTCAAGAAATTAGAATATCACATGTGTTGCAGAAAAGATAAGGAAATTATGAAAAACAGTCATTTTCTATATATATCATCTAGTGTGTATATATATATATATATATATATATATATATATATATATTTATATATACAAGTAAAATTGACGTAAACAAGTGGAAAAGAAAAAAAACAATCATTAGGCTAAATGAAAGGACACTGCAGGCAGAGAGATATGTCGCAGACAAATAAGTCGTTCATTGTCAATTTTGGGAACAGCGAGTATCGACAGACCTGGTTTTTATCGGACCAGCTGATGTCTGAAGTTGATCAGCCGAAGTCTCATTAGCAACGGTTCTTCAAAAATAACTTTCTTTTTCATTTTTTTTCTAATCATGGCATTGTGCTAGGAATAGACCTAGATGGGTTATCAGTGGCGTTTTCTGGTAATTCAAAACATCGGTATTTCTGCCGTTGCTGCTCAACGCTGGACGAATGCTACAAGCAATTAGTATGTGAAAAAAAAATTGCCAACAGCGGTGCGAGAAATAAGTTTCTGGCTCTTTTTTTTTCTTCTCTTCTTTATCTCCCTCTCCTCTGTTTGTGTGTGTGTGTGTGTGCCTGTGTGTGTGTGTGTCTGTCTGTCTGTGTGTTTGTGTTTTCTTCCACAGGTCAGATGGTGATTTTTTTTTTCCAATTAAAGGCGAACGATGACCCACCAATTTGAAATGTCGCGATTATTTTCTTTTCGACTATTTTTTCGAGAGAAAACTAACTCATTGTACCAGCATGATATCATGACAAAATACATTCAAGCATATATGGTGTCAACTACTGTACTATGTTTTCTGGAGAAACGGCCGAGTGAGTAATTATTGATCAGTTTCATAGATTGATGACACGTCAATCATCACCTCAATCGCAAGATGTTCACACGGTACACGGTACTTTACACGGTACCTGGATTTATTTAATGAGGGATAGGATCAAAGATATGATATACATGCGGGTAAAGATATATATATATATATATATATATATATATATATATATATATATATATATACATATATATATATATATATATATATATATATATATATATATACATACATATATTAGGACTAAAGAAAAGTTAAAACTTTATGTTCTCCGACTATCAGGAGAAAACAGCGAATTCGATAGTCGACGTTTATAACGTATAATGTATACGTAAAAGTTAAATGTGGTCAGGTACTTTGTGCTCCTTTGGAAATCCACGCACATTTTTGAAGATTAGAAAGTCGCCCTGGTAAAACACAGAATGTTTATATCCTATAGTATAAGCGGGGTAGAGAAAATGTCAGATCAATTTTTCACCCGCGTCTTGTCTTTGAATTTATGCTACTTGTCACCTTTCCAGGTAAAAGTAGGACGCGCTGCTTCGTCCGCAGTGAATAACGACTCATCGGAAAATGTCAATCCATGCGGGGCGCGCTTTGCGTTGTCATGGCAACCCCAATCCCGTCGCAATCTGATCATCCGTTGTTGTCCGGCCCCTCAAGGATGCGACTTACCTGTTTGGCGATTTAGCTTGATACGTGTCTTCCGCGCCTCAGCCCCCTATCGACCGGCTCCGGTGACGCAGGGCATTGTGCTCGGACTGACGTAAACTCGCCCTGTGGATGAGTTGTTTCGACTGATAGATAAGTAGGTGCGAGAGAGTTTCTCTCAGAGAGAGAGAGAGAGAGAGAGAGAGAGGAGAGATTGTAAGGAAGAGAGAGATGCTAGTGGCGATATTCCATCAATGTTATCCTCCATCGCGAATGCACGATAAACACCTTGCGAACTGTAGTCAGAGCTGCCTTGGACGACAGCGCGTCACCTTCCACTGCGAACCCGTAAGAGATCGTCGTGCTGCTGACAGGCATTGATCAACTAGAGCAGGGTGATTACGCGAAGACCAGCAAAAAAAAAAAACCACCCAAGAACCAGCAGGAGGTAAAAGCAAATATTCTTCCTCTTCCTCCTCCTCTCCCTGCAACACATTTTTTTTCTCTCTCTCGATCTTAATTGGCTCCGATGAAAAATGATGATACCTTTTGATGCTCCGGACATTATAGTTCGTTTCGCTTCGGGTGTGTTGGTGGGGTGCGCTTAACGGTTGCAAAAACAAAAAACAAAAACAAAAACAAAACAAAAACAAATACGAGCTCGCTTTCTCGAAGTCATCAAGGAGACACGCCTCAGCATTGAGGATAAACGAGGATTTTATCGGAAGCCCCGAGCCCGTATGAAGTGTCTCAAATGCCCTATAATACAGGAATGAGAAGAAGGGAAGTGAGCAAGAAAGGGAGGGAAACAACAAACACCCTAGTATAGCAGAGGTATCTTCGGTTTTCCATGTTTGCTGAGGCTTGGTGAAAAAGCGTGTGAGCTTATGCGAAATACGAGCTTTGTCTTTCTTCGCCGGGCTTGCAGCTTTGTTTGTTTGTTTCTTTATTTGTTTGTTTATTTGTTTACCTGTCTGTTTTCAGAATAGTTACTCCCTTATTTCACATCTTCTCTAGATTCTGTCTCAGTGAAAAGAAGATGAAGCTTCTGAAAGATCAGCAGTGTGTCGTCCTCTGAAAACATTACATTATATTTCTTGTGCTTACAAACGTCTCTGATAAAATTCATTCACAATGCGATCTGCTGCTTGTGTGATGTGAAAATTCCTGCTATACAGCACAAATACGCTGTACATTAGCAGACTTTGAAAAATTGCTCTTGTTGTTTATACGGGGCCTAGTTATCAGTAGGGGGGCATTGCATTGTTGGAAATGAAATTTAAAAAAAACGGCATAAAAATGAAACGCGAATAACCATTTATCTATAGCTACAATCAAGCATTTCTTATAGTGTTGTCAAATAACAGGACGAAACTGGTGTATTCTTGATCTTAAAAGCAGCATACTCACTATGAAAATTAAAAAAAAATGAAATAAAAAAACCTTGCATAAAAAATGAATGCCCTGACTGACTTGGCCACCATGAGGCTACTCCTTCGAGATCAAGATGCCGTCAATCATCAGCAAAATACCCGAAGCCTTTTTTTTCTTGTCAGTAATCTCACAGTGCCGGGGGAGATAACATGTATATACCATTAATTTCATCCCTCTCCTAACTCCCATGCCGAGCAGATTGTATCAAGGCTTTTTATCATTGATACGAGAGGAGTGACGTATACCCGCTCCGAGCTGGCTGAATCTGCGTTCGCCAGCAAACAGTGTGTAATGGACACAACATGCGATCGATACGCTACAGCCACGCGTTACTAGCAGGAATCTGACGGCGCAATACGAGGACCAACCTTAGCAGAAGCATTCCAAAAAGAGGTTAGCAAGTCCAATGAGCATTCTTAAAAAAGTCTATATACCTGGCAGTGCAATATCATATGCTTAATCAAGATCTGTAATACATTAAACATCTAGGGTATATGATATTATCTCTATACATGCCCTAACTGCCCTGCCCTTGATTTTGTGCTTGTCGCGATTAATGACTTCCCAGGATTCATGTCGAGTTCCTTCTCCTCAATGGTGTCAACTGATTCCCTGAGAATGTAATTTACAGCTATGAAAACAAAAAGAGACTAGAGATTGTAATTTGTCATTACTGACAAATTAAGGTGATCCGATTTTTTTTTATCAATGATTCGAGTCCTGATCGCAATAGGCATGACCATACAGGTTTCATCTGTGTTTAGAGACATTGGCCGTGTGATGTTTGGATTATCATTTAGAAAAGGGAGTCATGTCTGCCATCTTTGGTACTAATTCTGTATACACTAGATAGCGATGATGCAGCAACAAATACATGTGGCCTTTAACCCACCTTTACACTCCCAAAATGGCATCTGAGGAAAAAGTGGTTATTTTGTGAAATGATTCTCGCGACATCGTCTATACGTGTGCAAAATATGGGAAAGATAGGACAGGTATTCACCAAGATACAAGATGAAACATTTTTTACCTTTGACCCTAAATTACATACCCAAGATGGTGTCCGATCAAGTAGTTGTTATTTTATGAAATAATGTACGTGACATGAACTTAACATGTGCAAAATTTGGGGTGATAGGGGCTGTTTTTCTTAAGTTATAGCAAAGAAAGTTGCAGAATGAAAGCAATATCTCAATACATAGAAGATAAGCTTTAATTTCAACCAAGTTTTTTAACGTGATCGCGACATTGTATGAAAAAAGGAAGGCACACTGGCGATAGCGCAAAGTCTTAGCTACAACATATTACAATCTGGGAGAAATTCACCGAAGGGTGAGAGAGCTAGTGCTCGATAAAGACAACCATGTCAATTTTCACATTAAAAAAATTTCCCTCCCATAGAGATAACACGTCATAACGAAGATACAGAAAAAAGTACCTATGACCTTTGACCCCAATTTGCACAGACAAGATGGCATCTGAGCAAAAAGTGGTTATTTTGTGAAATGATTCTTGTAACTTGGTCTTTGCGTGTGCAAAATATCGGAAAGATAGGACATGTATTCACCAAGACACAGGATGAAACATCTATGACCTTTGACCCTAATTTACATACCCAAGATGGTGTCCGATCAAGTAGTTGTTATTTTATGAAATAATGCACGTGACATGAACTAAACATGTGCAAAATATGGGGGAGATAGGGGCTGTTTTTCTTGAGTTATTGCAAAGAAAGTTGCAGAAAAAAAGAAATATCTCAATACATCAAAGATAAGCTTTAATTTCAACCAAATTTTTTGACGTGATCCTGACATCGTATGAAAAAACGAAGGGCACACTTACGGTAGCGTAAAATCTCAGCTACAACATATTAAAATCTGGGAGAAATTCACCGAAGGGTAAGGGAGCTAGTGCTCGATAAGGATAGTCATGTCAATTTTCATTTCCAGAAAAACTGCATTCCCATAGAGATAACACGTAAACTGGTCAAATTTGACAAGATTACTTTCAATCCATTTTTACGAGGTGATGCTGTCATCCAATCAAAATGTTGTTATTACATTAATGAAAGAGCATTTCATAAGCTACAACATACTGAAATCTCGGTGAAAATTAGCAAAGGGTTAGTGAGATACGCTCGAATGAACTTGAAATTTGATGATGTCATTTTGAAAATTTGCTTTTTTTAATTTTTAAAGAAATTTGATATCTTTTAATCATTTTGCCAGCATTGCCACCGCATGAAATGACATGTACAACTCATTAGCTTTCAGAATATGTAAAGAAAATGGGGGGTCACCGTCCATTCTGACAAGTAAATTCGGATTTATAATTGGCGGTTTTTTTGGCATAGTTGCACTGTATATCGCCATTGACGCGCGCGCGGAATTTCAACTTTGACTGGCCCGTATGATGTCATATTGAGTCGGATTGACTTGAAACTTGGTAGAATTATTCCTTGACATTTTAAACATCCGATCCGTGTGAAAAACTGAGAAATTTATATTGCATATGAGCTGTGCGTGCGTATATGCGCGCGCGCGTACGCGTCCGTCCATTTTTTTCAATTTTTCAAAAAATGCTGCAAATGGTCTGAAACGGATGCAAAAAAATTCTGAGCTCGATTTGAGCATACAAATATTTCAACGCGCGCGTACGCGCACGTCTTAAGGTGTAGATGATTTTTGAGAATATGGGTAGAATCCGCTTGACATGAAATATATGTGACGTAAATTTCATTCAAAAATTCCGTTCCATTAATGAGATATTAATGAGAATGTGTTTTCATATAATGACGTCATAGTGACGTCACGGTCGACTGATCACTATGATTTTATTAGATCTGTCGTCTTTGTGACATGATACATATATGATATAATTTTGAAATTGATAGGTGCAGCACTTTCTGAGCTAATCGCTGCACAACTTTTGTCCAGAAATAAATAAAGAATCCGTACAGATACAATAGGTGATCCGAAGGATACTCGGATCACCTAATAAGGGGCAAGGGTGTCTCCTTGGAGGATACCTGCTCTTGTGGCGATTTCTTTGGTTGGATCATCCGTAATGTTTCGAATAAAACTACTGGGACTGATTTATATTACAGCTGCAAATGGCTAGCATTGTCCCTTCTGGGAATCCTTAGGTACAAATCATATGGAGCATAACCTTCTTATCGACACTATCGAATGCCCTGAAGAAATCTAAATATTATCCACCGTTAAACCACGAGTATAATACATTGTATTCTTATAGCCGCTTACTTTGGAAAAGTAGAAGCAGACTGTTTTTGATAACCTATAAGTTTCATGCATCCAACCCCATCGCAATGAACTAATTTCAGATGAACTAAAGTTTCACCGTGAAATATAGGCTCCTTTTTTTTTTCACGAGTAGGAAGTTGGTATATGAACACTTACGCTCTTGTCTACACATATAAGGAGACTCTAGCCTGGCTGTAATTTGCATGTATGGGACTATTGAACTATATAGCACGTGAAACTGCGCATAACCTCCTCGAATATGAACGACGTCGTATTATCCCTAGACGCAGTCATGAACTACATTTTCAGGAAGCCATAATTCTTACAGTTTCGTAGAGGAACTGTATTATCCGCTTGTGGGGGAGTGGTATTAATCGTTTCTATACAATTATGAAACCTAATTTCTAGAGTGCATATATAATACATTCATCACTCAAGATTTGGAAAAGCAATTTCACTCTATACATTGACGACGGGTTTTTTCACATTTTTATTTCTATTTATTTTTTATTTTTTGGTTATCTAAGAGTGAAGAAAATCAAGGCTATACAACTCATTCCTTGCAATTTCTCAAAGGCTTCTTTGTCAAGATGAGATAACAAATCATCTCCGATTGCTAAACACCCACGCGAGGCAATCAAAGTTATTATATGCCAATGAACATGCGGTGAGTATTCATGAAAAAGATAAATTCTGTCATCTTTTTAGTGACGTCACATCCTTTAGGCTTATCACAAAGCGACTTTACCCAAGTCTTGGCTCCGCCCACGCCACAATCTTTTTCTTCATGTACTACTTAACAATGAATGTCATCTGAGTAGGCCCCGCTGCTCTGCGGGATCACTGTCTATGTCCAAGGAATTCAGACGTCCAAGGCTGAATTGCATTTCTAGCAACTGTACCAAATATGAGTAGTTAGTAGCACTGGGGAAATTGCAGGGTATACAAACATAAAATATACAAACTATGGCATCACACACAAAACCTACCAGTACACACAATTACACACACATGAACACACATACATTTACACGTACACACACACACACACATCCTCTTTTTCGTTTTGTGATATTCTTTATTTGAATTTCATTCGATATCAGGCACGCACACACACACACACACACACACACACACGTACACAGTCTTTAATGATATTTTTATTCGAATTCCGTTTGATCAGTATGTCCATCGTTTTCACAATGAAACGAATGCAATTACAAACATTCATCTTCTACATGCTTAATCGTACAAAATTGACAAATGAAAGGTCAGCATGGAATCCTGCAGTTAACCAAAATCTCATAAAGCATACTTGAATTGATCAAACGAAATCCTTATTCTTCATACATCAAAATCATAAAATTCATGTCAAAATGCACCCTAACCATCAATCCCCACCCCCATCACTCCATGCATATAAACTCACTCTACCCACCTTAAAGGACAAGTTCACCTTCATGTACATGAGGATTTAGTGAATGCATCAATATTAGTAGAACACATCAGTGAAAGTTTGAGGAAAATCCGACAATCCGTTCAAAAGTTATGATTTTTTTAAGTAGGCCCTATATGCGCAATTAGTGCTGGATGAGAAGACTACTACAGTGTGTGATGTCACAAGCGTACAACGATATAATGAAAATAAAAAGAGAATTTCACAAAATTTTACTTTTTGAATAAAGTGCAAATTTCTTGGACTTGTTACTGAAGTATGTTAAGGATAATATCATTCCCCTTGCCTTCTGAAAGAGAGAAGTAGAGTGTTCTTTTGTTATGCGAGAAAAGTGAAAATAAGGTGAATTTTCTTTATACTTTCTTTATACCGTTGTACTCATTGGACATCACAAGCTATAGTAGTCTTCTCATCCAGCCATGACTGAGCAGAAACTTTAAAAATTCATAACTTTTGAACGGATTGTCGGATTTTCCTCAAACTCTCACTGTTTTCTACTAATATTGCAGCATTCACTCAACCCTCATGTCTATGAAGGTGAACTTGTCCTTTAAAACCATCTCTGTCCATACCTATCCACACAGAAAACACACAAAAGCACACAAAAACCAACCACACACGTGCGCGTACACACACACACACACATATATATATATATTATACATGAACCCTACACACACACACACATAGTCAACAATATTATACACAAACACTATAATATCTACATTCAAAATATCCTTACGTATTCTGTAATCCCCTCGTACACACATACTTGCATACACACACCGACATACACAAAAACACGCGTACCGACATACACACACAGACATGCACAAAAGCATACACACAGCATGCAATAACATTAACTATTGTCCATACAGAGGATTTTTAGAGCCCAAATACAAATGCTATTTTGTCGACGCGTCTCATAACCTCCGACCCACTTAGAGAGTTTGTTGAACTCGACCAATACTTTTTGCCGAGGCGACCGATATTTAAAATATTGGACGGCAAGAGGGGGATTCCCCAAAGTTTTTATAAACTTTACCGTGATTGGTTGAGATATACGAGATGACCCGAAATATGAAGTAAAAACGTCGGTGATTGGTCAATCACGAATTAATTGAAATATCGTTTTTTCTAAAATTCTGTGTTTATACAAACAAATTTCGTATATTAATTAGTTAAAATTGTACATCAAAATACATAGATCACTGTTTTATCTGGGAATGAAGTGGATTAGCTTGCACTGAAGAGTGTGCCGTACCATACCCCATGTCAGGATTAAGTACAGTAGGAGACCATACAGCAATCAGAGACAGAAAGGGCATAAAAGTAGTAATATTCTTTGCTAAAATCCTCTGTAGGATAATAATGATAATATTGGATGTCTTATTTTCGGTTAATACAAGGAAATATTGGACTCGCTAAGCAAAATATTGGACTCGTCTTCGACTCGTCCAATATTTGTGCATAGCTCGTCCAATATTTCCTAGTATGAACCTCAAGGCCATCCAATGTTATATAATTATTATCCGTACAGAGGATTTTTAGAGCCCAAATACTAGTGTTATTTTGTCGACGCACCTCATAACCTCCGACCCACTTAGAAAGTTAGTTAACCAATATTTTTTGCCGAGGCGACCAATATTTAAAATATTGGACGGCAAGAAGGGGATTCCCCAAAGTTTTTATAAACTGCACCGTGATTGGTTGAGATATACGAGATAACCCGAAATATGAAGTAAAAACATCTGTGATTAGTCAATCATGAATTAACTAAAATATCGTTTTTTCTAAAATTCTGTGTTTATACAAACACATTTCATATATTAATTAGTTAAAATTGTTTTTCATACAATTTTTCATAATATCACTTTCATAACAGGAAATTAAATTTAGGTTTGATGAAAACAAGTTACATTTTTTGTGCAGGCGACGATCGATCAGCTCAGCGCTACTGCTAGATAGTCCGCGATAAACAAATACATATAGCCGGCCGCCACTTAACAATTGCTTTTGCATGCATGTTACGTTATGTGCTTATTCGATCTTTCACGATCTACCCTAGATGTGACGTGAATTGTGTCTCAGATCTCGGATACAAGAACACCTAATTCTGGTCTAAATTAGCTAGATCTCGGCCTAACAGTAACATGGAAATACCATACCCCATGTCAGGATCAAGCACAGTAGGAGACCATATACAGCACTCAGAGACAGAAAGGGTAAGTGAAAATATTATTTGCTAAAATCCTCTGAAGGATAATAATGATAATATTGGATGTCCTATTTTCGGTCAATACAAGGAAATATTGGACTCGCTAAGCAAAATATTGGACTCGTCTTCGACTCGTCCAATATTTGTGCATAGATCGTCCAATATTTCCTTGTATTAACCTCAAGGCCATCCAGTATTATGTAAATCCCCTTCCCCATTCCGCGACTTAAGAAAAAAACAAAACCAAAAACAGAAGACCCTTTATTAGCAGCATTAAAATTTCCCTGATCTAACAGTCGAATGAACAAGTCTCTCATAAGCAATTCGGTAATGAGCGACTAGCTCACCAAGATTACAAACAGAACTCGAGCATACAATCGAGCATACATGAGGTAAGGTAAGTGCGGAAAATGTGATATAAATGGATAGAGAAAAACTCCCCAAAGTAAATCCCGTAAAGTATATTATGTTTTCCCATTATCGTAAATGCAAATGCATCTTTCTTTCTCTTGATGCGATATCTTCTTCCTCCTCTGTTCCAAAATAAATGTTTAATTTTTCTCTGGTTGGTAAGTTATTTTCAGACCTATATATTTAAAACTAATATCTTACATGAATGTTTGATGTTTCCTCGTGCTGCTACAAAGGTTTGTAACCGACTAGGCCAAGGTAGTGAGTCCAGGGCAATGTCCCCTCATATCCCTTACCTTTGCTGTCATTACTACTACTAGTACTAGCACTCTCATAACACTCAATTCTTATAATGATTTTAAATAGAATGAAATGATCATTGCTGCGGTCATCTCGGTAGATGAGCTCTTTTGATGTCGAAGTCTTGACTGTCATCTTGATCATCAGTTAATCTAAAGTTCACCTACATGTACACAGTTAGCTCAGTCGGTACCTATTCCGTCTGCCTCACGATCCAACAGTCCAAAGGACTCCGGTTTGATTCCCGAGTCCCACTGAGAGATAGTGTGTGTAATCATACCGTCCCCTCTTATTAAGGGCAAAAACTCTGTCCCTCGGATAGGACAGAAAATGGAGGTCCCGTGTGTGAGAGAGTCACAACGCATGCAAGTAAAAGATCCCACTTCATTTATTCATCGCAAAGACCAGGGTGTTTAACCCGGTGAAGTGGTCCCGCCTTACATCGAACTGGCATGGAAGACCAGCTTAGTGTGCCTGAATAATGGGCTCCCCGGCCATCTTCTTAGATGAAAAGAATCAGACAAACAAACAAACGAACGAACAAACCTACTATATACCGACAACAAGTGACAGATCTTTCGACGAGAGGTTCTCGTATGACATTGAATATAGAAGTTAGAGGTTTTGGAACGCAAGAACTGCGATACTTTATAAAGAAACAATGTATACGGTCTTCATGCTCAATTTTCTGCCCGTTATAGAGTCGCTCTGTTTTTTCTCGAGTGTACTCTCATGAATACTTCGCTCTGATTGCAATTCTTAAGAGGCCGTTAAAATTCACGTTGTAATTAAAGTTTGAGCTATTTCAGTCGAGTATGTATGACGCAAACAAATATGATGTCTCCCTCCTCATATTCCGCGTTTGAATCAGCAGAAAAACTGTAATTAAAACCTCTTTCTATTTCATCTACATCTATACAATTCTTAAGGCAACGTTTCGATCAACGTTTTTCGTTTATTTGCATACAATAACAACATTAACACTTGGCACATTTTGCTCGAAATCAATTGATAGATCATCCCACCTTCATATTTCTGGAATGTTATTTTTTCCTTTGTTTTATTCATTTTGTTATTGAAATAATAACGTCGCTGCGCGAAGAAGAGTCGCTGCCGTTGATAAGAAATGCAATGTCTGTTGCCTGAGTGGACTTTATGACTGCAACACTCCAATCGAAGTAGGTGTTGACCAGCTCTTCAACATCTCGATGAGTATTTCAGTCATCAATTATTCAGAGAAATGGCAATGCTGTACGAGTACGACACGGTGTTTTCCCGTTCTCATTGCTCAGTCAAACGTTTCACTCATCATCGGCGCCGTCGTCGCAATCATATCAAAGAGTTGAGACTGGATCTCGAATTCTTCGTGACGATGTGCGCGATCAACGACTTTAAAAGAGGATGGCAGGTTTGTAATTATCGAAATGCCTTTCTCAGAAACCTAAACTATATGCATTCCAGAATTCTCTCTTCTCATCTTAAAGAGTCATCTGTCTTTCCGTGACGTAAGATTGTGACGTCTTTCCCTGTCGTATCCGAGCAGAAATCTGCCTTATGACAAGCGGTTGGGACAGAGCGAAGGAATCTCGGTACACGTGACCGCTAGCTCATGTGGGAAACGAGGAAACAAAATGAGGGGGTATTTTCAAAATGTGTTTGCAAAGACTGCACGTTACCTTCGCTTTGGTTTGTCTGGTTTCTTTCAAAGCCCGCATTGCCCATTGTATAGAGGCATGCCTCTATCAGCGGGTACGAGGTCACGAAAATGGTTACAGAGTTCTTCATCTTCATCTTAATGGTACTTTAAATTCTACCATACTGAAGGAGGAATAGAAACGCTTCTACAATCTTGGTCGCTCTACTTAACAGAGAGAGAGAGAGAGAGAGAGAGATAGAGAGAGAGCAGAAATTCAAGGAAACGGATTGATCTACAAAAGATGGTTGAAACGCAAGCAGATGAAGGTAAAAAGAAAATTGCGGTTAAAGGTTTTTATTTGGTTTTTTTTTTTTTCAGATGGGTATGTAGCCAAGAGGGAATAAGCTTTACCCGCCTTTAGTTTTTATCCTCCTGTGAAACTTAATTTATGATGAAATTTGCTATTTAATATGTTTCATCTCCCCTCTTTAGAAACTTATCTTTGCAGGGTTCTCATGGAGGTGGTCAACAACGCTGATTTGTATGAAAGTCGCCCATGTCTTGCCAGATGCTCGCAATGAGGCGCAGCCCGGATGGATGTCGGCTCTTCATCAAGACACTTGAGTCATGAGCGGGGCTCGAATCCAGAACTGCCCGGTACCTGTCTTAACTATACAAACCAACAATCCATGACCGCTTCCCATTCCCCCTCACACATTGGGCATATTTCGAACATGACGTGGAAATGGCGCTCGTTATGGACAAACAGCAGTGTGGTGTGGTAAAGAACAAGCAAACAAAACTGAGATGTCCTTTGCTTATTACGCCATTATATCATTATGAGGGCTTACATCACTGCCTGTTGTTGGGTTTTTTTTTTCAAGGAATGACAGATTTTAGCGTCGAGACACACTTCTCCAGACCCGTTGTTCTTATTACCGTATATTTATCATGTTTTCTATTCAATACTTGCAGGACAGCTTCATTACATCATTCAAACAACACAGATCCAGCAGTCATAACCCATCAGTCTTGTTCATTATGCACACACACACACACACACACACACCATTGTACACTCATGACGTTTGAAGACACGCACACACACACACATATATATACATATATATATATAGGCCTATATATATTTGTTGTTGTTGTTGTTGTTTTCATGTATAAGGCCTTTTAGTGGAATATGATTGACATGATCCAACATATTTAAGGGATATACACGTATGTTGGCATATGTCAATGATTTGTTTGTCTTCGAATTCCATTTTTGTATTGTTTTGTTCATGTTTTACCCAGAAATGATTAATTCATGAATGATTTGAATGAAATCGATAAAGATCAAGGAATAACACAAAAAAAGTGTGTGTGCAGTGATTGTGATTAATACTTCTTTTTGTGGCACATTTATTACTTTCTGTTTGCTTTTTCAAATTTAATATGCACATTTTGTTCTGTTTTGATAAATTGTGATAGCAATTATGATGATAACGATGATTATGATCACGATGTGGATAACAACCAACATTATCTCTATCGACAAAGAGCGTGGCTGCACCATGATGCGCACACGTGCCTTCTGTTGCCATGGTTACCCTTACCACTTTCTTTAATCCCCCCACGTTTACCTGCAAATGACATTCCGACCGACGACGTCTTCCATATTATTATGCACTCCATTTTCGAAATAAGGTCAACTCCTGATATGCATCTCCCCCGCGTTCAATTGTATTACTTTCACCCAGGTTGTTACACTCAAAGATCAACGTATTCACAAAAACATTTTACACAAGAAAAAAAAAATATATGTATGTCATTCTTGAATAACACCCGGGATTAACACTTGGATAGTCTTACCTGAGGGACAGACTTTATGTCCAAAGCAGATTTTAATTCCTGGCGCGTGAGAGCAAAGCCGTATTACTTACAAGATATTGTTACAACAACAACAACAACAACAACAACAACAAAAACAACAAGAGATACTGAAGTAGGTGCACACACTCATAGAATGATACCAAATATTTTTTTTTCATTTGCACAAATTCTTTAGACGAGAATTGAGAGAAATATGGAAAATTGAACATCTAAATACATTTATTTATTAATGTCTTGACGGAACAGATGAAAGGATGTCCGGAGAGTATCACATGAATAGCTCCCGTTTATTTGCCAGTGCATGTAGAGGTTTAGTCCATGGGCCAGGCCAGATATTGGTACCACCTGAGGTGGCAATACCTTTTTGGTGTCATTTTGTTTGTCGGGAATAGATATGCTTATCAAGCTATGATAGCATTTCCAAATAAGTAGCTTAGTCATAATAAATGAATTTTAAACCAATTTGGTCTCGTTGTTATATCCCTATACTTATGAATCGAGACCAACCGCTATACAAAGAAGAGCACTGTCTTCTGTATGTTCACAGGTGTTCTGTTGTAGACGCGGTGCGCTTAGTCTTTATTCAAGGCAGCGAAGGGAATATCCAAGGGTTATGTCCCCAGCGCTTAGTCTAATATTCAAGACGGAGAAGGGAATATCCAAAGTTTATAATACAGTGTATATCTCTTTATCTAAAAACAACAACAACAAAAAAGCAATTCCTCGTGAATTTTACCGTATTTTTCAATTATTTATCATTTTCTGGTGAAAACGCTACGGTGAAAACGCTAAAACCACGCCAATGTCGCTTTATTTCCATCCAACAATGAAAGATAATGCAAAAACAATGTACTGGTACACTACAATACATTATAATAAATAATGTTGTAAATGAACAGAGTGATTTTTGTTTAAAACTGATGTTTTTGTTGAGAGGGTGGTATAAAAACAGTATAGATAATCCCTTTTATTAGGAACTTTAGATATGATAACGGTACATTGGTCTAGATAAAGACTAAGCGCACCGCGTGACAGCTGTGGACATCATAACCCTTTGGATATTCCCTTCGCTGCCTTGAATAAAGACTAAGCGCATCGCGTTTACAACAGAACACCTGTAGACATACAGAAGGCAGTGCTCTTCTTTGTATAGCGGTTTAGTTTCGATTCAGAAGTATAGGGATATAAAAACGAGACCAAATTGGTTAGAAATTCATTTATTATGACTAAGCTACTCATTTGGAAATGCTATCATAGCTTGATAAGCATATCTGTGTCCTACAAACAAAATGACACCAAAAAGGTTTTGCCACCTCAGGTGGTACCAATAACCCATTTTTCGGGTCGTGGCCCATGGACTAGTTCGCGACCATTAAGATTCATAATATCTTGACATGGCCAATTAAAGCGTGTCTTACTTCCACGTTCTGGTCGACTTTAAAAGGAAGGTGTACAGGTTTTGATTAAACCAAGTCAGACTCCGCACACATCACACACGCACGCACAGACACAGACACACACACACACACACACACAGACACACACACACACACACACACACACACACACACACACACACACACACGCACGCACAGATATTCTTGTCACAGCAAGATTCATAATATCTTGACATGGCCAATTAAAGCGTGTCTTACTTCCACGTTCTGGTCGACTTTAAAAGGAAGGTGTACAGGTTTTGATTAAACCAAGTCAGACTCCGCACACATCTAACACGCACGCACAGACACACACACACACACACACACACACACACAGACACACACACACACACACACACACACACACACACACACGCACGCACAGATATTCTTGTCACAGCATACTCTTGTAGGACACCCACATTAAGTTGTCCCACAAACGTATAGCCAAAATCTATTGTTTGCAGTTGTGGGACCATTGTTTACGCTTGTGGGACCATTATGCTCAGGAATGTCTTTTGTTGGTTGTCCTACAACAGTATGTCATGCCTACACCCCCCCCCCCACACACACACACACACGAAAAAAAAAAAACTTAACAAATATTGTCTCGTAACACTGAAGTATATCGTGACCCGAAATGCAAATTAGTGTTGGAAGAGCTGATAAGACCACAAGTTTCTTCATTGACTGCACTCATTTCCTTTTGATTAGATAAATTTACAGTTTGATTCGTGAAAATTAATAGAATGCTTCAATTGTAGTAGAGTTATGATAAAGTGATAGTGAGCAATAGTAACTTTTTTTTTGAGGGGGGGTTAAAGGGGTCGTACAGTTTTGGTTGAGACCTAATTTCAGGTTTCTAACATTTTTTTGGTGAAATAATGAGAAACCTCTTATGAAATATGAAAAAGCATGTAATTCTATGAGGAATTCAACGTTTATTTAATGAAAATTGGTTTTGACATGGCTGAGATATCCAAAACAGAGCGATTCTAATAAAGTGACCCACACTTTATTACGATCGCTTTGTTTTACTTTGTTTCTTGGACGTTTCAGTCATTCCAAACCCAATTTTCATCAAATAAACTTTGAATTCCTCTTAAAATGGTATGCTCTGTACTATATCATAAGTGTTTTCTTGGTATCCCGCGAAAAAGTTAAAAGCCCAATTCTCATCTCCACCAATACTGTACCATCCCTTTAAAGTTACTATATTGTGTTAATCAAAACTTTATAAACTTTTGTAAGTATAGCAAACCAATGGGGATTTGTGAGGTTTTAATGCATGTGGAGACACAAATATATCCGCCCAATAGGTCATTGATTCCAATAGACGTCTACAGATGACAAGTATCAATTTTATTTTTTCTTAAATTCGATTTGTCAGATTGAAAAACAAGCAACCATGACGTGAGGAAGGTAAGCTCTTACTATAGATAGTTAAAGCGGTCCAATCAATTTAATAACTCAAACGGTGTGTACGAACAGAGTGGCTGGTATTCAGTGATAAGGAGCAGACTTCTAGACTTTTTTTCTCCTCCTCCTCCTCCTCCTCCATCTCCTCCTCCTCCTTCTTTTCCTTCTTCATCATCATCTCTTTCTTGATATCAGTACTTTTGTTGATGCTTGATTAACAGATTAAGTATTAAACCCTTGTATCCAACGACCGGATGCACCATACATTACACCAGTCGGGAATCAACTCTTTACAGAATGATGCATTAAGTGCAACGGTTTGAATTAAATCATTTCAGCTTTCTTCCTGCTAATTTCCAACTTAAGTAATAGCATGTACAGTCAAACCTGCCTTTGCGGCCAACAATCCCCCGGAGGAAAAAAAAAAGTCATGTAAACCATCGATAACCAGCGATAACCTGTCTATATGGCCATTTTTCGTCTCCTTTATGGATGACCGCTATAGACAGGTTTAAATTGATATAGATTTTGAGTTTCTACAAGTTACATGAAAAAAAAAGAGTTTGAAGTTCTAATTGCGTGGTATATGCATGCTCAGAAGATTTGCAAAATAAAAGCATTAAAACCAGCTGATTAAAATGTTCGAGAGTAAAAGGAAAGGATCAAAATTAACAAGAGTTCCCGACCCACCCCCTTAGCTTTATTTCACCATGGGAACTAGTGTTGTTGCTCCATGATTTCGCTAGATCTTTCCATGAAGTAACATTCTTCCATCCACCTGCTTCCAATATGAGCTGAACCCCGATGGCACCCCGCCTCGTGGTTTATATCCTTATATTACTGGAATGAAATACCTTTCGGATATTTTTCGTACTGGCAGGACAGGAAGGGTTACGAACACAACCCCGGAGAATTTTGGACTCGATTAGCTTATTAATTTGACAGACAGATTTTCACCATGACGACATCTCGAAGGCATAACAGCGGCAATTTGGAGAGTTTTTCTCCCTCTCTCTCTCTCTCTCCCTCTCTCTCTCTCTCTCTTTCTCTTTACAGGGGAAGTTCATAAAAAGTTCACGGCGTGCATTCGAATGGTGAAATCGAATTATGTTGCATTTTGACATCCCAGTAAGTTTTCCAGCGACAGTTTCTAGCGAGACCGTATGTCTCTTTTTATGATAAAAGTACAGACATGAAAAAATTACATAAATAATTCTAGCTGTCACCACTCCATAAATCGACAATGTTGTACAAAATGTATAACAAATTGTATGAAAACAAAGCTTTAAAACACAATAGTTCGTCCATATTATTTTGGGAAGTGAATTCAACAATACAAAACCAGGAAACAATAAAAAGAATTATGGACATGCACACCTCCCCACATGGCATATACAAATAAATGAGATGAGCATATAAAAAACAATATTGAGTCAAGCGTTTTGAGAAAATCTTATAATCAGCTGACTACTTCATAGCCACATAGCTTGGGAAATTCCAGACATGTCGTGAATTGAAGAGAAAATTATCTCAGTAGAAAGTGTGTGTGTGTGTTTGTTACTATCATCAAGGTTGACTGAGCAAAATAAAAAAGTGAGAAAATTGTGGTAGTATACTTTTAAGCGTAAGAATTGATTGCTTCACACTTGACAAAGAAAAAAAAATCTACGTAGCTTTAAATTTCTCTTCGTTTCTAATTGTAGCGATGGCTCAAGCTTTATGATGGTAAACAGAAACCTGACCAGAGATGCAAATCATCTTATACTATTTTACATTAACATATATTATATTATATTATGTTATCATACTACATTATATTATATATTTTATTATATATAGTATATCATATTATATTATATTACATTATACTATATTATATTACATTATATTATATTATGTTATCATACTACATTATATTATATATTTTTATTATATAGTATATCATACTATATTATATTACATTATATTATATTATGTTATCATACCACATTATATTATATATTTTATTATATATAGTATATCATATTATATTATATTATATTACATTGCATTATATATTTCATTATATACATCATATCATATTGTCTTATATCATATATCTCATGATATACAAATTATTGCTATTATTATCATAACCATCATAATGATTATCACTTTTACTATTGTTAATATTATTGTTGTTATAAACGATAGGTTAACGACCGAGTGACGATCATTGTTATATAATCGTTGCTGACAGCTACCGTTTGGTCCTCTAAGAACGCCATTACCGTGATTACGCATGTTGTAGCTCCTGTCCGATTAACCTAAAAGATTTTCCCTGGTATTTTGGTTATAATTTCGCCCACTTCTATCAAAACAGTCTGGTTTTCCTGAGAGGCAAAAATCTCTCTTAAGTTATCCCGTCGAAACGAAGAGGGACGCATTTGTGTGCGTGTGTGTGTGTATGTGTGTGTGTGTGTGTGCGCGTGTATGTGTGTGTGTGTGTGTGTGTGTGTGTGTGTGTGTACGTGTGCTTGAATCGAAGTTGTATCATTCTTTTCGCACCAATATTATCTGTGGCTGCGGTCAGGTAAGATAGCAATTCTCGAGTTACGAAAATAATCTCAGGTTGGATGCAAGACAGCTAAACAAAATATTCATCACGTCTTGTATTCCGTTCGAGCCCGTTATGCTCCATCTTCGAGAGGCAAGTGAAAGGCGAAATTTGATATTGCAACAACAGTGTCTCCTGTTTGATGATAGTCTAAATATCTAATGTCATTTCTTATGCTTATTTCTCCCCCAGTTTAGTCTGCGTTTTGATTTGATTTCTGTATTTTTACCAAATAGATACAAAATTACAAAGAATCCAATCAAGTATACACTGGAATAATTAACGTATAGGTCTATACAAATTGCACTATAAAATTGTAGATTAACCAATTCAGCAAGCGAAATTTGATATTGCAACAATCGTGTATCACGTTTAATGAAAATCTATATCTCATGTCACTGCTTATTCTTATTGTCTGTGTTTCGATTTGATATCTGCATATCACCAGATGAATATAACATTACAAAGAACCCAGCCATGTAGGCCTACAATCATACATAAAAATCAAATCAAATCAAAATACTTAAACAGATCGTGCAATACGCATTGCTAAAGGGCAATAATAAATAATTAAAAAAGAGCAAAATCTTTAGTTACCAAAATGAACTGTGACAAATACTACGTAGGGGACCGTCATCATAAGCGAAAGTTAACCCTTTTGCAATTCGTGGTTTGTTACGACATGTAATCCAAACACGTTAGTAGGTGTAATCTATCATAAACATGCGCGCTTATAATCTTGAATTTACGGTATGTCGCTTAAATCGTATCGACCAATGTGTCATAGGGCCCCACTTTACGAATGCTTTATGAATGTTTCCAACAGCAAATTCCAGTCCATTTCATTTCATTTATATGCGAACATATGCGAACTATCGAACAATAACACTGAACAATAACACACAAAACATTGCGCAGCCAGAATCTTAGCAGAGATGGTGGGGAGGGGTAGGGAGAGAGAGAGAGAGAAAGAGAGAGATAGAAAGGAAGTGCCAGCTGCTAGTCGCACGAACTCGGAAGTCAATGACCAGCCAGACAGCCGCGAAGATGTCATTTTTACAATTTGATTCAACAGGCGAAATTGTTATAATGCGCAGTACGTGACCACACTTAAAATGGGAGTCTGCGAGTATTCCTACATCACGCTGGAGGCCTATAAACCATGCTAGACTCGAGTATTGCAGGTAATGCAAACAGACTATTTGATGTAGCGGTGGTTCCTCTTATTTCAAGTATATGGTAAAAACCTAAATAAAATGGTAACAAACAAACAAACAAACAAACAAAACCGCTTCATCTTGCCGGGGAAGCGCCGGCATGTTTTAGAAACAGGGCACCAGTGGCGTAATTGATTGTATCGATTGTATTATATATATATATATATATATATATATATATATATATATATATATATATATATATATATATATATATATATATATATATATATATATATATACTTATCTATCTATTTATTCATTTATCTATTACAATCGATTGTCTGGTTGCGTGTGTGTTTTGTGTGTGTTACAGAATAGAGAGGAACAGCTTATGATGGATTTTCTGATTTGCCTTGTGTTATGTTTTGTTGGAAGAATAATGAGAATGAAATAAATGAATTGAATGGAATTAAATTGAGAGAGGGAGAGAGTGTGAGAAAGGGAGGGGACAGTGCGTGTAGAGCAGAAAAATAAGAGGACATAGATGTATTTCGCACATTAGAAATGCCCTTTATACGGTGAGGAATGGTAGGCCCCTATGTGGAGATGGGGGGGGGGGGTAGTTCGGGGGGAAATTTTGGAATGAAAATGTCGAGATGTGTGTATTTAGAAGTGGTAAAGTCTTTATCCATGATTAGAAATGACAGGGAAAGGCTTGAAATGGAACTTAAAAAACCTCCTCCACCGATGTTTCATCTCAGACCTGATCTTCCCCGTCGCCCCAGGAGCATATCCTTCCCAAATTCGTCCCCGATGTATAGTAATTAACACCTTCAGTTGTATACTGTGAACAATTTCACGTATGAACACGTGATAAAATGAAATAAAAATTCTATAAAACACACAAAAGACCAATATGTCTTTTGTATTGTATATTCGAGTGTGTTCAAACTAATCCGCTAACTTGTTCATTACTTCCGTGGCGAAATTTGTAGATTTAAAGAAATTTCCAGCCCGAGCCCTGCAAGAGTTCCTTAAGAAATATCACTACATAATAACTCCAATTTCCACTTGTTTTGAGCCAAATCAATATACATGTATTCCCTCTAAGATTCACAAGAAAGTGTGATGAGCCTCCAAATGACGTGCATCTTAGAGATGAATAACTTATCCTCGTCAACCACTGTAACTAGTGCTTATAAAACTGCTATTACTGGATTATTCATGAACCTCCAAACACACCATACCCCCCCCCCCCTACACACACAGTCATCTATTCATTGTAGTATGCAGTAAATTGTGTATCCATGCAGTGATGGCGCTTGCAATAGTCTATTCTAGTATTACAGGACTTGTGTGAGATGTCTATGATGATGGAGTGTGCCTGCTTTCAATCCTTGGGCGACTGGCGAAGAGGGCGCCAAACAATCAATAATTCAGCGGGCCCGCTCGGACCACTATGCATCTTACCGCGCAGTGATTGTCAAGCTGACTCGAGTGACCGGGTGACCCACGCGGGCCCATGGCTGTTTTCTTAAATACTTAAATCGCCATCACGGCTGCTCAATCTGTAGCTAGACACCCAAGATTCTTGTACAAAATCCCTCGGGTCAACTGCAAGAGGAGAAAACTGTAACTAAAATCTTCAGGTAAATGTTTACCTTTGGATTCTTCACTCGGAAGTAACTGGCATGTCTGATGAACAGATAAAAAAATAATTATCGCTTTCATTGTGTGTGTAAAATTGTCTGTTTGCATGCCATACTGAACGCTAAGGTGATGATGATCATGGAAATAACAATAAAAAGGAGTAATAGTAATGATAACAACAATAATGTTTATTGTTACTCTTTATGATGATAACAAGAATTTCAGAAGTAGAAATAATAAAAGAGAGGGAAAAAAAGAATGCAAGATTTCTGCCGTGCGATATAATGTTCCATTCCTTTCATAAGAACAAACTTAATCTGCTGGGATTAAAAAAAAAGAGAACTCGTTCAGTTCAACGAAAGTTGTTAGTCTTGTAAGTGGGGATCATTTGCAATGTAGAACTTTCCGAACGGTGGAAAACAAAAATAATCTTTAATGTAATTTCTTTTATTTCCATATCCAAATAATACAAACTCATTGCAAGGTAGAACTAACTATTTGTACAACAAGGTGAAATGTCATGAAGCAAATTAAAACAATAGTATAACAAAAGAACAATTCATATACACACCTGCCCCTACAACCACAAAATATTATAAACTCATACGTAATAAACACGTAATTGGTTCTTCATGAACTCACTTTGAGTTGAAATAGCACTATATGCTAGTAAATAATATGGAGGGAACTTGCAATAAAAGCAGAGCTTATACGATATTATTAGCAAGTTCCCTGAGTTTAGAAAGGAAGAAAGAAAGAAAGGGGAAAAAGTCTTTGCATAATACGTGCTTATAATTCCAAATAAACGAATATACATTCTAATTCAGAAGAGATGAGGAAGAGGCACAAGTAAAACATGGGACAAGATCACACACACACACACACACACACACACACACACACACACACACACACACACACACACACACACACACACACACACACACACATTCAAACAAATACGCACACAGACAAGGATACAGAAATATCCTTGCAAACCCAAGCAAACAAACAGCACAGGACAAATGAATGCATGAGACGAGGAAGCCGACCAACATATCTATTCAGCGTGTCAGCACAGATATCTATCAAAGGAATCGTATAGTTTTGGTCAAGACCTAATTTCAGGTTTCTAACATTTTTGGTGAGATAATGAGAAGCATCTTATAAAACATGAAAGAGCATGTAATTCTATGAGGAATTTAACGTTTATTTGATGAAAATTGGTTTTGAAATGGCTGAGATATCAAAGAAAGAGCGATTCTAATAAAGTGTGGGACCCACACTTTACTACGATCAGTTTGTTTTACTTTGTTTTTGGATGTTTCAGTCATTCCAAACCCGATTTTCATCAAATAAACTTTGAATTCCTCTTAAAATGGTATGCTCTGTACTATATAATAAGTGTTTTCTTGGTATCTCGCAAAAAGTTAAAAGCCCAATTCTCATCTCCACCAATACTGTTACCATCCCTTTAAAATAAGATCCGCGTATGAAAAATGAAGACAATTACTGACTTGAAAGCAAAGTTTTCTGTCGTATTCATTGTTTCAGTAAGGACTGAATAATTGTAAAAAAAATGACTTTGAATGTACAAATACTGATGGAATTTATCATTTCAGCAGGAAGGGAAATCCACATTTTGCGTCCACGGTGAACAAAAGTATCTTGGGCAGAAAGAAAAAAAATTGTTCGCTTTACGTATTGAGTTTTCAAGAACAAACATTGAATCACAAACTGATGGAAGATAGAAGATGGAAGTTGCATCTGACAATATATCAGTGATTTTAAGGATATTATTCTGCATAAACAAATCTTGAGTCTGTGCATGAATAGACATATGATTGATTAAACTAACAACCTTTGTTTTTCTGCAATGATAAAATCCTGTTAAATAATGTTGATGAAGCATTTCAAAAGCTAAAATACTATAGTTTAGATACGGAGAAATCAGCGTATAGGATAAATTTGTTGTTGGCAAAACAATAGCTGTTATTCATATATTACGAGAAATCACTTTGCAAAATGATATCAATGTGAGCAATCCAGGGAAAATTGTTTAATCTAAAGAAACACCGGCCAAGAAATTATCATCTAATAATTTATAAAACCATAATATACGAAGTCTTTTTCAAATTAAGGGATAACTTGTTAGCTTCCATCCAATCAATACCATGAATAAGTCCATTGTTTAATTTGACAACAAATTCAAAAGGGTCAGAGTCAGAGTAAAATATGTTGGAATCATCGACAAATTTATAAACTACAATATATTTGCGGACACTTGAACATCATTGATGTAAATAAGGAATAGGAGTGGCCCAGGTATAGGTTGCCTTGAAGTAAACCGCAAGAGTAGTATAGACTGCATATAGAAGAAGAGGAACTGTTAACGTTATAACATATAGTTTACGATCTGATGAATAATTTCCGAACCACTCTTCACCAAAAGTATTTGTTCCATCGACTATCTTGATATTTACAAGAAACGGAACAATGAAATTAACATTTGATTTGGGGTTGAAGTTTGAAAAATCTAGTTATTCAAGTAGGCCTAGAAATATAGAAACATATAGTGATGCTATAGAAAACATAAGTACTATAGGGAAGATATTTAAAAATTGAAATCATCGTTTTCTATGTAAGTATCTGTGTATGTATGTATGTGTATGTATGTGTGTATGTATGTGTCCATTTATTCATTTATACACTTGTTTATTTGTTCACTCATTCCGTTCACTCATCTAACAGGTCTAATAATTTACCTATTTGTATTGGCATATGATTTGCTCATTGTGGTCAATACACGAGAAATCATTTACATATCACTCTATAAATGTATACGAGTACTAGTATATGGTATTACAGATATTTATATGTTCATTATGTATATATAAAATGATGTTTGTAGTCCGCGTGTTGGTTCAGCACAGAAAAGATGACGAAGTATAGGGTCTAGTAATGCATTTCAGTCCAACAGTGCTGTTATTCAAACCAAATTTTCGACGCTTGGTTTCCACTGTTGGACTGAAATGCATCACTACCCTACTTCGTCATCTTATAGATAGATAAATGAATAAATGAATAAATAAACAAATATATATATATATATATATATATATATATATATATATATATATATATCATAATACAGTATATACACACATACAACATATAAAAAGACTGAGAGTCTAAGTCTCGGTCTCATGATAAGACAGAGTGAAGGTGTTGTATCACAGGAACAATGCGGGCAGAAAACATGTATTAGGTGGAGTAAAAATGGATGAGATATGAAAAGCAAAAATTCTATCAAAAACAAACACGCATTAACTGGCTATGATTCTGTTTTGAAAGCATTTGCTCTCTGCTGTATTTCATTATACATGCCAATGAGCCAAAAATATTAATTCTTTTGGTGACAATGGCAAAAGAAAAATGGGATGCTTTTTTTCTGCTCCGCAACCGTGTAATGAACCATTCTTGTCTCTTCCATACTATTCTGATGGCATGCAGTCAATGCTATTATAGTTATGCACTATGCATGCAATGTATGTGTATGTGTGTATGTTTGTCACCTGTTTGTGAATGTATGTCTGCATTTATGTGCGTATGCATGATGAATGTATGTATGTATCTGTATGTACATCATGTATGTGCATGAGCATGTCTATGCATGATAATGTGTACATGACCGTGTATGCATACATTATGTATGCATGTGTGTTTGCTTGTGTGTATGTGTGTATATTCAAACTCGTATGCATCATGCAATGTTTATTGGATGTTCATGTACATAATATTGTATGTGTTCATGTGTATATGTGTTCATGTGTTTATTATACATCAAGATACATTGCGCATCTATAAACAGATTGATCTTTTTCTTAATTTTAAACGAGATAGGCCTAAACTTGATAAAATTATCATGTAGGCAACACATATCGTGCATTCTTCTTTAAGCTTTCTTCAAGCATCTAGGCCTAAATGTCAAATATTTTCCATATATTATTGGCGATATTGGCATTTTTGCTCTCATTTATCAACCTGTTAATCTTATCTGCGTATCACACAAGTTCGCTTCCAACATTGCGCTTGGTGTTGTCGCCATTCCGTCCAGTGCTCAGTCGAGACGGGGAATACCCAAAAGTGGCGGAGAATTCGTAAGCGCAAAAACAGGTCGCATTAATTATGTTAGCTACAATGGGTTAAGTTGTTTCAGAGACTGCATCTTTTGAATACTTTGTCTTCACAAGTTATAGTGTACGATTCTTTGAAGAGAAACTTAAGAGTCTACATGTCACCATTACAAAGAATAGGGCTTACTGCACTGCCTGAGCTACATTCTACCAAGGAAACCACCTCCCTGATTCTACATACTGTAGTAACAGAGTGAGGATAGTCCCCACTTTCTTGGCATTAGTTTCTCTCAACTCTCCCGGGAATTTTTTTCTGTATTTTCTCTCACAGCCCGACAGAAAGAGGGTATTTACAAAGGCACTTTCGTTCATTCTAAAGGTCACTGAGTCAAATCGTAGTAAATGCTGAAATACATGTCAATAGAGAGGCCAGATTTAGCGCAACACTTCACCCTTTTGTATGGGGATAATGCATTCAAGGCATGGTAAAGAAATGACGTCTCGAAGCCGTACATTGTGGTAGCGGTGTGTATGTGCATTTGAGAAGGCTGGGCTGCGTTTCAGGCCGTGTGGCGGAATACGGATACCGCGATCTAGTTTCAATCGAAGGCCAATGTAATAGTGTATACGGTGTGAGGAGAACATTTGTGGCGCATATGGTCCTCTACGTGAACCTGCATGGCTTGTCTGGCGTTCATGTGCCGGGAATGAAACCGACTTTTTGAATTAGAATCAGTCCATTGAAATGCCCAGACGATCGCGTGTGTTTACCTCCCCTGGCGCAGCACACGATCTATCAAATACGTCGGAGTGCAGTCATTGGACCTTACTACGAGGCGTAATGTCAACAGCAAGCCTTATTTGCACTGATCCGATAATTAGCCGGTAGGACCTACCGATAAGTTCAAAGTACTGCTTCAGAATCGGAGCATTTTGTGTGACTGACGATCCGAATGTGACTGCAATTTGTTCCTTTACTACTGCGCGGGAACATTAGCTGTGCGTTAACTGCATTCTCGATCGATTGTGGCGAGTAAGCGTGTATCGCAGGGTGGCTATCGTCTGCTCACGACTAATCCGAGGAGAAGAAAGGAACTCGTCGATACATCATTACTTCTGTAACCTTCCAATACAATCGCAATACTATGTCCGACCTGGGTAAGTACCAGAACCAAAACGTGCTGTGTCGCTCCATTTGCCATGCATCACCCGAAAGAAGTCTGATAATGCCTGCCACACAGTACATGTAGTGGAAAAGCTGTCGTTAACATGGGTGTATACGTACATTAATTCACACCAAATTAGCCTATCAGCTACCTGTCTGGTTTCTGAGTTGCTAACTGGCGTAAGATTGACCAATTTGTGAGCAGAAAGTAAATCGTAATTATTGTACTGTAAATTTAAACATTTGCAGTAAAGTGTGTTTGTTGGCGTAGAAATGTATAGGCCTTTACGCAGTTTGCCAATTCAAATCTTGTACGTACTTGCGGACGCCTGAAGCCACCGCCGGACTCCACCCTCACCCCTCCCCCCCCCCCCCCCTCCACCCCCACGCCACGCCTCTCCTTTCTTGTGACACTGGGTTTTTGAATGGGAGCTTTAGACCTGAGCAAAGAATAATCTCTATTCGATGCTTCTCGTTGCACCGCTTAAATAGAATTTGTATCCTATTCTTCCTTTTGAAATGGAGCACAGTGGCTTGTGACACAATACGCCGGCCGTGGTAACAGGCGATTTGCATTAATGCACTTTGATTCAATTGATGGCAAATGACATCACTGTAAGTCCCATGATTGTTTTGTTGGGTTTCTTTTTCTTTCTGTGGTCGGTAAAAGTTGCATAGTGTGTAAGTGTTCCGTAAATCCGGGGCAATACCCGCACACATGTATAGTCGTACTTGTTCTGTACGTGTATTACTAGTCAGTCACTGATCTACTAAAAGTTTCCTAACCAAAACAGACACGTGCACGTCCCCCAAACTGGCCAAAGTAATCATTTTGATGTCATCAATTTCAATCCCTTTGGATTAGGAGATCGATGGAATATCTGAAAACGTTGTAAGAAAATAGGCTATACCTTTTTCCTGTCAAACCATAACTATCCGATTTTAAAACAATCAGAGGGATATGCGCTTAAAATATCGACTGCTTTTCAGTGTGTGCAGAAATTGATAGGAATACTATTGATTGATTTGCTTCAATTCATACAATTTCATACAATCTTTTGTGATATTAATATCATTGGAGGAAGTCATTATAGGCATATTGCATAACACCGAATGCACTCACTACCTAGTTGAGGCAAATGCAATCAATGTCACGTGGTGCTGAGTTAGCCAGTAAGAAATCGTCTCCGTCACATGACAGAATGTAAATGCCGTAAGTGTACCAGTCAAGTTCAAGTACGGTGTGTGATCTGGGCCCTGTTTCATGAAGAGTTATAATTGATTATATAGTTGATTTCTATCATAAGTCTATGGCAGCCTGTGTGGTAATGGAATTTATAATTGATTGTATCTTTTGATAAAACGGGGCCCTGCAACGCGAAACACGTCATACTGTATCATTATGCAACAGGACTGTGAGATTAAGAAATATACTTAAATCTCCAAACAAATCAGTATGATTTCTTTTTCCTCTAGACTATTGATTGATTTGCTTCAATTCATACAATTTCCTACAATCATGATCAAAAACACATGATTACACTGTACCAAAGACTCCAATATGGCGCTGCTATTAATATGTTTGACATATCAATGTATTTTATTGTCATTATATCCCTATTCAGTGCGATAATCCGATGATCCTGTTTTCTCTTCTTTTTTCTCTACTTTGTCCTCTTTGCATGCATCATTTTGTCCCACTCATTTCTTCTCCTCTTATCAGTACTTATCTTGCTAAATCACTTGGGCATTAAATTTTCTTTTGATCACACTCTGCGTGAAAGCCAAATACACGTGTACTCAAATAGGCAGAACAATAGACGATTCTTTCTCATCATAGAAGCTTAAGTGTAAAACGAAATTTCACATCCCCGCTGATTGGACATGGCCGCACATGACTTGTGAGCCAACACAAAGAGATCCATGATAGGTGTTGAAAACACAAAATCAATACACACGTGGTTTTCGTAGGTTTCACATGCAGTTTACCACCTGTGTACACCCAGATGTGTGCATTCTTTGTCCGGGTAAGGCGAAACCCACTACCAAGTTCGAGATTTTGGAGACATTCCACTGATGTTTTCATGTCTCGAAATATCGCGCTCCCGTAAAAGAGGAACCGCCACCATTGACAAGAGAGTGCATTGGATATACAATGAACAAAAATATTCATATCCCAAGGGTATTAAAGCTGCGGTGACTAGTATGATGTTTTTCCAAGGGGGATGGGGATGAAACACGATTTTGGCACGTGAGTTTTGTACATGGACTAACGGAATGCGCATACAGCTATAGAGTTACGGTGGGTTCCATACTCAAATTTACATTTCCCGCCACACAAACCACCTGAGCCACCCGCCATCTCGAATCATACAAAGGGAAGAAAGTTACTTATTACAGGAGTTAAAGGAGACCTCCGGATGATTTTCAGATTTTTACAGTTACAACGATATACTGAGTACAGAGTTACAGAATTTATAGTGATTGGGATGAGAAATAAGAATGTATTCAAGATTTATAGCAAATTGCAATGAACAAAGATATTGACATGGCAACCTCACCATAAGAATGCATAAGTTGGGGCTCAAGGAAGCAGAACAAAAGAAGAATGTATGCATACATTCTACACAGGTGAACTTGTCAATCAAGCGGTATTGTAATGGATTTGCACTGCTACATTTCTGAAATACGTGAGGCTCCTATATGTCATCAACACTGTTCACCCTAATTTGTTTAAGATTTTTCAGAGCATTGGTTTCTCTGTTCAAAGACCACTATAAATTCCGCAAATCTATACATGGAGCTGTCGATTTATGTACTACACGATGTGAAATTATGAAAATCGTCTGGAATGCCTCTTTAAGAGAATGAACCTAGACGATTACGTACATGTAGCCCACTTTGGGAGTGAGTTGAAGATTCGATTAGAAGACCATTTTACATCTGTAAAGAAGCGGAAAATTTGTGATCTATTTTTGATCTCATTGTTCAATTTTCTACCTCTCTTACTGCCAACCTCTTACAAAGCAGTCTTACTATTATATTTATTTCTTCCAGCGACGAATCATCAGCACAGATATTTCTTGGTGCTTCTTTCGATAATAGCCGAATTATTTTGGTTGTCCAGTAATCCAGTCACGTTTGCATGAATGCTCGCATTCACGTCACTATACGTTTGCACGGTGCGAAATAATAAGCATTCAAACTCTGTATACAAACACATGAAGATCTGAAGTGAAAAGGCACGTGATGATCAAGTTGACTTCAATAGCTAGTGTAATATCAAACAAACATGCAAACCAACCGACCGGTATACACGTTTAATTAGAATCGGATCTGAGGTGAAAATTTAGTGATTTATGAAGTCACAAAGTGTGACATGTTGTCTCAAACAGTTGCACCGGCCTGCAAACATATGCAAATTAGCTGAGCGAATGATGTCGTCACCTCCCGTTTTTACTCTGGATATATGATTATAATTCACATTTTTGATCGACGATTTTAGGAACATTGTTTCCCCTCTCCCTATAGTACAAGAATTCATCTTCGCGTAGATTTCACCAATCTTTGATAATGCATAATGCATCGTATCTATTATGCTTCAATCCTTCTCGTTTTCAAGCGACGACATCATAACTAAATTGCATCTATCGTCTCCTTAAAAAAGAACACTCACTTTAAAAATTACATGTCTTACTCATTTTTTGTCTGGTTGTAATCATTCTAATCATTCAGGTTGCTTGATATTCCCTCTATGTTTGTCACAGTCGACTTGAACAGTGCGTGTATTCACTTCAAATTTAAACCGTCTGACCAATTCACCACTCTCTAAGATGGCGAGAGCTCCATCCTTATAGTTCATAGCTAAGAAACGAACATTCCAAGAGCTCCTTTTAAATTGCGTCGAACCTCGAAATATAATTCGGGGCAATAATTTTGATTTAGGTCTGTGTCTGATTTGCATGACGTTGATGCTATCCTTCCATACCCTAATCAACCGATGCAGGAATGTGCATGCCTTTTTATCTGGCTCCGTCCACACTGAATAGATAAGAGATTACCGCACCAAGTTTTTAATAACACTTGTTAACCTTTTCTATGCCAATGAGTAAAATGTGCACTCATTTCACACACAGAAACCTATGGGCAGGTAATAAAAGTGGCATGCAGAGGTTTAAAGAAGATGTCTCAGACTGTGAAACTAAATCGTATGCTAAGTACTCCAAAACGCAATGCACTGAGACGTATAGTCAGTTCCATAACTTTTGAGCCTGATGCCAAGAAAACTAGATTCTTACAATGTTCAGTTAAGTACTTATCATTACCAGTCTCTTGAAAAGAGAAGTGCAATGAACTAAAAGACACTCGTATGCACGAGTTAAGAACCATTACCTTGGTCATTTTGGTGAGAGGCGAAATCACGAAGGCAGTCTACAGGCCCTATACATTTTCTCATTCGCCAGTCTTATCAATATTAGCCGTAGTTTTTCTTCGTTAAATAATTTATTCTAGTAGTAAGCTAAATTCTTCAGCATTCCACAATTTAGAAATTTCAAGCTTGAAATAAAACTGTTTTATCTTTTATAAAGTCATCCTATTTATAGTGGTAAAGCAGCTAGTTATGTCAAAGGGATTTTTTTTTCTTCATCGAACAAAAGAACGAAAGCTCGTGGAGTATTTTTTTGAGAATGCGTGTTGGAATGGCACAACTCATGTTTATGACTTGTGTGGCTTTTTACAAAGCAAAACCATCTTTTTTTTTCTTTTCGAGTGAGAATGCCACAGCCTTTTTCTTTTCCGTTGTAAAGAGGTACATGATTGTGTGCACGACATTTGTAGCGCTACATCAATGAGTTTTTTTCTCTCTCTCCCACCCTCTCTAATTTGTGTGTGTGTGTGTGTGTGTGTGTGTGTGTGTGTGTGTGTGTGTGTGTGTGTGTGTTTATATCCAGGGAGGTGCACCTCCCTGTTCAAACTTCGAATAATCACATGATGTACAAATGTAATTTGTGAATCTTCTTCGTGCTCTTTTGAGGACTTCAGCTTGACATAACGTATAGGAGTCACTGTGTTTCTATGGCAACACGTATTAGCGTCCCTCTGTATAATATGCGAGTTAATTCAATGAAGCGAACCATCTCCGTAAAGAAAATTATATATCATGCTCATTACCATCAAAGAAATCACAAGAAAATTACGCCCCAATATCTGCGAATCAGACAAATCAGGCATGACTCAGTGATTGTCACGTTTAATTATTATGTATACGTTGAGGATGAAAACAATATCAAGGATTAATACGTGAAGAATTTATCAGGAACACAGAAAATCGAAGAAATCACTTCTTATACATAATGTATTTGGGCAATTCCGCGGTTAGTAACGTTACATTTTAGGGACATTCTCATAATTTAGATTAGACTCATTTCTCTATCTGTGGATGTGAAGTTTCATTAATGTCACCAGAGATCATTCTAGTGTAGACCTAGAACAGAGCAAAGAATGAAATCATTTCATGAATTATTTTAGAAGAAAGGTCTGCTTTTAATGCTGGTTAGTAACGTTACAAAAAAAAGACATAAAAAATTGATGAGCATCTTTGAACAAAAAGTTTGCTAAAACTGGTATAGCTTGAAATATATCAACACTTATTTTTCATTTCTAGCTTTAAGGGCAATGTCTACCCAAAATATCCTTTCTCATTATAACTTTGTTTGAAAACTAAGTACAAAAATCATGGTTAGTAACGTTACGGTTAGTAACGTTACGGTTTGTCCAGTGATTACAGAATTGTGTGTTAACTCAAATCATTTCATGTTTCCCCATGAGAATGCAAAGTTAAAGCTAAGAAACATCAGATAAGACATGAAACTCTTATTTCAATCATCAAACTCATGCAGTATAGTACCATTGTACTTGTACATGTTAAAAAAGACTAGAAAAAAAGTTTGCATAAATTACAAACTAAAAAAATGTACCACTTTTAAAGGCTAGGTCAAGTGATATCCACAGTTTCATAACTTCACCAATCACTGTTTATCATGACTCACAGTAATTCACAAAAGCAGCCTGTTTTTTTGAGCAAAACAGTTAATGTGTTCCTTATCAAGAGTACCTTTAATAAAGGGGAAAGAAATCAAAGAGCAAAAACTAATGTACCGGTATGTAGTATGTACAGTGTATGGCCAATTGTGGTGTTATATATATGTTTTATATTATTGTGAAAGTAGTTTAAGTCATATGACATTAACTCAAATAATACATTGTATTAGTTGAATTCATGTTTATTCAAGTCTAGAGACATGTATTTTTTTTTCTTTTAGACCAGTTTGAATGTCTAATCTCTGCATTGTTCTGAAAACAAAAGTCTGTTCGCTGTACCTGAAGCGTAATTAACCCTGACAAACAATTGTATGATAATTTCAAATTGGGACAGAAAATTTGAAGCGATGGCCTCAATTGTTTTTAACACTACTTTCCACACAAAATGCTCTGCTGGCCCACAGATTCCATCAATTGCCCCTTCCCATGGAAAGTAGTTCAAAAAAAAAAAAATTGCTCAGTGTGCACCATGTGAGCCTTCTGTGGTGATGCGAATGCTGTAGACCCCCCTCCATTATTTCCCGCCACGATTCCGCAACGCGCAAAGATTTTGCCGCATCGTCTCATGACTTTTTTCATTGAAGTCTCCCGCATATTTTGAGACCAAATTTGCGACGTCCAGGTACACCGTTCTGCAGTTATGTAATGTTTTGCATTTTAAATGCATGTCGACCTGAAAACAGTTCAAATTCATGATATTGTGTGCAAATCCAATGCAAATTGTGTTCTTTTGTTAATTTGATATTAATTATTGTTTCAACCTTTGACCAGTGAAATTTATCAATCGTAATGTAGATAAGCTTAAAAAAGTGCCTGCTACAAATTTTGGCAAAAAAAAACAATAGAAACAAAAGGTTAAAAAACATTAAAATACATAAGAAATTAACAAAACAATAGAAAACAAAAGAAACTGATTTTGATTATGCTATTTTTTTTGCAAGAAAATTGTTTGATATGTCTTGAGGAACTCTTACACAAAAATTTAGCAATCCTTCAGTCTTTTTTATGGAGTTATAGGTGAAAATATGATTTCATACGTAAATTTGCATAATTAATTTACTAAAAAAAGAAGCCAATATCTTTTTACTGTATGACCACGTAATCTTGTAGTTGACATCTGGCTCTATCATCAGGCACAATTTTGCCAGACCAGGACCTGTCCATTGGAGTCTTATTCACTTATTTCATGGTTAGTAACGTTACAATACACACAGGCTGTGGTTAGTAACGTTACGTGGTTAGTAACGTTACACATTTTGACTGCTGTTATTTGTAACTTCTATAATGATTAGTAATACTTATTTTTATATTTCAGTTAGTCATTGGACACAGCAGGAAAAATTGAAATATTATCATTCATAGACACTTTATACTCTCTGGAGGTAAATAATTTCACTTTTTGGTTAGTAACGTTACATGACTGTCCAATGGTTGGGGAAATGCACACATGTTTGCATTTCGAAGACATGTAAGTTGATTTTACTTAATCTATCCATGAAAGCACTGTATTGCCTCTATGAATTCAATATTTGTGGCTAGAAAATGGCATTAAACTTGACTAGCTATCTTCTTTGCCATTATGGAGATTTTGCTGATGAAATTCATTCTGAAAGATTACTTGTTCAAAATTGGTGAATTCAATACCTAAAACTATCAAGATACCCTAAAAAATAGTTTTTCCTGAATTATCAATGTGTTCTTTCTGAAATCAAACACAAAAATCAAGGAAAAAACCAAATTGAAATTTTATGGTCATGTCCCTCTAACTGCGGAATTGCCCATTTAGTATAATTGAAAAGATATTTTCACGACACCCCCTAAAGTTATTACAAAAAATCATGTTATATGACGGCTATGTCGTCCATTTTTCATTCATTATCAATCGTCATGGACAAGCCTGGAGCTAAAAAAGATAAGTTGATGTGACATACGTAACACATTCACAAATACATCTAAACAAACACACACACATGTACCTAGAGTATATAACATTATAATGCATAAAAATGTATACTTAGTATATATTACATGATAATAATGATAATGATAATGAATAACATTTATATAGCGCTTGATACTGATGTTTCTAAGCGCATTGATCCGGAAAAAAAAGAAGTACGACATTAAAATAAAATACAGCATTATGTAAATATACGTATTATGATGATATAATGATATACATTTTTTTTTTTCTGAAGGCGCACACAGTCAGTTATTAATTATTGTATCTCTGCATAACATGTATTCTTATTTTTATTTTCGTTACTGTTATTTTGGTCTTGCATTGTCTTTATGTTATTGTGTTTTCTATATAAATAGCACCAGTGAGCTTAGAAATGCCCGTATAAAGCCCCACAAATTATTATTATTATCATTATTATTATAGGGACCTATTATCATTATTATATAAAAACAAGAAACGTTTTATAAATCCTTTGTAGAACACTGAAATGGGATGGTTCGTTGTTGAAAGAGATAGGAAGAAATATATAGATTGATATGCTTTTGCAGAAAAAATAACACGCAGGGTATATAGGTGTAAAGTGAAATATGGGAAAAGTACTGTGTTTGCACTGCGTGTATAAAGGCAATCCCATAAGGTACATTTTTATCCCGTCTCAAAGTTCAATAGTCAAGACGATATGAAACAAAGTGCGTGGTGGGCAAACAATATATCACACGGACAAGTGCCTGAAAGATTGTGCCAAAAAGAAAGAAAACAAACAAGGCATCGGTATTCACGGATGAAATACAACTACTTGAAGTTCCAGGGGTACTTGTGGTATGGTGGTAATAAAAATCCCGAAGCGTGCGGGAGATACTGTTCCCCAAACAGTCATTATTGATATACATCAGAAATATGACACATAACAGGTTCCAGCAGTTGGTTTGTTGCAGCTTAACCAATGGAACAATGTTCGAATGGTAAATTACATGAATCTGCAGGCTTGTTCTCAACGAACCGACAAATAAGTCGAGCAATTTGATAACCTTATAATTATACCGAACCCCATGTATAATAGGTATTACCGTCTCCAGCGGAAGAAAAGAGGACCCAACACATGTTGGGGGGGGGGGGGGGGGCTGCAGAGCAATTACTTGATTATACCTTTTTTTAATGGTAAAAATACCGTACACTTTTAAAAATAAAATGGAAAATGACGAATGTTATATTACATAGTGAAAAATACTTAGTACTCTAAATGCAGTGAGTGTGATATCGCTAAAAAAATAATGATAATAAAATTGGGGAGTTCGTCTGCATATAAAACATGCCCCGTCCCACGAGAATGTCCGACGTATCGTCTTGGTGTGCTTGCTATGTAGCCATTTCTACCCCAAAAAAAGTATCGCTCTAGGTGCTTGCTTTCTGTAATAAAACATAGGGTATAGATCAGTGAAGCCCAAATAGTATACGTACACTGTATAAGATTCCATGTATACACACAGGCTGTTGCATGGTGTCGTTTCTTTCATTAGAGCCAGTTTCAGCTTGACTTATCATTAGTGCTTGTTGTAATGTCAATGTCGAGCGTGTCTGTTTCGTTTTGAGTAACATTTTACGTCAGCTTATTCCTCTTTCGCGCTGTGATATGACCGCAAATCTGAATGCTGCTTCAGTGCAGAAACGAACGGAAAAGTTGCGATTTGATTTGAAGTGAATGATCATCTCATCCATCAGTCGCGCATCAGCACGACTAGTATCGATTATGGGAGTGAATTTTCTAAAATGTGCGTACTCTGTATTCTTCATGTCGTCGGCAAGGTAGTGGGCGGTGACATTTGTCCACCTGTGAGCAGTACTGCATCGAAGGGAATATTCCACTCTTTGACAAAGTTGACTTAAACATGAAAGGTGATAGTGGAGAACATTAAGAGAGGACATATGACATTTTACAGTCATGTATATTTTCCCCAAGTGGCGGTGCCCGTCACAGTGAATATTCAAATTGAATATACGGTGATTTTGTCAGTGTCCCACGTTTATTCTCTCCCATCATTAATAAACAGTCAGGAAGATTCCCGTAAATTGTTTTTTTTTTTAATCATCAACTATACGATCGACTCTCTCCATACTATACAGAGCAATCATTGCTAAATCGCTGCAATTTTAATACAATATGGTGCCCCGTATATCATCACACTCCAATTTATGCCTAAACAATTTATGCCTAAACATATCTGACAGAGGGAGGTTGGAGATCATTGTGTACACGGAAAATGGGATATATTTGCAGGATTAATATCACAGTGACCTACATTTGATTATCACCATCTTGTCTGTTTTATTTTACTTTCTGCAGTAAAGACAATTTTGAATCTCGAGTAGAATGCCACTTTAAAGGCATCTGCAGATGAAACAAAAACCCAGTTTTGAGTTATAGTTCTTCAACATAGTTCTAAAATGTGAGTTGGGGATGGAAACAACCAATGTAAAAATGTTAATCAGTACAATCAATGTTACGTATTCTTAGATACACAAAATGTGAACAATAGTTATAGTTTCTAGAATAAGCCATCTACAGTTATTGTTTATTGAGAAAATATAGTGATATCTCCATACATTATGATATTTTAGGCTTTATTGTGAATTTTTTATACGATAGGATGTTTTGTGCTACAACTGACTTACACATACAGCTGACATATGGATCAAATGTTACAACTCGAACATTTTTTAAATCACTGCTCCCGATGGTAAACAGTTCCTTCGAAGAAGCCCGGGGGGGGGGGGGGGGAGGAAATAGGTGGCGGATTAAGTGGCAGTGGTATTGATTAATCTTGGCCAATATTTGCAATAATTCGGTCATGGATGATTTCCCCCAACTTAAAGGAGCTCTGCGATCAGATCAGGGAGGTGTGTCTCACCACCCTAATCACACCTACCACTTTGCCGAGAACTGTAGATCGGCCAACCCGTGGGAGGGGGAATGCAGGTATAATGTGAATAGGAGGTATAGGACGACTGCTGCTGTTACTCCGACGGAGCGGCAATATTTACAATCGTTCGGTCATGAATAATTACAAAAGGCGAGTTCTGCACTCTAGCTGGGCCGAGGGCCATTAGGAAATCGCCCGAGAGCAGTGTCTGTGGTTTTTTTTAAAGTGATTGTAGTTGTGAAGAAGAAAACGGAGATGTTGGTGGGGGGGGGGGGGTGGCAGCTCAAAATAGAAACGCTTAGAATGATAAGGGTGATGAATATAACGGCGATGATTCATTTTGTTATATTCACAGATCTATATTTATGTAGAAGTGATGGAAGCTGATCTTATTTACCACTCAGTCAATCTTACATGCATTATTATTAATATGATATGAGGCAGAACTATTTTCTCGTTTACTGTTGCTTACTGCTGCAATAACCATCACCCGGTAAGCCCCTTAATGTCTATTTACCACCGTTACTCGATATGGTTATGAAAATGGAGAGTGTCAATGGCAAATTACCAAAGAGGAGGGGGAGGGGGAGAGGAACGGGGGGTGAGAGGAAGAGGGGGAGGGGGGAAAGAGGATAATGACGGGGAGTGGCGGAGAGGAGGAGGAGGAGGAGGAGATGGCGATCCGAGACAGCCGAAATATTGAAGACTGCGTGTATCGGTTTGAACATTTAGAACGGGTGGTGTTGCATGCCAAAATGCACGTGCCTTCCTCGATGAGTCAACCCTGATGAACGACCGTACAGGTACTTCCTCCTGACAACACTTGACGCTAGTGAAGATACACGTTTGGTGGACTTTGTGGATTACCAACTGTTGCATGCTTCCTGGCACATAAATTCACTTGAGATCTTTACTTTCTCCGGATGCACTAAGTAAAAGACAGCCATCAGACGCTCCTTGGTCAGTCTCGGTACATATCTGTGTGGAAGGGTGTTGAAACTGAGGTTTGCTGACTTATACATGAAACCTAATAGTGTGAATTTGATGCAGACTACCAAAATTATGTCACACACACAGAAGCACGCACGTATACACACACTCACACACGTACGGAATCAGACATTAATGCAAACAAATAGGCCTACACACCCACGCCACGCATGCACTTCCAGGACGCAAGACTCGGAGATGTTATTGTTGCTGTGTTTCTTCTTCTTGAAAAACCTTGGCAATCTTTTCGCCTTCTCCTTCCAGACCTACATTGTACCCAGCCGTCATCCGTTCCTTTGAACGTTGGCCCGGGTAAAAGGTTATGGAGTTCTAACCTCTAAATTTCTGTCGGATCAAATGTCGTCGCCAATCGAATAATGAGGTAATTTATTCGCACAAAATGCGCCCGAGATCGGATTCACCCACGTCCGTCTTATGCTAGTAATGTCATATCCGATAAAAGTGGAATCCCTGGCGTTGTTATTGTTATTGTTTCTGTAGTGAGTTGCTCGGCTTTGCACACTCAGCCAGGAGGCGGCAGAAGCGCGGCCTTAACGCGATTCCTTAAGTCGGGAGGTATTAAGGTTCCAATGAATCAAGACCTGGAAGGCTGATAGGCGTATAGATGAGTTATGGTGATGCAAGTGGGGTTTTATCTCCGCGAGGACATGCGCCATAGTTAGGACGTGTCAGCCTCTTTCTTTCGATAAGTCTGAACCTATATTTTTTTTGGCAAAGAACAAAGCAACAACCAAAACAAATGAAAAACTGAAAAATCTGCCAAACTTTTTATGAGAAAATAAAAGCAGATAAATGTTTTTTCCTCCTAAGTTCGTCTTGAAACAAAGAAAATGATACGTTTGGATTTTCTCTGTTACGTACTTGCTCAAAATATACTTTCTTTTTCAAATAAATTATGTGTGTGTGTGTGGGGGGGGGGGTTCTTTAATGTCGCGTCTAATGATAGATGCATTCCCGTTATAACGAAGTTCTCAGGGCCGGCGATTTTCTTTCGTTTTATCAAAATTTCGTTACAGCCGAACAGTAAACTGTTAACTGTATAAAGATATACGAGTATAGGTGACAAATTTGGGACCTGAACATTTAGGCCTACTTCGTTAAACTTAAAGGAGAATTCCATAAAAACTGTGTCCGCTAGAACGGAGTGCACTGTATTTTTTTTTCTTTTTTGCGATGTACGGTTTATGTTACATTCTACAGGTCTAATTCAGATAAACTCATACATTATAACTAGAAGAGACAACAGACATTCAAACACGTGTATATAGTAAATAGGTGAATGTGTGTTTCACGTAGCAGCTTTAAGTCGGTCACTACCAGTGGTGACTGTTTCATGCATAATCTCAATGGCATTGTAAGATGTTGCTTCTGAGAGTGTTAAGACAACGACATGGAAACATGGCGAGTGTGCTAAAAACACTCTCGAGGGTTTTTGGCTCCAACTTCGTGCAGATTTACAAAATCATTAAGAAGAATAGTAACACTAAAGCTGTTTCGCGACCCCCACATTCTATCTCGCCTTGGAACCATATCGCCCCTCGCAGGCTGCGAGAGGTTCAAATATCTTCAGATGTCCTGGTGCACGTAATCTGCGGGAGGGATTTTGACCCCGGTCCCTCAAGTTTTGCTGTACACATAATAGCCACTTGCCCCCACGCATATATAGCACGAGCCGCGGTAATAATTTCAGTCGATACCAGGCGGTGGCTCTGGGGGTCGCTGAAAATTAAATATTGCCTCACGTGTGGGTTCAACAACAACGAACCGTATAAGAGGTAGTCGTGGGATTGGTTACACCTGCGTAAATAGGACACCTCTCTCAAGGAAAGAAAAAAAAAACACCTGACAACTTGCACCTGAAGAGAGAGAGAGGGGGGGGGGGGATGGAAATGGAGAGAGAAAACCCCAACAAATCAGTGTTAACAATGAACGGACGAATGGTTTGTTGGCTTTGCCGGCGCCGACTCCTGGAGTTCTGTATACTAGAAAAGGAAACTATACAAAATGCGTCACTACTGGGCAACCTTAACGTGCATTTTAATGAATGGCGGCGCGCAACTGAAATCTTGTCACTATCCCATTGTCTGATTGTACTACAACCATGAACGCATTCCAGCTGCCGGGCTTTTCGCCTTTGAAACCAGCCACTACACACGATACGAGCTTTTCACATCTGAAGCTCATCAATTCGCAGAACATTTTTTTTTAAATTAAAATCACTGACTTCTTCACCCTGTATGTACTCACTATAAAGTACATGATCATGTACATCAAACATTATCCGCTTGCAAGACTACGATCATGAAAGTGGACTTCGATCATGGCGGATTAAAAGTAGCTCAGTCATGGTATAATGCAAGCTTGACAATGGCAACTCTGAACATCGTACTACACAATAGATACTATTCGAGTACGGTATTTTCTTAAGGGGGGAGGGGAGTATCTTTTCTTGCGGATGAATGCACCATCAGTTGGTTTTTGTAATACGAAACACCAGTCCATTCTGAAGCGTTGAATGCCCCCCGAAAGGACAAGGTAGGGTGAAAGATTAATGCTGTAATGATGAGAAGTATATTCACCAAAAAGCCACCAACATCATATGTCATGAAATTGACACTTTATCACATGGTGTTGCAACTTATCATAAGCTTTGATCAAAGAAGTCAATTAGTGTATATTGTTTTGTACGACGTTGACGATTTCTAAGGTACAATGGGACCATGTATACATACCATAATGTATTTGAGGCATATGATGAATTTGAAAGAAAGTTATTAAGTGTTGATGAATGCATTTGTACCGCTAAGAAAGAAAAGAGTAGAGAAAAAAGAATCCCCTTGGATAACAGAAGAAATTTTAGATCTAATGCGTCACAGAGATAGACAAAAACTCATTTCTAAATCATCTAAAACTCCAAGTGAGTGGAAGTTATACACGAAGCTTAGAAACGAAGTTACCATGAAATTAAATGTCGTCGGGCAAAGAAAGAATAATAAGCAATGTTATTTATTCCAGTAATGGTAACTCAAAAGATGTTTGGGAATCTTTAAGTTTATTACTCCTTCAAAGAATACCTTCAAGCAAATAGAATATATTGTGGATAATAACACACAGGACAAGGATAAAACTGATATGTCAAATTGTTTTAATGCATATTTCACAAATATAGGAGATACGATTTGCAAGAGTCATGATCAAAGAACTGAGGAAGAGATTGCAAAATATGTACCGAAGAGGAGTTCCTTGTTCTCATTTGAAGATGTTACTGAAGAAGACATTGTGAAAGTGGTTGAAAGTATGCCAATAAAAAAACTCATATGGAATGGACACTATACCTATGACATTGATTAAGCCTGTTATACGTATAATTGCAAAACCACTTCGGTATATACATATTTAATCTTTCTTTGAATTTTGGTTGCATTCCAGAACAATGGAAGGTCTCAAAAGTTACGCCAGTGTATGAAAGTGGTAGTCGAAATGAGATGGGTAATTGCAGACTCATATCTATTTTGTCTGTTATTACAAAGATAATTGAAAAACTCATTTTTAACCAGTTGTATGATTATTTGAATAGAAATGATATTATTAACCCAAATCAATCAGGCTTCAGACCTGCCCATTCCACTATGACTGCGTTACTTTGTGTCACAGAAGAAATGCTCCATAACATAGATAAGGGTGAAATGGTTGGAATGGTCTCCATTGACCTAAAAAGGCATTCGACACAGTCAATCATGCGACACTTCTTCATAAGTTATCTCTTCTTGGATTTAGTAATTATCTCCATGATCGTGTTCAGTATACTACTATTGAAGGCTCCATATCCGAGCCTATATGTATCATGTGGAATCCCACAGGGCTCTACGTTAGGGCCCTTGTTATTCATGTATACATCAACGACTTGCCTGATTGCATTAAGGAATGCAAGGTCCATTTATACGCTGACGATACATGTCTTTATTTATACCTGGCAAGGATCTCGGTCAAATACAAAGGGGTCTAAATAATGACTTGTCGTGCTTGTCACAATGGTTGGAAGTAAACACACTTGCTCTGAATGTGAAAAAGTGTGAAGCGATGTTAATAGGTTCCAGGAAGAGGATTAGGAACAAGGTGTTGAGAGTCAGCATTGATGAATCTGAGGTTCCCTCTGATACTTGCTGTAAATACTTAGGAGTTTATCTCAACCAACATCTTGATTGGAGCCAACAGGTGGATAGGGTGATAAAAAGCACAGTGAAAAGTATATATTTATTGAAAAAAATACGATTTTGTATAACTGAAAAAAACTGCTCTTGTATTTTACAAATCCATTATTCAGAGTAAATTCGATCATGGCAGCGTTGTATGGGGTAATAATCTGCGAAAAACGGATTCTGACAAGTTGCAAATTATTCAAAATAGAGTGTTAAAAACTGTCCTTTTGGTTGAATCAAAATACTCGACCTCAGCAATTTACAATCGTTTGTCATTAGATACTTTGGAAAAACGAAGATATAAACAATTACTACATGTTATGTATAAAATTTCTAATGGAATGTTTCCAGAATATGTTTTGCAATATTTTGAAGAACACATAACAAATTATTTTTTGAGAAACAGTGTGAAGAAATTTATATTGTGTAAGGTAAAAACAGAAGTCGGAAAAAGAACTCTTTCCTTTAGAGGAGTCCAATGTTGGAATAGGTTAACTTATGACTTGAAATGTAAGCTCTCTCTGTCCAGTTTCAAACGAGCTCTTGATGTATATCTGAGTCTCTGCTGTAGCCTAAGCAACTGCCCAGTAGGATTTTTCTTTCTCTCTCTCTCTCTCTCTGTCTCTCTCTTTTCTCCCTGTCTCTACTTGATATTGTTGAAATTACATGTTTCTTTAGGGTATTTGCTCCGTTGTTTTGGTGTTTTTTTTTTTTGCTGTACTTTTTTAATGTTTCGATGTTTTTGTTGCTACCTGACACTTGTTCATTTCTATATTATTGTATATGCACTTCGTATGTATTTCTGCTATTTTTATATTGTTCACGGATTTGCAGAAGAACAGCTTTGCTTATGCAAATTGCCGTGATTAAATAAAATAAACTGAAAATGAAACTGAAACTGAAACACTACAAGCTATACGGTTACGATTTTGAAAACAACTTATCGCGTTGTAATTGTTATTGAAATCATGTTGACAAATTCTATATTGTTTGAAAAAGTTTGCTTGTTGATGAATGGTAAAACACTTCTTAAAACACACACACACAAACACACACACACACACACACACACACACACACACACACACACACACACCAACAGCTGTCGGTCTTGCAATCAAATGTCACTCGTGATGTCACGAGGCCTTGGGTCTGCGGCCTTTCTTTTTCCTTCCTGGTTTTTTCTCTAAAAGGACACCATAGCCGATTTTGTCACTTCGAGTTCGATGTAAGTTGTTGTCTGTCACATGTGCGTTACAGACGGCCGTAGTCCACTTTGGAGTCGCCATGTGCAGACTGAGGCCGCGAGTTTCTCCACGTGCAGGGCCATGATAACCATCACACATCAGCCAAGTGTCAGCCACCTTGCATGCACGGAGTTATTTGCATAGACAACTGTGCAATGTTTACAGAAAGCAAAATCGTGTCTGCAGCCATTTTCATTGCGTGTATTGCCGAGCCAATGTCGAGATACGAAAAAAAAACCATTTGATGAAATACGCTCATACGCACAAACACACACAAGGCCACTGAGATGGTGCACGCCTACAGACATTGTGGAATCGAAAACTTATCGCTTTTTGGGGGAAAAACGTTTCAAGTTTTTTGATTTAGACCTGGCGGACGAGACACCACAACACGTAATGCATTAACAAGGGCGAAATAGTCATCCCCCCCCCCCCCCCCAGCCGTTGTCTTGGTGTACGTGCATCAACAGATTTCAATTAGATAATATTCTGTCATTTGCAAGAAGCTGATCTTTATCTGGAGGCACAGCAGATTCGCGGTGTGGCCGATTTGAAAGGTCAAAATCATTAAAAAGGCACTACTCGTGGCTTCTTGATTATTGTCATTTTGCGTGTTTGTACGTGTGCTATGGTTAGTTTGTTCCTAGCCTCCCCCTTCCAAATCTCTTGCAAAACCGAATCACGGTTTGAAGTGTTGTGTATGCATGGCTAAATGCAAGACCTTGTACCTTGATTTGTTTTGGAATAATTCAGTTACATCCCTCCTTCGTTATCCAGCCAACAATTAGGAAAACACGAACATTAAATGATTACAAACACCCACACAAACATAATCATTTTATACATAGTCATGATTACGTGCGTGTGGAGCGTATGTAGCATGGTGCAGTGCTGCACGTACCAAAAAACACTCACTAGGCTCTCTCTTTTTGCATACCGTCATGTTTCCGATTAAAATTAAATGAAGTATGTATAAGAGTAGGCCCTAAATAATGTTCACGCTGACAGGATTATCTTTACCAATCGTATACCGACACAGTTACCTCATAAAAAACGGAGATGGGGTGGTATCGTACGGAGTCCATTCTCATGCACGTGATAACATATTGCACTTCCAGGAACGCGCGAAGGTGCGTGTGGGGATAGATATCATGGGAATATGAAGATAATACCACGCATCTATAACTTCCCGACGCTCTGTAGCATATCATAATTGAAATTGTTCAGTGTTGGACTTGTTTATAAAGTTTGTCGTCATGACACGAATCAACCATTGCATTGAGTATAAGCATTTATTACATCGCTTTCCTTGATGTAGCTTTGTGCTTATGAATATCTATGATATCATGAAGACCGTTCTGACACTGACCAATTGCCAACGATAAGGATGCATGCAGCTAAGTAATGTGTCCGTGCCCATTTCATTCAGAGTCAAGTTTAATCGATAAATACCTGGGAAAGCCAGTCGATATGATTGAACACGTGACACGCACGGTGCAGATGATGCCCGGAGAATGGCAATCGCAGATCGAAATTTATAATCAAGCGAGAACGACAGAAACGTAAATCAACGTATATGAACAACAACATACATATATGTATAAAATGTATAAACATACCTACATTATTTACATACAACAAACATACATACATAAATACACGCATACACACATACATGTAGGTCTACTCACAAATGTACGTTCACGAGTACAAAATACGTACGTCCACACCGTGCATTATTATATACACATACATACATACACCCTCTTACATACATACATACACCCTTACTTACATACATACATACATACAACTAATGTGAAACATGTCAGTCAAGTTTGGATCAAGACATGAATTATAATAATCAGTGCATCTACTAAAATGTCCGCACAGTACAAGAGGAAACGTTTCATACGCCACGCGAGATCCCTCGTGTGTCTCTTTACATTGACTGTCACGACAGGTGGCGCCGTATACTGTAGTTTGCGTTCGTTGGGGCAAACCGTGTTAGCTTTGTGATACTCGACTTTTGCCACCACGTTAGAAATCAGTCCGGGAGAATCAATAATTGACTTATCATCGATCATTGTCTCCAATACTGTAAATTCCTCAAAGAATGCTGAACGGCTAAAGCAAATTTCTCTTTTCTATACCGACGATTTCGATAGCAGGACGTTAATAGATTTCTCACTTTTCATCTCATCCTGTCTCTTCTCTCCCTTATTATTCATTTTCCTTCCTTTCTGGGGGCTTATCACCACAAGCATCTGGTTGTTTTTTTCTGTAGGTTGCTCCACACATTATCTTAATTCTAAAATATAGATATGACGTACTTTATACTGATTTAAGTGCGTCCCTTAACTTTGAGTATTATGTAAAGTTTGTATTATATGGTATTCTCACATTTATATCAGTAATGTTTGATCTGTCGATGTATGCAGGTAATTCGTGGAAGATTCAATGAATGAAAATACAGTGTATGATGACAAATGTTGCTGGCTTTTATGCTTGCATTGATGTAAATATTCACCTTTTATTCATATCTCTCTCTCATCTCTCTCTCTCTCTCTCTCTGACATATATATATATATATATATATATATATATATATATATATATATATATATCCCATCTATTTCTATTTCTCTCTATGCCCTTTTCACGCACACACATACAGACGACTTCAAGCAGTCCTGTGTGGACGCACACAACAAGCTGCGGGAGGAGAGGGGCGTTGCCAACTTGACTTGGTCGGACGAAGTCGCCACGTCCGCCATGAACTGGGCACAGAACATCTCGGAGAAGGGCTACCTCCAAAACAGTGACAATCAGAGTAAGGATACATCGAGAGTACCGCCATTTCAAACGGTTTTTAATTCCTATAAAAGATTTTTTTTTAAAGATAATACATTCAGGCTATACTGATTGGAACCAACGAAGCTCAGTAGTCTGTAGTAGATTTGGCGCCTGTCCGCTAATCACGAGATCGTTAGTTTGAATCCAACCAGAGTATGAATGCCCATGATTTAACTTTTTTTCATAGCTACTGATAAAATACTGAATGATCGGTACTTATTTATGTCGATGAAGGACAACTTGTCTATCAGTTGCAATAAAAACAACTCGACGCAAGAATTCATCAATTTGAATAGGTTTATTCTGTGTGTTAAAATCTTTGCATACTTCTTTTTCATGTGCAGTTCCAGTTGAACGAGTGGATAAGCAACTACAGGAGTTTCTAAACTGCTGTAATGTTTGATGTTGCCCAGAGCCGGCAAATATCAAATTCGATGTGTTTTTTTATAATGTACTCATAAAGTGAACGATTATACAGTACGGTTTTGTTTTCCAAAATGTGTAAGAGTTTGAATGCGTAGAGACACGCCCACACGCCCTGACGATCATCACACTGCCAAATGTGCGGACTTTCATTTCGTTTTATGATGACGGCATAATAATCTTCTTTCCCACCATTAGCTCTGGGAGAGAACATTTTGCTGACGACAGAAGACCTGAGTGGAGAGCAGGTGGTGATGAAATGGCTTGAAGAGGAGAAGAACTATGACTACGACCTGCAACGATGGCAGAGAGGTATAACGTCATCTTCGGGGTTTTCCCTCAAAAGGCTGGCATACTTTTGATTGAGATGGGGATTCAGGTTTTGACATTTTGCGAGATTATTGGAAACCACTTGTATGAAATAGTATAGAGCATACAATTCTAAAAGGACTTCGAAATTGATTTGACGAAAATAGGTTTTGAAATGGCAGAGATATCCAAAAGCAAAGTACATGTACGTGTGGGTCCCACCTTGGTCCCACCTTGGTCCCACCTTTTATTATTTCCGATTTTCATCAAATAAAGTTTTTATCCCTCTTAAAGTTGTATGCTCTTTGATATTTCATGTAGATAGTTTCTGATTATCTCCCCACCCCGAAAATTTCAACAAAAAACTATACCAGCCCTTTAAAGTACTATGGCAGTTTCCTCCAAACATGGTATCATGTGAACTCGGCGAACGTCGAGAAATAAGTAAAATGATCAGCTAAACGTCCTACGAAAATCGAACAATCCATTCGAAGATTTCAAAAGGAATTCAAGAGAAGTTTATAGATTATTTTCACTCTCATATGCTTCCCTCTGTAGATTAGGCTCTTCAATAATTTGCAACGTCAGAATGGTGCAACGATATCAATAAATGTTTTCAAGAAAGTCACAATTTGCATGCATATTTTTTTTCAATGGAAAGCTCACCATCTCTATTTCTCATAGAAATGTGCTTAAGAATCTTTGCCTTGCGGTGGAGCTTTATAATCAAGCAATTCTTCTTTGATGTCCAAGAAAAATCTTGTTGCTTTTTTTTGTTTTCTAATGAACATTTTTTTATTTACATGTACTTTATTTTCTTTCGGCATCGCTGCTCCTAAAAGCAGACATCGAAGTTGTTTAGGCTTTCCGATCTTAGCAGGATTTCAAATGAATAATCAAAACTGAAGAACAAACCAACTTATTGTCCGACTTTTCCGGAGCATGCACTAAATGTTTTGATAATGTTGTGTACTCAATGATTCCCCTACAGTTCGTTGGAAACTTTACCCTTAAAGAGGCAAAAACCCTGGACAATATTAGAGGCCACTCTGATGAATAGGGAACCTTCAAAAAGAACAATGAACGTCTCAAGGAAAACGAACCAAAGATAGATAGGTGCCCAAGGCGGCGCGTGAGCAGCATAGCAGACACTGCTGATGAATCATAATTATCGCCCTCTATAGTTCCCTTTGGTACAATATCTTGTACAGGTCAAGTCACCAATTTAATCATGAACATAAACCAGTTAGCTCTTCCAAAGCTGTGAAAATCTTATAGAATTCGCGAATACTTTGAACTATCAATGGCGTATAAGAGGGGGAACGAGAGAGGACAGTAACGTTACCCTTGATAACCTAAGTAAGTTTTGAACCAAGAAGGTTCGATTTCAAAATATGATCTATGACTCTTGTAGAGTAAGATCAATAAGCCAGTTCACAGTTAGCTCATGGGCACATCGGTACAAATGACCTTTTTTTTTTTCTCAATTGGTTAGGCACTTCACTCGTTTTCAAAGCAGCATGATAAATAAGGCTGCCCACAATTTATGGATATCAAGTTCAAACAAAGAATGAACTTACGCAGAGCAGGTGACTAGAATGGTCTGTCAATTGACACTTCGGCAGGCATTCATTTTATTGTTTTGTGTTGAATGCATAAATAAACTTTTTCTACCAACACTTCTAAATACCAGGCTTGCTGTCAGGTGGATGTGCTAGTAAGCACCATTTATAGGGGTTGCATGAATAATCATTACATCAGGGATTCTTATCTCAGTGAATTAAAAAAACCAACATGCCTGATTGTACAAATAACCTTTTTCTGCTCATGCGCAAACTGTAAACTGGCTTATAGTCTAAGAAGAGATGCATCGCTTTGAAAGGTACTGTTTTCCATTTTTTTAAATGTTCACGTTATCCCATTTAATGCATATGTGTAGGTCAGTTGTGTGACAAAACATCTTACAATATACACATTTTGCAAAGAAGCCTAAACTATAAGAAGATATCAATATTTTTTCTTAATACTAAACCATAACTGTAGACGGTTTATTTTAGAGACCATCTTATTATAGTTATTGTTCACATTTTGTATACTTAACAATACTTAACATCGATTATACTGATTAACATTTTTTACATTGGTTGTTTCTATCCCTAACTCACATTTAAGAACTATGTTAATGCACTGCAGCTGTTTTTCATCTGCAAATAGTACATAATGCCTTTAATGTCCCGCTTGCTCATAAGTTATATTTCTATTTTTTTTTTTAATCCTATATCCATCTCCTTTCGGCACCTCGTAGGGACCAGCAAATTCACACAAATGATCTGGAAGTCGAGCTCGGAAATAGGAGTGGCCAAGATACCCTTCAAGAACAAAGACGGTTTCGTCATCGTCGCCAACTACCGACCGCGCGGGAACGGGAACAAACTTGGGGAATATCAGAAGAACGTTCTCCCACCGTCCGCCGACACTGTCTAGACAAAGGATGCTATTTTCATCATTCTTTTGCTCAATTTTGCTCAGTGTAAAGTTTTAATAAGTTTTTGTAGCGACGCGTCGCGACCCCGAGATGATTTCGTCGTAGTCTGCTCGTTCAGAACAAATATCCAAAGAGCACCTGTACACGCAGACTTTTAAAATCTCAATTAAGAAAATAATGCCAGCGTTGATTCTAAATTCTTCGTAATACGTCATTTCCATTTGTCGGTTCAACAAGGGAGCTATTATTTGCCGATTTCCAAACAACGGAATAATAATTAGACGAGGGAGTAGAGATGCAGGGTTCAGCGTGACCTGCCTAACCATAATGGTGCTGCTTGCAAAAAAGAACGAAAAAAAAAGGAAAGTAGAATAGAATAGACACAAACAAACAAAAAAGAAAAAGGCTAAACTCTTGTGGCTAAATGACTGTCAACAAAGAGACAAAGTGTTGGTAACTTGCACACTGTTGATAGGTAATGTTGACTCCTTTTGTTTTAGAATTGCTGAAGTAAGCGTGAAGGTGTAATTGATTCGTAGTGTGACGGTATAAACGACATGGACAAGAAGTGACGCACTCAATGCGTAAATGAATTAAGTAGGCAGGTAGTGAAAAGCGATATCAGCGCTGGAGATGACAATTTAGAGATAGAGATAAAGTGATGATTTGCTTTTAAGAGTGTATATATCAAAAGCAGCCTTTTTTATGAGTCGATTAGTGTTTCTATGAAACTTTTGATCAGACACAAGTATAGGAATTTCCATTACGCAGTACTATGGATTAGTGAATAATTCCAGTATGAAGAGGCAACGACGTGTAAGTGTATATGTGTTTCATTGACATTAGATTAATTCCCCTCAGTGAAGACATACCCACTGAACAAAAGAGTTTCAACTTCAGCATTATTTTCACACAGGCTATACTAATGTCTTTGCCGTTAGGAAGAAATACGACATTCCACTTTTTTTTTGACCGCTGTTAATTGCGATTTAACGATGCAAAATTAATCATTAAATAGAATTATATCGGTACACATGTAAATTATTTTCAAGTATCTTATATCTTTGAGGTGTCTTTTAAAAATCTTGATGACTCGTATTCAGATCGTGTCGACGTAGGATAATGATATTCAGATATGTGACACTGCTATTATTTTATTTATATCCGAACGTACAGCAACTGGACCACACAACAGAACCGAGAAACTGAAAACATAATAAGGACTAATGTCTTTAAAAGATAAAAAAAAAAACTTCACATCTTTTTCGATACCTAGTTTTAACGAAAGTTCGATTTGTAAAGTCCTTTTTTTTATTACATGAGGAAGTCTTTAAAGAAGTTCTTACCCTGTTGCTCTGTATTTTGAACTTTTGAAGGACAAAGTAGTTAGGAATGTATTCGAGACGAGCGCCCTCTCGTTTATTTATTTACTTTTTTTTATCAGCACGTTCGAAATCTCATGGCGGTCGCCGTTTTTTGAGCGCCCTGAAAACCGTAATTGTAATCGGCTATTTCGCCTGTGTGACATAGTTAAGTGTTGGGCTGTAACCTTGATTTATGTGGCTTATGTATTCACATGTTGTAAAAAGAAACACACTTCACTTGAGATGCAGTCAGAAACATTTCTGATGAATGTTTATCGCTGATTCTTTATTACACATTGTTGCCAGAGAAGTAAATTATTTACGTAAAACCTTGTCTTTACATTTTGAGGAACAAAAAAAAAAGAAGAAGAAATGGAATTAGTTTGAAAAGTTGTACAGTACCAGCTGTTCTTGTATTAACGTATCTTGTATGATCTTCTAACAATGCTGCGTATGCCGCCAAAACGTCACTGGTCACGCGTTGTTGTGACATTTGGTTTTCACATAGATATCATTGACTGCATTTCATCTTGCGAACTGTTCATAGTCATGGATAATGTATAGCCTGAAATCCTAACTATGTTTGATGATCGCACTGAAAAACAAACAGCTCCTGTAGATAGATAGCTTGGCTTCTGAGATGGACTTTTTGACGATATCACATTCAGGAAAGCTTACATGTGGACGTCGGCACGTCGAGAGTCAGATCGGATTAATAGCGAAATTAATTTTACTCTTTCTTCTCAGCAAACAGGGAAAACGATTATGCGTGCTATCAGGAAAGTTGTGTGTCTTTCTAGAATCCATGTTCGTCTTCCAGAATGTCTATACATAGTTATGTGCTTGAGTTAAAAAGAGTATACCTATTTTTCAGTGTGTATATAAGGAAATGTTGAATAAATCTTTTTCTTCCTTTATACTCTTCGCATTTGATTCAAACTAATCTGTTTTGTCGTTGTCGTTGCGTAGGTATAGCACAGGATAAAATGGCTTATGAAGTTGTAGCGATGTAAAACGGAAAATGTAAGTTATCTTATCTATAGTATATTCTTATGTTCCCAAATCCTGGATATGCGTTGTTACGCCATAGATATCGCGGCACCGTTCAATTATCAAGTAAATCGCGCGTAAATGTTCTATGCCAGCGTCCTCTAGTGGCGAAGTGGCATCATAATTTGTTAAAACATTCATGTTGAAACTGCGGCCGTCTGTCATCGACAGCTGTCTAGTGAAATATCACTCCTCTTCTGCGAAATAATGGATGTTCATAGGCATTTAGACCAATCGTTCTTTCGTTGATGTTGTTGTTTCTTCATTTGGGGGTTCAGTCATATATTATGCTTGTCAATGTTTGCATAGATTAATGTGCACTTTGTTCATTCAGTGCTTTTAAATTACAATGTATATTACATGCGAAAGGTACGGATATTACCCTCCACATAATGAAATAAATAAATTATTAAATTATTACATATAAATAAATTAATTAGTTGATATGAAAATACACACACACACTCATATATATATATATATATATATATATATATATATATATATATGTGTGTGTATATATGTATGTATGTATATATATATATATATTATATGTACATACATAATTATATACATGTACTCATTACGAAGAACTATTGACGGCATCAGTCGAGCTGTGTTTGGAGTTCGCGGACTCGGAGACGTCGGCGTCGAGGCTCGTAGATCGCTACACATTACCAGCAATCTCACTTTAAAGAGCCCTAGTTTTTCGAAAAAAAATATGCAATAAACATGAAATCCTTGATATAGATATTTTATTGACTCGGTTCGAGAGCACTCAATTGATACAGTCATGTGGTTTTATTAATAGGCATGATTACACGTACAATTATATTGTATAACTTTGTCCGTCAATGTGTGCGCTACTCCTGTGCTGCCAATTTCTAAGGCACGTGACCTTGGTGTCATTATCCAAGATGATCTTAGTATGAAAACTCACATCAATAACATATGCAAATCTGCGGCCATAGGTCTACACAAGATTGGAAAATTGAGACACGTTCTCGATAAAGCAACTACAGAAAAACTGGTTCATGCGTTTATTTTTAGTCATTTGGATAATAATAATGGTTTGTTTATTGGAGTTCCAGACTCTCACCTGAAAGGATTCCAACGGATACAAAATTCAGCCGCAAGGCTTGTGACACGCAAAAGGAAATTTGATCAGATAACTCCCATTCTTCGTAGTCTTCATTGGTTGCCCATAAGAGCTCGTATCAGGTTTAAGATTTTTACCCTTGTATTCAAATGTTTTCACGGAAATGCCCCTGCATATCTCAGTGAACTCATCAAGCCATATCATCCTGGTCGTAATCTGCGCTCAAAATCAAAAAATCTCCTCTCTGAAATAAGTGTCAAATCTGAGACATATGGTGACAGGTCTTTTGGAAAAATGGCACCCTCATTATGGAATAATCTCCCTCTCAGTGTTAGATGCATTACAGATTTTGATAAATTCAAATCTGTGTTAAAAACTCACCTTTTTGATAATTGTTGATTACATGTTTGAATAGAGAAATATGTGATAGATTTTGTTCCATTAATTTTGTACACACGCGCATCTTATGGTATTATGCGTTTCTAAGAACTGACTATTATTATTATTATTCGTGATTTTTTTTTTTTCTGCAATCAAGGCAAGAATAGTTCTGCCGGTACTAAGGCACGATACAAAACATAAGGCCATTTTTTTGTTTTCCTGGAAGAGGCAAGAGTTATTCGGTAGAAAGACAAAGTTGATACACACCAGATTTGTTGGTACAATACTACAATACACTGTCATGTGCAAATGAATTGGCTCTACAGGTTTAAGGTCAAAATTCTAACCAGGGAGGTGGAAGCACTTGTCCTAACCAAATACATGTACCTGGAGTAAACCTGATAGTACTATATGAAGTATACCTACGTTAAATGTGCGTCATTTACCACATAAGGTGTCATTTCTTTGTTGCAATAGTGACAAAAAATGGGTAATGTTATGGAAGATGATACGAGGATAATAACAATGAGCTCATATTAGTATAGCTATAGAAGTATAGCTTCTCCAGTCTTCCAAAAGGCTCTCCTATTCAGTACAGTTGCTTATTCAAAGCTCTCGTCAGAGAGTGTAAACACGTAGTGGGATTCGAACTCTCGAAGGCCCAGGGTCTTTCACTAGAACCACTGCACCACAGGACGCGCACCGGCCACCCAGCACTTAGCCAATTGAAAGAGAATTCGCTGTGAGAGTTTACTTTTCGATGTAATGAATAACGAATCGTATAGTAACCTGTGCTACTTTGTTGTGCCATCAGGTTGGGGAGGGGGATTCCACGACCATTGTGGTGCCGCAGATAACACTTATGTATAATTGATTAGAAAAACACTCGGAGAAAGCAGCTCATTTTCACCTATAATAATTGTGATTTCCACTCTCTATATATGATATACCATAACCCCATTTTCCAACAGCTTAATACAATAATATCAATTAACGATTGTCATCATGATAAATGTACAAAAGAGTGATGACGAGGCTAAATAATTTGGCTTGTTATCAATCTATTGTGGAGTTATGCGCATGTGCTGAAATAGTCCTACATCCCAATGATAAAGAATCATTTTTAAAAATAATCCTGGATCCAGACGATGATCCGAATCGCTATCAAAAGTTAATCATCTATTTCTTGTGTGACAATCACGTTTATTTTCCTGAAAATCTTATCCAAATCCGTTCACTATATTTTGAGCTATTTTGAGCTGTTTTGCATACAGTCAGGCAAACAAACCAATTAACGCCGGCAAAAATATAATTTCCCTAACGGAGGTAGTTTTATGTACATTGTGCAATGCAAGTGCGCTCGTACAACGCCGGTTTTAATCATTGCTTGCTACTGTGTCACATAAAGATCTTTTCCCGGCTATCCTCGTCACCCAAAGCACACTCTCATATGCTCGCACTTACACAAGGAGGCACAAATACTGTACCTGAGTAAGCAGCGATGAAACAGGTGGCTATGACTGTAAGATTGCCTGGCAAATTTGATATTTTACAGAATAAATGAATGATCTGAAAACTTTCATTTTTTATCGGCAATTTTTATCGGCAATCATTTTTCTTTGGCGATCAGTTTTTTTGCAGCATATCTTATATTGTTTTGGGCTTGTTTCGTCTCTACAATCTACGGTGGGTTTTTTTTCTCCATAATTATTTTAAGATGGAAGCACGGATTCTGGGAGTATTCTATTACCTGTAACATCTCGGGCCTCATAGCTGTATCGATGTTCTACGCTGATACTTTTACAAACTCAAAATATATAGATATATTGTTATGATATATATGATACATAAGATATACATGATACCTTTATAAGATAATACACACATACTATTATATCAATGCAAATGCAAAGGGTACAAGTGATACATTATGTTGCATTTTGTCTTGGTCAGTTGTACGGGAACAGCCACATTTTTTTTACATACTTGTAGAAGGAGATGAAAGAAATTACATATCTTACAAGTCTGGAAGAGTCATGCAAAATAGTTTCAAGATGACTACACATTATTATTTGTAGTTGCTTTCTGGCAGAATTTCAGAGTCTGCGAGCGTTATGAAGTCGATTTCCTTATTAGTTTTATGCAGCCTACATCCAAAGGGGTTTTGAATCAAGGCACTGAGTTATAAAAGATTATTAACAGACTGCTACTCACCCGACTGTATCTATATTGCAAAGCTAATTTTCTATAAGTTGTGCGTAAAATAGGGACAATTTTCCTACAGTTTGTGCGGCACAGGTTTTAGAAATACAGTTGGAAATTGTTAGGTCGAATCCGAAAGCTTGTAGTTTGAAAAACAAAGTACAAAAAAAATCATTGAAAAAAAACCCACTTATTCTTCCGCCCTGTGTCTGAAAACATACTTCAGACTTATCTATATCTTATCATGGGCTGTTTGAAATGTTTCAGTGTAGCAGGCGAGCATTAGTTTACTATACTAAGCAAGAAACCTCGCAAAGTACTGGAATGTGTAAAAATAAAAACAAACAAACAAGAAAAAAAAAAACACACACCACCTTTGTATTCTGCATCGAATAACGCGTGCCAATTATCGGAATACATTCGCATATTAATCCTTGTCTATAGGCAGTAACAAGCTTTACACATCACCATCTTTACATACACGTAATTATATCTTCTTTTGTTCGTGAATGTAGTACAGTACATGCGTCACATCGCCAAAAGTTCTTCATGAACTCTCTCCCTCTCTCTCCATCACACACACACACACACACACACAGGCACACCCACACACCCACACACACACACACATTCTCTCTCCCTCTCTTTCACTGCTTCTCTCACTATTCTCTTTCTAGTTCCGCAGAGAGAAAAAAAATATAAATATCTGTGGAATAAATTCTCTGGAGACATGTGTTAAAAACAAAAATTAAAAAGACATAGAAAAATATCTAGACACTACTAGACATATAAAAATATCTAGACACTAATAGCTGCATGGTCTCTACACCAAGGGCCCTATTTATCATCACTCTGGTTATTACTTTCATTGTTGTTGTTTTTTTTTTCCTGCTCAAACTCTGCACACATCGGAGCAAAAATAGTCCTTTCAGACCTCCATATAAATATAGAGTGTGCATTTTGATTTTTTTAAAAAAATCCAAAGCTCAAACATTGCGATTTAAAATATCACGACGTATATTCCCAAAGCGTAGAGTGGGAAAGAAAGGAAAAATACCCTCTCCCTACCACCCCTTTCATTCTCTCTGGAAATCTTGAAACTGGATAGACAGACAGTATTGATTACAGGTTTTGCTTAAAACCTGCATAAAATGGGTTGCATATTGATGCGACTGTAAAAAAATTTGAATTGAATATTATGTACACATTACGCGAACTCGCTCGCGGAGACGTCCATAGTGAGCTCCCTTGTGGAGACTTCCATTATGAGCTCCCTCGTGGAGACATTAGCACAACACTCTATATTTGATAATAATGTTTGATTTGTTGTAATCACAACGATGAGGAGTGAGAAGTGTCGCCTACTCTGACTAGACAAAATTCTGAAAGGATGGAATGTCAATTGCCTTTCATTTCAAAAGGCAGTGAGTGAATAATCGTTCTCGTGGAAGTGCAAATCTGGAAGAGCGTATATTGCTTCAGAAATCATAGGGTGAGGATGGCATTCCATGGATGTCAGTTTAGGTGTAACTAGGGCCTATCTGCTGCTGGTGGCGCTGTGCTCTCTTGCCCGCTCGAGTTCCTTTCGATTTTGACACAATAAAGCCATTTCTCACCAGCCTGACTTGCCAGATACTTTCCGCTAAACATCTGACTTCCAGTAGATGCAAATCATTCTCGTCAGACATGTCAGAGTTAAAAAGCATGACAGCAAATTCCGGTATGCAACGGTTTTAATGAATGTTGATACCATTTGCATTATGTCAAGATAAAGAGTATACCTGATGCCATACATGGAGCATCATTTCTTTTCCCTTCTCTGACGTTCTGCATTCAGGTGAGTGCAATTTCTACCTAAGCAATGTATATTATAGAATACCTTTGCTCAAACAAACAATAATTCCCACCACCATTCTCTCTCGCTGAGTTCGAAGAGCTCAATGTGCGTGCAGTACTGGCTAAAGATTTTTGCAAACGGACTGCAGTTAAATGCTTGTTTCTCTCTCTGGACCGCTTGCAGAAGTCGCGCATGTTGGGTCTTCATCTGCGCTACCAGAAATGGCTTCAGCAGCAGTTACAATGGCCTCAGTTTCCTTTCCATTTCGGGGTATCATGGCGGAATTGTTATTTTTGTTATCGTTCGGGGTCGCAGCGACGTCACTCCTCACAGGGTCGGCTTCATCAAGGCTGCTCTTGTCTGCGTCGTCGCTTTCTTCGTTTGCTATTTTCGCGTAACCGGGTTTGCATTCGCTGCTGGAATCAGACTCGCCATCGGCGTGAACGCTGATGACGTCGTCATCATCATCGAGGTCTTTCTTCATGTCGTCTTTCCTCTCACCTCTGGCCGCTATGTGACCATTTTTGCCACTATCGCTCATCTTCAGAATGAGATCGCACTCTGTGTCCACTTCTGTGAGCGCTCGTTTCTCCTCTCCGTCGTCCGTGTCGACTTCGACGCCTTTGTCGTCATCGCCGTCTGCGTCGACAGCAGCTTCGACATCACACTGCCGGTAGTCGCCCGAGTCCGGTCTCTCCATCTTCCCCATGCGGATCAGCACGTTTCGGACGATGACGTACGTCACGATCATGACGCTGCCCTCGATGAGTTGGAGGATGGCGACGAGGAACGGGATGCGCGCGATGATATCGGCCTCGGGGAGCGGGTACGACAGCTTCGCCACGGTGACGGCCAGGAGACTGTTCTGGACGCCGGTCTCGAACGAAATGGTGTACGCCTCGCGCTTGGGTCGGCGCAGGAGCTTGGAGATGACGAACCCGAGCCCGCCCCCGCAGAAAGGAAGAGCGAAGCAGATGAGGTAGATGCGCCAGGGCGCGTCGAAAATGTAAAGTTGGGACGGGATACCGATTGCGAGCCCAATCACAATAAGCCCAGTAGCCATGGGTTTCAGGCACTTCAGCAATATCTTCGACGCCTGTAGCGAGATCATTGACCGGAACAAAATGAGAAAAAAAAAATGAAAGAAAAAGTGTTTGAGAGAAAAGGAGAGAGAGAGAAAAAAAAAGAGAGGGAAAGAAGGTTACTCGTGAGTCACAATAAATTTTTGAGTGATGAAATGAAAATAGTTAACATCACTTACACAGTTCTAAGATGTTATGGCAAACAGTGTGTTAAACATGTTAAACATGATTCTGATTGAATCAGATATCATGTATCACTCTCAAATTGGTATTGAACGTACTCATTTTGCAAAGTTAGACTTCATTCGTAGAGTTATTTTTGCTTGTTGTAACTTCGTTTCCAGCTCTGCTGTTGAAATGTTAACTTTTGATGTTTAGGTCATCGATTATGAACGAAAGAAGCGAAAAGGTGATCTGAAGCCATTTGTGGAAAGACAATTTCATTGTTGTCTTTTTTTTTTTTGCTTGTTTCTTTGTTTGTTTTCATTTTTCATCTGATAAGATGGTTGGATAGCCCATATTTAGCTGCACTGACTGGTCTTCCAAGGGGTCCAGTTGGATGTAAGGCGGGACCACTTCACGTGCTTGTGGGCCCTATTCTTTGCGATGAATGAATGAAGCAGGTTGTGACTCTCTCACACACTGTACCTCCATTTTATGTCCTGCATCCGACTGACATTAAAAATGATTAACGCCGACAAAGTGACATTACGCCCTTAATGGCATTACGCGCCCTTAATGGCATTTTGCCTTTGTGGACTTTCATTCTTGACTATCTGGACTACAATATCGTGACAGTGTAGGTCTAAATGTTCACGTGGAAAGGTTCCGTACCGTTACCATGACAATTTTGTATCCTTTATCACGTTCATACAAAACTTCTATATATTTCTGTTGTTTGTGGGTGATACAGGTAATGACAGATTGGTCAGCACTACTTCGTTTTACAGTGTGCGACCCCCTCTGGAGAAGTGAGGATCGTCTGAAGACTGCCGCTGTGGGCAACAAAATTGACACAGACATTAAATCTCAGCTTTCTCCGCTTAAAAAGGAAATCCACCCCCCCCCCAAAAAAAAAAAAATAGAAGAAAGAAAAAAATATTCCCTACAAACGATACAAAAATGAAAAAAAATCGGATAAGAAATAAGGAAAACGAGACATTTTGAAATTTCACAATTTTTTTCGGAAAACATTTCTTAACCAATCTTTATGAATATTCAAATGAGCGAGTTGATGAAATGACACCCTCACAATTTTTCATGTATATGTAATATAATACATTATGAAATTTGGAAAATTATTATTTTTAGCTAATACAAGTAGAAACGTGTTCTCATTCCAAGATATATCAGAGTTAACATTTGTTCTTTTTTTTTAATTTTGGTGGTTTTAATGCAAGTTTTATATCTATACAGCTGAAATGTGAAATTTTTGTCATTTCTGTATATACAATGAATAAGAAATTGTGAGAGCGTGATATCGTCAACTTGTTCATTATTTTGAACATTAGGACTGGTCAAGAAATGTTTTCCGAAAAAATGTGGAATTTCAAAATGTTATATCTTCCTTATTTCTTATCCGATTTTGTTATTATTGTATTATTCTGCGGGGAATATTTTTATCTTTCTTTTGAAGTTTATTCATTTTGGTGGTGGATTTTCTCTTTAATACCCGTTTTACCTTCTCGAATTTATGGGTAATGTAGATGCCGACGGCCACAGGAATCAACATGAGACCGAGCTGCATCGCTATGTCCTTGTACGGCGTCTGGAGGGAGGAGCTCTCTTCGGTGATCTGCGACCCGTAGATGAGCATGTTCAGCGGCATCATTCCCAGCGCCATGAAACTGGAACAGAAGGTCATAGTCATACTGAGCACGAAGTCGACGTCCATCAGCAGGGAGAACACGTTGCTCAGCCAGCCACCGGGACAGGAGCCGATGATGAGGAGGCCGATGGCCGCCTCCTTGGGGATGCCGGGCACGTGTGCGAGCCCGAAGGCGATCAGCGGCATGATGATGAACTGGCAGCCGATGCCGACGAGCACGCCGTACGGTCGTCGCAGTTTCTTCCAGATGGCCGGGAGGTCCATCTTGGCGCCCATAGACACATACGAGATGACCAGCCAAACCAACATCGCATATGTGAACACCATCTCCAGGAGGGACCGCTTACGAGACACTTTCACCACGTACGTGAACTCGGTCGTCTCCTTGAAGCTAGGTGGGTCGATCTCAGCTACTCCTCCATCTCCGCTGAAGTCAACGTCGCCCGCAACGTCGACACCACCAAAGTAGGAGTGAGTAACGATTAGACGCAGCGTACTGACACTCAACTTCCTGCCCTCAAGAGGAATATCAAGGGTCACGTTGCCGTCGACGGGATCGATGATGTCCGTATCGTTGAAGAGGCTGATGAACGACGACGGGTCGACGCTCGACGCCGACACGGAGACGTTTCCTCTGATCCCGCTGATACTGGCGTTGAGGACCACCACCTTGCCTTCAGGTGCGACGATGTATTCCTCGGGACTAAACTCGACGGCGATCTCGGCCCCACCACTGCCGCCACCATCATCACAGGGAGGATGAGGATGGCCGATGACGGGAAGAAAACGAGCAGCTAGGGTGAGGACGACGAGAGCGAGTAACTCCTGCGAAGAAAGAGAAAGAAAGTAAAAAAAAATCTACCTAAGGAAAGGCTTGATGAATTTTACGATAATACCAAATTGATGCTTGATAAAACATCCTTTTATGTGCGTCATTTCTTCTCTGTTCTCGAGAGGATTATCATAATATAATTCAGTAAGCACAACCAAGTGCAACGTTGGTGAAGACGGAAGTCTTGGAAATAAGTGTTCATAAAACCCTTCGTTCCCTATACCCAGGTTCTCAATGCGCAGTGAAGTATCTCTCAAAACTACAATTACACCTCTTGAGTTCAAATTTATTGGGGTTTTTTTTTAATTATCATATCATATACTCTTGAAGGATCATTGAATCTATCTATCATTTCGGCAGTCTGTTTGTTTAAGTCGTATGTTTGTTTTCGCTTATTTTGTATTGTTGTAACTGTTGTTTCTGTTGTTGTTTTCTGATTATAATGCTGTATTTTATTTTAATGTCATACTTCTCTTTTTTTCTGGATCAATGCGCTTAGAAACATCAGTATTAAGCGCTATATAAATGTTATTCATTATCATTATCATTATTAGCCCAAGAATTAGTGCGAGGGAAGCCTGCTTGTGGGAGCTGCTGTCGCGTGTGTTCATATTTTCCATTGTATTTTCGTTTGGTATTTAGGGTGACTGGATTGATAGTACTTGGTCGCCGCGAGGACAACGTGCTGGAAAACAAAACAAAAATAAAATAAATTAAAAAAGAAAAATCTCCTCAAGAATGACAACATTGACGTGCCGAAAAAAAAATGACATCAATATAATACATTTTGTATGACAAAATCAATGTGAATAGCATGAAAACAAAATGCATGGAAATGTATAGACCCTGAGAGCAGTAGCACTAATTCTTAAAGACAATATAGTTTGGTGGTATGATTTAAATTCCTTTGACCCATGTATGATAATAATAATGATAATGATAGTATTGATGATGAAACTACTATCACTAGTGATACTACCACTACTTACAATAAGAAGAATAATGATAATGAATATAGCGCATGATGTTTGTTAATTAATTCTTTATACGCTTTAGGCCTACTGGGATGTAGTGAGATTCAAATACACAACACTAAAATAATTGCTGGTTAGGAATAAAGAAAATTATGAATTATTTTTAACAGTATTTAAAGTAACAGCAAAAAAAAATCCTTAAATTCTCCACTTGTTAAGACAGGTGCGTCTTAAGAACAGTCTTGAATAATGCAAATGTTGATAGGCAAGTTCCTTATTTCTGTCAGTACGGAGTCCCAGAGATATGTATGTAATGAATTTGTAAATGCACAGATCGAGGTACATTTGCCTCCCCCCCCCCCCCCCTTCGCCGCCTTCCCCAACATTACCTTTCTCACAGCCAATTCCATATAACCCCAACTCGAGTAGTATGACGTTGTAAGCTAACAACGATATTACAAGCAGGTATGCTTAACTTTCTATACATTGCTAAATTGAATTCAATTGAATTGAAGAGCCCATAAAATGTGAGTCTAATGTTTTTCGAGTGATCCACGTCTTACAAGCTCTGTTTTTTCAGTATATCATTCATTTCCATATAGCTCGGCCTAATGTTTATAGGCCTACTTTTTGCCGCCATTTCAAAGTATGCAATGTTTCTCTCACTATTTATCATATTCATTCGTACACACACAGAGATTTTGTATCAAACTTCATAACTTGTACTTCGTAACAGATTGTTAAACTAAATACTTTGACAAATGTAAACCTTGTATTATGTATCATCTTTTCTTGGATTGAAATAAAGTGTACTCGGTAACTGAATTGAATTATCGCAGCCCGGATGATGTGGAATATCTTGCCTTTACAACCACGACAGATACGATTATAACAATGCATTAAAATCAAAAGCACTTTGCCGTAATAAACTACAACGACTGTTGATTTGAATATAGCATCGCCGATTCCTGAAATCCACCAAAGCTGAAATCGACAGAAAAATCAGACATTATTTTATCATCACTGAGGAAGAAGTCTCCAACGGTTCCATGACATTTGCTCCTGGGAAAATTTCTCTCGTAAAATATCTGCTCTTTTAGTCAAACATAAATTCTACCCATAAACACATTACCGTATGTCAACCACAACCCTAATCCTCACATCAAACTAAACCTAAAACCCTATCCCAACCCTAACTCTAACCCGAAGTCCTATAGGAGAAAATAAGACCGGAACAATTGTCGCAGGAGCAAATGTCGTGTCGTCTCCAACACCCACGATACATTCTGTCCTCGAACCCGTCAACATTGAATGACACTGACGTTTTAATCACTCATTGTGTTAACGTTGACAATTTAAGCTACTGTCTCGTACGACCTAGATTGGAGAGGTTTATAACCTTGACACAAAGGTCACTTACCGCTAGGACTCTCTAATGTATTTACCACTTGTTCCGTGATATTTATGTAGAGCCAGTTTGTGACGGAAAGCAAAAGGAATTGCTCGGTTGGGCTCATTTCCTATTCGGATTCAAAGCCAGTGTATCATATGCACATTGTTCGAAAAAAAAATGCACTCATATAGACAAAAGAAGAAGAAGAAGCCAGGATTCATGATCTATAATCTATTATCTCTCTATTCATGTATCTTTACTTATATGCTTGTGTGAGTATGCGTTGTGTGGAACCTATCGTAACTGTACTCTTATGACTCGAAGATATGATAATGATAGGGGATATTTATAATACCCTTTACAACTCACTCTGAGAGCACAAAGGGCATGAAAAATCTCTTTAAAAATTAAAAGATATAGCTTATAGGCCTATGTTTTAAGTCCCAGAATTCGATAAAGGTGCAGGATAAATACTGTATAATTTTGTTCGAAAACTATGAAACTTTAAACATTTGAAATGTGGTGTCTTCATTAAATCATTCATTGTCAGAAGAGCGAGAATTGCGGGAATAATGCTTTCAGTGTTTGTAACGTGTACACGGAGTTTCAATGAGAATTTGCCGAAAAGTGATGTTGGTGAGCACAAAAAGAAAAAAAAACAAAAAACAAAACAAGACAAACAAACACACAAAACACAAAACAAAACAAAAACAAAACAAACAAAAAATGTTACGTCAGATATTTAGGTCCTGCACTGAATACATTTCGTGATAATAGCGGCAGATAGAATGAATTATGTTCTCTAGGAATTACAACAATAACAGCAAATAAAGAAGAAAAGAAGAATGCTGCATTTTCTACCAATTATGGTCCGTTGTTACGCGTTGTCACTCACTCATGGTGGTCAGCTATTGAGTAACACGACAAGATTATCAGTCCGTGCCCTCAGCATCATTTCCCGGATAGCATGTTGTACATGGTGATTACTAATGATTATCATGTAAGAGTAAAAGATATCGCAAACGCTTTCTTTATGCAGGCTTATGGACTGGTTCTACAAGTACATGACTTGTGTGTTATTTATGACAATATACTTTCCACTTAATATTTGATCTAAAGGCGATTGCATGCACAGGTATTGTCGTTAGTTTTCTTACTCCTCCTGACTTGCCATTGAGGTATATTTGCCTGTTCACCTAACACTTTTCACCTTCAAAACTACAAATTGGATTTTATCAATGCATCATTAACACATTGAACCTGACCACCCACTTTTCTCGTGTTGTTATGAAGCATAATCATTGCCAGTCGATTGAATTAAGCAATAACTTATAATCACATTGACTCCAAGTAATCTTGAGGCCACCGTAAGAGCGGATTTTCTTGACGGTTCTGATAATTTGTCACCAATGTCGGTACATCACAAAAAAGAAAAATACCCGGAAAAGTTTGGATTATACCACAGAATATCCATGCATGCTTTCTTCCGCGAAATCAGAAATAAGTGAGGTTCATTGAAATATTGTCCCATGGCGAAAAATGAGTCGCGCTCAAGACCTCCGGACGATTTTCAGACTTTTACATTTGAACAACTATACTATAAATTAGTTATACTGAGTACAGAGTTTCAGAATTTATAGTGATTGGGATGAGGAATAAGAATGTTTTCAAAATTTATAACAAAGTGCAATGAACAAGGATGATGACATGCAGCCTCACCGTAAGAATGCATGAGGTTGGGCTCAAGGAAGCAGAACAAAAACAAAAAAGAAGGCATGCATAGATTCTACACATGTGAGCTTGTTTAAGCAAGCGGTAATTGCAATGGAATTACACTGCTACATTTCTGAAATGTGTGAGGCTCCTACGTCATCAACAGTGTTCTGTGTAATTTGCTTAAGATTTTCAGAATATTTGTTTCTCTGCTCAAGGACCACAATATATTCCACAAATCTATGAATGGAGCTGTCGATTTACGTTCTACATGATGTGAAATTATGAAAATCGTCTGGAATGCCCCGTTGAATATAGGAAAGCAAGAGGTCCCTCCTCAAACACAGGAGAATGACAGTTGTTTCCTGCTGCCTAGTTCTAAGTGCGTAATATATGGTAAGTGTTTTGGAATTGACGAGCCTATAAAAACAAACAAAAGATACATAACTAGCAAACAAACAAACAAAAAAAGCAACAACATATGAGGACTATTTTCCTAAATCTAAACAAGATTTGGACAAGGAATGAAATTACACATAACCAGATACATATACTATTTTCAATTCAATTTCTGCGAAATCTTGAATAAATAATCGCATACGCTAATTACACTATGTTACCATGGTTACAGACAATCTTCAATTTTCACCAAGATGACGTGAATGGCTAAATAATTTTGAAACTAGTTCTTTTTTCTCCCGCGGGGGTGGTTTGCGGTAATCTATCTATGTATATATATCTATATGTGTGTATTTACTAGTGTATACAAGCCTATTTAGGGGTAGAGTAGCATTGTTGTAGTGGAAAATAGAGTAAATGATAATGTCTCCACCACCTGAAAGTTTAAAAGTTGGCCCATCATTTCTTGCATCTATTATATATATATATATATATATATATATATATATATATATATATATATATATATATATATAATTAAATGTTACATATATATATTATACTAGTAGTTATATTTCTTGCTCCCACTGAGTCCCTGTCTCAAATCTATCTGGCACCTGTCGCCTATTAGCTCTCGGGCCGGAATGAGAACCAACTTCGGAGATTTGTTCAGACAGGTGGTTCAGCGGGGTCGAAGGAGAGAATTCTGACCTCAGAACAGGGTTAAAAAACAAATACAAAACAAAACAAAACAATACCAAAGAACCAGACACACTTCCCAGAGGGAACTTGAGGTTCTCCCGAGGACCATTTCAGATCTATTTTTTTCTTTTTTTTTACGAGGCTTTGATTGTACGGTTTAAAGGGCACCTCCAGTCCAATGTCAAGTTGTCTGTAATACATGGATTGACATACAGCACACATAAACTTACAGGTTTCATTAAATTTAGTCATGAAAATAAGAATTTTATGGAATTTCCTAAGTATTTTATTATTTTTTTGAAGCAGTGATATTATTCTCAAGCCCATATATATGCGAATGGTGCGAGGTGACGATACCACTATCATACTGTGCATAAATATTTCATTACATTAGTTTCTCATTTGACGTGAAATCAGTGAGAATTATGTTGTAGCGGTCGCGTTAATCATGTTAAATTATTGTGGTCATGTCAAGCCAACCCTTTTACTCCTTTCGAACAAAATTCTATTCTATATACTTCCAGCCTCAGATCAAACAGTAACCAAAGAAGAAAAAGGAAGGTCAAGTAAGGCCTGCTATCTTTTATCATTTTATTTATTGTCTATCATATTTATGATTATCATGTCATTTATCGTCTATCACGTTTATGATTATCATTTCATTTATTATCTATTATGTTTATGATTATACATTACAGATTCCTGCGGAAAAAAGGCACGCACCAAAAAAAAAGGTGATAAGACAAGTGTGAAATACCCCAGATATATTCGCCGTTTGTTTTACGATTATGAATTAGCATGTTCAGTCTTAATTGAAATCATCAGAGTTCGCCTTAAGACGATTATGATAAAATCTTTGAAGGCTTCCGTGGTGTTAGAACGTTGGGTGGTAGAAGGCTTCACGGTGCACCACGTATTCTTTCTGGAGTATGTGAGTGGCCCTGAAAAGGGCCTACCCAATCCCGACGTCTCGGTAAGAACGGCGAGAACATGCTTGCCGAAACGTCGGGATTGGGTAGGCCCTTTTCAGGGCCACTCACATACTCCAGAAAGAATACGTGGTGCACCGTGAAGCCTTCTACCACCCAACGATTATGATGATTATGTGTAGATAGTATTGTCTTCTTTATCCAGGGTAGCCTCTTCAGTGTTGCCACTGCTCTACATAGGGCCCTGCCATTATTACCTTAGCTTTGCCAGGTACCCATTTATAACCCATTGTACCCATTCACGAGGGACATTGTGGGTAAAAACATATTGTCCAAGTACGTAAGCACTACATGGGCGGGAATCAGTGTCGTACTGCTAATTAAAGTAAAGCCCCACACTGTTAAATAAAGTAACATCAAACAAACACAGCATTATGTCACTGGTAAATAATTCGGACCTGGGGCCCGTTGCATAAAAGTTACTATTATGGTAACTTTGCCATCCAATGGTAACTTCCATGGAACTCTTGATTTTGATTGGCTGTTGAGTATTGTTGCCATGGTAGTTACCATTGGATGGCAAAGTTACCATAATTGTAACTTTTATGCAACGGGCCCCTGCTGATGCAACCTACACGTCTCTTCCTATCATAGCTGATATCAATAAAAACCCCGCATTCTTCTGCAAAAAAAAAAAAGAGCAGAATCTCTAAATCCTTCATATAAAATTGCTGTCATTTTTCCATCTCCCTGTACTGCTGTCTTTAAGAGGGAAAGGGTTGCTATATTTATACATAAGCAACCAAATAAAATTGATGACGGTATTTCCTGGCACAATTCAGTGGTAGACTTCAGGGTTCGTGATGTGATGTTCCCTACATAAATGGCTGGGGCATTTCATGAACCGTTTTGTCAGATTTTTTTTTCTGACAAAGCGTTATAAGCTACTGAAATCCTTGCATCTGATTGGCTGAGAGCAAATTTGTCCGACAAAGTGCTTCATAAAATGTCCCCCCTGATTGGCATGTTGGATTATGTGGTTGCTTACTAGCTTTGTTAAAGCATGGTAAATTCAAATCTTTTATCATTTCTCAAGTTTTACTTTCAGTCTGATTTTTGACGAAACTTCCCCCATTCTGCTATCCCCAACCTTCACAATGAAAGAAAGTTATCATAACTAAGATCATGGATTGGAAGTAATTTCAAATAAGTACAAGTGACATCAGCAATGTGCGTATACATACGCACTGCGGGAAACTTCGCTTTCCTTTTTTTTCCCACACTGACGTTTAATTATCTGTAAATTTGTGATATTATGTGATTCACAAATAATGAATAACATAATAAAATTGTAAAATAGAGAAAATGATATATGAAAAGACAAAAGATACTGATATCATGGTGACTCAATAAAGAAAAAAAAAACATCGACTGAGCAATATGATTCTGTTTAAATAAATGAAGGAACACTCATACAAGTATGCAAAAATGTCCAAGGATTGTGATATTGCTTTCAAGTTATCTGTGAACACCCAACCATGCCAGTACAAACCATTTCCCGGTCCCATTTTCCCATGTCACACCCTAACATTGACCGAAAGATCGGTCTGTATCTGGTCGTCGGGGAAATGTTCCGCGGAGACTGCGTCTGGCTTCACGGATCCCCTCCTTATAGTACACGGAGGAAAGCGATAACGTCAAAAAAAAAAAAAATACTCCTCCGGACAGACGGATCTTTACTGTCCACTGACACTATCTCTAAATGAACCGTAGCATTGTAGTAAATACGATATCTCTCAGATAATTGGCTTTTAAGGAATATCGTTATCGTTTTTCTTATCCCAAATCAGTCATTCATGGTTTCATTTTCACATGATCATTTCAGAGAAATTAGAAGCACGCAAGATAATCTCAGTAGTTTAGCTTTTTCAAATTTGGTAAAATATTGATCTGTGTATTTGTCTTCTGAGCTTCTTCAGTTTATTCATAGTGAGGCGTCATATCTGGTCACAGTTCTCGCAATAGTCAAAGTTTAGTGAGATGTAGCATTTCCATGTCATGTAGGACCTGAATATGCCTAGATACATAATCGTTCGTGTTTTCTGCTACTTCAGGAAGTTATAGCACTACATGTTTCAGATCTGTCTGTACATCAACAAAATCTTTCAAGAGAAACTTGAAGACGTACTAATGTTTATTGTAATGTAACGATATTGGAGAGCTGAAGCGCATGCATGTACAGAGCAATTTTTAATTGATTATGCGCTATATTAGCGCCAGTTTATCATCGTTATTACATATGTATTTTTAGTATTATACTATGACTTAGTAGTAGTAGTAGTAGTAGTATCAACATTATGATCATTCCTCTCCCTTCTTTTTACATTTGTCTCTTTACGTAGTGCATTAAATGTTCTTTAGCTCTTTCGCTATTTTCTTCGGGTCTGTCGTCCTGTCATTGTTTATTAAATGTCACATGTTATCATAATTATTGTCTAATGTCCTGTTCTGAGTTTGTTTCCTCAAGTTCCGGGATAGATGTAAATCTAATCTATTTTTCGTCAATTCACTTGGATTTTCTTTGAGGAAACCGCACGTTAGAAGCATTCTTTCTTTCTTTCTTTCTTTTTTTACCTTAATTTAATTTAGGGTTTTTTTTATTCACTTTAATCTTAATTCTGTAACTAACCTGACTTTTAAACCTTAATACCTTTCATTCTAACGGCGAGCGTATATATTCATTTTGAAAGAATGATATTTGTAAATTGACTATCATCTAATTTCAATACTTTGTCTATTAGTGCCATTTTGAAAATGAAATAAGTTTTGAATTGAACCTCCATACAACAGCAGTAATAATGAAAGCACATACTGCGGACATCGAGTAAGGTCATTGTGTAACTTAGGTGACTATTAGATGAAGAATTACTATGCTATCTTATGTGCTTTAGCCACTAGTATAAAAAAACACCAACAAACAAGTTCTTCACGAGACCTTTAATTACCTTAATATAGAAAACACTTTCCTGTTTAATAGTCTGCACAGGCCAGACCATTGTGTTAACGAAACATCGGTCGTCATAATAACGCCGTCAACAAAACCAGTCAGAAATTCATAGACTTCTTATCTGCATACTTATTTGCATATTCTCACTTGTAGAAGGGCGTGTAGAGAGGAAAAAAAAAGTAAAGACATGCACAAATTAGTTTAAATCTACACATTCCTGGTGTTATTAACGGTTAGTTCACTCATCTACACAATAGATGATGTTACAGACTAATTAGCCCTATCATATACTGAGTTATATCCCTAAACAGCAGAATATTGCCGATCAGAATTCAAGTGCCGGTCCTTAACAACTAAATTTGTCTTACTACGGAAGCAAAAGCTTTTTACAACGCTGTTTCAAACTATAGCTGAGCCGTAGGCCTATAAAGAATCAGAACTTGATACCTGCTTTTGATGTGCATCATACCCTGCGATATTCACCGACAATTCCGACAAAGATCTCCGGCATTCACTCTACTAGAAATTTTACTATGATGGTAAAGATTAAACACTGGCACGCACAAACGCGGATGTATCAAAGAAAACAGACCCTGCGTTGCAAATACATCTTGTTAGTGTACAATCATATTTATCTTAAACAATGAAAGCGTTTGCTTCGTCACATCTTTCAAAACTAAATGCTTGCCGCTCACGTTGTTTTCCATCCAAGTTCATCTACAGTTTCAAGTTTTCAGATTGGTAGCTATAGTAACAGTCATTACAGTCAAGGGGCTTCTTCTTCTTCTTCTTCTTCTTCTTCTCTTTCTCTCTCTCTCTCTTTATACATATATATATATATATATATATATATATATATATATATATATGATTATAAGAAAAATGAGTCTCAAATACGCCATCTGTAGATCCAACAAGGAGGTTTTTATTCACAAAATTTTCAGCCCGCCTCATTCCTCAGGCAGGCTGAAAATTTTGTGATTAAAAACCTTCTTGTTGGATCTACAGATGGCGTATTTGAGACTCATTCTTCTTATAATCATAACATTCGAAGTCCAACACGTGGAAAATTCCAAGATATATATAGATAGATAGATATGACTTATTCTTCTGTTCTGAACATTCATTTTGGAAAAAAAAATATCTTGTAAAATTGCATTATAATAAAGGTTGCCTGAAATACTAGTAGTTCTGGCTCTGTACTGTAAAGACGAGAACGTCTCTCTCTCTCTCTCTCTCTCTCTCTCTCTCTCTGTATGTGTGTGTCTGTCTGTCTCTAAGATATATTACTTATTTGATTTGATTTGATTTGATTTGATTTGATTTGATTTGATTAATTGATTCCTGTATTATCATTGTAAATGAACATGCTACATTGTTGAAGCCATACATAATACATGTAATGCGGCGATATTCTACGAAGGAATTTCGTGTATTATACACAAATATTGACAACGAAATTACTGATATCGTAAAAGTAGCATTGTTTTTGCAGTTTTCCTAAAAGAATACAAGGACTTCAAACTTCGAATTTCAATAGGAAGAGAGTTCCAAACATCGGGTCCTGTGTGTCTGATAGATTTCAGAGCCATCACTGTTTTAGGATTATATATGAATGCGTATGTATGTGTTTTTGTGTGTGTATTATCTACAATCAAGTTAGCCCGACCAGACGCTGTTAATACGTCGTGCGAATACTAGTCCGGGAGCCAGCGGGGGTCAGCCTAGCTGAAAAGGTTACCAATTTTTATGTACAGACATATAGCAATTTAGTACATATGCCCCTAAGTATGGAAATGCACGTCTGGCTGGTCATCGGTGGTGGGTGTGGCCAGGAGGGCCAAAAAAAGGACCCCTCAAAATTGGGCTAGCCTAGCTGGAAAAGTAACCCCATGAAAACAATTGGAACTTGTTCGTTACACTTACAGGATAAATGAATGACCATTGCCAGACGTTTTAAGTGGTGGGGGGTAGCCGCCAGACGCTCTTAAAGGCCCAACTCCAGCTAGGCTAGCCTAGCTGAAAAAGTAACCTCATGAAAACCACTGGAACTTGTTCGTTACACTTACAGGATAAATGAATGACCATTGCCAGACGTTTTAAGTGGTGGGGGGTAGCCGCCAGACGCCCTTAAAGACCCAAATTTTTCCAGCTAGGCTAGCCTAGCTGAAAAAGTAACCTAATGAAACCGACTTGAACTTGTTCGTTACACTTACAGGATAAATGAATGACCATTGCCAGACGTTTTAAGTGGTGGGGGGTAGCCGCCAGACGCCCTTAAAGACCCAAATTTTTCCAGCTAGGCTAGCCTAGCTGAAAAAGTAACCTAATGAAACCCACTGGAACTTGTTCGTTACACTTACAGGATAAATGCATGACCATTGCCAGACGTTTTAAGTGGTGGGGGGTAGCCGCCAGACGCCCTTAAAGATCCAACTTTTTCCAGCTAGGCTAGCCTAGCTGAAAATATAACCTAATGAAACCCACTGGAACTTGTTATTTACACGTACAGGAATTATGCATGGCCGTTGCCAGATGTTTTAAGAAGTGGGGGGGGGGGGGTAGCCGCCAGATGCCCTCAAAGACCCAATTTTACCAGCTAGACTATAGCCCTGGCTGGAAAAGTAACCTCCTGAAACCCACTGGAACTTGTTCTATGTTTGTATCTCACCTGATAAACACTGTCGACATAGTATTCTGGTGTTCTTTCAATAACTTTCCACACTTTTGAGCTATATGACCACCATATTCACTCCTCAGATCATCTCCAAAGTGATTGCTGTCAAGTGTTAATATTGGTGAAGTCCGACTACGTCAACAGTCAAAAAGTCAATGAACTAGGCCTATGCCATTGGAAAATCTCTGTAATCACAAAGTCGATACGTGGACGAGACATCACTTCGCTTTTGCCTTGTTAGATGGTGAATATTTGTAAGCTTCCGTTTCTAATTCGTACAGCACCAGCATACATGTCTGAGAATAGCGGTAAAGAAGATTAGAGTCTTTGGCAACAAGTGCAAAATTAGATTCTGTGCCTTATTTGCTAAACAAACGTGGTAGGAGGACAACGACCTGTTAGGCAATATGGCGGACCAATAGCTCTATATTATTAGTGTTATAGAATAAATGACAATGATGTAGTTCTGAAGCATACTCTTCATTAGATACTTTTGCAATGACTCAATGTATACTTTTAATCGAACTAAATATATCCATGACTTGCTCATGAATTACGGCAGAACGATTCGGTGAGGAAAGTTTTCTGTCATGTCATTACGGAAGAAGTGAACGTGTCAATATTTTGCTATTTGTTCCATAATTATTTCTGAAGTGTTAAAGGTATTTTCCTAAAACATTTTTTCTTTTATATAATACCTACGTTGCATCCAAATGCCTATTCGTTGAAAAAATGCGGGCCATGTATTCAAAGGTCAAAGATCATAGGTTAATGGAAGTAGGGCATACATTGTACAACATTTCACTAATTTTTTTTTTTTTTTTTTTTGGGGGGGGGCATGATTCAAAGTGTCCTAAAACCTTGTATGATACATGTACAGTGTATTTAGTTTTGTAGTCACGACTCTTGCTATGTATGATGCCAAACTCTTCCCGCTCATACAAATGCAGCCGTTTCAGGGAATTAATTATGATGATTGGTAATGCTGAAGTGGTTCATAACATTCCATTGATGCTATGTATACAATAGAAAGTGAATTTGACAATGGTATATGATATCCGCAATTTACTCTTTGACAGGTTCTATCATCCGATTAATAATGTATAAATTGAATATACAGTAGTCCCCTATTCAGTAACTACAGGTTAAGTTAGATAAGCTGCATTCATTTTGCAAGCGACCATGGCGTTATAGCCAAAGATGATTGAATTCTGTAAATCTCTGTGTGCCTGCACAGGATTGGAAAACGAAACAACTTTCTGTGTATAGAACTACGAAACAGAAACTGGTGCATGCATTATTCTCAGTCACTTTGTTATGCATAATGATGGTTTGCTCATTGCAGTTCCGGAATCTCAGCTCGAGGGACTCGAATTGATCCCAAATCAGTCGGCATGCGTGTATCACCCAAAACAATATCTGAACACAATTATAACTGCAGTCCTCCATAGTCTGTATTGGTTGCCGATAAGGGCTGGTATCAAGTTTGATTTTCATATTATTTACAGTACCTTGTATTTAAATGTTTTCATCGAAATGCCCGTATACGATATGCGTATCTCAGTTAACTCTTTAAACCATAGTTGTAATCTACGTGCCAAGAATCTCATGTTTTCAATAAGCGTGAACTCCAAGACATGTCGAGATAAGGACTTTAAGACAAAAACGGTTTGGCATCGTCATTATAAAACGAATTCCCCTTTTACAAGACACGTTTTAGATTTTAGACAGAAATATGGATTCGTTTGAATGCATACAAACAGCTTCTTAAATCCTCTTACATTTTGTTTTTAAGATATGGTGTATACTTTCGAAGTGTAAGAAGCATGCTCTTGTTTTAGAGGCTTTGAGTACTGGTAAGAAGCATATGTTATTCTTATAGATTATGTGAATAAGTACGCATTCAAGAACGTTTTGAATAAAACGTATCCAGACAACTGCATATCATATTTTCACCTCTTCCTTCATGCAGATGTATATTCTTGCCGAGAAGGTTAACTGTTTGATAGATATAGTGCTCACCTTATTGAAAAGGTAATTGGGTAAATTTTTGGTTTCAGTATATTATTCTAACACAACTAAGTTAAATTTTACATTAACATTTTCACAACTCACAAATTCCACACGCACACATATTTCATGATTCACAAGATCCAAGTTACACTAATCCTATTTACTTTGCAGAGTGCAACAACAACATAAGTTATATACTGAGCAAATAGGCTTACATCAGTTCGCACTATTCAAGGTTTAGAGTAGTTAAGGAACTAAATCGTACCCGATTATGTGATGCTAAGTTGCACCTTGAGATGATGGGCAATATTGCCCCTATAAAGGAGCAGGCAGTGACACTGACTTGCAGAGCTACCAAGTCTCACGCATTCTGAGTGAGACTCAAGCACTTAGGGGTTGTCTCACGATCTCACGCATGCCACCCATTTTTCTCACGCATCGGGCAAAGTCTGCAATTTGGGCCCATAATAAGGAGCATAGCTCAAATTGAAGGTATATTTTCCTTTTGTCTTTCAAAATAAGTAAAAACTAGTCACTTAAGTATGCACCTGATCGCACCATTAAGAGCTAAAAATTGAAAAAGCTCCCTACCGCGGGAGGCGCCACGGGGGGGGGGGGGGAGGACCCCTCCCACACCCTCGCTCGCGCGCACATTCGCTCTCCGAGATGCCGAGTCATGAAAATCTCACTCATAATTTTTTTTCGAACTTGGCATCTCTGGACTTGCTCCTTTAAAGGAGCCATTTTGCAGCAGTCATGGAGCAAGCACCACATAGGTGCAACATCATACCAATAAGGCACAAGATTGCACCCTCAAGAGAGGGTACATTCTTGCATCCTTCGGGCATAAAGTTGCGCCTAAAGGTACGAGGTTGCGCCTTTTTCAAGGGGGCAAAGTTGCTCCCGAGGGTGTAACTTTCACCCTTTCTTGCGGGTACAAAGTAGCACCCAAAGTTCCAAGATTGCACCCTCAAAACAAGGCACAATCTTGGAACTTTGGGTGTTTCTTTGCACCCTCACGAAAGGATGTAAGGTTGCACCAAGATGTAAATTTCGTTACGAGAAGGCAATAATGATTTCATGTAAAACATGTTAAGGAAAGTTGATAGTTTGGTTATTTTATCATTACTCATCTTCGTCTTCTCAACAAGATGATACACATGAGCTCATTTGCTATAGAAGTTGAGGGATGTTTAATTGCTGGTAGCCACGTAGGGGCTTTTGTTATAACATTTTGCATCTTAATCCCTCGAAACTAAGTACATGCAGTATTAGTTTATAGATAACATAAAATTTTTGTTGTTGCTGTGAGCTTATTCACATGAATTTTAGACATGTTTCTCATATGTTTCTGTCATATGCTTTACTGAAGAACAGCAAATGTTGAGTTTATTGGCAAGAGAGGTTGATCATTACTTTATATTTAAGTTCATTGAAGTGCCGGAGCATAAACTTGTTTTGAAACATTAGTATCCAAAACCCTCCAAACCAAAAACGTGCAATACTAGACACGACAGGAATTCCTTGTTGTTGTGAGTTATGTTTCTTAAAAACACTGATTTTTTTCTGCTTTTGCAATGTACTATGTTCAAAAACACTCTTGAACAATTTTCAGATTTCGTTTCTTTCTTAAGAGAAGAAAACGGTGAGGTCATGTAAAACATGTTCCTATAAGTTTTATTTCGTTAATAATTTTTCTTTACCCATCTCCTCAACCGTAAGGTGATACGGTACCTAAAAAGTCATAGGCCAAAGGTTTTGAGCTTTACTTCCCCTTTTTAAAGTAAATTTAAGAGCTGGGGCATTATTTTTAAAAAGTTGGCATTTTAAGCTATGTACACCGAGGACGAGTCTTACTTAATGGATTTCTTGTTGCAGTAGAATTGTATTTTTTTTATGAGCTTGATGGAGCATTAGACAATTGTATATAGTGTTTGCAAAAACTGTTAATGTATTCCCTTTTGCTACTGTCCAAAGAGTTCATTTGCCAAGTTTTGATTGTCTTTTGTTTTAATCATCAGGGGTTTGTTTTATCATGGTCATAGAGGAAAGAAACTTAATTATTAAAAAAAAGCCTTCATATAAGAAGAGATACTGTAGGACACAATTTCATCAAAAGTTGTGATTTTCAACATTTCCAAAATGCAATTGATGAATATTTCTCCCCAGGGCACAGAAAGAAAGTAGTTTTTGGTCTTGTTTTTTTTAACGTATGTTATAATACCCGCGGGCTTACGCCCATCCCACCAATTTCCATCCGGATACTGTACCCGGCCGTGTTTTTTGTTTTTTTGTTTTTCATTTTTGTTTTACACTGCAAAGAAAATGAGAACACTGATGTTTGAGAAAGATCCCGACATGTTTGATTGGGCAATTCTTTTTTTATGTCTATTATTCTTTCCAAATAAGTTTTTTGGTTATCACTGAGGACAAATACAGATACCCTATTTTTTCTACCAAAACCACAGCACTGTATATTCTCATATATTATTCTACAGTATTTCGTCTCAACACTTGCCCTATTGATATTTCAAAGCATGTTTCCCTGTGCGCTCAAGAAACTCCCCCATTAAAGGAGACCTCCGGGTGATTCTCGGATTTTTACATTTGTACAACTATGAATTACTTATACTGAGGACAGAGTTTCAGAATTTTTGATAATTGGGATGAAGAATAAGAATATTTTCAAAAAATAGAACAAATTGCAATGAACAAGGATGATGACATGGGAGAGTCACCATAAGAATGCATGAGTCGGGGCTCAAGGAAGCAGAACAAAAGAATAAGGCAATGCATAGATTATAGACAGGTGAACTCGCAAGCAAGCGGTATTGTTATGGAATTACACTGCTATCATTTCTGAAATATGTGAACCTTATAGCTGGTAAAATTGGGTCTTTGAGAGCGTCTGGGGGCTACGCCCCACCACTTAAAGCGTCTGACAACGGTCATGCATTTATTCTGTAAGTGTAAGAACAAGTTCCAGTGGGTTTCATGGGGTTACTTTCCTAATTTTCAGCTAGGCTAGCCTAGCTGGTAAGAGTTTGGTCTTTGGGGAGTCTGGCGGCTATTGTCTGGCAACAATCATTCAATTATCCTTTGAGTGTATCACAAGAACAAGTTCCAGTGGGTTTCAGGAGGTTATTTTTCCAGCTATATATAGGCTAGTCTAGCTGGTAAAATTGGGTCTTTGAGGGCGTTTGGCGGCTGCCCCCCCCCCCCCCCCCACCATTTAAAACGTCTGGCAACGGTCATGCATATATCCTGTAAGTGAAGAGTTTGTTTGCAAAAACCGATAAGTCCATTTTTGAAGATTTTGAAGTACGGTCTCTGTCATAAAGTACAAAATAATCCCTTTTAAATGATATATTGGTCACTACATAAAGGTACATTTTTTAAGTTATGGTCAAAAGAAGCAAAAAAATTCTTATTATTCTCTTTATTTTTCTGGACCTTTAATCGCAAATATCTCCATTTGGCAGATATGGACTTATCGGTTTTTGCAAACAAACTCTTCAAGTGTAAAGAACAAGTTCCAGTGGGTTTCACAAGGTTACTAATTTGTTCAGCTAGGCAAGCCTAGCTGGAAAAAGTTTGGTCTTTAAGGGCGTCTGGCGGCTACCCCCCACCACTTAAAACGTCTGGCAATGGTCATTCATTTATCCTGTAAGTGTAACGAACAAGTTCAAGTGGGTTTCATGAGGTTACTTTTTCAGCTAGGCTAGCCTAGCTGGAAATATTTGGGTCTTTAAGGGCGTCTGGCGGCTACCCCCCACCACTTAAAACGTCTGGCAATGGTCATTCATTTATCCTGTAAGTGTAACGAACAAGTTCCAGTGGTTTTCATGAGGTTACTTTTTCAGCTAGGCTAGCCTAGCTGGAGTTGGGCCTTTAAGAGCGTCTGGCGGCTACCCCCCACCACTTAAAACGTCTGGCAATGGTCATTCATTTATCCTGTAAGTGTAACGAACAAGTTCCAGTTGTTTTCATGGGGTTACTTTTCCAGCTAGGCTAGCCTAATTTTGGGGGGGTCCTTTTTGTGGCCCTCCTGGCCACACCCACCACTGATGACCAGCCAGACGTGCATTTCCATACTCAGGGGCATATGTACTAAATTGCTATACACATAAAAATTGGTAACCTTTTCAGCTAGGCTGACCCCCGCTGGCTCCCGGACTATACAGCGACTGGGCTGTGTATAGTTACAATCAAGTGAGACAATCACAATACATTCGTAATCAGAGGCAGAGTAGCATTGCCTGTTTAAACTTCAGTAATCACAGGAGACTTCAGTAATCACAGTTCTGTTTCTACTATGTTAAGGAACCTCAAACTACCCCTTCTCCAGCACAGAAGACAACTCAATAGCCTCGTCATGTTCCACAAAATCATTCACGACCTTGTCGACCTAGACATCAATACTTTCTTGAGTTTCCAGAACTCTGTCATTAAGCAAACGGATAAGAACTAGGAGCTGTAAACCTAAACAACTGGTGATTCCGCGATCGAATTCTCAACCCCATCTATTCTCATATTTCCCCCAAATGGCAAGAGAGTGGAACAAATTGCCTGAAGAACTTACATCAATAACAAGCACAAATGCTTTCAAAACAGCTCTACAAAAGCATTTGCATTTGGACTAAACGACGCTCCAGTCACAGTCACGTTCTGAGTGATGCTCAACCTGAGCTTTTCAGAGTAACAGATCCAGATCCAGATCCAGATCCAGAACTTGATAGTGAGGAGTAACAAAGACCCACTTAGTTTTGACTTAAATACCATGTCATGGACACGACAATATCTAGGGTTCTGTTTCCATCTTCCTCCCCCACCCCCACCCCCACCCCCCCCCCCGCTCCCTCTTACTTCATGAGTCTAAAATAGATCACTCGGTCTATACTGTGCCACATCCACATAATGACTGTACAGCTTTCCATAATTATCATCGCAACCCGAATGGGTGCTTCACCGCGAGCGTCAGTTTACATGATAGTAAATTACCGAGGACTTTAGTCGAAGACTTCAAATTTTGTTTCGATCGGGGAAATGATGGGCTATGTAATGCCAATGGTATCATTCAGATCCATGCGTTGCAGAGTCTACAAATTGGCTCCTAATTAGTCACGTTATCGCTTTTCGCACACTCACGTGTCGATTGAGCTATGATTAGATTATTACAGAGCGGCACTTTCATGATAATTTATGAATTATGCTTTATTCCTACCAGATAGGGTGGGGAAAGAAAACGAAACAAGCATCCGGCTTCATAATTGCTCACTTACAAGCATTCGTTGCTTCCTTAGCTGCCATTTTAAAAAAAAAAAACAATAAAGAAAAATAAAGAAAATCAAGATTCAAGATTTCTGCGCCTTCATGCAGTTGCAGATAGGACTTAATTCTCTGGCATGCAACCAGTTCTTGATAAAGCAATGAACAGATGAATGGTAAAAGCAAAAACAACAAGGATGTACTGCATATATATACGGCTGGGATTTATATTAGCAGAACAAAAAAAAAATAAAGGGAGAGAAAAAACAATAAAGAAAAATAAAGAAAATCAAGATTCAAGATTTCTGCGCCTTCATGCAGTTGCAGATAGGACTTAATTCTCTGGCATGCAACCAGTTCTTGATAAAGCAATGAACAGATGAATGGTAAAAGCAAAAACAACAAGGATGTACTGCATATATATACGGCTGGGATTTATATTAGCAGAACAAAAAAAAAATAAAGGGAGAGAAAAAACAATAAAGAAAAATAAAGAAAATCAAGATTCAAGATTTCTGCGCCTTCATGCAGTTGCAGATAGGACTTAATTCTCTGGCATGCAACCAGTTCTTGATAAAGCAATGAACAGATGAATGGTAAAAGCAAAAACAACAAGGATGTACTGCATATATATACGGCTGGGATTTATATTAGCAGAACAAAAAAAAAAAATAAAGGGAGAGAAAAAACAATAAAGAAAAATAAAGAAAATCAAGATTCAAGATTTCTGCGCCTTCATGCAGTTGCAGATAGGACTTAATTCTCTGGCATGCAACCAGTTCTTGATAAAGCAATGAACAGATGAATGGTAAAAGCAAAAACAACAAGGATGTACTGCATATATACCTATACGGCTGGGATTTATATTAGCAGAACAAAAAAAAAAATAAAGGGAGAGGAACAGACAGACAAACCGACAATTTGATAATAAAGAGACAGAGACCAGAGAGAAAAATCCTTCCTTTTAACACCATGACCAGCAAATTCAACTCGAGCCACTAAGACCAAACCGGTTGAGTGATGTCTGCCAGAAAGAATTTTCAGGATTGAAGGAGTTTTAGATTGGCATTAAGAAGAAGAAGAAGAAGAAGAAGAAGAAGAAGAAGAAGAAGAAGAAGAAGAAGAAGAAGAAGAAGATTAAGAAGAAGAAGAAAGATGAAGACCACTAATTAATTCAACCCCCCCCCCCCCCCCCCCATACACGTCTTCACGCCATTACCACACTTACCGGCTTTTCGAAAGTCTTTCAAAAACCAATCCAACTTACAAGAAGCATCCTCAACTATCTGACTACAAATGTATATAGCGTCTGGGCACTGAGCCATAAAATCCACCTGATGATGAAAATTTTGCTGATGATTACGGTTGTAACGACTGTGTTGAGAGTTTTAGGTAAGATGGAGACCAGAACATTGATTTTTTTTTCACTGAAACTTCATATACACTGGAATAATTTGGGTATAGTTTTGGGTGTAATATATCGAAAATCAACAAGCCGACTCTGCGCGTATAGCTGTACGAACATATTAAAGGGATGGTACAGTATTGGTGGAGGTGAGAATTGGGCTTTCAACTTTTTGCCAGATAGCATTAAAACACCTATGAAATAGTACACAGCATACCATTTTAAAAGGAATTCAGAATTTATTTGATGAAAATCGGGTTTGGAATGACTGAATCATCCAAAAACAAAGTAAAACAAAGCGATTGTAATAAAGTGTGGGTCCCACACTTCTTAGAATCGCTCTGTTTTGCATATCCCAGCCATTTCAAAACCAATTTTTATCAAATAAACATTGAATTCCTCATGGAATTACATGCTCTTTCATATTTCATAAAGGGTTTCTCATTATCTCACCAAAAATTGTTAGAAACCTGAAATTAGGTCTCAACCAAAACCATACGATCCCTTTAACATGACTATAGGCCATGCCAGGTGCAAGTATGAAGTGCCCAGAAACGGGTTCTGCCTGTCTATCTGCTTTGTGTATTGCTGAGTGAATTTTCTCAATTTTATACAACTTTCTTCTCATCTCTTCTCTTCTCTTTACTTTTCCTATTCCCCCTCATTCAGGTCCCTTTTTCTCGTTTCTGTCCTGTTTTATCCCCTTTGTGTCAAATGACATCGAAAATACTTGAAAGTTTTTCCGTTATTCATTCTGTACGTGTGTGTTCTGTTCCTTCAGTTAAAAGAGAGAGAGAGAGAGAGAGAGAGAGAGAGAGAGAGAGAATTGTTTCAAGTCAAAATGTCTAGAGCCCGTTGTCCAAGTCAGGCGTTTGCTTATCGATATCAACGGTCTCTTCCACCTGAATAATTAAATATATATATATCATCTGGCATGAGATATAATGTACATATTATTCACACATTTTTTTAAATATATAATTGATGTGGAGACATAAAACTGAAACAACTAAGAGTAAATGAGTTGTCTCTATTTCAACCGACGGACCAATGAAGGTTTCACAAACAAAGTTGTCTCAAGGTATAGGATTGGAGAGCTTAGCTGATTAAATAGTTAAGCCAGTTTCAAACATCAATAACTGAATTTGACGCGATGAAAAGTTTTCGTGCCCAGAAATGGATTCTGAATTTTGTTGAGTTGAAATTCAATACTCGGTTTACACGGTGTTGGGCGAATGTTCTCAATAATCGTGATAATGACAACCGAAACCAAATGCTCTCCTGTATAGTATAAATACTGTATATAGCAGGAGGATTCACAAACATATAACGTATACAAAAGGCATAGGATCAGATCTCGAGAGCCTTTGCTGATTAAGATTTAAAAATAGAAAACTGACATATATAACGAGATGAAAATTTTTGCTGGTTATGCTATGTACGTTTAGGGAAAGAAATACTTACGCACGCGTCAATCATCGGTAGTAAATAACGGTTAAAAATATATATATCTTTTAGAAAACTCTTAAGAGATTTAATCAACATAAAAGCTTGTATCCGCTGGGTAGCTTTCATGCATGCATGTGCACACTATAAAGGATGAAACTTCTCAACCTCAAGAAGTAGAAAATAATGATGGTGATGATGGAATGGAGAAGAAAACAAGTGAAGGAAGGAAAAGAGAAAAAAGAAACACGATGAAAAGAGGTATGTTAGTAGCGGTAATAATAGTAGTATCAAGTATAGATTAGAAGAGGAGTAGATAGAGGAAGTGGTGGTGGTATATACTTAGTAACAGAAGCAGTGTACAGTTATCCCAGCCACATCAGTCCAAATATACCACTGGCACATATCATGGAAATGTAGACCGTTACACTCACCATTTTGAGCTGTCTGTAGATCCGTCTCCGTGTTCCGAAAACTTCGAAGTTTTCTCGGAGTGCGTCTTGATAGTCCGTGGTAGGGTTCCGCTAGGAGAGCGAAATATCCTGGAAGTTGCTGATCGAAAAGACAACAACCTGCTCTTCTGGAATCAAAAGCGAGTTGTAGATTAATATATCTAACACCTGACCATCGAATAACAACCTCTCACAGGCAAATCAGGACACAATATGAGCTCATCAGATATATTACAAATGTTTATATGAAAGTGGTGGACGAGATCTGTGTGTGTGTGTGGTTTTTTTTTTTTCACCGGGCGTTCCAATGCTGATTGGTAGGGCGGAAACAATGTGGTATGTGGGACGAGTGATGCTGAAATGTGAACTTTTTATTCATTGGATAGGAGGAGCAACCGAAGCGGGTTGACAAAACATGCAGCTTCCGGTCCAATGCGGCGTGCATGAGCTTCTCGGATTGATCGAATCCATGTGGCTCTACGTCACAGCAGGGAAATAACTGCTGATCTACAGAGAGTGATTTGGAAGGGGGGGGGGGGGGGGTAATTAAGAGAGAGACGAAGGGAGAGTGGGAGAGATATGATTGGAAGACGAAAGTGAACAAGAAATACTTTCGTATATGCGTCTCTTTATGTGTACAGTGGTTTAATGTGGCACTTAAAGGAGAGGTCCTATGTATTATCTTTTCGCAGTCACCGGTCATGTGATTATGTCCTAACTTTACGTGATTTCTTTTTCTGTGCTTAGCATCGTGTTTGTTTGTTGTTGGGTGTTTTGTTTTTTTTTTTTCGTATCAATTATATTTTACAGTTGGAGTGAATATATACATTACTCTTACGCTGTTAGCTGTATTACAAGCGAAGGAAAATCAAAATCAATATAACGTGGAAACATAGCCCCCAAATGCTATCCTCCTTTCCTTCAACACACTTTGCAAACTCAATCATAATGGAAGAGTGGTAGGAAATTAACCTTGAAGATGATTTCATATGCAGGTCACTCTTGTTCAAGTTGTAGATTTAGTAAATAAAGTAAAATAATTAAAATAAGATAATGGTCAAAGTGTCAATGAAATCATATAAAGGCTGTAAGCACGTGGTAAGAAAGTATACGGTTTCACAAAACGTTGATATCTAATCATGTTATGTTCTTGCCCGGCTCCTACTTTGCCATTGATAAGTGCTCTTCAGGAAGAATTTCTCTCTTTTTTTCCAACCCAAAAGTAAATAAACTTAAAAAGAAAGATAAAAATATTCCCTACAGAACGATACAGAAATGACAAAGATTGGATGAGAAATAAGGAATATAAAACATTTTGAAATTTATTTTCTTTTCGAAAAACTTTTCTTGAAATCAGCAAGTTGACGATGTGTTCTCACAATTTTGTATTCATTTCACATATAAGAATGACAAAAATCTCATATTTCAGCCGTATAAATACAAAACTTGACTTAAACCACCCAAAACAAAAAAGAATAAATGTTAACTCTGATATATCTTAGTTTTGGAACATGCTTTTGCTCGTATTAGCTAAAAATAACAAATTTTCCGAATTTCATATACAACATACATGAAAAATTGTGAGGGTATGACATCATCAGCTCTCTCATTTGAATATTCATAAGGAGGGACTGGTCAAGAAATGTTTTCCAGACAAAAATGAAATTAGAAAATGTCATTTCTTCCTTATATCTTATCCGATTTTTGTCATTTTTGTATCAATATATTGGGAATATTATTTCTTTCTTTTGAAGTTTATTTATTTTTGGGGTGGATTTCTTCTTTAAGTTGACTTGAAATGAAATTTTAATTCATTTAAATTTCATTTCATTTGAATGAAATGAAATTGAAAAAAAAACAGTCCTTCCCATCAGAGAATCATTCTATTGTAATACCCATAATGAATAACGAAAAAATCAGAGAGAAGAGAGTGTTAATCAACCAAGAAAAACAAACACCACATTATAATCATATCAGACAGGGCTCAACATTAACTATGTTTTCTCCGGTGGCCCGTCGGGGCCACTAGGGCTATACTAAAATATTTAAATCTGAAATTTTAGCGGCTTGAAGAAGAAATGCTGTGACCCCCCCCCCCCCCCCCCCAAAAAAAAAAAAAAAAAACACCAACAACGAACAAACAAACAAACAAACGCGCGGACTCATTACCATCCATTTTAAATCTCAGTTGCCGATCGGGCCACAGAAAGATACATTTGGTGGCCCTACATCAATTTTTAGTGGACCCCTGGCCACCTGGTCACTGCCAATGTCAAGCCGTGTATGATATTAATTTGAGTGCAAACCGACTTGAGTGGTGATGAGGTGACGACATCATCAACTTTTAAGTAAGCCTAAATACCACGTGTCTGTATGTGACCATCAGCACCGTTTCATGAAAGCACATAAGATATTTTTAACTTCCGTATATTTATCAACAGCTAATGTCCCATATCGAAAGCCGTATATCCTCCTGTCTGTTTGATATCTCTATTCATCAAACTTACCTTGAAAGTTAGGAAGTTAATTGTCACATCAATCATTTGGGAGAGAATTGGTGTGTTAATATAGGTTTTCCCGCCCAATTTTATCAGATTTGCATTCGAATTAATGAAAAGGCGTTCAAATCCAAGCGATTTTGGACACTGATCTGATACCACGGTTCATTTTTATTCTGTGAGCATTCAAATTCGTTTCATGTCATTCCTTTTAGACTCTATTTCATTCAATTTATAGAGGGAAATTCATTCAATTTAACGACTCAAAGTTGCCATTCAATTTCTAGGCAGCTGGATAGACGTTCAAATTCGTGCCAAATACCATAAATTCAGTTTCATTTATAGGAACACAACTTCGCACTTTCGCGAATTCCATGAACATACACAACTTCTACGGGCCTTTTTTTCCACTGTCATACAATTGGATGATACAATTTCATTTTCATTTCAAAGTCTTATTTTAATTATCTTAATTGTATTGGATGTATTTCTTTCTTGTCGACCTTTCTGTCACTTTCAATACATCCCTAACAGTATGGATATAACATTTAGGAAATAGCCATATCCCAGAATATTTTAGGGTCTGTTAAAATCCATATTGATCCATTTGGATTCCATTCCTTATAGTTCCCCGTGTCCATATCATAAGTTGCCGCAATCGGATCAGCTGTAGATAGAGCTTTTTCACCAAAGGGTTAAATCGCCAGTTTTGCTGGTAGTCAAGTTCATGCTTCATCCACTAATTCTGTCCGTATTCGAGATGTTCAAGCAAGTACTCTGTAGTGTAGCAGCGGCTAAAATCGTGTATGAATAAAGTGTTATGTGTTTGAAAGTGGGGTAAGCTAGTATGAGTAAAAAATCACATTTTAAGGTATATTAAGTTTGCAGATTCAAAGAGCTAAGTAACTACAAAGAATAAAAGCAACAACGAATAAGACTGCCCATACTTTGTAATTATTGTTTGCCTTATCATGAATTTGAATTCCTTAACGCTCTCCACGGCGGTGCTGATGCAAATTTGAGTGCGTTGCAAATGCATTTTTTAATTAGAATGCCCTTTTTACACCCTTGTGTGAGAAACTCATGAAATCGCATGCTGATGAAATCAAATTGAATGAACTATTTAACCATTTTGAATGTCGATCTCGGTGATCATTCAAATTCACTCGAACTTGAATGACCGCATATCGTTAAATCGAATCGAATGCAAATCTGATGAAATTGGGCGGGAAAATCTGTATTAGGTTATCTCGGCCAATTTCATTGTTTTGTCATTCAATTTCATATCAGAAGCATTCATTTTTGTCCAATTTGCGCAGGCATCAAAATAAACGGTCATTCAAAATCGTTTTTCTTCCTTCAAATTGACTGATTTGGCAACCGATTGCGCATTTGCGCATTCTAATTCATCGAATGCGCATGTATTTTCGGCAATGGTTATTTAACTTCGTCTCCATCTGTAGCCAGCTCTTTCCGAGAATTCAAATTCGGATATGTGCAAATAAGTTCATTAAAGGAGCATTGTGCAATGTCCCTTGAAAAAGTACATTACTTGTATACTGCGTTTTGAATTGAATTTTAAAAACGTCTACATGTGGATCACACAATGGCATGACGATGCAAAATAAAATGAGTATGAGATGAAGATCAGAAAGCTGTGCGATGATCAAAGCTGTCAAATGAAGGTTGTACACACAATATTATGATGATCTTAATGAAAATAAAAAGTAAATTAGAGATAAACACAGCCGTGAGATGACATGACGAAATGAGGATTTTATATTGAAGTTTACATCACGTGTTTAGCACAAGAAAACAATCTGGATGTTCAAAAAACAACGACAAAGAAATGCTGATCATGCTGATGAAATGTAAGATAAAAGGTATAAGTCACATTCAATGACCAGCTGGACATAATCACTCTTGCCTATTTATAAGTATAATTATGTGCATGACGAAATTGAATGCTCAATTGTGACAATCGCTTGCTTGGAAAGAAATTGAAAGTGCTTTTCAGTGCTTACCGAGCCCATCGCACGAATTTGAATGCACAAACTTAGAAATTCATGCTCAAACACGAAATCGAATGCTCACATCCAAATTTGAACTTGTGACCACTAATCTGGGTGCCCACTAATCTGGGTGCCCAAAAACGAATTCAGAACAATGTAAATAATAATGTTTCGACAAGGGCCGGGCGGGTTGGGGTTCTTTCGTTATTTTGCATGCTTCATGGCTGTTTTTTTTTTTCCTAATGTTTTATAGCTCGGCATATCGTGGCCAGCAATATTGTGCATGTCGGGGCAGTAGCTCATGTGTTCTCCTGTTGCAAGTCCATGTGGTTGGTTTTTTATACATTTATGCCATTTCCGTTGAATGTTTTACACTTTAATCAAACGATGAAATGTGATATTACTTTCGGTCTGCAAGGACGCAGTGAATCATTGTATACACTTTTAAGAAAGAGAAAGCATGAGAAATGTGCACAAAAAGATAATATTAGAAGTAAGAGAAATACAAAATGTATATACAGTATCTCAAAATAGAGATCAAATGATCTCTATGAGTGTTATTTATGCCAACTGCTTTACCCAACGTCCACTGATGTGCACGCTCAGGTTATAAAATGGACGCCTCTGAGATATCGTAATCTACTGGTATATTCAAACTATGTATCTATACAGAGTAGTTTATTCAAAGCACACACACAAACAAAATGGAACATTGACTAAAAACGCAGTTTCAATTAACAAGTTAATAAATCGTCTCTTTTTTAACGCACAGACATAAAACCGCATTCACCCGTACAAAATAGCGGGATGACAATCGCACTTCAAATCGCAAGCGTTCACACGATCAGAAATAGCGGGATAGCGATCGTGCTCCGAAATCTCGAGATTTTAATTCGCAAGCGTTCACACGGACAGTGCAGCTTCAAAGAGGGACAATGAGGAAAGAATAATGAGGGGCAGTGAGGGGCATTAATCTCCAAGTATACAGTCGTACCCGGATACACGCTGAACAATTATGATAAATATTCGAACGTCACTTTGCTGCTGTCATCCTGTACCGTCGAAATTCAGCTGATGAAGCATTTCTTTGCTGCATGTCTTTCAATGTCACTGGATTTCTCTCCTTCCACTCTATGTTTTTGCAGTACAAACACACACACACACACACACACACACACACACACACACACACACACACACACACACACACACATATATATATATATATATATATATATATATATATATATACATATACATACGTATATATCGTCGTGCGCATGGCAGATTGTTGTTAGAGCATTTCTTGCGCCTGGCAGAATGTTGTTAACCCTATACGCGCGCTCCCACACCGGAACGACAATCTGCCAGGCGCAGGTAAGCGCTGTAAAACGAAAGTAAATTCAACATGCTTTCACTTTTCTAGCGTAATGAAAGAGCACTTCACTAACCGCTTTCAGAAAGCAGGGGGAATGATTACTACCCTTAACATATTATGTCAGTATCAAGTTGATGGAATGTGTAATTTTCATAATTTGTGTGTGTGTGTGTGTGGAATTCTCCTTATATATTTTCTTTATACTGTTCTCCACATATTACGTCATGAACTCTATTGTAGTCCATTTTATCCAGTCATTACAACACTAAACCTTTAAAATTAATAACTTTTGCATCGATTGTCTGATTTTCCTCAAACTTTCACTGATGTGTTCTACTATACTAAATGTTGCTGCTTTCATTCAATCCACATTGCTCTTTGGGTTTTGGTTTCCTTTAAATCATGAATATTAAAGCCAAGCTATCAGAATGAATTTTAGTTCTCCCCGCGCGCAGTGAGATAAAGTGATGGGAGGGCTGCATCATCACGTGGTATAGTGGAACCTAGTTATAAAGAGGTCGGATATAACAAAACTATCTTATAACCAGGTGATTTTGCAAAGGTCCACACAATCTTCAGAATTCGCTGTGTTTGCAAACTGATATAGTGAAACACCTAATGCAACACGGTATAATCGTCATGGTTGTCTGGTCTTCCTTATTACGAGGTACTCCAGCAGTTCTGTAATGCCCCCCCCCCTCCCCCCCCCCCCCCCATTATGTTTTGGCAATAATCAGTAGCGATAAATTCTTCGTGGATTTCAGATTTGAACTAGATTTAGTATCTAAATTTCATTTGATATTTCTATGATGAAGAATGTGGAATGGCCCGTTTCACATTTTTGTTTTCTAAACACTGACATAATAGTGTGATTTTCCGTACATGACTTACGACAAGGGTGAAAATTTGTAAAGCATTTGTATTTAACAATGCAGGGTATCATTCTTCGTCAATGCTGAATCTACATTTTGCTCAGACTCTGGCGTATGGGCGTATACTTGTTGCGTTCACATTGTACCGCTGTGCGTATGAATCACTATACTAGCTTATACGGGGAAACTTGTGCCTTGAAAATAATGATTAAAAAAGTAGAAATTACGCGGTGCGTAATATATGTCCCCTCCGGAAGTAGCATTTTGTAGCAAAATGTACAATACAGGTCAAAAATCAGGGTCAAAGGTCAAAATTCTGTGTAGAAGTTCTGAAGCCCTCACCTAGTGCCATCACATAAAGCAAACGGAATCGAAATCGGTTTAGAAATGGCAAAGGAGTAGCATTTTGTAGCCATTGTACAATATAGGTAAAAAAATCAAGGTCAAAGGTCAAAATTCTGTGTCGAAGTTTTGAAGCCCTCACCTAGTGCCATCACATAAAGCAAACGGAATCGAAATCGGGTTAGAAATGGCATAGGAGTAGCATTTTGTAGCAAAATGTACAATACAGGTCAAAAATCAAGGTCAAAGATCAAAGAAGTCAAAGGTCAAAATTCTGTGTAGAAGTTTTGAAGCCCTCACCTGGTGCCATCACATAAAGCAAATGGAATCGAAATCGGGTTAGAAATGGCGAAGGAGTAGCATTTTGTAGCAAAATGTACAATATAGGTCAAAAATCAGGGTCAAAGGTCAAAGAAGTCAAAGGTCAAAATTCTGTGACAAGCTTTGAAGCCCTCACCTAGCGCCATCGCATAAAGCAAACGGAATCGAAATCATGTTAGAAATGGCGGAGTAGCATTTTGTAGCCAATGTACAATATAGGTCAAAAATCAAGGTCAAAGGTCAAAGAAGTCAAAGGTCAAAATTCTGTGAACAAATTTTGAAGCCCTCACCTAGTGCCATCACATAAAGCAAACAGAATCGAAATCAGGTTAGAAATGGCGAAGGAGTAGCATTTTGTAGCAAAATGTACAATACAGGTCAAAAATCAAGGTCAAAGGTCAAAGAAGTCAAAGGTCAAAATTCTGTGTAGAAGTTTTGAAGCCCTCAACTAGTGCCATCACATAAAGCAAACGGAATCGAAATCGGGTCAGAAATGGCGAAGGAGTAGCATTTTGTAGCAAAATGTACAATATAGGTCCAAGGTGAAGGTCAAAGGTCACAACAGAAATTCTGTGTTGAAGTTTCAAAGCTCCCATGTAGTGCTATCATATAAAGCAAACAGAATCAAAATTGGCTCATAAATGACAGAGAAGTAGCAAATTGAAGATTTTGATCACACACGGACGCACACACGGACACACTGACACACGGGCAGACGGACACACGAACACACACACGTACGGAGGCCGTTTCATAGTCCCCTGCTCGAACTCGTTCAGCGGGGACAAAAAACATGTACGAAAACCCCTTTATTCATTGCACATAAAAGTTCGAACGCATTATTATGTCAAACGGTAAACATGCAATAAAACTCAGACGTGAAAAACAGCAAGCTGATATAGACAAAAATGGAATATGAACAAATTTATTCTGCATCGAAAGAATGATAAGAGTTATTATCTGCTTCAGCTGTGTGTACAGCTATCGACAAATCAAACTTTATGCCAGTACACTGAAAATTACATCAAGCTCCTCCTCCTTCGATCTCCTTCAAGATTTGGAGCAAAGAATCACGAGAAGAAATCTCAAATAGGCCTATAATGATAGCGGAATAATGTCACAAGTACATTGTAATGATTTAATATTGACATTCATTGTTGGTATTGGAAACGACACACAGTTGGCCTGCTTAACTCACTTGATGCCAGTCGCTAGATAAAGAAAATACTCATACCTGCATGTCATCTGCTGCATAAAACAATGCATTTCATACATTCTATATTTTCTCTTTCACGCTATTCCTGCTCACTGTAAAACATCAAGTCAAGCCAATCATTTCCTTCTTTGGAATTCTACAAGGCCTGTTTACAATGAAATGTAGTCCAGATCTGAAGCTGATACAGGAAGTATGTACTGCATTTTGTTTTTCCACACAAGCACCTCCCTCATCAATTTATATTGAATCGATAAACACTGGACCACTTGAGTACGCCGAAGTCATTGCCCGCGTCAAGGAAACAGAAAAAAACAGAAATTTGTTTGGTTGTCTTTATCAACACATGCGCAGCTCTTCCTACAACAGACATCTTGCAGGGCAACGCATCCAAACAATCGCCTGATCATGGAGAGCTGGTGGGCAGAGTTTCTTTTCGCCTACATCTGTGCAGTGAAAGTAAGCTGCAATTGTTATGCTGTTGATACAGTCCTTAACTAGATCACTGGTTTGAAAAACAGATGTCTTTTAATTATAGGGGGAAATATGCAAATCTCTCATCGTCTGAGAGAGATCACACCCAAGAACGTCCTTCAAGAGCTCACACAGATACATGACGCGCGCGTACAAGAGAATGCATGTAACACATGGTCACCAGGGAACGGCCAGAATGCAATATATTATAACACAATCATACTGACCTGCTCATGTTCAAAGCTGCGCGCTCAAGCACAGTCCCCACTTCAGAGCCTGTCTCTAAGCGTACGTACAATAATGATCAATCTCCCGTACCGGGATATAAACCAGTAGGCTTATGCAGACGTGAAGCCCAGGTCCTTTTTCCAAAATCTACATGATCTCTGCCATCCCGAATGAATTCTTTGTGTATAGCCTAGGTGTAAACAATGTACAACAAACTGCATACTCTCTCCATGGAAAAGATCATACAACTGTGAAAAATACTGAATGTATTCATCCCTTTCTTGCCAGTCACATAGAAACTAAAATCCCCTCCAGAAAAAAAAAAACAAAAACAATGCTTCGAAAGTGTTCTCTCCGGATCGACTGGCATGTTATCAAGTGAATTGGGCACATAACAGCTCGACTGGGTGTGGTTTGGGGCACAAGACAGTTTCACTTCTCGTTTCAAATCCTTTCAACATGTGCAAAATGGATTTAACATAGAGAATGAGGACTGTTTAATAAAAGGTTCTATTTCATACATCAATAGCCTACTGTATCAATGCATGATAGATATTCATAGTCATTTGAAATCTTAAGGAGAGAATCCACACATGCACTAGGTTGTCCCACACATACCAGTGGCGGATCCATGGGGGGGGGGGGGGGGGGGGGGGGGCACGCCAAGTGCACCCCCTTCATTTTTTTTTTAAAACAAAAGAAACAAAAATGGAGGGGAGCATGCACATCCCCCCCCCCCCTTTTATGGAATACCAGTATCTGGATCCGCCCCTGCATACACATCCATGCTAGAAAAAAAAAAGATCCACAGAGTACAGGCTCACTTACGAGTCCTTGTAGGTTTGTTTACCAATTACAGGTGCATCTAAATCACATGACATACACATTGGCATCACATTTATGGATGGCAAATGCATAGAAGTTCTATCAGTTTTCCCCATAATTTGACATTGTTGCGACTTTCTGCATTGCAACTTCATCTTCTTGTTCTTTCTCCACCCTGCTCATTGACACAAAACATGTTGGTCCAGCTCTCAATCATTACCCTGTCATTCGATAGAGTTTGATACAAATGAGTGTAGAGATCTTGAGCCATGTGCATATAGGTAGTTAATTGTACGAATCACCTGGGAAACATGAGCTATTAAACTAAACCTGAAAGTTTGTGGTAAACATCTGCACACCGAAGATCTAATCAAAAAGGGAGAAAATGAGGATGAAAAGTTGCTCAAAGAATGTGAGATACTTTAATAGTCAGTCATGGATGCATTCAAGTGAACTTTAGATCCTCTGTCAGTACATTACTCTCTCTCACTGATCTGCAAATTGTATCTAGAAATGGAGGTCACATTCTGAAAGCACCACACCCACACACTGATGATGTATCAAGCATTCATACCTCTATGGCTCAAAAGAAAGGAGTGACCAACCCCCTGCAGAGTGGTCATATGCATATAAATCACGTGACAAGCATTTCAGGCTGCATGCATGCTATTCATAGGGAGACTGCAGAGGCTCAAATACCCCCAAACATGGAAGATTTTGAGGTGTAGATACATTTGTGCTTTTCATGCTGCATGGAAATGGCATGAAGTAACATTAAAATCATATCCATATTCTCTGTTTCTTTTCAATATTTTCTCAATTTCTATTCTCCTTTTTTTTTACACGTGAAGTGTGCATTGGCATGAACGAACATGTGAAGTGATTTTAAACCGGGCCAAGTGTGGAAAACGCGTCACTCACAAAGGGAAAAAGAAAAATATCCGACTGCCATTTTTAGACGGGCACCGAGCTGTGGATCCCAGATAGGGCGCCCTCTGGAGTCAATCTGCTGCTCATGTGCAGGTGGGATGGAAAACGTAGGACACTATCTAGCTCAAGCACAAACCTGTGTGTTTAACAATTATTAGCAATTGTTCAGATCCTCATGGGGGACTAAGAGGCCAGAAACAACAGGATAAGACTGATGAACATGTAAAACGAGAGAGTGGACAAAAGACTATGTTCAACCACTCTAGCTTTATCTCACTGCATCGCATGATTAGAAATATGAGTAGATATCAGTATTATTCAGCACGCAGTATACCTTAATTAATCTCAGGATTCTGAGGTTTAAAACACTGAATTCATCAGTTCTGTAGTTGCTCATCCATTCTCCGTACTATGTGCAATGTTAATATTCAAAGGGGCCTGCTCTTATGAAAGGAACACTCTTATGAAAGGTGCTTCCATCTTATTCCTAGATTTCTTCTTTTCCCTTCAGTGGCCAAACACTACCTTTAAAATGACCATTTGCACCACTGTTCAGTTCCTTTTTGCAAACTGTACTGTACTTACACAAATGTATCTTTATCTGAGGAATATGGAAACAAAATAAAATGTTGCAGTGTAACACATAGCAACAGAAACATATTTTTCATTTCCTACCATACTTCCTCAACCAGCAGGCTACCTTTTATGTACATGTTTGTTTGTTTGTTAAGCTTCTTTATTTGACATAATTCAGAACCCAATCAGAGTATGCAGGTGTTAATGGATTGCAAATGTGCATTCCTGTGAGTCTATTTCCCACTAGAGTGCAAATGTGAAACTGAAGTGCTTTTGTGCTTGTCAAGCAACCTATAGGCCTCTAATGTCGATAAAGTAGAAAAGCCCAAGCCTAATCAATTCAAACAGTCATGCCAAAGATACTGATAGATATATTCAGAAAACACATGAAATTTTGGAGAGATGAAGCCACTGTCTTTCCTTTCAGACTTTTGAGTGTAGTTCGAGCGGAAAACCCATTATGCAAATTGCAGAATGGAAATGAAACAAGTTTTTTTTTTAAACGTACGATGTAGACAGATATCAAACGTGAAAGACATTGAATCCTTCATACATTTGACAGAATTTTTTGATTTTTGATTTCATGCTTTTTTGATCATGTTTTACCCCCTGGAGAATGATTAAACAGGAGTGAGATCAATATTGTGACTCGACTTTCTTTACCAGACACACCTTTTTGACCGCCATGAGGCAAACACTCATCATTGCACCTTGTTTGTCTTCTCTGTCTGTTAGACCATCAAAATGGTCATTAATGTTGATCATTTTGGCCATGGTCAAATTTCTCCGCTTTGGGCCAATTTTGAGGCGATTTGCTTGCTTGCGTTTGCGCTTGTTTGTGTCTTGGTTTGACGGAGAGGTGTATCTTCCATACAGGAGTCTCGGTAACGAGGGAAAAGCTGAAGTAAATGGTCATAAGAACATCCAATATCCCAAGGCAACTCTCATTTTCTTTTCAAGCTTTCAAACAAAACATTTAAGATCCAGGGCTAATTACTGTAGTGGTAAAGCACATGTAGCATGGTGGACTCCAGTCAACAGGGGTAGCTATGGCTATGCAGCCACACAACAGGTGATTTCAAGTGTCCGAAGATTACGATACATCTTATAATCTTTCGTCCATCGTAAATATTTTAGACCTCAAGCTACACACTGGCTCAATGAGGTCGCAGATAATGTCTGTTTATATGTTCGAAGTACTCCTATGTTAAACGGCCAGGGCACACTCATTGTTTCTGGAAGTACTTCTCCGTGTTGGGGAACTTCTGGGCGTCGTAGTCCGGATCCTGGCGTAGCCGCTGCTTGATGGCGCTCTTTACCTGTTTGTCGCAGGCGTCGCCCAGCTCGCGGCTTGCCCGCACGTCGTTGATCAGCCGCTCCTCGCTGGTGACTGGCTGCGCCCCGGCGGACCGTATGGCCCGCTGGAGGAGGTTGGAGACGAAGGGGCGCGTGTCGGCACCGATGGCAGGCTTCCTATCCTGTGAGAGCTGGAGGGATGAACAGAAAAAGACAGACTTTAGACAGAAGAAAATCACGTTCACAAAGCAGCACAGTCAACATCAAAACATATCAACAGCTATCAAGTCATTTCTGGCTTTGTACTGCTACACAGATCAGGGGATAGAGTCCTGCTTGGTGCATACATCCCAGGACAAGATATTCTCCCCATGATGTCCCTCTCAACCCACCTGCCAAGAGGGGTACCTGACTATGGTGGGATAATGATCATACATCCACTAAGGCCTTTGTTGGGGGGGGGGGGGTATGCGGACACTGAAGGCGACCAATCAAAAGGTGAATTTGAGTGCTCTCCTGAAGCATATCATATCGTACCGAATCTGCACCAGAGGAGCGCTTGAATGCTCCAAAGTGTTCCTTAGCGTATCGTACCTTCCTGACATGCTTCCTGACATGCTCCAAAATTGCACCATCTCGAACCAGGTAGAATTTGGCATGAGAGAGAAGAATGTGCATAACGCGCACTACGTCATTATACAAACAGCTGATTCTCTCGATGGGACACCTGTATGTAGCACAAGCGGGGCAAGTGCATGACCCTGTTGCAAAAAAAAAAAAATATGTGCTCCCCTCTGACTCATATGAGGTACACTTTCTCCACAGAGCACTCGAACGATCCCAATCTGGCACGGTACGGTGTGGTATACATTAGTTTGCTTTGCTTTGCTTTGACTTTGAGAACTTGAATGTGGCCAAAGTCAACTGTGTATCCTTCACCATTGTTCACAGGGTTTTCTTACAAACAAACACAAAAATCACAGAAAAAAAAAACTTGAAAGGGTTGATGATCCCCTATCCCTACATCATGAAAAAACAACAAGGTTTTCACCCAGTTGATATGGTGAAGTGAAAGACAATGCGATCTCAAAAAAAGTCCTGAGGAATCCATGAGATACATGAGATACAATCATATCAGCTGGTACATGTAGAGAATAAAGTTTACATCATTGCACCACCTGATGGATATCTGTAATGGATGTCGCGTGAGGATTAAACAAGTTTATGACATCACAAATATTGTCATATCATGTGATGGATGTTGCCTGAAGACTAACAACATTATGACATCACAGTCATCAGTTTGGTGCATTGAAACTACTAAATGTCCATAATCGCCTCCTCAACACTAGTCTTGATTTCAGTCCTTGGGCTATCTTTTCCGCAGAAAAGTCATCAGAGCAGCACGGGTGAATTACGAGCAAGAGTATCCATAAGAAACAAAGCCGGATTCCCCCTACCACGTGTGTGTGTGCAAGGGTGTTCATATGGTTTCATTTTCAGCATGTGACCCTGACTGAGAGGATACCATACTTGTATGCCATGCTCTAATATAAGATCAAAGGGGGAAGCCCAGTCTATTTTCATAATTTCACATCATCTAGTACATAAATCAACAGCTCCGTGTTTTGATTTGTGTTGTTAATTGTGATTGTTGAGCAGATAAACCAATACTCTGCAAAACCCAAAACAAATTACGCTGAACAAGGATGATCGATGACATAGGAGGCGCACAGAGGATGACATAGGATGACAGAGGAGGCTCATTTTGGAAATGTAGCAGTGTAATTCCATTTACAAGACTGATTGTGTATAATTTATGCATGCTTTCTTCTTCAGTTCTGCTTCCTTGAGCCTCCCACTCATGGATTCTTAAGATGAAGCTACCATGTCATCATCCTTGTTCATTGTAATTTGGAAGAAATTTTGAAAAAAAAACCCAAATTCTTATTTCTCATCTAAGTCACTATAAATCCTGAAACTGTGTAGGCCTACCTAGCAAAACCGATCTGTAGGCCTAATTGTTAAAATGTTAAAGTCTGAAAATCATTAAGTCCCCTTTAATGACAGTGCTAAACATGGTGGAGGCTAAATAGCGGAAATTACCAAAACATTGCTGACTGGGCTGTGTGATGATGTTCAAATGAAAAGCTTGATTGCAAAAACGATCTAACTCCATTCTTGTTGATTTGAGACATTTGCGATTAATGGGCATGTACAGTTCTGGTTGAGGTGAAGATTGAATAGCTTTTAATGTTTTGCGAGCTTTTCAAAAACAAGGTGAAACAAAGAGATCCTAATAAAAGGCGTGGCCTGTCGCCTTTTATAATAATTATCACTTTTTTGGATATCTCGGCCATTTGAAAACCAATTTTCATCAAATAAACGTTGAAACCTTCTTAACATTATATGTTCTTTCATATTTCATAAGAGGTTTCTCATTATCTCACTTAGGAAAAATACCCACACATCTGAATACACTTATTTACAATGCTCTGCTAATTTTACGATTCTCATAAAATGTTAATACATTCCAGGAACAAATCTTTGCAACTGTTCCTCCAACAAGCACCTGATGCAAAATAAATCAAAATACAGGTGTACACATATCTACAAAATGCTCTACATGTGCCACATGGCATTTGGCTTTTGTACCATCAAGTGAACAGAAATCAACAAACTAAACCAAAAACCCTCATTAAATGTTTTTACATCTGGAAATCATTTCTGTGAAAAGGAAAACAAAAACCACAAGCCTGATAATGTTCCATCATGTAAGATATGAAAATCAAAAAGAGAGTGAGAAATTTGACAGATGGGCAACATAAGATTTCATTAGATATGTTATGGTATTGAGACTAGGCTTTTCCCTAGAATCTGTTCATATCATTTGTTTTGATTTTTGTTTTATTTCCTACTTTTACAGGTAGTGATTTGTTCTTTTCTTCTTCTTTCTTTTTCTTTTGGAAAACAGAGCAATAAAACTCTACACCATTTCATGAAATCCTCACATAAAAGTCTTTACATAAATCTCAGAATGGCCAAAGTTGCTCATATGTAGCCATGAGAAACATTCAAAGAAAAGCAAAATCTATTTCATGAAGTCTCTCAAATTGTGATACTCAAATGAGAACCGGCGAAATATGGGAAAAGATGGCAACTGCGCCAATGTGATAACAATTGCACTATCGGTATCGAAATATTGTGCTATTGTGATCATGATAGCGAAGATTTTTTTTTTTTTTTTTTAAATCTCTACAGTCGGGGACATTTTTAGGGTTGGTCGTATTACGCCAATATAACTTATTCTTCTTCTTTTGCCCTGGATTTTCCATAATCCTTTTGCCTCTTTTATTGTGTTCTTGGCCCTGCAGTAGCATCTGTGAAATTTGGGCTGAGAAAGAATGGTTGCTTTCTCACTTGCAAGATTCTTAAAAGCATAATTTACCTTTTGCAGATGAAACAAAAACCCAGCATTAGTGCTTTAAAATAGTTCTAAAATGTGAATTAGGATAGAAACAACCACAGTAAAAATTTGAATCAATAAAATCAATGTAAGTATTGTTGAATATACAAAATGTGAACAATAGTTACAATAAAAATGTTTCCAGACTAAACCATCTACAGTTACAGTTTATCAAGAAAAAATACTTATATCCCTTTAATATATTTTAGGCTTTATTGCAAAAACTTTATATGGTAGAATGTTTTGTGGTACAACAGACTGACTCATATGCATCATATGTAATATCTTGAAAATTCTTAAAATCACTGTTCCCAAAGGTAAACTAGACCTCTAAACCTGCAGGCCCACTATGTGGAATGTATTCATGACAAAGGGACATGAGAATAATATCACTAGTTACATTCAGACAATGATCCGTGATGATTGAAGATAAGTTCATAGGTATCTATGGGGTGCCAAGTGTCGCAGGGTCTCTTTCGTCATGAAATCAGTTATATTGTCATCAAAATAACAATGACGTTGAAGAAATAACAAGTTTGTCATGAAATGACAATTTTGTGATTTTTTAATTTTTCCCCTTCAAACCCATAAATTCAACCATACAAAAGCCAAAAGATAATGACTGCTTAGTGATCAATGCAAAGCACTTGAATTTTCATTTCACTGCACAGCAACTTTCCAACACATACATGAAGAAGTCCCAATGCAATCTAATACCAACACCCGATTGAACCAAGTTTGTTAATCCAGTGTGAAAGCATGTGAATCAACATAGTGCTGTTTATTCAAATGATTGTGTTTTATCAAGCCCTTGACTTACAAGTGATTTTCTATGTTTCGTTTCTGATCTTTTGGGATTTTCTTTTCAGGCAAGTAAAATTCATGTTTGGGCAGGAGCTCCATTAAAATTCAAAAATCTACTTGCCTAACTGGGCAAGTGGTAAAGAACAGTTATGTAGCACCCTGTGATGTATCAAATGAAATCACCACATTATTCAAATTGCCTCATATGATTTTCACCAATACTACTCACTGGTTGTTGCATCTGCAACTTCAATATTCCACAAGTTCCATGTTTTATCTTTTTTTTTTTAAATCATCAATGTTATTCAAAACTTTGATATGAAACACTTTTACTTTTTTGTTATTTGACAACACTCTTTTGATCAAATAACCCTGAACACAGAGCAGACTTAACGGGCTGGTGTAGTATTGGTGGACATGAAGATTGGGCTTTTGACTTTTTGCGAGATATTAAGAAACCACCTTTGAAATAGTACAGAGCATACCATTCTAAGAGGAATTCAAAATTTATTTGATGATAATTGGTTTTAGAATTGCCGAGACATCCAAAAACAAGGTAAAACAAAGCGATCGTAATAAAAGGCGGGTCCTACCTTTTATAAGGATAGCTCTGTCTTGGATATCTTAGCCATTTCAAAACCCATTTTCATCAAATCAAGGTTGAATTCCTCTTGAAATTATATGCTCTTTCGCATCTTATAAAGAGGTTTATCATTATCTCATTCAAAAATATTAGAAACCTGAAGTTAGGTCTCAACCAAAACTATACCATCCCTTTAACATTAAAATGTTGGGTCAAAAAAAAAAATCAAGAAAGACTTTTGGTGCTAATTCTTGACCCCAATGGTAAGATAACTATAAAGTGAGTAGAATTGAATTGTAACCATTTACAGTGTAACCTTGATTATCCGGCCAGATTGGGACTGGCGGGCATCCAGATGATCGATTTGGCCAGATACGAAAGATATGCTCAAATACAGCACTTTCTACACATCATGCTAGGGGTATATGCACATTATTACCAGTTCACTAATATTATGATTATCTGCATGGCACTGCCATGTTTTCATATTTCAAAAATTGATATGGAAATAAAATGAAATACAAGTAAAACATCCCTTCACGTATTGTTTGTTTGATTGATATTGACCGACAATGAGATCAATATTGCGACTTGTCGAATATTGCCACTGAATTGTACCTTAGCAACTGCTGTGCACTCAGTGCCAGTGACAAGCACAGAACCAGTCTTTAACATTGTCTCACAGTCCGCTGCGATGATTTGAATATGTCCTGTTGTGTATTTGCACGATGATGGTTGAGCATGTGTTTTGAGTGAGATTTGGTACCGAAAATACATAAAAATATATGGTTCCATGACATTTGCTTCTGCGACAGTTGCTCTCATGAAATATCTGCACGCTTAGCCAAACATAAATTCTACCCACAAATATAACCCTAACCCTAACCCTAAGTCCTTGGAGAAAATAAGACCGGAGCAATTGTCGCAGGAGCAAATGTCGTGTCACCAAATATATATATACATTTTTGTAAAACGTCAGTCAATCAATGTCCAGATAGCAGAGGATCAAGATAATGGAGGTCCTAATGTACTGTGTTACTCTTCTCCATCTTCAGAAAAAAAAACACAATGACTAACTATGTAAAACAGCGTAAAAATTAGAAATATTTCATGTGACATACTCTTGGGTGTTCTTTCTCTCTCTTCATAATCGGGGTGATAAGACCTTGTATCTCAAATTTTGGTGAAAATGACTTTTTTTGATTAACGGTCAGATAATCAGTTTTTAAAGTGATGAAGCCACCATGGCATGGCAAAGGAAATGCTCTCCCATTTGATGCAGTGCTTTGGCTGCTATATTTTTTTGCTCTCCTGAACATTTGACCTTTTTTAGATACAAGGTCTTGTCGCCCAAGCAACCATATGTTTTTTATACATATTCTCTCCCTTACCATTCTCTGTTTTAGTGTTACTAGAAAACACGCCATTCAACAAGTAGGTAGTTGTACAAGAACTCTCCTTCGTTCCCCAGCACAATCCCAGGTCACTTCTTCAGGAAATGATCCCAGAGAATACGTTTCCCCAGGGCACTATTTTTCTTTCATTTTCTACCATCCACTCGTAACGATCATCTGAATAAATAACATCACTCTCTTTTGTTTTGTTGTGTTTTGCTTTTTTCTTCTTCTCTCTGTCTTCCTGGTATTACTTCTTCTTGCCTTTCAAATGACTACAAAGAATTTTATGTCTTAAATTTCACCTTGACCCCAAAGAACACTGAAATGGTATGTTCCATCTGGTTGCCTAGAAGGACTTCTGTCATCCCTTTGGAGTGATGGGAGAGTGAGGGGGGGGGGGGGGGGGTGGGGGGGACTATTCATGAAATGAGAGAATACTTGAGCCACTCACTGTCCTTCATCACCATTTTTTTCCCAGTCATTTCTATCATTGTTACCATAAAAACGCTGGTTTTTTGTGATTATTTTTTCCAGTGATTACAGGCAGGTTGGATTTTCAGCTATCACATGCACTTACTCCAGGGACAAGTTGTATTTCTATAACTGTCTGACATTCCATTCTACTCTTGACTCTTTGATATTCTCTTCATTTGGCCAGTACATGAGGAGAAAGAATGTCATAAATTCTGATTATGGTTTGAATACAAACAGGTGGCCAGTCAAACAGGGCAGATTTCAGTTACGAGTGTGGCCTATGGTAACACAGAGGGCCTTTCACACTACCACAGAACTCGTTGGAGAAACATGTCCAGAGTTTATACCAAGTATTCACGCATCAAAACGAGTCTCTTCACCGCCTGCTAACTTATTGCATACGACAGATCATACAACACCATGGTCTGCCAATTGTACATGCAACAACTGATACTCTTTCCTCCAAGAGTAAACAATTTATACGCATTAATGCATGCACCCTGGCAGCGGCGAATGCAAAGTTAAAGGGATTGTACAGTTTTGGTTGAGACTTAATTTCAGGTTTCTAACATTTTTTTTTTTGGTGAGATAATGAGAAACCTAACAGAGCGATTCTAATAGAGTGTGGGACCCACACTTTTTTCACGATCGCTTTGTTTTACTCTGTTTTTGGATGTTTCAGCCATTCCAAACCCGATTTTCATCGAATAATCTTTGAATTCCTCTTAGAATGGTATGCTCTGTACTATTTCATAAGTGTCTTGGTATCTCACAAAAAGTTAAAAGCCCAATTCTCATCTCCACAATACTGTACCATCCCTTTAAGTTCAGCTCCGCCTCCTGAACTGGTGCATTATAGACTAGATGATAAATCTTTCAGATCACAAATACCCATCAAAAACCTTGCAAAGGGTGATTTGCAAACACCTCTGGACCATGAGAGCCCACTAGTGATTTTGAGAGAGTGTTCTAGGGAGGAGCCTGTAAAATAAGATTTCCTTTGCAGACTGTTGAAAAAAAAAAGAACCAAACAAACATCTGTGAATAGCATGAAACATGCTCTAAACATGTTTACCAACAAGCTCCCTGCCAGTTTGAAAGAGTTTTACAGTCACTTGGAATCAGTGCCATCCTAATTCACTCATGTCATGTTATTAACCCGAGAACCTACTTAATACCAGTTATCATGGCGGACAAGACTTTTATGGCATTTCATATTCTATCAAAGCCTCATTTTTTTTTGCCCCCATTTTGACTGTCGCTTTCTGCTGTTCTTCCTGGAACTTTGAGTTTCCAAGCTGAGAAACTCTTGGTTAGGCCACCATGTCGATCTGCTACTACCTCACTGACCCGTTCTCATCGTGTTACATCAAGTTTGTATTTCTAGGGCCATTCATGCTGCCCGCGAAAAATCAAATCTTCATAAAAATTGCAGCATCTAGCTCTAACGTGGAAAGGCAACTGTTGGAGATATTTCCTGAAATATCACCAGACTGTCATACGAATGTTCTAAATTTTGCACATGGGTTTCCTATACTGTTTCGTTCATGAAATGCTTACAAAAAGAAAAATAAGGATATCAATTAAAAAAAAAAATTGCTGTATTTTTCACATGATTCCCACTAAATGTTTAGATTCCTTCCCATAGCAACACACAAACACAGCTAGCTGCTCAGGCTACTCACACATCAAAGTGGTCACCGCATTCCAGCGGACCATCAAGCCTAGTATTTAATTGCATTACATCCGCAAAACCCTTCAGATATTTTTAAACTTCCTGATCCATTTTAATTGTGGTGTGCATGTAAAGAACGAATATGAGGATATTCTTTATATTTTGTTGGTGATATTTTGCAGTGAGAATTAGCCTCCTGACATAGTATATTCATCCTAGTCAAATACTTTTATGTATGCAGAGTGGGAAATAAAGTTTAACTGCATTGAATACATTGTAGATAATATAAATTTGATGCTATGATTGCAAAATTGAGTACATGTGCATTAATTCTATTGTGACACTTTCTTCTGATAGTGTGGGACCATTCCTCTTTAAAGAAATAAATATAAATCAACCAATCTCTATCATCTTGCATTTTAACTTGTCTATGTGACCTTATAGGCCTACTGGTAATGTGGGTCAATCCACGTCAAATCATCCAATTTTCAGAAAAGTTGTCACCCGACCCCCTCCGATTTCCTTAAAAATCGCATCAAATGTTCCCCGAAGTGTCTGACGGAAAATCCCAAAATATTTTGCCCCAAGGTCAATTGGTTGCTAAGATACAGCCTCACATAGCAACCGGTGCGCATTCAAAAAAATTAGTTAAAAGAAAATTAGGCATTTTTGATTGATTGTGGTAGCATGGATATTTATACAAAAGTGTTCATTATCTGGAAATTGAGAGAACTGTATAGTCTTTGCAAGAAAAACTGACTCTGACGCGAAATTAACTTTTCGTTAACGTGCACGAGGTCACCGAAAATGGTGTTAAATGTTAATTTCGAAAATTTTGATGCATATTTTAGAGGCTAATATCTTCCACATTTCATCACCTTAGGTTCTAAAATATTATGCTGTTGAAGGCTTTGACTTGCTCAGTAATTTTGAAAAAAATCGGCGCATTCATGCCCACTGTTTTTATGGAGAGCGCCCTCAAAGTTGACAAAAATGAAAAATGTGCCAAATTCAAGGTCACGGATCGACATTCGTCCCACCTAGCAATGGCATTAGTTTTTGTGTATTGATAGACATTTACCTATATTATCTTGGGTTACCAAAGAAATTTTGCTCCTGAAATGTTCAATGGCAAATTTACCCCACCGAAAATGGTCGTAAATGGCCAAATTCCCATGTAATATCACATATTGGGTTTAGAGGACATTTTAAATGTCCACGCTTTCAAGATGAAAAGCATTAGCCTGGTGATATTTGCAGTAGGGATAGTCTGTTATACATATTTTAGTAATATATACCACAAAACACTTTTATTACATAATAATGATCTTGAAATTTAATCCAAAATTTGATAAAAACAATAAATTGCTCCATTTTCCTCATTGCACTGCATGTAAATACGTGTTTTGAAAGACTTTTCACAGAGCAATATTTCAAGAATTATGAAAGCTGACAGCCTACCATATTAGGGTTTTAAACTATTTCTGCTCTTCTTTCAGATTTTGTGTCAATTTTGATCATGAATGTTATACCCTTGACCTTGAAGTGCTTCTAAAAATAGCTGTAAATATGTTATCTACAAACCTATGCACATGACAGGTGTATTATGGCATGATATACTTGTGATTCTTTCACAAACACAAAAGCTTTTTATGGTGTATATATTGGAATTAATCTAGATATGCTTGCAAGATATGTTACAATCAATTACTTTGTTCTGACAATGACCCTCAATTTATGACCTTCAAAATCATGAGAAATACTTATTCCTCTCCATAAAGACCCTGTATTTAAGTACGTAATAATAGTTGATAATATTATGGATATTGCGTCCAACATACAAGATTCTTATTCTAGCCTGTGAAATGCACATTAAAAGGACTGAGAGTCTTCTTTTTCACAAGACTTGGTTTGTACCTTATGAAGACTTCCAAAATCATTTCAATTCTTATGTATTTTCTTGTTTTTGGAATTTCTTATGTATTTCTTTGTTTTTTATTTTCTACAGTATAACTGTTTTTTTTTATTGGAAATTGTCACAGCCCACTCTTCTACCATAACTAGAATAGAATTAATCAATCAAAGACTAGTGATAGATAGTAAAAATGGTCAAGTTTTTATGAGTTTCACCACGAAGCACTGTTTTCCATAGGAAATGCACACAAAATCACAAAATATTATTGTCCCCACTTTTTATTGAAATTGAGGGTCATTGTCAGAACAAAGTAATTGATTGTAACATATCTTGCAAGCATGTACTAGATTAATTCCAATGTATACATTTACACCATAAAAAGCTTTTGTGTTTGTGAAAGAATCACAAGTATATCATGCCATAATACACCTGTCGTGTGCGTAGGTTTGTAGTTAACATATTTACAGCTATTTTTAGAAGCACTTCAAGGTCAAGGGTATAACATTCATGATCAAATTGACACTAAATCTGAAAGAAGAGCAGAAATAGTTTAAAACCCTAATATGGTAGGCTGTCAGCTTTCATAATTCTTGAAATATTGCTCTGTGAAAAGTCTTTCAAAACACATATTACATGCAGTGCAATGAGGAAAATGGAGCCATTTATTGTTTTTATCAAATTTTGGATTAAATTTCAAGGTCATTACTATGTAATAAAAGTGTTTTGTGGTATATATTACTAAAATATGTATAACAGACTATCCCTACTATAAATATCACTGGGCTAATACTTTTCATCTTGAAAGCGTGGACATTTGAAATGTCCTCTAAACCCAATATGTGATATTACATGGGAATTTGGCCATTTACGACCATTTTCGGTGGGGTAAATTTGCCATTGAACATTTCGGGAGCAAAATTTCTTTGGTAACCCAAGATAAGATAGGTACATGTCTATCAATACACAAATATTAATGCCATTCCTAGGTGGGACGAAGGGTGATCCGTGACCTTGAATTTGGCACATTTTTCATTTTTGTCAACTTTGAGGGCGCTCTCCATAAAAACAGTGGGCATGAATGTGCCGATTTTTTTCAAAATTACAGAGCAAGTCAAAGCCTTCAACAGCATAATATTTTAGAACCTAAGGTGATGAAATGTGGAAGATATTAGCCTCTAAATATGCATCAAAATTTTCAAAATTAACATTTAACACCATTTTCGGTGACTTCGTGCACGTTAGCGAAAAATCAATTTCGCGTCATTGTCAGTTTTTCTTGCAAAGACTATAAAGTTCTCTCAATTTCCAGATAATGAACACTTTTGCATGAATATCCATGCTACCACAATCAATCAAAAATGCCTAATTTTCTTTTAACTAATTTTTTTGAATGCACACCGGTTGCTATGTGAGGCTGTATCTTAGCAACCAATTGACCTTGGGGCAAAATATTTTGGGATTCTCCGTCAGACACTTCGGGGAACATTTGGTGCGATTTTTAAGAAAATCGGAGGGGGTCGGGTGACAAGCACTGGATGATTTGACATGGATTGACCCACGTATGAAAAATGCATACAACAGTATAATGTAAATTTACTTCTGCACGCGAAAGCAAAGCGGGGTTAGAGGTGCTTAGCCCAAACTGTAATTCTGGCATTGCTAAAGCATCTTGAAAAATTGAACATGCAAAAACTTACAAAGCAGAAGGCATTATTTTGAGTGCAACCATTAATGCACACTGAAAACTCCTACTATCATATGAACAAGATACTACAGTACCAGTGGAATAAATCTCCACAGACTCTCTTTCAGCTCTTCCTCAAAAGGGACAAATAGCTCAGAAACGATGTCATTTAGAGGCTAACTACAAGGATGTGAGGTATGTCTGGGGGTATTTTTAGAAGGCATTGCTTCACTTCAAAGAAAAACTTCTAGCCACTTGAAGATGAATACCTCAATATGTACTAAATCTTTGTCCACCATTGAATCTTTGTGAAACTCAATGCCACCTGTGAAAGATGTTTGCGAAGTAATCTGAAGCGGCAATGATCTTTTTCCTGCCGCTGAAATAATCATCAAAACTTGGCAATGCATTTTGTTTATCACAACCACTGACGATGGTTGGGCAGGCAAAAAGAAATGGCTGTTAATGACAGCATTATCATACATGTCCTAGGCATGAGGTCATAAACTAACAATTGTTGTGAGCGAGAAGAGTGAGACTGGAAAAATTGTAAACCCAACACCGCTTCTAATGCCTATATCGGTAAGAAAAGTGTTTAAAGGGGAACAACACTCCATATTCAAGTTGAGTTTAATGAAAAAGACTATAATAAAAAGATATTATCAATGTTTTATTAATCAGTCAGGGAAGAACAAGATAGTTATAGGATTTCATTGTTCAGAGATTTTCTCATATTCATCATGAAACAGCAACATTCTTTGTAAGCACAAATGTGACATCATCTCATTGAATATGCATGCATCATTTGCATATTCAATGATGATATTAAATGGTGATGTCATAGTCTTATAAGTCTCCCATTGACTTACAGACAAATCTTGGTGAAATTTCCTTCTTCTTTTTTTTCAAATTAAAAATGGAGATATTAAGAGAATACCTTGTATTATTTTAATCAAAATATAACCACAATTGCACTTTTGGAGTTCTGAAGTAATGACCCCAAAATAGATTTCCACATTTTTTTTCTTTGTACACACCTTTGGGAGTATTGGAAGATGATGACATTTTTACTACATCTGACTGTTTACATATACCTGGTTGTGACTAACAATATTTTTGTTTTGTGAAAGCATGCAAAACTTTTTAATCATACAGTACTTACATGTACAATTGTACTTATCCCTTTTCACATTGCTAAGTGAAAAACTACACTGTACTATATTTTTCTTTGCCACTGTTCACACACCCCTGCCACGCCCCCCCCCAAAAAAAAAGAATAACTCGGCTGCAAATGAAGCACTTTGAGTCTCCAGACTGTGCATGCCTAAAGAAGGTATCTCACTGAGTGGTGAATATTTTTGCGAGCTTTGCAAATTCTAGAGAATTTTAGGTTTAGTCAGGGTTCATGTTCATGTTTTTTGTTACAAGAAAAACCGTTTATGACAATGAAAACTGTTTGCAAATTTGATTGCGATTGTTTACGAATTTGACTGCAACTGTTAACGAACCCTGACATAACCTGAAATTCCCTAGAATTTGTTACACTCGCAAACATTTGCTGCTCAGTGAGATAAGGCCCCCCCAAAAAATGGTTTGTTTGCCCTTCGCGACCGACCAAAAATCACGGAAATTTTGGGTTGCGTTTTTTTGTGTTTTTTTTTGCTCTTTCAAGTTTATTTTTTTCCATAAATTTCATCTTCTACAAATTTGTGAACAGTGTTAAACCCAAAATTATCCATTTTAAGCCAAAGAAAGAATGAAAAAAAAGTTTAAAAATTTTTTTTTTTTTCATCTCATCAACCCGTTGTAATTGTGTTTGGGCCGCGCGGGGCCGCAGGCTACGTTTTATAGCATGCATTGCATGCATGCTAGCTACCTTTTTGGCTCACATGCGTGCACACGCACGAAATCCAATCAATGCATGCATAAATGTGTGCGCTTAGATAGTGAGCTAGCTAGCTGGAGTTTTGAGTGCATTGACATGGAAAAAAGGGTACCCTGTATTAAACAAAAAAAAAAAAAAAAACAACGACCTACCGACCCTCTTGGGTTTTGGCAATTAAGGGCAAACAAACTATTCTTTTTTTTTGGCCTAATGGGGGCATGACTCCAGCACCAAGTATGCCTACCTACATGTAGTGTGGCAAGTTGCATCTCAGGATTTAACAAATCCATGGTTTCTTAAGGGCTTTTTACACTTGTTAAATTTTTGCTTAGCCCCGGACTATCGGTGGGGCTAAGGGGGGGCCTTAGCCCCACCGTTGGTACGGGACTATCCTTAGCCCACTTTCTGTTTACACTCGTTTTTGCCAAAGTGGGCTAGCCCCACCGATAGTACGGTACTATCTGGCCCTGCAAAATAGCAGGGGTTAGCACCGCAATTGCGGTGCCAAGCAAGTGAGTGTAAACAGAACGAAAAAATAATCCTGGGCTAAGCGACGGAGACGAAGTCCGACCCTCACTGACCAATCAGAAACGAGGCAATCAAGTGCTGCCGGTGCGTGCGTGTACGTGTACAGTACACAGCGTAATTATGAATATTCATGTGGTTTGGAAAGTCCGGGGCTAAGAAATACGAGTGTAAAAAGGTCAGTTTTCTCCTTAGCCCCGGACAAGAGATAGTACGGGACTAATTGGCCAGTGTAAAAAGCTGAAAAAATTGGTACGGGACTAACGATAGTCCTGGGTCAGAGAAAGTCCGGGGTTAAGAAACACAAGTGTAAAAAGCCATTTTGTGTACTGTTCAATAATGCCACAAAGGGCAAATTATCGTGCAAATTAAAACAACAACAACAACAACAACAACAAACTGGGCCCTGTTGCATAAAAGCTGAGATTATTAACCGTAAGTCAGAAAATCAGTGTGCAAACTGGCCAAATAATGCTTGACCACTAATGCTTGACCACTGCCAACTCTCTGCAGAATGTTTGCTGCTGACTCCCCAAACAGAAACCTGAAGGAGATGTTGATTTTTACAATGGATAGCGGTTTCATATAAGAGCATTATAGGCCCACATGTATGCGTGGTATGTTCACTATCACAAACATCCGACCCTTTTGAAAGTAATTTCAACCTCTTGATAGTAAACTTACAACTTGACTGAAACACTTTTGTCTCGGATTTCATTTTGGTCTTTCGCCAAAACCAGAGACAATGGCCATGTGCACACAGTTACTTTTTCGATCGATCGTACGATGCTGCTGTGAAACTGTGAGTGTGTTCACGTGGTGCTTATCAGCAATGATAAGTCTTGTAGGTTTTATCAATGGGTACCATTGCATGATAGAATTTGGTAGGGTAGTGTGCTGCATGCAATGACCTGTGTTATGCACAGCAAGTGCTAGTAACAAATTTTGAAGTGGGGTTGCAAAATGGGCTAAGTATCACCGATTTAACCACAAGAGGTCTTGTGGTATAGAGTGTGGATGATAATTCAAAGTTGGCTACCTATTAAAGTATTCAAGCAGTCCCTATCTTAAAGGTGCACTCCAATTTGACTAAGTATTTAGGCCCTATAGTATTAAAGGCATGGTATAGTTTTGGACGATATATGGATTCAGATTTTAACATTTTGCGAGATGATTAAAAAGCACTTATTATGAAATATCAATGAGCATACAATTTAAAGAAGAATTAAAAGTTTATAAGATGAAAATTGGTTTTGAAATGGTTGATTTAATCCAGAAACAAAGCAGTCCTTATAAAAGGTGGGACCCACCATCTTTAGCATCACTTTGTTTTACCTTATTTTTGATATCTCAGCCATTTCAAAACCAATTTTGATCAGACAAGCTTATAACTCCTCTTAGAACGGTACGCTCTTTGATATTTCACATAAGTGGTTTCTAATTATCTTGCACAAAGTTAAAACCTGAATCTCCCTATCAACCAAAACTATAGACTATCCATTTAAGGTTAGCTTAGAACTTCAAGGTGAAGTACAGCCAACTCAGTTTGAACTGAACTCATGATTCTACTTTCAGACCTGATTTGTGATTCTTCTATAAAGTTGAAATTCTTTCTCATTCACTTTCTCAGTCACTTTCTCTCTCTTTCTCTCGCTCTTTCTCCTTGCCACCAGCTGTCAAAAGTCTGTTTGGATGATGTCCTGTGGCAAATGGCATGTTGAGCAAAAAGCAAAATAAGGGTTCGAAATTGGCGATGGTCTGCTGGCCATTGGCCACCCGAAATCACGTCGGACTAGCTAAAAATCGTAAAATTCTGAAGTTACTGGTCCGTCTGGCTAGCCAAAATATCGCTTCAGTGTCAAAATTGATCCTAAGTAGTCCGCCTGGCTAGCTAAAAAAAAGTTAAGTGCGAGCCCTGAAAATGTCTAAAGAATTTCAGATTTTGCATTGCACAGTGACCCTGAGTACCAGTAACAGAGACCCAAACAGACATGTAAAATAAGTAAGAGTACGAAAGGCATAATATATCTCTATATCATATCATGACCAATCTCACTTGGGCTGCAGTGATCTTATTACGCAGGTGGCATGAAGCCTACTGCCTGAATGACTAACACAGCGGGAGAATATGAGCCAAAGCCCCAAAGACGACATTTTGTTTTTCCTTCAAGGGGAATTCATGCCAAACATACATAGGTGAATTCAATGTTTGCAAAAATGATAGAACACATCCTCGGTGAATTCGAGGAAAATTGGACAATCTGTTCAATAGCTTTATGACTTGTCAAAGGTATGACTTGTCAAAGTTATGACTTGTCAAAGTTATGACTTGTCAAAAGTTCTGATTAAATCCATATGCCACCGTACAATGCAACTTGATAAGAAAGATTCACAATTCATAGGTCACTGAAGTAGTACGACGTAAATGAAATACAAGAAGGATTCCATAAAACTTAATCTCTACACATTCCCTTGACCTACTACTGATTTTATAAGCCTACATTGAATGTTCAGGGTAATACTATTACTAGTATTCCCACTGCCTTCTGAAAGAGGCAAGTCATGTATTCTTCCATCATGCTAGAAAAATGAAAAACATTACGGAAGAGGAAGACTACGACAATTTGAGCTGTTACAGCAGAGGAATGATAAAAAGAAAATAGCAACATTATTCCTAACATATTTTTGCTTTACTACTGTAGTGTAATGAAAAGCCACTAGACTTACAGGTTCGTTAAATACAGTAAGCCCTACCTCAATTAAAAGTAGGGGAAACAATACTACTACTTATCACATGTCAGTCAAAAGTTAAAGGTAATGTGAACTTTTCATTCAAATAACAAATTTTTATGAATTCCAGTTATGTGTAAATATTACATACTGCATCTTCATATTGTTCCACTACCAACACATCACATATTACAGCAGAGCCTTGTTATCCAGCGACGAGAGGATTTATAACCTAAAACTGCAAAAATCTTATAACTCCTGAACAGATTGTCCACTTTTTCTTCAAAACTGCACACTGATGAGTTCTACACTATTGGAAACATTTCTGCATTCACAGCATCCACCCCATGTGTTGGAAGTAAGTTTCCCTTTAACCCTATACCACTCTGGAACCTCTGGAGGAGGTATAAAACAAGACTTAAACAACAACAAAAAGGAGAGCCTTAAAACGTTGAGGAGTGCATCTGAGCCCCTTTCTGGGGGCCAAGCCTGCCCACCTGTTCCTCTTCTCCAAGGCTCCTCCGCATCACAACAGGGAGGAGAGAATTCACAGAGCATTCCTCCTGTCACCTTCAAACTCTCCATTTATCCCAATCCTCAATATGAGAGACACTCAGGCCTAGCCTGGCTCTGGATCCGCCCACTAATATCCTCTTTAAAGGCTTTGTTTACCATTGGGAGTAGTGATTGAAAAATGTTCGAGTTACTGTAAAACTGTATGCATTGAACACCAGTGGCAACTCGCGAAAATTTCATGCCACAAAAAAGGCCGTTGGCTGTAATTCGCGAAAAATTTCGTGCCGCGAATATATTATGTTATACAGTATCACATAATGCATAGGCCTATGTGTAGGTCAGTTGTATCACAAAACATCCTACCATACAACAGTATACAAATTTTGCAATAAGGCCTTAAATATAAAGGAGATATCCCAATTTTTCTCAATAAATCATAAATGTAGATGGCGTATTCCTGAAACAATTTTATTATAACTATTGTACACATTTTTTATATTCAACAATATCATATTCATTATTCTGTTTAGCATTTTTACATTGGTTGTTTCTATCCCTAACTCACATTCTAGAAATATTTTGAAGCACTAAAGTTGGGTTTTTGTTTCATCTGCAGATGGTATCAACATAATGCCTAGAGGAAGTGATGGGACTGATCTTAACATAAAGAGTACAGACAAAAATTAGGCTTACAGAATGGCTACTCAGAGTGCAATGAAAATATTTTGAAATATTCTGAAAAGTCCAGCAGGCATAATCATGAACTAAATTAGGTACAAATATAAGGAAATTTTACTGATGAATACAAAGAAAATTATCAAGATACAGTACTCTCCACATAATCGGGTAGGCTCAGGCAGAGCGTTTCTTACCCGATTAAGCGGAGTACCCGATTAACAGAAGAACACGTCTAATTCACAATTGACACACACAATGTGTACGTACATGTATTGTACACTGCACCAAACACCTACAATGTATGCTTAAAGCCCAAACAAAGTTCTGGTACGCCTGCAAAAGTTATCAAATTTCGCTCCCAAATGTGAACGTATGCTTAGGAAATGTGCAGGATAATGATGTTATAACAAGATATTCGATGGGTAACGACGAAAATGCGAAATATTAACCAAAAAGGTTCAGTCTCAGTACTTACCCGAACGGGGTCAGGCTAAACTCGGACTCGGGGATAACTCGGCTTCGCTTTGACGGCGGGATGAGTTATGGTTGTCCCTCTGATTGTACAGTGTTGTCCTATGGGAGCGGCCTGTATAAACTAGCGCTTCGTGTTCTGGCTACTCGCAGTAATGGTCCAAGTTGTTACAACGCGCGCATCAAAAACCTCTTTTGCGCGCATGCAAAATTAGTGTGCGCCTATCAAGCACCTCTAGAATAATCAAAGGCGCTTGATAAACAACAACAAAAACTCCAAAGACCGCGCGTCTCAGCAACTGAGGACCGCGCGCTGTCATTTTTGTTTTGTTTTGTACAGAATTACGTTAGCACGCACTTTCCTGTCCATTCAGTTAGGCCTCATTTGGTATTATGCAGTGGCCAGTAGAATGTGGCGATCACAAACTGCGTGTGAATTGTCTGAAGTAGGGTCGAATTTTTCTCGAGACCGAGTTAGTCTGGAGCCTTCTGGAATAAAAGTCGGTTTTCCTACTATTATCATTTTTCTCAAAATACTCCAAACCGACTCATCATTCCGGCAAACCGCGTCAGCCAGGTAAGTTTCTGAGTGGACTCTTTCGATATATTGCAAGCAAAAATGAAATGGTGCTAGACGGGTTCTCAAGCACTTACCGAAACTTAGTTTTCACTTTAACACGCGCGCTTGCACGGCACATCATACATACCTTACACTTGCTCAGTCAAGAGCAATAATTTACACTGTTTTTATGGACAAAAATGTCTTCAGAAATCTTTGTCGTTTGACTCTAAGACTCCTCGCTAACATGCAGGCGTTTTCCAAAATGAACACGTCTCTTTGCGTGTACTAGTCACGTAGAACGTTGGGTTACTTTTCGAGAAGTGACTGAGGAAAAGCAAAATTATGGAGCTGGTGCATGAACTGATTTTTGTTGCAAACTTCTCATATGATGAACGTTGCTGCGGAGCAAGGATGGAGTGCAAGTGTGTTCAACTCCTGTCCGTCTATGCAATTGTGAGTGCCAGCTACATTTGTAATGTTCGTTTACGTGTGGCAAGTCGATACTGGTACATGTGTTTTCATGTTTAATCACTCCTCAAATGATCAGTCTTCTTTGCAAATTAAGCAGAGAATGCGATTAGCCGTGGAAAATTTGACATTCATGATTTCTCTAAGTGTTATATCTGTGATAAAATGCGGGTAGAAATTAGATTAGAAGAAAATTATTTACCCATTTATGCGAAGAGGCAACTCGATTATCAGGTAATTCTAATGTGCATTGGAACTGATTTTGACAAAACTACCCAATTAAACGGAGTACCCATTTAAAGCTATGCCCGATAACTGGAGAGTACTGTACTTACAAGAAAACTTTTCAAATCACGCTTAAAAACAGAAATACATGGTAGAAACATCTCAGCACTGTCACATAATTGTGTACAAGAAAACTTTTCAATTTAAGCTTGAAACATCTCAGCACTGAATTAAGTTGATACTGATTATTCACTCAAAGAAAACAAAATAAACACAAGACTACAAAAGCACTCTGAGAGCGCAGACCTCCGCCAAGCAGCTACTTTCCCTTGATGATCTTGTTCTTCCCAAAGAGATTTTTCTCCTCTCCACCACTGGCCAGGGAAAAACTCTTTGGGCTCTTCCATAGAGATCAGTGATTTCCACACCCATAAGTGTACATGCTGAAAAATCGCCCGATTTCCTAATATAGAAGCCTTTGTTACGTCATAAACCCTTAGCTGCGCGGTGTGCCTCGCCCAGCTGCAGAAACTGGAGCATGCACTTTAGCGCGCGTTTGAAAACCTCAAAAATGCGCAGCTTGAACTCCCAAGCTCATTTAACCTACCTGTCAAAATATCAAAAATCCTTCATAAATTCCCCCAAAATTCTCGGATCACTACCTAAATTTCATCGTTTGTTACTTGTGTCGTTCTTAACTTTTCCTGTAAGTTTCATCCAAATCTGTTTACTACTTTTTGAGTTATTTTGCATAAGGACAAACAAACAAACAAACAAACAAACCAACGGTAACAAAAACATAACCTCCTCCCTTGGCGGACGTAAAAAGACAGGTATTCATCTATCCTTTGTCTTGTATTTTCTCTATCATGGAACAAAACTGTCTGAAAAAGACAGTTTTGACAGACTAAATATGGCCTTTTTGGGAAGAGTGAACATAGCCTTGGATGATTATGAGGCACCAGAGAAAACTTCCTTCACATTGCACTCTGGGTGTCTGGGTGAGAAATATGTACTGACGTTACAACAGGGAGGTGATTATTCTTTATGACTCCCTGGAAAGTCTGACTAATACAAGGCAACAAGTTTTGTGAACTGATAACCTTCTTGCCTACCCGGAACGAGAAGAGACCAAAAAAAAAAAAAATAAATAGATAAAATAAAAATAATAGAATGAAATGGAAATCATGAAATCCAAGAGAGTAGAATCCATAGGGCTGTGTTGAGATATCCACACCTGTAAAATGTAGGCCTAAGCGAAAATGCTGTACTTCTGCTAGCACCACCCGAGTGTGATATGACAATGCCAGAGGAAATCAAAAACAAAAACAAAACTAGAAATGTCGCTATGGCAACTGGTATGCCTCTGCCATAATGCATGATTCTCCTAATAGGTCTAGATAGTACATGTGGACAATGTGTGATTACATTTTCACAAAACTGGCAAAATATTGAAATGACAAGTTTGTCAGAAATGTGTTGAATGTTCACTTTCCTTGAACTTGGTTTAATTGGATGAATAGGAGAGCATGTATTTGGGGATTTAAGGACTTTAACTTGACTTTGACCCATTCATACATTTATGCATTGAGTAATTTTCATGGTACCGGTAAGGAGAAAAAGTGCAATTTCTGTACTGAATAGTAAATTGTTACCATGTTCATCTGGCCTTAGACCCTAAAATTCATAAGATAATCACTTTCAGGTAGAACATGCATAGATATGCAGTAAGTTTCACAATAAATTGAGCCACTTTCGAGATATGGAGGAAAAAGTTAGTTCAGCACTTTCACTTGATCTTTGACCTTTTGACCTTTGAGGCAATAAAAAAAGAAAAAGAAAAAAAACTCTCCAGAGAATTTCTATTAGGTTACACATGCATACACCAAGTGTAAAAAAAAAAATACTAATCCTGCTGGCATTGCATGAACATGAGGGAAATAGTAAAATTTTGAAGTGTTGCACTTGACCTTTGACCCCTGACCTTTGACCCCATGAACCCTACATTCTCTAGATAATCACTGCCAGTCAGTACATGTATATATACTATGTTCCATGATGATACCTTGAACAATTTTCCAATTTACAGGGAAAAAAAAGAAGTTTTAATACTTTTACTCGACCTTTTGACCTTTGACCTCTGACCTCATGACCCAAACTTTCACCAGAGAATCTAAATTGGGTAATACATGTATACACTAAGTTTCAAGAAAATATCTTCAGGCATTGCATAGATACAATGTATGGTGGAAATAGTGAAATTTTATGTATTTGACCTTGACCTTTTGACCTTTGACCTTGAGCACGTGCACCCAAAAGCTAATAGGCACAACTTCACCCCCTAATACATATACATGCCAAGTTTCATTAGGATACCTCAACAGCTTTTGATAGTTACCTTGTCCACAAAATTCATTACGGACGGACGGAAGGACGGACGGACGAACGGAAGGACGGACGGACGGACGGACGGACAACCCGAAAACATAATGCCTCCGGCACCACTTCGTGGCGGAGGCATAACAAACGGTGCCCTCCTCAATGGATATGCTTTGCCTGTACTCAAATATTTGAGGAAAAGTGTGAGTATGCCTACAGTTAAGTGAAATTTTGTGTCCAAAACAATGGAAAACTGCTGAACACCTATATGAAGATAATCTTAGAGTTGCCCATTTCTCCCAGCCACTCTCTAACTGTTACAGTTCATCACTTTTTATGTGTCTAACTTTTTTCTTCAAAATTTTCACTGATTTATTTTTCAGACTTTTCTGTTTTTCATACGATACAAAGTAGCATCATATCAGGATGCAATTTTCCTTGATAATATCATAAGTACACACTTTTATTTGTGAGCTGTGCACATTTTCTACAGAATGTTTAAACTGGCACTGATTTTTAAATTAATTATCCATTACTACGTCAATTTCTTTAGCTACAATCATCCTCACAGTACCCATGTAACTAAGAAATGCCATCATTTTATTCATTGAATTAATAAGATTAATCAGTCATCTCACAAAGTGAGGTATAAAATGAAAATGACAAAAAGGTTTGTTTTACCTCGCTTCACGTGACAAATGATTCATTTTATACCTTCAACATCAGCCAGGATGATGAACATCTGTCGTATAATTTGTTACAATCATTTAGAAGAGTTTATTTTCAATTGCAACGAAGTCCTGCCATATTGATAAGAGTGCTGCCATGAACCTGAACTCCCATTATGAAGAGACTACTTCACCACAAACACATCCCCAGTGAACAATTATTCACATTAATCTTTTAATGGGATATTTTTAAAGAGACAACTGCATCATAAACAGCTGAGAGCTGTGACAATTCTACATTAGCCGTTTTCACATCAGCCCGATAAAAATCTAAGCTCGAGATATTTTTTAATTTCCCAAGTCAGAAAATAGCGCGCTATTTTCAAACATCGGGCTGATGTGAAAACGCCTATTTAGGCGGTACATATTTCTATAATGATTTCAACACACACATAGAGGGGGTGCACCTGTGGGAATATCTTGAAACATTGGGCTTGGGCATATCAATGTTCGGAATATCAGAGATTCTGCAGACTTCTTTTTTTTAAATAATTACTTCTTCTTCTTTTTCTTTCTTTTTCTGGAAGGTTCAGCATGAGATTGGTTCATAAGACTGCAACATTTAGAACTGGGAGACTTGCCTGATTTTTCAAGTTGATTAAGTAAGAGTTCGCAGTCCTGCTACACCATGCTCAAGACGGCACTTCTAACTTCATGAAAAGTACAATCTGTGGCGAGTTTCCGCAAAACATGGCTAATGCTCTCTTGAAGGGCAAAGGAAAACAATGTGAGCAACATGAGAACAAACAGTCGTGGTAAGTGATTGTTTGTCAGAGCCAAGAGGTACTCGAGATTCCTCTTTTCATTTCCGATTCCAACTTCACCCCACAACGATCTCGCCATACAGAGACTGGTGTCTGATCAGTTCTTTCGCCCCGACTTGGTTGACAATTTTGAGTGAGACCCCCTACACGTTGCGTATGTCAACAGCAATACATCAACATTCACCACACAGAAAACAGCTGGGGATTTTCCAGATGGAGTTTGATGGATTCAACTCCTCGGGGCAAATCAGATGGTCTCTTTTAACTTTGAAAAGTTCATGCTGTGTTCTCTGATGGAAGTACATGAATGTGAATTTGAAATTATCAGGGGCAGATTGAATTTTTTTTTGGTCCACATTTTTTTCCTTCCAATTCTAGGGTAAGAAGAGAGGCAAATTCATTTTGAAAGAACTATTCAGTACAATATACGTGTTGTTATTCCCAAACTTTTTTTCAGATGTGTGTATACTAATTTTTTGAACAGTATTTCCAACATCCAACATTTACAACATCAAATGGTCTCTTTTAACTTTGAAAAGTTCATGCTGTGTTCTCTGATGGAAGTACATGAATGTGAATTTGAAATTATCAAGGGCAGATTGAATTTTTTTTTTTGGTCCACATTTTTTTCTTCCAATTCTAGGGTAAGAAGAGAGGCACATTCATTTTGAAAGAACTATTCAGTACGTGTTGTTATTCCCAAACTTTTTTTCAGGTGTGTGTATACTAATTTTTTGAACAGTATTTCCAACATCCAACATTTACAACATCAAATGGTCTCTTTTAACTTTGAAAAGTTAATGCTGTGTTCTCTGATGGAAGTACATGAATGTGAACTTGAAATTATCAGGGGCAGATTGAAACTTTTTTTTTTGGTCCACATTTTTTTCTTCCAATTGCAGGGTAAGAAGAGAGGCACATTCATTTTGAAAGAACTATTCAGTACGTGTTGTTATTCCCAAACTTTTTTTCAGGTGTGTGTATACTAATTTTTTTAACAGTATTTCCAACATCCAACATTTACAACATCAAATGGTCTCTTTTAACTTTGAAAAGTTCATGCTGTGTTCTCTGATGGAAGTACATGAATGTGAACTTGAAATTATCAGGGGCAGATTTAAACTTTTTTTTTTGGTCCACATTTTTTTTTTCCAATTCTAGGGTAAGAAGAGAGGAGCATTCATTTTGAAAGAACTATTCAGTATGTGTTGTTATTCCCAAACTCTTTTTTTTTTCAGGTGTGTGTATACTAATCTTTTAACAGTATTTCCAGAACTGCTAACATTTACAACATCAAGACGACGCCGGTTCCAAATTGGCAATCAAGGAGACACACGTATATTAGGTGCATCTCAATAGCTGAAATGTTTCCAATATCCTAGTGTTAAAGTAAACATGATTTGTGTGTCGTGACATGAAAAGATGTCAAAGTGTTCCGATAGCCTCTCCAACATTCAGGGAGACTTGGTAGTTGGCCCCTTTATATTTCTCCTTCTGTATGCCTGATACATGACTTACATTAACAATTTGAAATTCTTACTTTATTCTCATTCATTCTTTTAGTCATTCATTCATTTATCCAGCCATCATGCATTTATCCATCATTTCTTCATTCCTTTTAATATTCATAATAAGGTCTTAAACATATCCAGGGTAGCCTCTTCAGTGTTGTCACTGCTCTACCAGAGGGCCCTGCCATTGTTATTACCCTAGCGTTGCCAGGTACCCATTTATACACCTGGGTCAGGAGGGACATGATGGGTAAAAACATCTTGTCCAAGGACGTAAGCACTGGGTGGGAATTGAACTCAGGTCCTCCGCTCAGAGTCGGGAGTCTTATCTACTATATGCCACAGCACCCCCACCCATTCATTTTGCAAATGTTCAATATTATGGCAGTGATATATGGTTACCAAGCTTGACATTTGTGTGTGTGTGTGTGTGTGTGTGTGTGTGTGTGTGTGTGTCTGTGTGTGTGTATGTGTATGTGTCTTTTCTTTTTTTATTTCAATTTTAGCTTTCAGTGGCAGATTTGGTAAACTTTGGTTAAGCAGGCCTAATTATGGTTGTGGGGGCTTTCTATCAAGATTTTAACTATTTCAGCAAGGTACATTGCAGGAATCTATTAAAGGGAAGCAGTCCTGAGATTTTCACTGTACTGATAATTAAGAAGAGTAAAAAATATAAACTTTCACCAAGTTATACGCTTGGACATCAAAAATTGTCTCCGTACACGATTTTTGAAAAATAATTCCCGCAAGCGATCGTGAAAGAGCCGGCAAAAAGATGCTACGTAGTGCATGCCCTACTCACCAAGTTGACAGCCGTGCCTCTACAAACCAATTTAAGTGTTCAAATGATTAGTTGCAATTTTATCATATAATGTGAAAGTTTGTGGTTTTATAATTTCAAACAAAATATTTCAAGCTTAGATATATATAATTTACGAAAAATTAATATTGTAAACATAAATTTATGTGTATTTTTAAACCAAATATACCATGAACTTGACATCAAATAGGCACGGTCGTTTTCTAGCTTCCGTCCGTGTTGCATACTTCTTAGCGTAGAAACCACTCTCGCGCGCAAATCCTTACCATACCAATGTATACATACACAGTACACTCGACTCCGTCCAGTCAATTTTGGCATTCAAACCGAAGATAACCTGTGCATGAGAGAGTCGAATTCTTAAGAAAATATTGTTTGTATCTCAATATTTCTGTAAGTAGTCAGATAATCGCCTTTCCTCGAAAAAAAAAAAAATATGACGTGAGCCGGGAAGGATAAACACAGGGGGTCATAGGGATATGATTTCGCTCCACTTTGCCGTGCATGTCCAGTCGGCACTGGCAGCAGCTAGCTCAGTGGCACTGTACTGCAGTCCAACCCCGGCTGCAGGCCCACGGTAAATTAAACATAGCTAGCCACTTTCCTTACCTCTCTACGCTTTTTTCCCTCGGTTCTCTTCGAAGTCGATGCTCGAGGTGTTTCTGTTTTATAACTCATGTGAGCAAATGGTCAGGATTGCATCTGGTTTCAGGAGTTTTCTCGGTTTATAACCGAGGGCCACAGCCTGCCGGTCCACGTAAAAACATCGCTTCACAAATTGTCCACGCACAGGTAGGTCACAACACGATTTCGAGATTTTGTAGGCCCTAAGTTTCTTATGTTCGGCATCGCTGTACCGATATTTCCCAGCCATACAGCTCACCTTTCACGATACTTTTGTTGGTCTGGGACGGAAAAAAGGATTTTCCTGGGTATTTTTCTGCACGATTCGAGCAAAACTACTGATGTAAGATAGCCTGACCAGACGACGCTGAATGCGGTCGCCCCTGTAGTGTACTAGCAGGCCTGTGTAGAATCGTTTCTACCTACAAATATGTACACTCTGTACGTACTATAGAACATGCATGAGCGGCGACAGGTAGGGCTGCAGCTGCGCTTGAGACTGGAAAAGTGCGAAGGGCAAACCGCGTACGGGGTGCGTACGCGTATCTACCGTAGATCTATCATCTAGTTGTACCGTCCACACGTGCGAATATAATACCCAATACATACACACACACACACACACACACACACACACACACACAACGTAGGAACAATGTCAAATACGAGTCGGAGTAGCCACCGACGTCTTCATGCATCCGGGTAAACTAGGGAGCGTACGGATAACGAGCAGAACACGGCTGGGAAGAGTTGTGCATCGACGACGTATGACTCTCCGCCAAGACTTGCTCATTAGCATATTCACCATGCAGAGTCACACTTTTTCAACCAAAATGTACGAGCTTATTTGGTGATTTAAAAGTTTGTTTTTGGTGAAAGTAGTTCATTGGAGGTACCAACAACAACATATTTTTTTTAAATTTCGTGAGGACTGTGTCCCTTTAAGGACTGCAGCTCAGTCCTTCTAATGACAATACATGACAATCAAAAGTATGATTTTCAACATTAAACAGCATCTACAGAAATTCAGTTATTTTAATAAGAGAGAGAGAGTGACAGAATGTCAGGCAAGCTATAGGCCCTTCATGGAACAAGAGTTCACTGGGATAAGTACATACAACCATGTAGGGCCTATTAGTAGCTATGCATCGCAGTTTGCCACATGTTGTGGAGGATGCTACGCAGCGTGGGGCGATCGATCCTCACATCGCACACACAACTCTCACCGACTGAACTTTCCAATTACTGGGACTGTGGAGCTAAGATATTGGCCCCCTGGGTGGGTTCGGTCGCCTCCTGTACACCAGTACACATGCCCCTCTAGATGATTACATCAGCCTCCTGAAGCTATATGATGCGAGCAAAAGTATGAACTGTGGTCCCTAAAAAGTGGGACACCAAAGCCATGAAAACATCGAGCCTAGCTTGACTTCCCATCACAGGTCCATCCAGCACTGCCGATTTAAAGGGATGGTACAGTTTGGATCAAGATGGGGATTCAGATTTTAACTTTGCGCGACAATTAGAAAGCACCATATGGAATATCAAAGAGCATGCAATTCCACGAGGACTTCAAAATTAATTTTATTATTAATTTATTTATTCATTTTATTTTGAAATGGCTGAGATAACAAAAAACCAAATAAAACAAAGTGGTCCTATTAAAAGGTGGGTCGAAGCGTTAATTAAAACCTCTTAATACAATGTAGTTTTTGGATACAGTAAAATATGATATTTTAGCGGCATGAAATTTTTGCGAATTGCAGCAACGGCCTTATTCACAGCATGAAATTTTCGCGAAGTGCCTCTGGAATTCAATGCACATAGTGTAGACAGGAGCCTTCACATGCATTTTAATATCACACATCTTTGCTCTCGCAAAATTCGTGAAAGTAAAATGCACATGGACATTCGTTTTACAGTATCTCAGCCATTTCAAAACCAATTTTCATCAAATAAACTTGGAATTCCTCTTTCCATAGAAGTGTATGCTCTTTCATATTTCATGAGGTTTCTCATTATTTCACACAGCCCGAAGCCCCATCTCAACCAAAACTATAACACCCTTTTAAAAAGTGATTTTCTCTTGGCTCTGCCACAAGGCAATACCAAAAATACTGAAATTAAGTAAGAAAAAAAAATTCATGAGAAAATGAGATATGGCAGCCAGATATGAACCCAATATGTTGAGTGAATTTCTGTGAAAACCTCATCCCTCGCGGGCGGGTCGGATATAGACGGTGTAGTTTCTCTTCAAATGAGTGGAGGCTTTATTTGTCCTGGCATAGATTCACACACCATTTGCGGAGGCACGGGAAGAAAAATTTCGTCTTTCAGCCAAGTTTTCTGCAAGCTCCTTGATAGGTGAGCTATTAATAGAATGGACATCATTACTATTCTAATACATGAAATTTTGTATTAAAAAAAACAAACAAAGAAACAACATGTACAACAAGTGGCTGCCCAAGAATGACGACTTAGTCTTCATTCAGGCCTGGCTGTATGCCATTATTTATTTCAATTGACAGCTTCATTGGAGGGGATTGTCAGAGAGAACTAAAAGTCTACTTATGAGTCTCCATCAATTCCCTCTGGATAGCATATTGTGAATCATATAATGGGAATAGTCTTTACTCAAGTCCGGTTGCAATTAGGTGAGATACTTCTATCAATAGGTACACTTCAGGGGAAATAGCCTTCACTCAAGCCTGGTAAGCTCATTTTCTTTTATGCAGGTTAGGGACCTCGCTGCCACAGGTGTGAGCACCGAATCTCTTTTACCTTCAAGAGCATTTTTTATGACACCTTCAGGAGTAATGGGGGCAATGCACTGTCTTTGATGGCAGGTCAAATCTTTCAGTTGGCTTGAAGCAACCAACAGCTGCAGATCAGAGGTGCTAAACTTTGGTTCTCACCAGGATTTTATCAGCAGCAGTAGGCATTCCTGGCTGTACATACCTTCCTCGACCACCCTACTGTTTGAGAGTCAACCAACACTACCACCATCCATGCTTTCATATCACATTTGACACTATCACCACCTTTTATACTACCGAAAATGATCACAGTACTGTAAAACGAGGAATGTTTGCATGCATTTTAATTTCACGAGTTTCGCAAGTGCCAAGACTCGCAAAATTAAAACGCACGCGAAATTTCTTGTCTACAATATATGCATTGAACGCCAGTGTCAATTCGCGAAAAAAAAGGCCATCGGCTCCAATTCGTGAAAATTTCGTGCGGCGAATACATCATGTTTTATAGTATTAGTAATAATAATAACAATGATAAGACAAAAAACATAATCAATTTGGATTAGAACAATAAAAAACTTAAATAAACAGAAAACAAATGTTTGTGACAACTCTAGAAGGGAATGAGTAAAATCTAAACAATGTACAAAAAAAATTTGAAATTCTCTCAATTTGAGCAGAGACATGTTGATTATTACTATCACTTTGCTAGGGCTAGTGAAGAGCTTTATCATAATTGCTACAGATTAACACAAGATCACAGGGAGAAACAGCAAGCTCATTCCAGATGTGTTAGTTCTACAGGTTCTCTTTTGGTAATGGTAGCAGAGCTAGAATATGTGTGTGTGTGTGTGTGTGTGTGATTCTATTTGTGTGGGTACTTACATCATCAACGAGTGCTTATGAGGAAAACATAAAATCATATTTTCCTCGTATAAAGATGTGGAAATAGAGGGGGGGGGGTGGGGATCAGCCTCAATGAAATACTGTTGAACCTGAGGCATGTACATTGCACCATAGTCTAGTGGGATTTGGGGAAAATATGACTGTCAGAGGCATTTTTTAGTAAAAGTTGGGAACCGGTCTATTTCATATAATTCAAGTACGCTGAATCCAAAAATTCCGGTTCCCAAGCGGAATTTTGAGTCTAAGAGCATCTAATTTGCATAAACAAAATGGCCGCCAATTCATTGCTTTTTAAGGTGTTTCGATGATCTAATTTTCATAAAATCTCCCTAGACATGCAGAAATAGTAATAATTTCAGAAATTAAGGTGCAAATACAATAGCTAGGTCCTCATTTGTTCATAACTTTCACTTATATATGCAAATTAAGAAATGAAATATGCAAATTAGGAGTTGCCGCTGATGCAGTAATGCATTACCGCATCTATAGGCACATGTACAGTACCTACGTGTTCATTTCTGTTTTTAATCATTTTAACAAGTTACCGGGCAAACAAAAAGTACTTGGTGTCGCCGGAGTCGAATCAAAATAAATCAATTCAAAAGAATTCAATCAATTCGAAAGAATTGAATAACACTTATGCAAATATCTATGCAAATTGGTATACAAGAGGATACATAACTGGCAGAATTCTAGATTCTACAACGCATTGCTGCAATATGGATCTAAATCATAATTCTGAAGATAGTTATCATTGTATCAAGACTGGTTCACGATTCCTAGTGTGCTAAAGAGATACAAGAACCAAGCTTAAGTATTAAAACAAAACATGCATCTCATTTGCATAATAAGTATTATATTTTTCCATTTTCTCAACATAATTTCCCCTAAAACAAAGTTTTGCTATTAAAATGTACCTTGGCGTAGTGAAAATATAGATATGCTATCGGTCAAACAAAGTGTAAATGGTGTCATCTGAGTACGAGGAAAATCAAGTACTGGAATCAACCAATTCAGAATTAAAAAAATGAATAACAATATTTGTAATAATGTATGCAAATTGGTATGCAAGAGGCTTTACTACGACAGGCTTCCAGATTCTACAACACATTGCAGCGATATATGAATCTGAATCATTGTAGTTATAATATCAAGACGCAAGTTGATTATTCTTTGGTGATAAAGGAGATACAAGAAAAAAAAACACAGCTATTAGAAATACCCTAATAATCTAATTTGCATATAAATTATACAAATAGTTGGCCATTTCTATGGATATATTCCCTAAAACAAAGTCTTGCTATCAAAATGTACCTTGGCGTACTAAAATACAGCTAAGGTATTGGGCAAACACGTTGCACATAATGATGTCGTCAGAGTCCGAAGTAAATCAAGTACTGGAATCAATCAATAAAGGAGAACTGAATGACACTAAAATGAAATATGTTTGCAAATTGATATTCAAGAGGCCGTAGACCAGGCAGGCTTCGAGATTCTACAACGCACTGCCGCAATATATGAATACGTTTCATAACAGTTACAACAATATCAAGACCTGTTAATGATTCCTGGTGTGATTAAGAGATGCAAAAATTAACTGCAACTACTAAACCACACACATCTATTATCTCATTTGCATAATAAATTTTGCAAATATTCACCCATTTTCTATGCATACTTACCACCAAAACAAGGTCTTGCCATCAAAGTTATCGAGCAATCACATCACTATACATTACTCTATGGATTAGTGCAAGGTCGCTTTATCCTTCCCTGTACTTTGTCGTTTTCATTGGATAGATTGGTTCATAATTATTTTCAATCTGTTGAATTTAAAATCAAGTGGCGACTTTCATAAATCTCGTCATAATTTATGGTTTTTTTTATTTATCTCTTCACCCAGTCTGCAGGCTCAAGCAAAAAAAAAATGTAAGAAAAATCCTGGTATCTCGGACAGTGTCGGAAACAGAAACGAAGGATGAACTTTGTAATTCTAGTCATCAACACCATTATATTTTGGCTGAAAAGAAACATAATCTAAGTCAAAAAGTCAATTTCTCAATCGAGCTAAATTGATCTACATTCATACAAGGTTTGCATCATCACATTGTTGCTAACATGCACACACTGCTGTACATCGTAGGCCTAATTTGTGACATTTGCATCGAAATGTTCTGCAATGCTTACGGCAACTTTGCAGGATTGGAGCTAGATATATCAGTTGTACAGGCTGTAGACCAGATCAAAACGTTCCCATCCATTGTCTACTGGTGAACAAGAGATCAGGTCTGGCACAGTGAGCAGGATTTTCTTCCTTTTTTATCTTATTTTTTTTATACTGGAGTATTGTCGTTGGACTGCTTCTCGAGCGTTCAGTATACTTTTGTCGGTAAAATGGCGGAACATTTGTGCCAAACGAGCTTGTGTGATGCATCTTTTTAATCGAATATAAGTTTATTTTTATAAAGACGACTGATAACAATCATGTTCTTGGAACCCTTTAGTTTTCTTCTCGTACAAGCAGCATCTTTGATGATTGTGAGTCATTGATCACTTGCTTTAATAAGAGTGCTACTGTCAGTATCAGTCTGGCAGAAAAAGCACAACTCCAGTATCTACGGAAGAAGGCCTCTTTAAGGTAGCAATCGGATCGATGTTATCTCTCAAGGGAACAAAAGTAACTTTATGTTCGCAAGGTAGTGGAAAACCAAGGCCCTCCATGAAAAGATCCATATCCTAATTCTTGGGCAGAAATTCAAGTGACAATGTGGATATTCAAAAACTATACTTGATCAAGCATATAATAAGAGGCAATATGGCGACCATTTACGTCTGATATGAAGTGGAATCTTCTGTATGTAACATGGTTTCTAATGAGTATTCATTATTCCTTAGTTCTGACAGTCCACTGGCCCTTAAAGCTATAGAGGCCTGTTTGCTAGGAATGCCGTTTCTATGATCTGAATCACACCTGGTGAGAAATATCAGAAGTCAGACAGACAAGGGAGCGTGGCGTCGTCCAGTTAAGAATAAATTGAAATGCATCATACTTGGTGGTTATCACTGGCGGCATGTTATCCAAGTATACTGAAAGCAAAAAAACAAAAAGGAACAGGAAGGTGTAAACCCCTTATTTCGCAGATTGCACTGGCCGATGCAATTTCAGAGTTCGAACTGTCTTGGAACTTGACTAAGTTACATTCTCATAACAGATGTAGAAGGATGAAATATAGGTAGCTGTGTGCCACACGTTTTTTTTTTTTTTTCGATTTCTTCTCCCTCACTGCTATTCTAACATCGTTATTTAAGTTTATCATGATAAGGCGCGGTCAGAGTGGCAAAAGATCGCAAAGTTTAAGATCGCGAAGTCTTCACGATCTTTTGTTGTCCGGTCACACTGGCAAGAGATCGAGAAGTTTGGAGAGGACAGCATTATAAAATGAAATATCCCTAGCTGTAGTGGGAAGTTTCGCGGAAAGTTTGCAGTAATACGCACTTGAAAAACTTCAAGATCTTAAAGATTGCGATCTGAAGCTTTTCGATAATTTGCCAATTTGGCCGCGCCTTGTGAGATCTTGGAGATCGCGATCTTAAACTTCTTGATCTTTTGCCAGTGTGTGATCGCGGCTATTCTACAAACTTAACTTTCCAATGGATCCTTCTCCAGTCTTTAATATATATATATATATTATAAACGCTTCATATTAAGAGAAAATAGAATAAAACCACCTATCCCATTTCAACCTAGACGAATGTTTGCTATATACAATCATACGTAATCATTTTATATATTATCATATATATATACATGTAATTACCACGCTCTGGTTAACTGGGCAATAGAATTTCCGTGCTAATGCTACAGATTTGCATATAGGAACAATACAATAATGGATGTTGCCTATTAATGGCATTGTTCGATGACATTCCCCCCCCCCCCATAAAAAGTTGAGTCATGATCCGCGTAGAGAGAGTTTTCATCAATTCGTTTTGCGATTATCGATGTACTAAAAATATTTTTCATTATATTAACAATTTTATGGTAATATTGCAGCTATTTTGTATGTATTATGCAAATTAGATGTTAAAGTTCATTCGCTTGAAAAAGACACGTTTTCTTGTTTTTTGTTTTAGTTTTTTGTTTTTGTTTTTGTTTTTGCCCTAGCGCAATCATTTTTGGTTAAGAATCGGGTTCCTAACTTGAATTCTTAAAAAAAATCCAAAAGGACCATTTTAGAGGATTTGAAAAATAAAATTTTACCAGGGTATATAGGCTATTGAATGAACTGCATGTGCATGAAACTCATGAAGCCTACATAAGAATTTGCATACCAATTACAATACATGTACATGTATTTGCATTTACATGTATTTTGATACCACTGAGAAGGGATTCTGATTTCATCTCACCCTCAAAACCTTCAAGTGTATATATCTAGTGTTCTTAACTTTCCTCTCAAGAAAAAGAAATATAAAAAATCTCTCAGTGTTAATATATCTGCATATTTCAGTACTAATTTGCATAATTATGAAAGAAATATATCATTAACCAACTGAGAAACGTTTATCCCTCAAGTTGCTAATTCCATTCTATGTACATAGATTTCAAATCACTTTTTTCCAGCTCGTTTACAAAAAAAAAAAAAAAAAATCTAGAAAATGCGAGTCTGAAATTCACAATTTCTGTGGCTGGGCAGCCATTTTGTTTATGCAAATTAGATGGTCAAGATCAGTGAATTTTGCTTGGGAACTGGATTTTTCCTAACCCTCAAAACCTTAAAGTTTATAAACTTTAAGGTTTTGAGGGTTAGGAAAAATCTAAATATGTATACATATTTAGTGTTTAACTTGCCTCTCAAGAAAAACATCGTAACAATTGCTCTTCCAGTGTTAATATATATTTATCTGCATATTTCAGTACTAATTTGCATAATTATGAATAGAATATACTATTTACCATCTAAGAAACGTTTATCCCTCAAATTGCTACTTCTATTATATGTACAAAATATCAAATCACTTTTTTTTCCAGCTCGTTTGTAAAGAATTTCTAGAAAATCCGTGTCCGAAACTGACAATTTCTGTGGCTGGGTAGCCATTTTGTTTATGCAAATTAGATGGTCAAGATCGATGAATTTCGCTTGGGAACCGGAATTTTCCTGACCCTCAAAACCTTAAAGTCTACATATTTAGTATTTAATCCGCCTCTCAAGAAATAAAAAATGTCAATATTACTCTTCCAGAGTTAATGTATATATATATATATATATCTGCATATTTCAGTCCTAATTTGAATAATTATGAATAAAATATACTTTTTACCACCTGAGAAACGTTTATGCCTTATAAATTGGTAATTCTATTATCTGTACAAACATTTCAAATCACTTTTTTCCAGCTTGTTTGCAAAGAATTGCTAGAAAATGCGTATCTGAAACTGATAATTTTTGTAGCTTGGCAGCCATTTTGTTTATGCAAATTAGACGGTGAAGATCGGTGAATTTCGCTTGGGAACCGGATTTTTCGGATTCAGCATACTCAAATTAGGTAAAAGAGACCGGATCCCAACTTTTACTCAAAAATGCCTCTAACACCATTTTAGAGAGCCCTTTTGCAGAAATCCCACTAGACTACCACTACATAGGTGCCTACAAAACATTTTTATCACATTTTGTTACAAGTAATGCTATTGTCACTTACACACTTTTGTCTTTCAAATTGCTTTTATTGCAACTGATAAACAATTACATAAATTACATTTGTCTTTGGTAGTAAATTGTAATTGTGGCTCATCCAGCATACATATACCGTTAATCTCTGTGCTCGTTTTCATGTCTTCATTCATTCATTCATTCATTCATTCATTCATTCATTCATTCATTCATTCATTCATTCATTCATTCATTCATTCATTCATCATACAACTATGTCAGATTTTAACTCAGGCTACATGTACCAATCTGTTTGCCTGACTCACTCTGTTTAATCAAAAGTCACTTTGATTAAGTTCAAAGTTACCATGCACTTTTTGGTCACGTGATCCATGGCCTCGATTCACTTTGTTCGTTTGTTTTGGGTATGTTTTGTTTTTTTCTCTCTCAGACTCGTTAAGATGACAACTTTCTCTGTTAGTCTTTCTCTTTGCCACATACTGGAAAACAGTTGAATTTGCACTCTTCGTTTCCGTTTGAGCCCCGGCTGAACAAGCAAATCCGCCTTGAAGTAACGTCCCTCACCTCATTCTCTATCATGCCTAACCCAAACCCTAAACAGAGACCCACTCCCCGTATCGCAACCTCCCCCCCCCCCCACACACACACACAGAAAAGCTCACCACTTTATATTTCGCATACACTGTACACCCACAATGTTATTTGTTAATAGTATTGCTACCTTTGTATCACAATGCTAATTGATCACAATTATTTTGATTTCGTTGAAGGCATCCTTGTACATTACCTGTCTAGACTGTCTGCTGTAGGAAGCTTATGGGAAAATATAGTTCCCATATGCCTGCAGAACAGTCAATTATTGCTCTAAAATGTACACTCATACATAAGAAATTTGTGAAAGAATGCCATGATATCACAATTTCATTTCATTTGTACAGAGGGAGACAAAATTGAAGAAAAATCAAACCCCATATCTCTACCTCTCTGCTTAATTAATAATTTCTTGCTTTCCAACACAATTTCAGTTGGGTATGATGAAAATGTGAAATATTAACCAAAAAGGTTTGCCGGAAGAACTATATTATAGGCCTACAGTCTCAGAGCATATTGTTACTACCGGTACATAATTTCTTTTTATGATCAATCGTGGATAACGGACAAATTGGGCCACCACAGCAGTATCTATCTGTCTTCCATGCTACAGTGAATCACATGCAGCTTGTTGGAAAATACGATTGATAGGGTATGATCGATCATCATGTAACGTTTACGTAGCCACTACTGAGTGGGGAGGGTGCTTCAGGAATAAAAGTTATATGTTTGCGACCATTTATTTCACACTTTTGATCTCTAATACTAAAAAATAAAAAACGACTCATAATTCTGGCAAATCACATCAGCCAGACGAGTTTCTTGTTAAACTAGTACCCTCTCGATGTATTGTAAGCAAATTGAAAATGGTGGAAGTATGTTTTGGTCTTAAACAAGATGAAACTGACTGCATGACACCAAAACTACAGGTGCTAGTGTAAGAGCCGAGAATGCCTCCCCATCCCCCCCCCCCCTCGATTCTATGGCAGACTTTAGCAAACATATCAGACACAGTCTACTTATGATTTTGTGTCAATGCCACAGTGATATTAGCCTTTTGTCAAGGCCCTCTTGCTGTATGGTGAAGAGAGTCCAGCTGAGTGAGGTAGCGCAAGGGCCTTTTGAGATCTGCTCGCTTCGCTCGCCCATTAAAGCGAGAGGGCCTTGACAAAAGGCTACAGTGATGTTTGTCTCCCTCTTCACCATCTAGCTTACTGGCAAGCTTGGAGGGACTGTGTGATAAGAGAAGAGGAGAGCTGAGGGGGAAGGCTAAGTTATATGATGCACTGGGGAGCCATGGAGGACTCAGCCACAGACCCTAGCTTGTAAGGATGCTGTAAATCCAGTGTTCACCACAACAGGTGCTCTAACTGGATAACTAGTGACAGATGCGGTCACTGCATCCCTAAGGTGTGCGGAAAACTGCAGAAAGTTGTTCCCCTAGTAACCTCTATCAAAGGCATCTTTATTGGGTTGTTGTTTTTTTCCACTTTGTTCCAAGATTGACAGGGTGTTTAGACACACAAAAAAAATTATACTAGAACGGTATAGCTATACCAAAATGGTATGACAGCTTTCAATGAATTTAATACGTCTGAACGCTGACTAACGAAACGATGTATGACGAAACGATATATAGCGGAACGAGGGTCAGAGCATCGCTTCAAACTAGAACTCGATAACGAATCAGCATTCCATCATGTCCATTATGCGTCTGAACATACGGCGACCATAGAACGGTGTAACTGGGCAGGGCTTAATGGGAGTGCACACGAAAGGTGACCCCATAGCTGTCACTCATGACCATAACAGCATGCGCAGTGAGAAACTGCACATCTACACGACGTTCTCCAGAACGGCCGAGATTAGCGTCTGAATGGTCTGTCGGCTATACGATGATTCTTTATGCGTCGTTTCTTTATCAAGTTCGGGTATAAAGTGGCTTACGTCTGAACAGTGGGGGTAGCCACAGTATTCTCCTATGACAACATATGTCTGGTGTTTTGAATGAGTATGTCTAATTTTCATTTCACTGTAACTCTGGTTGTGGAGGTGTCGCGGCTGAGTGGATAAGAGCGCTCGTCTCTGAATGACCTGAGCATGGTATGGTCTGTGGGTTCAAGCCCATGCCAAGCCTGACATGTTTGACCTTCAGCAATGCACTTTGTCCACATTGCTGCTCTCCACCCAGGAGTATAAATGGGTACCCAGTAGGATGAGAAAGTTCATGTTTCTTGATCCGCAAGTGCGTGCCTGTATAATGGCTGCGACTACATGCAGGTCTGCCAACATTCTCACATCTAAATCAGGGAGATTCCATACAGCAATCAGGGAGATATCTGTGTGTTACATCCATTTCAATGCGTGAGAATAATTCCCTAATCAGGAAGATTTAGATATTCTCTTATTCAGCCATGAACAGATTTTGACATTTTCAGGGAGACTCCTGCAGAATCAGGGAGACTTGGCAGCTCTGTACATGTAGCTGGAATGCTCCCCAGGGAGTGGAGAGTGAGCACTGCCAGTGCTGGTTGGAAACAATGTATCCACTGACCTGGGAAGTAATAGTCTGTAAAGTGCATTGACAGACTTACTTGTGACAAGTGTGAAATGTGCTACGTATACAAAAAACTAGCTGTTATTATCATTATGCATTGTTTCTCTGCCTGAGGGCTGTTTTCCATCCTCCATTCCTCTCCCCCTGTCCTGCATGTCTGTTACACTGTATGTCTTCCATCTTTCCTGTTATTGTTTTGTTAGTCCCTGTCAATGTCATGTCCTTATGTACATCTCTGTCCTCATCTCCGTCTCTACCTTTGTCCCTGTCCCTCGCTCTGTTCCTGTAGGCCTATCTTCATCACTCATAACTACATTAATGAATGTCATATTCACTGATGCCAAGGACACACTCCCAATAAGTTTTTTTGTTTGCTTGGTTTTTTTTTTTTTTTCTACATTTACAGATGTGTCCCCCAACATGTTCAAAACTATTGCATTGTTATGCTGACAGATGTGAGGGAATTGTTTGCTGGAAACAAATGTCACTGAACAATAACCCGAACTACATGATTAGGCGCATAGACTACAGACCTGCAGACATTCTGATGGAGGAATGGATCACAGTTACTGCGAATACACCACGCATTTTGCAAACTGGGACTTGAGAGACAAATTCGTCGTCGAGAACCATGATGATGGGGAATGATGATATATAGATATAATTATGCATTTTCAGAAGAAACTGAATGATTTTCCAGCTTGGAGACAGCTTACAGTGCATTTGTGTCATATGAGGCAATATTTTCGCCAGTCGATGATTCAATTCAGTTCAATTCAATTCAATTACATGACTTACCAGTCGACTCACAAAATTCATGTAAATGAACACAAAATATACTGTGTATTCAGACTCGCAAAAAGGAAAAATGTTTGTACTTCCCCCCCCCCAAAAAAAAAAAACCCACAACAACAACCAAAACAAACAAACAGAGACAAAGGTGCTTTCTCAAAGACTGAACATTTCTTATATTTCTCACAATAGAACTTGATAGCATGACTGCATACAGCAGGGGGAAAATCACAATTCCTCTTTTTGGGGGTGAGGACTTGAAGTAATACTTGAACACTTTTCCCCCTTCTGAGGCAAATATATCCTCAAGCAACCACGTCATTCCATACTTTAAAACAGAGAGAATCCAGAACACCACGGAGCACCCTGTCTATGGTGGTTGTAAAGTCAATAAATCACTCACATGCACAGGTGCATTTCATATTTTGGATACACCGATAATGGAAACTCATGTTAACAAACCCAACCACAAAATCTAATACCACATACACAGAAATCTCTAAAGGACAAATGTCTCTACTACTTACATTCCCTTTCAATCAAATCACATCTCCGATAGTGTCCCCCACCCCTCTGATACCCCCCTCCAATCTCCATGCCCACCCCCCCCCCCCCAGCAAAAATTATAATAGGTGTACTATGCTCAGCAAACCACACAGGCAGATTGCAACAATGTCACTTGAAATCATCATACGTTGTCAATTGATGTTTCTGTGAAATTGGTTCCAGGAATGCGTGTATTCAACACATTTCGGTAATAATGTAAGATCTGACATGTGCCATTAACAGATGTTCCAGTAATTTCCGTTGCATTTCCTTAACAAGGCAAGTGCCATAATGTGTCTCGCCCATTTGAGTACAAGAAATTGTACGCGAATGGGATATAACAGATAAACAAAAAGAGATATAACAGATAAAAAGAGATATACACACACAAGACAAAAAAAAGGTAACTTATGCGAACTTACTTTCCCATCACAATGTTACCTCAGAACTTCTCACAATGGATCACTTTGGTCTTTTTAACTCATTGAAGACTAGTCCCGAGTATGCTCGGGCAGGTGTCTATGGGAAATGCATGTTATAGCGAAATCAGCCCGTCCTCAACGGGTTAAGCCAGAGCATTACAAGAGAACATGCAACCCTTGCTTCATTTTCATCTTGTATCATGCAGCTCATTACAGTTCACTGCAAGTTGGATGAAGGGTCGACTGAGTTCAGTTACATCACCACTGATATTTTGAGAGGAATATCTCACATACAAAGTGCAAACCCGCTTCGCTTCCGAATGATTGTCAAATTTTAAACTGATAGAAGGCTGATATGAACAAATAGATAAACAGATTGGATGTACATTAATAGTCAGAATGGACCCAAATCGTAACAGAGATAAGCAATGCTGTTGTTTTATCTTTTTTTTTTTTAACATCATGCTTCAACATAGGAGTCTATGACTTAAACACAAACACGCACATACACACACACATACACATAAACATACACAAACATGCAAATACAAGCACAAACACATACATGCACAAACTAAAACATCCTTTTGATGCTGCACTGTGGACTAAGATACAGTATATGACTACTGTAAAACAATATTTTCGTGGCATGAAATTTTCGCGAATTGGAGCTGACGGCCTTTTTCATGGCATGAAATTTTCACAAGTTGCCTCTAACATTCAATGCATATAGTGTAGATGAGAACTTTCGCGTGCATTTTAATTTCGGGAATCTCGGCTCTCCCGAAATTAAAATGCACGCGAACATTCCTCATTTTACAGTTTTCACTCAAGATAACCTTGCTAGTGGAAGCATTTCACTCAGAGGGCGCTATCAGTATTACAGTATTATCACCCCATCAATATAATACAAAGTTGTACACCTTGATCAAGGGGGATCATGTGAGGAGTAATACATTGTTTGAGAATGATGTATACACCAGGCAGGACTTGAACCCCACGCCCCCTGGTTAGGAATCAACAGACATATCCACTGGACACCACACTTCTCCATGCATACAAACTCTGTCACAAGAGGGTGAAAGTTTTCTGCACAGTTTAAAAGGGCCCCTGAAATCCAAATGCATGTTGATTTGTGTTGATTTATGATACCCTCAACATCACTTTTGTGGTGAAACGAATATCTACAAACATTCCATATATTTCTAACGATTTTTGTTTTTTGTTAGTCACATCAATATCACGGAAACATGCAAGTTATGCTGAGTCGAGGGGAAGGTGCATTCCATTGTCTTTTGTTAAACATTTCAGTACTATAGCAATGATTGACATATGAGGTCATCTGAGGAATATTGGTTTGGAAGGATTTTTTGTGGGCGTTCCCAAGTAATGTGAAGAAAAATAGAAGAAAAAATCGTTAAAAATATATGGAATGTTTCTAGATATTCGTTTCACCGCAAAAATGATGTTGAGGGTATCATAAATCAACACAAATCAACATGCATTTGGATTTCAGGGGCTCTTTAACTACCGGTATCAACTTGGACCCCATATACAGTGAGCGAAAAGGCCTTCATTTCAGTGTAAACGCACAAAAGGCCAAATGCGGGGCCAAAATTGGTCGCGCATTTGGCCACACTCTGGAGGTGGTCTCGGCCGCGGCCGAGCCGCAGCCGAGCCGCAGCCGAGCCCGGCCTTTTCTCAGTGTAAACGCAAACTGGGCCAAATGCGCGGCAAATTTTAGTCTGGCTTCCAGACCCTCTGCCCGTACTATTTCGCTATTCAGGATATTAACCCCCTCAACGTCGAAAACTAGTATAGTTTAAGGTGGTTTTGTCCTGCAAAGGATTCTTCCTTCGGCAAAGGCCTTTGCCGAACGGCGACTTCGTTGCCCCGGAATCCAGTTGGCAAAAGGTCTGGAAACCAGACTATACCAAATTGCGTTTGTTTACAAGCAGAGCGCCACTACGACAAAATATTGAAAGGTTTGAATTAAAAGCCCGGGCCCAGCCCCGCACTGTAAACGGACAGAATTGCAGGGCTCAGCCCAGCCCCGCACTGTAAACGGGGTCAGAGAGCATTCAATGGCAGAGCAACCCGTTGAAGACGAGTCCCAAGAATAGTCAGGCAGGTGTCTATGGGAAATGCGTGTTGTAGCAAAATCAGTCCGTCCTCAACGAGTAAAGGTATGACATAATCTCTATATAAGCCTGCAGAAACTGTTGATTTTTGCTATAAAATGGACACATATGCAAAAGATATGTGTGAAATAATGTTGTGATGACATGATTTCAGTTGGGTAATGATTAAATTGCAAAAAAAAATTAGCTATAAAGGTATGCTGACTATATGACATTAAGGGAACATATCTGCTCATGGTTGCTATGGAATATTTTATGATCGATTATCAATACTTCAAAAATCGGGCCATATATTCACTGATCTAATTGCAGGTAACTTGTTGGGAAATACTGCTGCTAGGGCATGATCAATCATTACAAAACATGGAGGGCACTTGGGAATAAAAAAATCATTTTACACTTTTGATTTCAAAATACTCCAAAAACAACTTTTTATTTTTGCAAATTGCCTCAGCCAAACCTTTTTTTTTTTTTCGCTTTGTTTTGTTTTGTTTTGTTTTTTGATAGACAATTTTGATAATTTAATGTTGCAAGCAAATTCCATATGGTGGAAGATGAATTTTGAGCCCTTCTGAGAATTATGAATAATCAATTGAGGGTATCGCCAATACGTAGGTGCCGTGCACAGAGCAGCGTTTTAGATGCATTATGGGATACCTCATGGGACAAACTTGCCCCGGTTTTGGCTGCACATGCACTTACATCACGCTCTGTCTTTATAAAAAGGTATTTTTTGTTGAAGATTTCTTTGCTTTCCATCATGTGACCAGCACATTGAAGCCTTGCAGTAGTGAACCATGACTCTAGTGACCGCAAATCAGTAAAGCTTACACACTTTCAACTCTTTTAAGCTGAATTATAGCCAAGAAAACAAGGAAGAAGTAGAATTTACGCGGTGCGTAATATATGTCCCCGCCGGAAGTAGCATTTTGTAGCAAAATGTACAATACAGGTCACAAATCAAGGTCAAAGGTCAAAGAAATCAAAGGTCAAAATTCTGTGTAGCAGTTTTGAAGCCCTCACCTGCTGCCATCACATAAAGCAAACGGAATCGAAATCGGGTTAGAAATGGCGAAGGAGTAGCATTTTGTAGCCATTGTACAATATAGGTCAAAAATCAAGGTCAAAGGTCAAAGAAGTCAAAGGTCAAAGTTCTGTGTAGAAGTTTTGAAGCCCTCACCTAGTGCCATCACTTAAAGCAAACGGAATCGAAATCGGGTTAGAAATGGCGAAGGAGTAGCATTTTGTAGCAAAATGTACAATACAGGTCACAAATCAAGGTCAAAGGTCAAAGAAGTCAAAGGTCAAAATTCTGTGTAGAAATTTTGAAGCCCTCACCTAGTGCCATCACATAAAGCAAGCGGAATCGAAATCGGGTTAGAAATGGCGAAGGAGTACAATTGTAGCATTTTGTAGCAAAATGTACAAAACTGGTCAAAAAATCAAGGTCAAAGGTCAAAGAAGTCAAAGGTCAAAATTCTGTGTAGAAGTTTTGAAGCCCTCAACTAGTGCCATCACATAAAGCAAACGGAATCCAAATCGGGTTAGAAATGGCGAAGGAGTAGCATTTTGTAGCAAAATGTACAATATAGGTCAAAGGTCAAGGTCAAAGGTCACAACTGAAATTCTGTGTGGAAATTTCAAAGCTCCCACATAGTGCTATCATACAAAGCAAACAGAATCAAAATTGGCTCATAAATGACAGAGAAGTAGCAAATTGAAGATTTTGATCACACATGGACGCACACACGGACACACGGACGGACACACGGATGGACACACACACGTACGGAGCCCGTTTCATAGTCCCCTGCTCGAACTCGTTCGGCAAGGACAAAAAGGGCTAACAACGAAAAAGCAGACAAAGAACTCCATTGAATCGTATGGGAACTGCGACTCGCATGAGACAACCGGAAGCGAACAAGGGACCGAGGAATCCCACAGTGCACCTGTGACAGAGCTCTTCAGCGTGCGCAGGAGTTTTTTATGTCATTGGCGATAGCGAGAATTCCCACCTCCCCCGCCCCCCCCCCCCCCAAAAAAAAAAGGAAATGGACAAAAAGGATGAAACATACAAAGGACAGTTCTTACCTTGAGTCTCTTGGGAGGCATGCCAGTAAGGTAGGCATCGCTGAGGGCTCCCTGGGACGTCTGGTGTCTCTGGCGGGCGATGTCCTGGGTGATCACAGGAATCCAGTCCTACAACAGACAGGGTGACCAATGAATATCAATCCTCTACTTTGTTTAACCCTTTCTGCACCACCAACTCAAAAAAGCTTATGACTTTGTGCACAAGGATGCTGCCAACGGTAGTGAAAGGGTTAGTGAGGATTCAAATCAAGACAATATTAATTTGGTGTCATTTACCCCTGAGGGAACATCTTCATCATCAGTGTTGTCAATGGTCTGCCAGAGGGAGTTCTGAGTTCTGCACTGATCACTAAGCCAACATTGCCCAGTACTTTTTGTATTCATTTCATTGTTTTACCTTCCTATCCACTCTCACATGCTTGTACAAATTATGCACATGCCTTTGTAATAAATTTGCATTCTTTGGATATCGAAAATAAATGAAATAGTAATGAAATGAAAACTGCCCGGTACCCACTACTTCACATCAGTCAAGGTGGACATTGTATGTAGACATCTTGTCCAAATGTCCAAATATGTACACAATGGGCAGAAGAATATCTTTCAATTTCCTATTTTAGGGATGAGAGCTTTATACACTGTACAATGACGTTTGCACCAACTCCCAGCTCTTTTGACATGGGCTCAGTATAATTGCAAAGTGCGTAGTTGCTACTACGGTTCATATACCTTAGCAGAAAAATTCAAAGATATCACAGAAAACATTCAGAGATGGTAAAAAAGAATGCTTAAAAAATAAAGAAAAGGAAACAAGAAAAGGCTCACTGGTTCTACAGCTCTCTGCCAGTCATCGGTATCCATGGCGATGGCCCCAGCGGGGCTCCCTCGTCTGGTGGCCAGTCTTGGCTCATCGCGGCCTGCAGGTTTGGCAGTAGCCCCGCGCATAGGGATTCCTGTTAGGACGGGCAGATCCTGTACGGCACGCCTGGACCCCACCGCCGGAGCTGGATCGGGTTCCTGGACGTCAACTGCATCTTCAAATACCATTGTCTATTGGCGTTTCAAAGAAGGGGGGGGGGGGGAGATGATAAAAGGTTTAAGTTTTGGGGAAAAGCAGCAGACACCCACAAAAATTTTAATTCACAAGACATATTTCAATGGTTCAGCGCCCACAGAGTAGTTGTAAGGAGAATTATTAAAGAAGATATTGTAGTTGTAAAGTGGTGGCACCTTGCACGGTTTAGAATTTTCTAGCCTTGAAATCTATACTACAGGGATGTATATTTCCACTTGAATATGTGCCAAATAAATGGTTTCAAAAAACATGAGACCACAAATCTTCCTGTATATTATACAGCACTATTTTTTAAATTAATATAGGGCTACTACTGATCACACTTAATAAAAAGATTTTTTAAAAAGAAGAAGAAATGGAAATTCTGCCAGTGCTTGTGGCCACACAAGACCATAAGGTGGCAAAAACTGGCTTATTGAAAAAGCGAAAATTCCAATGAACCTGACATAACAAAACAATTACTGTCAATAATAATAATAATAATAATACATCTATATCGCGCATTTTCAATAAACGTACATGTTCAAATGCGCTTTACCAGTGGACTATCAATGTTAATGGAACACGGGGGTGTTTCATAAAGCTGTTCGTAAAGTTACGAACGACTTACTAGCGACTGGTGATCAGTTCTTGTGCTGAATTATGGAAATTCTGATAAGTATAGCACATCAGAACTGATCACCAGTCGCTCTACTTCTACTTCTATGGTGCTTCTCATCAAAGCCTGTTCAGCAACTGGATGAGGGTTTGTGGTGTGGTGCTTCAGACAGTGGATGCCATTTGTGCTTTGTGCATGTGCAAGTAAAAAATCTCTGCCATGCTTAATTGGCTTCTGTGGCTCTCTTGAACTGCTCAACAGAGGGCAGTTCAATGATGTGTTGAGGAAGCCTATCCCAGTCTCTGATTGTCCTTGGGAAAAAACTGTATTTGTAGGCATCCAAGGTAGAGCCGGTTCTCATAAAACGTTGATGTTGGCTGCTTCGTGTTGTTCTTTGTCTCTGTTTGAGGTAATGTGGTATAGGTACTGCAATTTGGTTGTTTATTGCTTTGTAGAAGGTGGTGAGTCGAGCTTGCTTTCTTCTGTCTTCTAGGGTAGGGAGACAGATACTTTCCCTCATAGCCGTGACACTGGCCTCTCTCTGGTAATTCCCACATACAAAGTGAACAGCTCTCCTTTGAATTTTCTCCAGCAGGTCTATTTGGTTTTGCTTGTAGGGGTCCCATACTGTTGATGCATACTCTAACTGTGATCGTACCGGGTACTAGGGTTATGTAGGTTAATTTCTTGATGTCGGTAGAACATTTCCCAAGGTTTCTCCGCAAGAATCCAAGGGTTTTCCCAGCTTTAGATGCTACAGCTTCAATGTGAGGTTTCCAGCTTAACTTCTCATGGAGTTCAATCCCAAGATAAGTTAGGGTTGAAACAGAGGCAATATCCTCATCCCCCATGGTATAAGTGTGAGTGGTGGGCCGTTTCCCTCTGTGGATTCTCATTGAGTAGCATTTCTCCGCATTGAGTTTCATCTGCCAGACATTGGACCACTCAAGGAGGGTATTCAAGTCGTCCTGGAGCTGGAGAGTGTCATCTGTGGATGATATTGTGCGAAATACTAGACAATCATCCGCAAACAGTTTGATGGTTGAGTTGATTTTGTCCCCGATGTCATTGATGAACAAGAGAAACATCAGCGGTCCAAGGACCGTGCCCTGAGGCACTCCTGAGTCAACATGGACAGATGGTGAAGCCTCCCCATCCACGACCACTCTCTGTGTCCTAGTAGTGAGCCATGTCTTGATCCATGCTTGGGTGTGGTCACCTATACCATAGAATGATAGCTTTGTCAGAAGACGTTGGTGGGCCACTGAGTCAAATGCTTTCGAGAAGTCTAATATCAGTACGTCGGTCTGATCCTTGTTGTCAAAGGATCTACTAATCTCCTCTAAGGTGGTGATGAGTTGAGACTCTGTTGAGTGCTTCTTACGAAACCCGTGCTGGTTTTTGGCTAGTATGTCATGGTCATCAATGTGCTCCATGATGGCATGGAAGATTACATGCTCCATGAGTTTGGTGGTCACACAAGTTAAGGAAACAGGACGGTAGTTGCATGGAAGACTTCTGTTACCTTTTTTATAAATGGCAACAATGTTGGCTGATAGCCAATCTGATGGTAGGCTACCACTCTCATAGGACTGGGTGAAAATCATTTGAAGCACTGGTGCAATTTGCTTCGCTGCTTCCTTCAGGGCTCGAATGGGAATGAGATCCGGTCCACATGCTTTTTGTGGATTCAGTGACCTAAGCAACTTCTCTATGCCGTCAGTCGTGAATTCAATCTTGGGCATTGCTGGGTAAGGGCTAGGTCCTTTGTCTGGTATTGTGGTTACATCTTCCTTTGTAAACACTGACTGGTATTGTTTGTTCAGTGCCTCTGCTTTTGCTGTGCTGTCAGTGGCCAGTCCCTCATCTGTCCGAAGAGTCGGGATACTTCCCACATCTTTCCTCTGGCTTTTGATGAAATGCCAAAACTTCTTTCCTGCTTCTTCTGTGTTTCTGTCAAAGATTCCTCCAACATACCCCTCATATGCTCTCTTAAGGCTGCTCTTGACCTTCTTCCGCATGTCTTTGAAGTCCTGCCAATTCCTCTCAGTGCCATGGCGTTTTGCCTTCTGCCATAATCTTTTCTCGTAAGTTATTCGTAACTTTACGAACAGCTTTATGAAACACCCCCCAGGTAAGTTTTTAAAAGTTGAAGGTGATGAGAGATTGCTGGTTGCGGAGAGTTTTGGGTAGTTGATTCCACAGTTTAATGCATCACTTAAAAAAAAAAAAACAAGTGAAAGAACATGAAAAACAACAAAATACCGATAATGCATGACCAACCTCATCACTACTTTCTGATTTCTGGTCCTCCTCCTCAACCTGTTTGGCTGCTGGTCCTTCACTCCCATCCACCTGGGGTCTAGCTACGGGTGGCTCCCTGGACCCAGCTGGGGATGAGGTTGCTGCTTTAGACTTGGCCTCCTCGGGCTTAGCTGGTTGAGGTTCTGCACGAGGTAAAAAGTGGGGACGATTCAATAACCTTTGGATTTGATCAAAATTTGTGTCACGGGAGGCAGAATTATCATGAGTTGTTGCTAAATATCAATTAAATCATGAAAAAAATTGCTAGAAATAAAAATGGTGTGAAATAAACCGCATGTATAGTGTTTTAGTGCATTTTAGACAGGTACAAAATGGGAGTTGCCATAACCGTAGTATCAGGCTAAGTGCATGGACTTAACTGCTTTTGCTTAACTGATTCAGAGTTATAACTTTTTTTTGCTTTTGTTTTCATGGAACATAACAGTAGGCATCTTTACGGAATATTACAGCATTATTATTGACATCTTTATCAGGTTCATCATTGTTATCATTATTACCAACTATTATCAACACATCTGTTATGTAGATTGCTTATTGCTCTAACATCAAAGTCACTTCACACACAGCAGACAAACATGAATAAACATAGTTGCATGTAAATCATGAATGAAGGCCCGCGTGAGCTAAGGCTCAACTCACCACTGGTTGCTGTAGCAGCAGGCTGTGCGGTGCGTCTGACGATGTACGGCATCACGTCCTGCTCGGTCAGCGTCCGCGTGCTCATGAAGTTCTGGACGTTGGTCAAGATCATCGGCATCCCCAAGGCGGTGAGCTCGGGGCTGTCCTGCGACAGGTATGTTGTCTGCAAAAGTGCAGCAGACACAGTAGAAATGTTTCCCTCTTTGCCAAGTTTTTGCTCACAAACTAACACAAAAACACCACTCTACCCCAGCATGCTCACCTACGTCAGAGGCAAAAAGTCTACACCTCCCTTCATGCATCAAGTCATATTCATTGGTACACAAAATCAAACCAAACTCTCAGTTTGGGGTGTGCAAAGATTCAAACCTACATTTCATTGTCACTTTTTATTACTCCAGGGGCCTGTTGCATAAAACTTTTTACCTGAGAAAAACTTCGGTAAGAAATTAAAACTCAGGTTAGCATGATTCTCCCACTGATTTTAGCACGGGGAAAAGCTGTGTTAAAAAGAATCTGAGTCTTCTCGGGATAAAAATCTTATGAAACAGGCCCTGGTGGAGACAAACTGTGATGTGTTGGGGGGGGGGGGGGGGCTTCCACAAGCAAGAAGAGGTACAGATAGACAAGCCTAACCCATCCCTACCAACTTGTCAAAATGAAGAATAAGACATCTGGGGCCCGTTTCATAAAACTTGTCATCAGTGACAAATTGTCATAGATGTGACAAGCTACTGAAATCCTTGCATCTGATTGGCTGAGAGCAAATTTGTCATAGAAATGTGGCAGTTGTCACTGATGACAAGTTTTATGAAACGGGCCCCTGGTTTAACTGTTCCACCTGATGAAAGAAGAGACCATTCTTCATATATTCAATCACAAACACACACACAAACACACCAACAAAAGCTTTGGGACTTTTGTAAATAAAGCTACGAATGCATGGTGCACTGGCATTGTAATGGCCACCTGCTTTCACGTCATGGACCCAACATCTCTACCAACTTTTTCACATGATCTGTTGCCTCCAGAAGATAATGCCATCACCCCAGGCCAGCTGGACCTCAGGGTCAACTATTCGTTGAAAGACCCTTCTCTCCACTCACCATTCTCTGCTGGAAGTAGTTTATTGCTGCCTGTTCACTGCCCCTAATGTAGACCAGAGCCGCCGCCATACGCTGCGTGGAGGTGCTTACGATTTGCCTGACCTCGTTGGGATAGTCCACCATGGCTGCAGGACAAGAACACAGAGATATGATTTGCAACATTATTTTTTAACTGGTCTCAGTTTCAAGTTCCTTTTTGCTTTTTCCTTTTTGTGGGGGGGGGGGGGGGTGGAAGGGGAGAGGAATAATTTCTTTTGTCTATGATGAGAATCAACTCCTCCCAATAACCTCAATAGGGACTCAAGGTCAATCTAAGTTGTACAGTGCTCACCCGTTAATCAGGAACCCGCTTTAGCAGGAACCCTGCTTATGTGCAACAAAACTTGATGCAACAAAATTTTCATGTGTTATTTCCACCGCTTTATTGGAACCATGAACCGCTTCATCGGGACATATCTGGCAGAAACACTTCCATTTTCCGTGATAATAAGTAAATCCTTAGAAAAAAAAAAAGCAAGGATTTAATTTCCTTCCCAGAAGGATGATTTCCTCACTAGTTCTCAATAGATTATGCCGACTGCGCAGAAGAGGTGGTCTTATTGAGCGTTATCTTATCGAGCGTCGTCAGCTTCTACTCGCGCACTTACACTGTAATAGAGTCCACTGATCTCACCAGCCAGCCAGCTACACATGTAACAGAGAGACCGAGCTCTCTTCCCGCTTAGCCCTCCTGCATACTGCATTATGCTCTCATCAACTCATGTGTGACGGTGTGTGCGTGCCAACACATGTAGAGCACTGTGTGAAACTTCAGCTTTGAGATCACACACACAGTCTAGTCGTCCACTATATGCAGGTCTGCTTCTAATCGCCCCTTTCCCAGGGCCCCATCCTTGCAATCTACAAGCGCCCGTACGCAAATTCCTTTCTACCACTGCACTAGCCTGGCCAGGTGGCTGGCATGCTTGTTCGGTGTCAGACTGTCAGTTTCCATCTCTCTACCATTGTTTGTTTTTTTTCCCTTATTCTTCACCTTACATGATACACCTGCATGGCTGCTAGCAAGTGGTTTGTTGTTTAAAGTGAAAACTAAGTTTCGGTAAGCGCTTGAGAACCCGTCTAGCACCATTTCATTTTTGCTTGCAATATATCGAAAGAGTCCACTAAGAAACTTACCTGGCGGACGCGGTTTGCCGGAATGATGAGTCGGTTTGGAGTATTTTGAGAAAAATAATAATAGTAGGAAAACCGACTTTTATTCCAGAAGGCTCCAGACTAACTCGGTCTCGGGAAAAATTCGACCCTACTTCAGACAATTCACACGCAGTAAGTGATCGCCACATTCTACTGGCCACTGCATAATACCAAATGAGGCCTAACTGAATGGACAGGAAAGTGCGTGCTAACGTAATCCTGTATAAAACAAAACAAAAATGACAGCGCGCGGTCCTCAGTTGCTGAGACGCGCGGTCTTTGGAGTTTTTGTTGTTGTTTATCAAGCGCCTTTGATTGTTTTAAAGGCGCTTAATAGGCGCACACTAATTTTGCATGCGTGCAAAAGAGGTTTTTGATGCGCGTGTTGTAAATTGAACTCGGACCATTACTGCGAGTAGCCAGAACACGAAGCGCTAGTTTATACAGGCCGCTCCCATAGGACAACACTGTACAATCAGAGGGACAACCATTACAACTCATCCCGCCGTCAAAGCGTAGCCGAGTTATCCCCGAGTCCGAGTTTAGCCTGACCCAGTTTGGGTAAGTACCGAGACTGAACCTTTTTGGTTGATATTTCGCATTTTCGTCGTTACCCATCGAATATCTTGTAATAACATCGTTATCCTGCACATTTCCTAAGCATACGTTCACATTTGGGAGCGAAATTTGACAACTTTTGCAGGCGTACCAGAACTTTGTTTGGGCTTTAATCATTACATTTTTTTTTTTCTCTGTCATTCATGCCAGGGCGAGGGATATCAAAAGAAGGAAACCTGCTCAGGCCAAGTTGTCTCTTGCACCATGCCATCAAATTGTCATTACTATCACTAATCTTTTTTTCCCTTAAGTCCCAAAGTCGGCTTACGTCTTATACACAGGTGCATCTAAACACGGAACTTAACGGTATGTATTTTCAACTCTAAAAGAGGCTTATTTTGCAGATGAAATGAATGGAGATTCGTTCCGATAATGATTTGCCAAAATTGTGAGACTGCCGTGCCATGTCCTTTCTTGTCACCGTTTTGGGTCTGCATGTCGTAGCGTGCTGGTATTTGACGCTGTGGTTATCGTCGGGTTTGACAACTGTGCATGGTCTAATGTAATGCCCACATACTTGGCTTTATGTTGTGTGGTTTGCATGGGCCAATACCGGCCATCGCTTAAGCGGGAACATCGCTTAAACGGGAGGAAAATGCGTCTCCCGACCCCTCCCGATAAAGCGGTGAGCACTGTACTGATACCTTAATAACTTTTGTGTCAGTCGGGAACTTTTCACTGAACGATGAATTTACTTCAGCATACTGTAAAAGTGGACATTTTCCATGGTGGAAATTTTCACGAAACATAAAACTAGCGCAAAAATAAAAGTGCGAAGTCTATGCTTCAAACTAGTATATGCAATATTTATATATATTTTTTATATTCTTGATTTAAAGGCAGGCATGCTGTCAGGATATATGTGGAGGGCTCGGGTTCACTTAGCTCTCTAGCACTCATCACACCAAAAGCAGACTAGGGCAGCACACACGTGTTACCTGGAAGGAGTCCCCTGGCTAACTAACTTGTAGCCAGTTTATTCTTCACATAATTTGGCATGGGTTTACATGTAAATCTGGGTTGTAACATAAATATTCATATACAAAATCAACATTTGTAGGGACTTATTTTGAACCATTTATTATCAGTGTATCCCCTATTCTGTTATAACAGTTACCACCCCTCTACACACCAATACATCAACCCACACCACATACATATTCACATCCACATGCATCCACGCACCCTACCTATCACAGACACACCACATATCACATGACATTTTCCCACTCTTTCACTTCTCACCCATTCAGTCAGTCCGCAGCGCGAGCGAAAACGCACGTATTTATTCAAGTCGTATGCACGGCTGAGCGGTGCTTGCATACGTAATGAGCAGATACATGGTCATGAATAAATCCGTGTAGAACGAGTATTTCTCGTCAGTTTTCGACACTTTTAGTATCGACTGAAAGAGAAAACATAAGCAAATATGCTCATGATCAAAATAAACGGAAAAGAAGAATATAGAATATCAAAATCCCTCTCGAAGTTCGGTATTGCATTCAAAAATATTCCTTCACGTTTGACGCCAAAAAACTAACCTGAAATCTTTCATGCCCCTCTAAAATATGGTGAAGACTATGTCCGCTAATGTATATAGTATCACAATAAGGGCACGTTTTCCCATCTTCATTTCAATACGGGTCAGGAACTAGCAAAATTCAGAGACATGTCTAGCGTCGAGTTTAAAAAGATTATCCTCGCATTCGCACCGGAATTCTGGGTCTGTGATTGGTCGAAATCTGTTGTAAGACGTGGCGTGTCGCATTGCGTAGTATCCATTGGCTGCTGACTCAATGCTGTGAGTTTTAAATGTTAGGTTCCAGATTGTGATAGAATTTTCACTCTCTATACAAAACTTGAACTTTACACAGGAACCAATGATGTGTATGTGAGTGTGCACTTACAATGACCCTGAACAATGGACCTGGCTGCCACCTGTCCCAAGCTCTGCTGCAAGGCACATGAATGCTTAATCAATTATTCATGTGGATTGCCCCGAGCACTGCTAGTCTGAATTCTTGACACAGGGTGAAATGCATGCACATGAAAGAAGTAAGCACATGTTTCCATGTGCTTGCACACACCACATTTCAGAATGAACTAAGACTAGCTGCGATAGTGGAATTCCTCATGAAACATTCCAATCCTGGCCATTGTCCACGACCATTGTCTGGGTATCAACAACACATTCCACGCGTGTTCATTCACTACCCCAATTCCAGTAAGAAAACATAACTTGCCTTGTTTTCAACAGGAAAATTCACAACCTTAAAAATGGTGCCCCTCTTCGTTTTTTAATTGATCATACTCGCTCAAGTTTCACGATTGTGAAATCGAAGAAATTACGGAGATCTATTTTCAATACCAGTCAGGAACTAGCAAAACATCAAACTATGATCTAAAAGCTTCTTGAACATTGGCAAAATAATCGTTTACTTTGATGCTAAAATGGACTACTATATTGACATCAAAAATAGAGAAATTAGGTATCAAATTAATGAGCATAATCAGCTCTATAACTTAACTAACCACCCTGGGTCAAACAATGCACTGCGAAAGCTATGAAAGCTGTTGTTGCGACCTCTGCAAAAACTCTCGCAAAGTATCGCGAAATCTCGTCAGTCTCAAGGGCACAAACTGCGTAAACGTGATTCTGAATAAAATTGTCGTTTGTGCCTCATTATCGCACACGCTGCGGACTGACTGCATTGGTCCCTGTAATACTGAAAACATGCCCAAATCACCCAAGCCTACACATCATTTACATATTATGAATATTTAGTTTCAAACTTTGTTCCCTTATTTGCATGTTTTCTTATGTTGATTTTGTATATGAATATTTATGTTACAACCCAGATTTACATGTAAACCCATGCCAAATTATGTGCAGAATAAACTGGCTACAAGTTAGTTAGCCAGGGGACTCCTTCCAAGTAACATGTGTGTGCTGCCCTAGTCTGCTTTTGGTGTGATGAATGCTAGAGAGTTAAGCGAACCCGAGCCCTACAACTGGTGGCAGCGGTGTGTTTTTCTAGCCCTCTTTTCCCCAGAAAAGCAGGCAGCGCGGACCAGCAGCCACTGATAGCCAAATTTCAGGCTATATTTCCACCCTTCTTCGATATTTTTGAAGTGATTTTGAAGTATATCTGATGTGATTTGTAGTTTTCTTCACGTCTGCTGGTCCTGTAGTGTGTGTGAATTTGTCTTTGCAATACGAACCCGTAGTATTTGTGGCTCTTCAGAAATGACATGCTAGAGCGAATACAGCTTAGAATACAAAAGAGACAGAGATCAAGACGGACAGAATGATAGACAGACAGACAGACAGACAGACAGACAGACAGACAGACAGACAGAGATACATACTGTTATCCAGAGCTGCTGAGATGAAATTCCTCCCCATCTCAGAGATGATCCCCACAAATGTTGCCACGACATCCACGTCTCGCTCGGTGGGCGTGCCCCTCTGGAAACAGAAGTGTCATCGCATCATCGGTTTTATAAAAAAAAATCCCAGCAAACATGTGGCAAACGAAATACAATGTATAGTAAAAGCTATTAGTTTTGTGCACAGATATTTTCGCAAGCGAGGTCACAGACATTTTCGCATTATGATGTTGTTTTTTCCCCTCTAAACGAATCATGGTTATCATGGACAATCATGCAGAGGTACAGTTGTATGCACACAAACTACACAATAGAATGAACGGAGTGCAGTGACAACTTCACTCTTGCAAGGGGTGAAAATTCCACTTTAGAAATGAATCACACTGACTGTGTCGGTATCACATTGGTTACTTATTTCTTATTCATGCTCTTCAGAATTAAACCTCTGGCTTTGGAAAGAAAGAATGAAAACACAACAACAAGCAATTACTCCAGGCCGTATACTGTAATAATGAGTTACAGGTATTCCCATTTTACATATTCTTGTCGGCTACACCGGGTGTAAAAAAAAAAATGAATGTGTACCTTTCACAAAAAATCCATTCTCTTTGTTATGCTGACAATGCATGCTTGAGGCAAAAAGTGATAAAACTCCTTCTACATCGAATGATGGACACCACAAACGTAAATCGTGAGAGCTTGTATCACATCATCACTCCAGAAAACATCCAAAGTTAGATCATCATCCATGAACCGATCAATTCCAAACTTACCGTGAATTCTTCCAGTACTGGCTGTATTTCAGATATCATTCTTTCCACTGCAGCCTACAATTGAAATATGTGAGCATAAAAGTATCACCATGACAAGTGGTAAAAGTGAGGGAGGGGAGATATAAAGAAGTACTGCAAAAGTGCGTGGGTAATTTTTGACACTCAGCCGAGTAAGGTGAATTTCACATGCTTTTAATTCTGTGGAGTCAAACTATGAAGTAGTATTACATATAGGAAGCAAAATTTTCCATGTGCTTTTATTTTTGTGCTAGTTGCACGTCTCGTGAAATACGCATACATTTCCACACCGGGTAATTTCCACTTTCAGAGTAGTTATAGTAGTGGTTGTAGTACAGTAGTAGTTATGATAATTATAGTAACTATAATCATAATTATCATCATCATCATCATCATCATCATTGTAATCATAACAACACCAGTAGTCCTAGATGTAGTTATAGTTCTAGTAGTGGCAGTAAGTTCTAGCAGTATTTTGAAATATGCTTGATTTTCTACGCATTCCAGAAACATTCTAGCCTCAAGCTTGAACCTGGCTTCACTGAAAACAAGAGGTATCAACTGAAACAAAAACTGCCCAGGCCGGACAATGTACAAAAGACCCCCACCGATGCACTCACCTTGATGTTTTCAGGCGTTGCCGCTTGACCGTCCAGGGTGCGCGTGCGGACGTGCTCGGCCAGCTGCGGCCGGATGCGTCCCATAGGCGACATGTTTCCCATGAAGAGGAGGACCATGTCGGACATGGTCAGGCTGCGCTGCAGGACATTGAACAGGTCGCCCACCATTCCTGGGATGTGGTCGGAAGAAGGAGAAGGAGAAGATGAAAAAAGTTGTGCATGACAGGAAGTACAGGTGGATATCTTTTCTCATTCCTTGTAGACAGAGTTTAAAACTGTGGTGGCTAACAGTAAAACACTGTCAATCTTTCTTGCTGTGTAACAATATGGATTTTTAAAAAAATCAAGAAGAGCTGTACATAAAACTTTTGCAAATTTTGCTGTTACTACCAGATTATGAAAATACAAATATTACTGTGGTATTACAACATTTTTTAGCATGATAAATCCAGTGACTTTGAGATATCCATAACTATGAAGCATTGCTCATTGCTCATGAGCATGGCTCATTTTCAATCACAAGTTATTTCACAGCTTCCATCTTCCATGATATTAGAGACAATGGCATCACGTACACTGAACATAAAATGCATTTTATAGATAGTGAGAATGTGACATGTAACAGTCTATGAAAGATCTGAGGAAACAAGCGCCTCACCATCCCCAAACGAGTGCTCCAGGGACAAATTGGTCAGAAACTGCTCCACGGTGGGGCTACTGGCCCCGGGCATGACGCTGGCCTGGGTGGCCATCATGATGGCCGAGTAGAGCTGCTGGGCTGAGAAGTTGCCCCCACCACTGCCGCCGCCAGCCCTGGGTGCCTGTCTGACCACTTGGGGCCCGGCACGTGGCTGACCCCCCACCTGGCCGCTTCCGACGTTGACGACCTCAGGGCCTCGCATGTGGGCTTGGACTAGCACTGGAGAGGGAAGTAACAAGGCGGTGCATCATGGTTTATATACCTAAAACGAATGCAGCTATCCGATTGGTCGATTGCTCATCACGTGACATGCTGTTAAAAGTTCCAACGCATGCTGTCGCTGTCAGTTGTGCAATTTTGTTTGAGCAAAAATGGATATCACATGGCTAACGTCACCCACTTCCTCAGACTCCCATGTTAAACTCAAAGAAAGAGAAAAGGGAAAGAGAAATGGGCTAGCTGACAGACAGTGGAAGGGACAGAGAAGGAATAATTGGGAGAAGAAACAAGAGACCAAGGTGTCTGGCTCTCAACTGAGTATTACAAATTCACTTTCCACGTATTCTTGCAGACTATTACCTACAAATATAGCAATAGCTCACTTGAGCCTTGGCTCAGGTGAGCTAAAAAGCAAAAGGAAAGAAGGTAAGAGAGACAGAGAAGGAGCCCTCCAGCTAGAGTTAAAGGGTTAAAGGCAGCCGATCGCCATCCCTTATGGTACGTAAACTCCGAACGACCGAAGTTTGTGCATGCAATTGCGCAATGCCAGACTCGGTGCTATATCCACAAACGTGTGGGACAATGCTGCCGCTGAGACACGTGTGTGTGTGTGTGCGTGTGTGTGTACGCATCATACACAAACATTGTCACCGCGAGCTGCGGTGATTGGAGGAGAGAGGCCAGAAGACGCATGGCTCTTTTGGCCTCTCTTCATGCGCATGCGCACTGAGAGTGTGCGTCCATTCGGAAGCTCTCGTGGCTCGCTCGGACAGCCATTTTGGGTTAGGAGATTTGTAGCATAGAGCTCTTGTACGTTAGCGTGTTGTTCGCTGACCCATTGAGCCAGCGCTATTCTCATTCGGGGTCACTACATTTGATACAGAATGGGGGTGACAGCGTGTTGCGTTCGTCTCCGTGCTGCACAAACCACTCGCCACGACTGAGTGCCTTTAAGCATTATAAACCCCAACAAAGCGTGTGTTCGTATCCTTCTCAATGGGATTCACCCTTTGAAGAAGTTGTACGGTGGCAAAATTTGGTGTGCGAGAACTCTGATAGACACATCCCTAATCAAAACAAAAGAGCCGGAAAAAAGAAAATCCATCCTGGGTGCAGGAGCCTTTCTTCTCTTACCTGGTGCATTAGCCTGGCTGCTAAGAGCGCTCACAAGACCACCAACGATGTCATGGAAGGCCTGTTCCTGAAAATGAAGGAAATTTGAAAGAAAGGAACATTGAATAATTATTTCATTCTTATTGAATTATCAGAAACAAAATGGATGAAATGCAAATGTGCATACTACTACTGCTGGCAATGTATCATGCAAGACCTGTAATGAGTAACAAGAAACATAACCTTTGCATGAAAGCAGCAATGCTAAAGAGGAGTTTCTCTGTGCATTTGTTTTTTGGGTAACAATAGCCCACCAAAGATGCACAGGTCATTGGCTGAGAATGATAAGGGTGTTAAGTTGCCACTAAAGCCATAGTGTTCGAGGCACCTTAACGCCCTTATCATTCTCAGCCGACAAGGTGACCTTTATCCTCTGGTGAAGTAAAATATGAATATATGAGTTAGGATAACTCAGTAAGAGATAAAACTACACAGAGAGCTGGTATCAAGGGGAGCACATACTTCCATGGCATCATCTGGGTGGACATCGGGAGCAGTTGAGGGTTGCTCTTGTACCCCGTCCTGTGCCCCTGCCCCTGCCCTTGGCTGCTGCTCCTGACGCTGCTGTGATTGTGGCTGCTGCGGCGTCTGTTGCTGGGGATGCTGCTGGCCCTGTCGCCGTTGGTTACCGGCAGTCATCAGGGGCGTGCCTCGGTGCCGGGAGTTGCAGGGGAGGTGCGGGTCCCACTGCAGCAGCGTCCAGGGGTTGAAGGTGTGGAAGGGCTGCCCGGCGTTGCCCCCCGGGGGTGTTGTTGAGGTGTGGACTCCGCCTGTGGACCGCTCACTGGTTGGAGCAGAGGCTGAAGAAGAGGTTGACGTTGTGTTTGTTGTAGCACTGCCAGATGGAACTAAAGAAAAAAGAAGAATAGATGGTTGGCAAATTCTTAGTCAGAAACACAACAGGCATTACAATCCAGGCCAATATTACTCAGTCATAAGATGATGAGGACTATATTGCTTGATGATGATAATGATAAAATAATTATAATAATGTTCATAAAAATAACAATGATAGTGATAACATCACTAATGATAACAATGATGATAGTAAAACAGTATAATGGTAATGACAATTATATACCTCATAAGTGAGATTCGTATCACTGATTGGTCAAAAGTATATCATGTGACAAGGTGTAGTCCCGTCTATCTTGCCTTAGGGTTTTCATGTAAGTGATAGAAAGGCAAAACCCTCGTGATAGAAAGGCAAAACCCTCGTGATAGTAAGTCAAAACCCTCGTGATAGAATTTGTAAACCCTCCGCGACTATTGTACACATAACAAGTACACTAGACTTCGCGCACGGTGTCCGCAACCCCTCCAAGGACGTTCACTACGCGCATCCTATACAACACATGCACAATCATCGCACTCAGTGAGCGCACAGCAGGCATGTTTCAACATGGCATGATGATCGAGCGATCTTCCGTGATTTGAAGTGAGCTGAATCAAAGATCGTACACTTTGTCTTTAGGATTTCTTAGGATCCCGAAGCAGAGACAAATCTCAGCATGTTGGAAATATCGAATTAAAACACGAGCGACGGGAAACTGGACGTATACTGTAATCTTCTGCCAAGATTTTATGCAGGAGCTCGCCGAAGGCCGTGTGACTTACCCACTGTGAGTGATTACCGTGCGTTTTAGGTAGTCTACGAAATGCACGAAAACCATGCAAGCGAGCGCTGTGGCCTGATTTTAGGGCTAACGTTAGGCCTAACAGTTAGAATTTACTTCGTATTTGCCTAGCCCTAGATCTTGGTTAAGTCTTAAACGATGAGGTATATAAAACAAATATTAACTGCTCTGTATTCGGATGGTGGTGGAAATTATCACTCCCTCGGTGCTTTTAATACCGACCCCTCCATCACCCCTCGGCTAACGCCTCGGGGTGATAGAAGGGTCGGTATGAAAAGCACCTCGGGAATGATAATTTCCACCATCATCCTCATGAGCAGTCAATATTTGTATACTATCTACGTATCAGCAGTAATAACATCTCCCACTATAATGATTCTGTACACCTGTACAATGTTTCTGCTAACTGAAGATCTGCAGTGGCAGCGAATTCCTGACTGTTTGAGTAGGTACCTGGTTGTGATGGTGATCTCATAGACTGCTGGGGCTGAGATCTCGGCTGCTGTTGCTGTTGCTGTGGCTGCTGCTGCTGCTGCTGCTGCTGTTGTTGCTGCTGTTGTTGTTGCTGCTGCTGCTGTTGTTGCTGCTGTTGCCGTGCTCCGTTCACGGCCGCCTGAATCTGCTGGCTGATGATCTGAGCGAAGCCCTGCATCACGTTCGAAGGCAGGCCACCAGCTGCGGTGGAAAAAGATAAGTGGGTCAAAATCATGATCTACAGATGTCCTTCCACCTCTTGTGAATGAGTGATTTATATAAACATCGTTTGGACAAGTCTGTCACTTTGGCAGATAGAGATTTTAAAAGCATCACATACAACACATACGTCAATGGGAGGGCAACATACAAACTGTGTGACCAGCTGAACTACTAAGTATCACATGAGAGATGGCTCAGCCACTTTCTTTCATCAACAGACTTCCTGTTCATAGCAACCTTGCTTTAAAACAAATGAACCCCCCCCCAAAAAAAAAAAAAATAGTGTAAAGAGTGACATCATCTTTGATTATCTCATAGGTATACCTCCAGTGTCGCATGAAAAGATTATATTGTAATCATATAAAATTATAACATTATATCATACCCTGTAGACAACATGACCAGCACAAGCAAGCACATGAAATCTCTCTCCATTTTTGTATGATGCACAGGCAACTAGCTTGAAGACGCAGTGAAGAAAAAGCAATCGATTCAAATATGCACTGCTGTAACGTACACTATGTACCCCATCTTTCGGCTTTGGTTCTGCTTTTTATAAGGGTATGGTTAAGTAAATGTGGCACACACAGAGTGTTGTATACAGAATTTTTCATGTTTTGCACGGTGACACCCACCTGTGGTGGTTCTGGTCTGCTGAATGGTGATGCCAGAAGGCAGGGGCATGCCGGGAGCCAGGCCTGGTATCAGCCCAGGGGGAAACATGCTGGCTGGGAAGGGGGCAAATCCAGGCCTGGGGGGTCCCTGTTGTGGCGGTGGCGGTGTTGGGCCAGACTGGCCAGATCCTGGGGCCGAAGAGGGCGTGGAGGACGTCGACTGGGAGGTGGATGTGGTGGAGGTGGTCGTCGATGACGAGGATGAAGGAGTGGTCGAGGTGTTGGACCGTGCTTCCCCTTGATTGTTGTTATTGCCTCCATTGGAACCTACACCAGAAAATACATGCACACTTGAATCATCAATGTCAAGTGTCGGTACCATGATAGTGTTAGTGTTAGTGTCCCTACTATGACAGTGTTCACATCAGTAATATGATAGTGTTACTGTCAGTACCATGACAGTATCAGAGCCAGTATCATGACAGAGTTGGTGTCAGTAAGACAGAGTAAGGGTCAGTATCATGACAGTGTTAGTGTCAGTACCACGACAGTGTAAGTGTCAGTACCACGACAGTGTTAGTGTCAGTACCACGACAGTGTTAGTGTCAGTACCACGACAGTGTTAGTGTCAGTACCACGACAGTGTTAGTGTCAGTACCACGACAGTGTTAGTGTCAGTATCACGACAGTGTTAGTGTCAGTATCATGACAGTGTATGTGTCAGTACCCCGAGAGTGCAAGAGTCAGTACCATGATAGTGGTAGTGTTTATAGTATAATGACGGTGTCAGTGTCAATACTAATAGACAGTGTCAGTGTCATTAGCATAACATAGTATTAGTGTCAGTATTTTGACAGTGTTAGTGTAAGGATAATGATAGGTGTACTAACAAGCAAGTCGGTTTTTAAATTCACAGAGATAAGCATTTGTGTTATAATAAGTATTCAAAAAATCCTTATAACTGGCACTTGCCAGCACATCTACCTGATAGCAACAAAGTGTTCATTACAGCCTAGTATTGTCAATGCATTTAACGCAAAACAATGAAATGGATGCTTTCTCATGTGACGTGCCATTCTGGCTACCTGGTCTATGCATCTACATTCTTTGGTTGAACATGAATTCAACAAATTGCTACATCAGGCAAGCTAATGCATCATGTCACTGCAAAGTGCCTAACAAACTGGGGGAAAAAAATAAAGGCTATCTGTACAAATGTGCACAACCTAATTAAAAACTGGCTTATACTTTTCTCAGACATGAATATAACACAAACATGCATACAGAACTAGCCAGCAACATAAAAATGAGGACATCCCAAATGGAGGATACCTCATGGCTTCTCACCAGAAGTGACAGTGACGAAAGCCTGGGTGCCACCTTGTGTCTGCGCCCCACCCGACGTGGAGAAGGGAGGAGGAGGAGGAGGGGGAGGAGGAGCAGCCGCCGCCCTGTTGCCTGGGACACCAACCGTCGCCTGATTGGGATTGACCCCACCAATCTACCAGCAGAAAAATTGAAGAGGGACACAGTGTGGGAAAAAATTGAAGTGATAAATGTCCGCCAAGATGGATTCAAAGTACAAAAATTAAACAGATGAATGTACTTTCAAGAAGAATATTGGGGTTTCATTTTTCTCAGTATTGTTCAAAAACAATGAAAATTTTGACATGCATTTATCATTCTTGACATTTGCCCTTCAAGCTGCTTAACACACACACACACATATGTACATATAAAAAATACTGGTAGTTTTTATAACCACTTTTTTTTTAATTTGCAAAATGAATACAAAGAGAGAAATTTAACGGCCTTTTCGTGACACTCCTGTTGTGTGTCTGTAGTACAAATGACAATGCTGTGGTAATAACAATAAAGGCAGGGCCCTCCAAGGAAATATTGCTTACACTGAACAGGCTACCCTGGGTAAGTGAAACCATATCATAATTTTAAACATCAATGCTACGATTAAGTTTAATATCGAAAGTGCTGGCTTACACGGAGTGGAATGCGTGGGACTGTGGATGGAGGGGCCGGCGCACGGATGGTGCGGGGCGGCTGTGCAGACAGGTCCACCATGAACTCTGAGAAGGCATGGTTCATGTGACCCAGTGTGTGCAGGACCTGGTTGCACAGGTTGACGGTGCTCTGGGCGTCGCGGCGGTCTTGCGCCTGAGAAACATCAATTTCATGGGGTAAAAAAGGTTAAAAAAAAGTAATCTTCTCAAATACGACATAATGTACAAGGATACAACAGCATTCTTGTCACACTTCAATAAAGTTGGTGTGGTATACCTGTACAAGGACACAACAGTATTCTTGTCACACTTCAGTAAAGTTGGTGTGGTATCTTGTAGTTCTGATACAGAGTAACCCCTAGCAAAATCCCATTTCTCATAACTTATCGGTCAGGACAGCTTTCCAATTCATTTTAGGTCGGCACTATAAAAGGGCAATGTTTAACTATGAATGTTTCCACTGAAAAAATCTTAGCTGCGAAGTCCTGCATGGTATCAGTCTTTGTCATTGTGTAAATCATATGAAACTGCTTTAACAAGTGTAAAAATTTGTGAGCAACAGAATTACCATACTTATGTCCCATAGAAAGTGGTGTTTGAATCAACTATCTAGTAAAAAGTTTTCTGGCATGATATTCGTTCATAGATCTCTTGATAGTGTCAGCATAATTCTCAAAAGTTTTGCAGGCTGGACTGTTTTCTCTACTTTTGAACATCATCCCACAGCTCAGTGAGCAAAGTTTGACAATGTACCATCACAAGTTTGAATATATTGACTTTAACCCTAAAAAGGCCGCAACTACTCCACCGCGCGAAATTTTTTGACCGCGCCGTTCGCTGACTTTTTACTTTCAAGTCTCGCGCATCTTTTGACACCTTTTTCGCGAAAATCGCGCATACCGTTACGAAGCTACGTGACCTTTTATACATGCCTGTCAGACCGAAAATGGCTCAAAAACGTGATTTTGTGTATAAAGTCTATGCAAATGGAGTTTTCTCTTCTTATTCATAAAGATATGATTATTTTCACTTTCATAGGCTGAAACTAATTAATTTTAGCATAATTATGCTTGAAATAGGTTCTGTCATAAATTTTGAGGAAAAAAAAGGATAAAACAAAGAAATACATAAGAAATTCATAAAACAATAAAATACATAAGAAATTGAGTTTGATACCAGATTTTTTTTTCATGTACATTGTTAGGAATGCTACAAAGAATATTATCACCAAAAATTAGGATTCTAGGAGCTTTAATTTCTGATTTAGAGCAAAAAGTATGATTTTATGCATATATTAACATAATTAATCATTATGATGAAAATTTCCAATTTTTTTGGTATAGTATGGTAGATTACGCCACAGGTAATGTATGTGCCAATTTTCATGGCGATTGCGCGAGCGACAGCCGAGATCTCAAGGGGGGGTTGAATCAACCCCTCCCCGGCCACAGAACACCCGAAAAAGCCCGGCCTGGTTAGGGTTAACCTGTTGAAGACGAGTCCTGAGTATACTCGGGCAGGTGCCTATAGGAAATGCGTGTTGTAGCAAAATCAGTCCATCCTCAATGGGTTAACAAACTAGTTGAGACGTTTAAATCTCTTTTATGCAAGTCTCAATTGAGTAGTTGTGCATGACACATCACAATTGCCAACAGTCTTCCAAAAATGAATACATGGCAATACACGCATGCGCAAGTTATGGCTATTTCGCACATGTTTTGGTCCAAGGTGAACTCAATCTAGACCATAGAATGCGCTTTAAAACCACCTTTGTGAATTTGGACAAAGGTGCTTCCAACCTATAGTGTTTTCTTGCCAACATGCACACCTAAAATTCCACCCTGCTGGTAAACTGTTCACATATTGCCTTCACACCATCACCCCACCTAAGTCTAGCAGGTTTTGAAACTCACCGAAGAGAAGGTGGGATCTGTCCTGAGAATCTCCTGGTAGCGTTGGAGGTGCGGATTGAATCGCCGCCACAGGCGCTGCAGCTCTTCGAGGCCACCCACCAATGTTGTCACTCTGGGATACCTAGGCGGCAACAATCAAGTCCAACTTTAGGTACAGTATCAGAGTCTTGGGTTGCCTTCGAGCGCTCAAACGCAAACCAAACCATACCATGTTGTGCTACATTTGGAACGTTTGAGCGCTCTGTTGAGAAAGACAAATATTAGTGGGACTTCATTTTCAAGCCTCCATACTTACATATTTAGTATAGATTATGATGGCCAGAGGTTTGCTTCTCTGGAAAGTAGACAGCCTCCATTATGTGAGTTCACGGAGATTTTCAACACAATATTAATCACCTGAACATATGTTGACTCATTACTCAAACATACAAAGTTTAGTGTGTATTTGTGCAAGCATGTAAGTATGTTGTCACAATAAAATACAAGATAACAACAACAACAACAACAACAACAACAACAACAACAACAACAACAACAACAACAACAACACCAACACCAACAACAACACCAACAACAAGAAGAAGAAGAAGAAGAAGAAGAAGAAGAAGAAGAAGAAGAAGAAGAAGAAGAAGAACAAGAACAAGAACAAGCATAGCACACAAACACAACGGACTGAACCAGACTATGTATACCACCGATTATCATCAAACAATCACCTGGAATTCGATGGAGCAGGGTTGGTCTGTGTTCCCGTGGACTGAGCATTTGTACTACCACCACCACTCCCGGTGCTGGCACTTCCACTGCCGCTTCCACTGGTTGGTCTCTGATCCGCAGCACTGGAGCTTGGAGCCGATGGGGTAGTGGTAGTGGTGTTGGTGGAGGAGGAGGAGGAGGAGGAGGAGGAGGAGGAGGAGGAGGAGGAGGAGGAGGAGGGGGATGCAGTTGCCGTGGTAGCGGGTTGGCTCTCTGTTGCACTAGTGTCCATGGGCTCCTCGGGTTCCATGGGCGACCAGGAGCTGGAGGTGGGTGTGGATGCCGTAGATGTTGACGTTGATGTCGAAGTCGATGTCGACGTCGAAGTGGTAGATGCCGTCTGTGTGCTAGTGGTAGCAGACTGTCCCGATGTTGTGTTCTGTGGATCACATGCTGGTCTGTTTTCGGCACCCTCCTGGGTAGGGTGAATTGCCTACATGAGGCGAAAGTCGGGTGGTGGGATTTCAGTTTCTAACCAGGTCTAATCTACGAATGTTGCAATAGAATAATAAGCCCTTCCTCTTTCGCCTGAATTTATCAGAAGCTTTTTCTCTAAAGTAGTCATGTCATACCTCCATTACCACTAACTCGATTTATATGCCAAAATTTCCAAAAGGGAAAGCAACCAGGATGGGATACAAAACCACGCAAAATTATCTTGACATTGCCCATGACACCAGGTCCGGAATCATGTGCAGAGTGTAGATACATACGATGTATGCCTCATCATGGGCATGGACTATAAACAGTATTTATGGTTCATGAAGGGTGAATTCATGTGAGATGTCCAAAACCCACATATTTCAGTGAAAACGTAGCTACCTAAACCACAGCACTGATAGGCCATAATTGCAGCACCAAAATCAGTGAACAATTTCAAGACAACATGGGCACACTAGACGACCCATCATATTGGTGCACCTCAATTTTCTTTTTCTCTTTCTTTTTCTTTTTTACCTCCAGTCTGTTGATGAGGTTGTCGGCGTGGTGTATCATGGAGAGGATGTTGAACATCAGCATGTGGGACTCGCTCTGGAGAGCCAGTGCCGGTAGGACAGGGCCAAGGTTGATGTGAACGTCTACTGAAGTCCCATCTCTCTAAAATGTGAAATAAAACAAGAAAAACAAAAACAAACACAGTTATCATAGAATTAAGAGAACTCTATATCTCATTGATTTTAAATAACATTCGTTTTTCTCCTATTTCCTGTTGCTCTTTGAAATGTTGGATCTTATCATATTGGATATGATGTTGGATCCTATCATTAAAGAAAAAAAAATAGATAAAAGATGAGAATTCTTTCACTGAATTACTGAACAGATGTACCTTACTTTTCAATTATTTGTTGTCATAGCTGTTTCAAAAGCCCATTAAGGAGCATTGTGAATCATTTCATCATGCCATGTCTGAAAACTGCTAGCATAGTTCTGGGCCCCTTGCAGTATTTCTTTAATCTAGCATACTTCCGATCCTGGGGAGAATATTCCGAGGTAAAAGGGACTTTTCTTTTGCATTGATATGTTTAACCCATGATCACATTACCTTCCCTCCCTGGATGTGAATGCAAAGTTACAAGAGAATTCTTCTCAAGAAGATAATTACTGGGATAAATGCAATAAAACAACAGTCAAAATTGGAGTAGAATTACAAAGCCAGCAATCCAGATTTGATCATTTGAGTGTCAGCAAGATTTTTTTTCCCTTCAACTTTCTCCACATGCATGTTTAACGGGGACATCACTTTTTCTCACAGAATCTCCTTGATGCAAAAAACTAATTCTGTCAAACAAATATGCAAGGTCCGTTTGCCCTTTAACTACGCAAATGTGAAGATCCATGCAAGTAACAAACCACGATAAACTTCTTTGAAGCTAGAATACTGTTTGATGCCAGGTTAGAAGATTTACCGAGAGTCAGTTGGTCGTTACTTTAACTAAACTCCACTTTCGTGACTTTAAAACAAAATCTTTATTCTTGTGTAATTCAGATCAAAGAGTGTTAATGAGGAATGAATGCTCACTGATGATTGTGATGTCACTCTTGCATTCCTGCCAAGATCACCCATAGCACCGAGAATGTGCTGCACGATGTTCTAGAAAAGAAAACAAAAACAAAAGCAAAACACAATTAATTACTTGTGAAGCTTATTACAACCTGAATGGGCTCTTGTAAACACTATTTAGACAGCGATAATACTCCTGTATACGCCAAATATTTCGTGAGGTTTTCATTTTTGCGAATTTCACGAGTCAGGTGCTATTCGCGAAATTAAAGACACACGAAAATATTGACTCTGATCCCGACGTGAATGTGATGTACGCGTGAACACTTCTCCGTTCAGTACAGGACTCCATCATGATCGCGAATTGAACCACTCGCGAAATCGTCGGGAATTCCCGATTCACGAAAATTTAGATTCACGAAATATATGGCGTATACAGTATTTAGACAATAATTAGCTGCAATCACATTTTGAGAGGGGGGGGGGATGAGGGTGATTCCAGCCGCACAGCCACTTCAGATGCACAAATTCAATATCCGATCACTTTAACACTAAACTTCCTTACTTAGCACCAATCAACACACCATGGCAGAGGGCAGCTTTGTGAATTATTTGTCTTGCTCAAGGACATACGTAAGTGTAATGACAGAACTCAAACCCCCTGTTCTTCTACTTGAGGAGTGCAGAACAGAACGAACACTAGACCATAGCACTATGTACACATGTCCACTCACTTGGACTTCATTTGAGTTGGCCAGACCAGGCTGCTGGGGCGGGGTGGTGCTCGTCGATGAGGACCCCGCTCTGCCGGACTGCGAGGTCCCACCGCCCTGAGATGCTCTGGCCGTGGAGGCCGCTGGGCGCGGGGGCGCCTTCTCCACCAGGTGCATGGTCTTTCCGTGAAGGTCATAATCCTTGAGCTTCTTCTCATCCTTCAGGACCTGTCCGCAGAAGATGAGGCGCTGGGTGGTGGCGGAGATTCCCTGTTGGCGGAGGAAACGGTATAATTTGAGAAACTCCACTCTACACCCCAAGGGCCGCACCCACGAGGCGGTCCAAATGATTCACTGACTTTCAAATACGCTGTAGCTTGAAATAAAGACAGGTTTCCTTCAAAGTTCTGCACATTTGTTGCCTCTGTTTCACTCCTTTAGATAATCACTGCCCTCCCTTTTCAGATAAATTCATCCATGCAACAACTGCACAAATACTTTTGTATTGATAGGTAAAAAAAACCCAGAAATTCTTACACTAAATAATGATCTTTTTCTTACCATCGTGATGGATTGCAAAAGTTACAACAGAATCTTAAAGTGATCCTGTAGACCAGTATTCATACATATTGGCATATCAATAGTTAATCAAGTGAATCATCACAATTTTTGATTAGGCACAGATTGTGAAGGGTATTTCTTGGGTTTTGTAGATGTCACTTTTTGTAGACATAAATATTCAATTGCCATTTCAAGCACACTTACCACAGACCCTGCAATTCTCTCTTTGAACTCTTTGACGGTCAGCTGTGTGAGGGGTAAAAGAGAAGGAAAGCATGTCTCAAATAATGGGAGCGGAGTGGGGGGGGGGAGGGGAGTTGAGGGGAGGGGACAATCTCGGGGTTCTGCATAAATGCTTGCCCGATTGCCCGAAGCAAGTGAAAATGAAAGTCGGGCAATTGTATTGAAATAATGAGAAAAATGTTTTTGCCCAAATTGAGCAAGCAAAAAGATTTGAAGCCACCTCTTTTCACCACCCCCCCCCCACCCTTCAAACCCATGAAGTCAACCATGCAGATCACTAGAAGCCCAGAGATAACGACTTTAAGTGATTCAATGCACTTTAATTTCATTTCAGCAACCTTCCAACACTTACTGTAAGTGAAGAAGTCCCTATGCAATTGATCACCAATACTCAGTAAATCGAATTACAGCGCAAGTTTGCTATGCAAGCCAACATGTGCTGTTTATGCAAATGATTGTGTTTTATTAAGCATTTGACTTACAGGTGAATTTATTGCTGCCTCATATCTTTGGACTTTCTTTTTAGGGCAAGTAAAATTCATGTTCACGCAAGTGTTCTGCAACCATTAGAAACTTCGCTTGCCCAAGCCACCAAGTGGTTAAAAAAAATAACAACACTTATGTAGCACCCTGCAGTCTGCAACAATCCTCTTTTAGAGATCACAGTTAGCAACAGCTGACAGCAAGTACCATAGCTGAGCAGAGAATCTACGAATTCAATTCCTGTAGAAGAGTATTCAGACAAACTGGCATACCAATGGCTAATCATTTGATCCATTATTCCCCACTGAGATACGGTAAGTGGTCAGGCATAAATTGTGAAGGGTATTCCTCAGGTTTTGTAACTTAATGTCATCTTTGGACCAGTCATTCAATTGAACAATTACTAACCATACACAAACAAACACACAAAAGTATAAATACCTGAGATGTTCAAGGTGTTTTTCACATCAGCTTGAGTATGAATCATTATTACATTGTAGTTAAAGCCAATGAACATTTCTTCATTTACAATGTAGGATTTTTTTTAATCAATCAACGAAAGTAATCAGGTACACATGGTGCCTTCATGCATTAGGTCGTTGCTAAAGTTTTATAACTGACATTGACAGTAGAAATATTGTACATAGGCCTACTTCTGTGACACTTCCTGAATTTACAAAAGCTATGTTGATTGGAACATGATACAGAGCATTAGGCCTACTTTTAAAGGACAAGTCCACCTTCATAAACATAAGGATTGAGAGAATGTAGCAATATTAGTAGAACACATCATTGAAAGTTTGAGGAAGATCGGACATCCGTTCAAAAGTTATGAATTTTTGAAGTTTTTGTGCAGTAACCGCTGGATGAGAAGACTACGGCAGTGTATGAATAACTTAGATGTCACATGCGTACAACAATATAAGGAAAATATAAAGAGATTTTCACAAAATTTCATCTTTTGAAAAAAGTACACATTCCCTTGACTCGTCACCGACATATGTTATGGGTAATATTATTCCCCCTGCCCTTAGAAAGAGGCAAGTCAAGTTCTCTTTTGTTATGCGAAAAAAGTGAAAATATGTTAAATTTTCTTTACATTTTCTTTATACTGTTGTACGCATATGACTCATAAGCTATAGTAGTCTCCTCATACAGCGGTTCAAACACAAAAATTTGAAAAATTCATAACTTTTGCATCGATTGTCCAATTTTCCTCAAACTTTCACTGATGTGTTCTACTAATATTGCTGCATTCTCTCAATCCCTATGTTTATGAAGGTGAACTTGTCCTTTAAGTTATTTGGAATGAGAGCAATTAAAATGAGAAAGAACCATAGATTCTAGTCACCCAGTGCAAGAATCCTAGTTTACTTGGATAGTCTGAAATGATGTTATTATCATCAACACTTGCTGTTTAATATCACTGCAAATTGTTACCAAATGAGAGAGCGTTTTGACAGAGCAATATCAGTGTCAATGAACATGTACATGGTTGTCTTACTTCTTCAGGAACTGAGAACTGCCTCGTCTTGGAGTCCAGGGTTTTGATGGTGATGTCAATCATGGTTGGTGTTCCAAAAACCACCCAGAACTGAACTTCTAGCCTCTCCGCCGCCGATTTCAGAAAGGAATCAACAACTGAAATGCAACACGTTGTAGAGAAAAACAAACAAAAAGGTTTATCGCGTGAGCATCACAGAAATTATCATTAATTTACTGATCATGCTCTCAATTCAAAACACATTATTTTTTCTATCAATATGCTTCAAGTCTACTAACAAGGACATATCTTACCTTAACTACCTGCATGTCTGCGTTTTAAAAAACATGAAAGGCATGCATAGAACTCTACCATCATCCTTTCTTTCTTACGTGAAAAATGCTGAAACAGAAAAATCATTTCAATGGCTGCCAACATCATCAAGTTGAACACTAAATTGACTAATATAGTAATAAGTTAGACTCCTCAAATAGAAGTGAGAAGAACACTTTATCAACATGGCAAATATCGTTCACAAGTATTAACTTAAGAAAATCGGCACCAAGGTTCAACCTCCAGTTCCAAAATTTGACCGCACGTAAAAGTATAGAGTTCTATGCCATATATAGGATCTAGTACCATATTATGGGTAAACTCGGCCTAGGGGCCTAGCTGGTAAACTCAGCCACTTGTAATGTGTGCGCTGGGGGCCGAGTTTACCCGCTAGGCGCTAGGCCGAGTTTACCCATAACTACGGACCAACAGTATAGCCATAGGTTTAACAGGTGAAGGGAAACTCTGTGAACAGGTGCCATGGCAGGGCCATGGTCATGGCGTACCGGGTAGCCTAAATTTACTGCAAAAGTGGAAATTTTCGCAGTGTTGAAATTTTCGCGCATTTCGCGCAACCAGAAACTAGCACGAAAATAAAAGCCCACAAATTTTTTTGCTTGCCATATAGTCCATGGGCCAAGACCCCAAAAATGGGTTATTGGTACCACCAGAGGTGGCAAAACCTTTTTGGTGTCATTTTGTTTGTCGGACATAGATATGCTTATCAAGCTATGATAGCATTTCCAAATGAGTAGCTTATTGGTTAAAAATGAATTTTTACCCAATTTGGTCTCGTTTTTATTTCCCTATGGTGATAAGCACAATCAGGGTATGCAATCATGACTTTCTCACTTTAAAAAATTGTAACTTCTAAAAGAATGCACCAACTGACTTAAAAATTCATATGCAGCATGCTAAGACATCAGTAATCACATGTGGTAAGACAATAGCTAATTTCTTCTCATTTACTGTTAATTATTAAAGGTTAATTACCAACTAGAAATGTCGCTATGGCGACTGGTATGCCTCCGCCATAATGCATGATTCTCCTAATAGGTCTATAGTACATGTGGACAATGTGTGATTACATTTTCACAAAACTGGCAAAATATTAAAATGACATGTTTGTCACAAATGTATCGAATGTTCACCTTCCTTGACCTAAATTTAATTGGATGAATAGGAGAGCATGTATTTGGGGATTTAAGAACTTTAACTTCGACTTTGACCCTTTCATAAGTTTACGCACTTGAGTAATTGTCAAGGTATAAACAGTAAATTGTTATCATTTTCATCTGGCCTTTGATTCATAAGAGAATCAATGTCAGGCAGAACATACATAAATATGTAGTAAGTTTAAAGATAACTTGAGCCACTTCCGAGATATGGAGAAAGAAGTAAGTTCAGCACTTTCACTTGATCTTTGACCTTTTGACCTTTGACCTTCTTGGCAAAAAAAAGAAGAAAATCCCAGAGAATCTCTAGTGGGTTATACATGCATACATCAAGTTTTTAAAAAAATAATCCTGCTGGCATTGCATAAATATAAGGAAAATAGTAAAATTTAAAAGTATTGCCCTTGACCTTTGACCCCTGACCTTTGACCACATGAACCCCAAATTCCCTAGATAACCACTGCCAGTCAGTACATGCATATATACTTTGTTCCATAAAGATACCTTGAACAATTTCCAAGATACAGAGAAAAAAGTGCAATTTTAACATTTTACTTGACCTTTTGACCTTTGACCTTTTGACCTCATGACCCCAAACTTTCACCAGAGAATCTTAATTGGGTAATACATGTATACACTAAGTTTCAAGAAAATATCTTCAGGCATTGCATAGATATGGGGGAAAAAGTGAAATTTTAAGCATTTGACCTTGACCTTTTGACCTTTGACCTTCAGCATGTGCACCCAAAAGTTGATAGGCACAACTTCACCTCCTAATACACATACATGCCAAGTTTCATTAGGATACCTCAAAAGGTTTTGGTAGTTACCCTGTCCACAAAATTCATTACGGATGGACGGAAGGACGGACGGAAGGACGGACGGACGGACGGACGGACGGAAGGACGGACGGACGGACGGACGGACGGACGGACGGACAACCCGAAAACATAATGCCTCCGGCACCACTTCGTGGCGGAGGCATAAAAAGTCCCCCAAAACCCACGTAATGCGTCAAAAAAAGCGTTTTACAACTTACGTAAAATCAAGATTTGAGGTCCATATTTTAAGTCTACCCCTATGTGTTTGGTATCAAATTAATGGATTTTTTCCTGGCATTGCTTGCATGCAATAAAAAACAGTGGTTCTTTCAGCTGGAGAAAGTTATAAGGTCTGAAGTCCCATCCTGGTAGGAGTGTAATGCTAGCTTATTTTTGTGACATTGTGACCTTTTAACCCATGCTGTACAGCTATACATGGAGAAACAGCTTATTTTTCTGCTTTTCCTGAAAGTACTGAAGACACACTACAATATGGTGCGCTGTTTGCCAGTAAATGTTCAGCCAGTTTTGAGTTTTGAGCCATTTTCAAATGCTGAGTAAAATAAGTGCAGCCGTTTTTCAGTATTTTCAGTGAGGTATATCCTTATTTGACTACTTTAAAGACTCTTTTCCCCTTATTGAATATCCTTGTTTTTTTAACCACGAATTGTACATATGTAGAAATCTATTGTGTGAAAATTTTAGCAAATTTGAGCAATAGGAACTTATTTTTTTATATTTTTACAAATTGCTGAGCATAAATAAGTGCGATACACGCCCATGGTATACTGCATGAAGGTCATATGATAAGTGTTCAGTGTTCAATTTCAACGCTTGTTCAATTTCTAAAGATATCATAAGCAAAAACATAGTATTTTGGCTTAATATGTCATTGTTTGACTGTTACAGCTTGGATATCAACTCAAGTCATCATAAATCTCACATTCATTCTTCTATCTGTGTTTACAAATATGAGAATTGATCTAAACACTGTGCGCACATTCAAGGTCAAACTGTACAGATAATTTTTTGATGAAAAATATAATATCTTCCAAAGTACCAGCCCTAATTTCATAAAAATTTGTAATAATGGCCACTATATGTCTGTTACCTATTCCTGAAAGTTTCGCCTCTTCACTCTTTGGCAAAAGTGAAATATGATAAAATATGTAAAAGTGGTTTTATTTGAATTCAAAATAATGCCTACAAAATTGATCATCCATTTCGAGAAGTGAAAATATGAAATTCATTCATATTTTGTGATATGTCATGGCTATGTGCTGGTGGTGAATGAAAGAGATATTTATCAGGAATATCTAACAGCATTATCAGATGAAAAAAACATTCTCCTTTTTTTAAATGAATTTTTCCAATATATTAGTCATTTCAATGTAATTCGACACCCCTAATTTAAATGCTAATTTATGCGCAGTTTAACACAAAATTTTGACTCGTTCTTTACATGAAATGAAAATTTGAACACTCAGCTACAACAAACAACAAAAAAAGCATTTTCACCAAGTTTTTTCATCTTTGCCCTGTTACACAATTGCATACCCTGATTGTGCTATTGACCTATACTTCTGAATCGAAGCTAGCCGCTATACAAGGAAGAGCACCGTCTTCGGTATGTCCACAGGTGTTCTGTTGTTGTTGTTGTTGTTATTTGAATTTATTTGGCGTTTATCATTCCTCTAGGAATATTTACACCAAATCAATATTCATAAAATCACTTTAAATTTTTCAAATTTTACCCTATATTATTTTCATTTTATCGATAAATAATTCAAAATAATACATTATATCAAAATGAAATCTCGCTCACTGGCCTCGGTTCGAGCTGCCCAATCGACGATCGTATTTTCTGGCCAGTCCGGCTCGGTACCTTGAGCAGACTTCTCAGCAAGGAGGGGCCGTGATTGGCTGTCCGCCTGCCTAGGCCACTCCAATACACGAGAGGGGCTCGACCGATGCTCGTGATTAATCGGGATATTCAACACGAATTTTATCACAAATTTACATTAATTAAAAAACAAAACAACGCTAAGATATAAAGCAAACATCTGGGCGGTGTGCAATGTGCAGAATGATTAAATCAAACATATACTAGTACTTAATATCTAACAAAATTTTGTGTTAGAGTGAATCTTCTTGTCCTCTGGACATACTGAACGAAAGCATGCATATGCTTTAAGTTAGTACTTCCTACAAACTGCAAAATATGGCGCACATCAGTGATATCTATTTCTGCTAATAACATACTTCTTTCTATTATATACTTTGGACATTCACATAAAAAATGGGTGATTGTTTCAAACATTTGTGGACAGTTCGGACAAATTCCATTTTCATGCATATTCAATCTAAACAAATCATAATTTAAAGAAATATTTCCCATTCTCAATTTATGCATAATAGATTGTTCTTTCCAGTTGCCTACCGAACATTGAAAAGTTTTCTTGAATGTTTTTTGTATCAACGTGGTGCGCTTAGCGTTTTTTGTATAAACGTGGTGCGCTTAGCCTTTATTCAAGGCAGCGAAGGGAATATCCAAAAGGTTATGATGTCCACAGCTGTCCGGCGGTGCGCTTAGTCTTTAACCAGAACAATGTACCGTTATCATATCTAAAGTTCCTAATAAAAGGGATTATCTATACTGTTTTTATACTACCCTCTCAACAAATACACAGTTTTAAACAAAAATCCCTCTGTCCATTTACAACACTGTTTATTATAATGCATTGTAGTGTACCGGTACATTGTTTTTGCATTATCTTTCATTGTTGGATGGAAATAAAGTGATATTGGCGTGGTATTAGCGTTTTCACCGTCGCGTTTGCACCGGAAAATGACAAATAATTGAAAAATACAGTAAAATTCACTAGGAATTGCTTTTTTATTGTTGTTGTTTTTAGAGAAAGGGATATACACTGTATCATCAGCTTTGGATATTCCCTTCGCCGTCTTGAATATCAGACTAAGCGCTGTGGACATCATAACCTTTGAATATTCCCTTCGCTGCCTTGAATAAAGACGAAGTGCGCCGCGTTTACAACAGAACACCTGTGAACATAGAAGACAGTGCTCTTCTTTGTATAGCGGTTAGTTTCGATTCAGAAGTATAGGGATATAGCAACGAGACCAAATTGGTTCAAAATTCATTTATTGTGACTAAGCTACTCATTTGGAAATGCTATCATAGCTTGATAAGCATATCTATGCCCGACAAACAAAATGACACCAAAAAGGTTTTGCCACCTCAGATGGTACCAACATCTGGCCTGGCCCATGGACTAATATGTTCTTGTGCGTGATGTCTTGATTCCGCGGAATTAAAAACATGCGAAACTCTTCTCACCTGGCCAAGCGCAAAAAATTAGTCACGTGAAAATATCCACTTTTACCAGTAACATTACAGTAACCAGAGATGCCAAGTTCAAAAAACTTTTATGAGTGAGATTTTTATGACTCGGCATCTCGGCGCTCGCGCGCATGCGCGCGCGAACGAGGGGGTGTCCCCCTCCCATGATAGGGAACTATGCATTTTAAATTATTAGCTCTTAATGATGCGATCTGGTGCAATTTTGAAAGGCAAAAGGGAAATATACCGTCAATTGCAACTATCACTTTAATCCTTTGAGCTATATGCTCCTTATTTTTGGCCCAAATTGCAGACTTCACCAGATGCATGAGATCGTGAGACAGACCCTAAATGCTTGAGTCTCACGCAGAATGCGTGAGACTTGGTAGCTCTGCAGTAACCCTGTTGGCTCGTTGCATGCAGTAACACGTACATGTTGTGGGGTCGCTATATTTACAATTTTGTCCTGACATTTTCACTTCTGTTCTTCAGCACGTTCTTCTTCTTACACTCCAGCTTCTTTAAAGTTCTTCTTCTTTTTATTAAATTCATGTCTTTGTGGTAGTTAGTATCCAGGATAACGGGATCTGTTCTGTCCAACACTACACACTGCACTGGCTATCAACATAACATGTTATGAGCTTGTGTAGCAGCTCAACTTTTCTCTGTTTCTCTCTCCTCCACAATCTCTCTCTCTCTGCTCCGATTTCTCCGTCTTTCCCACTCTCTCTCCTCCTCTCTCATTTATCCTCCCCGCTGGTTCTCTTCAAAACAATTCCAAGGTAACCGCTTGTCAACACTGACCACTTGTTTGTTTCACTGTCTGATACCAGAGAGGTGAGTCACCTCTCTGCTGTTCTACATGTATAAATACCGACTGCTCTTTGTGTAAAAATGCAGAGTGTGTTACAATTTCATCATGAGCGACTTGCTCAGACAACTCGCCTCCGTGCAGAGCGTCCAATAAAACCTTCCCCTCTACAATGTACGCTCGGAGTGCCTCAATGTCTTCATTTTCTATATTCGACCTTTATTAATTAGTGAGTAGGTGTGAACGTGTATACCTGCGTTGCACGACGAACAATACACCACCACAATCATCATCATACCACTCATTAAAAGCTATACTATGGCCTATGCACACGTTTTTGACTGGCAAACCGGACATTTATTCATTTAAATCACACGACCGACTAAAATAACATGTCTACTTCGAATGGGCTTAAAACAGTCACATTAGCCCCAGTCTTAAAATTGCATGATTATCATGAGTATGACATGTTTTATTTACGCTCCACTATCAAATGGCGTCACTGCCTGTAGTGACACTGTCTTAAGTGTCATGAATGGAAGCCCTTCGTAGCTCGACTCTCGACATCTTTTGGCTAAATTACTCACCTTCAATCCCATTTACGACAATGAAATCATTGGAGAAAACCTTCTCAAAGAAACGCTCTTACAATCTAAAAGTGTAAGAAGTACAAGTCGGTAGAAAAGACAAATTGTGTTGGCTAATTTCACATCCAGTCAGCCCAGAATTCTGTGCGCATAGCGATTGTGAATCGGGAGTGCCGTGTTCCACCAGCACTGCAAACTGCATGCATGCATTGCTAGTACGATCACAGCGCGAGGATCAGGAGCGCAAGCACGCAGAAGCAAAGAGACATCAGTTGATTCGTGTGTGGATGGCCTGGAAATGGGTGGAAAAGTCACAAGAATATCATTTTGAGCGTATGGCGTTCCATACCTCGCATCTACACGCGCGTGTGCCATTTCGCTTGCCATACTTTACTGTTGCTTACAGAAAAAGTACGTCGGTCATCATGAGTGCTGGTAAGTAAGAAAATGTGGAAATAATTCTTGTAGGATATTTTCTTTTTAAACTTTTATGCTGTGAACAAATCTGTCGCGAACAAGTCTGGTCTATGACCTTCAGTATGTGTTTGCCCAGAGGCGTATTATCACTCAAAGTCCACAAGTTGGCACTCGTCTTCGTGGTGACCGCTTCGGGTAATTGTAGTCCCACATGTTTATTATTTCGTACTTATTTTAAGGTCTCGTATGAATGTTGTTGTCACATTACTCTTGCCTAATGTATTTTGTTCATCACTGCCGTGTTTTTCCATTTTAGGGGCCGACAACATATTTCCCTTCAAGGATAACTATCTGAAGTTGACTCCTGCTTCTGCACACAGCTACAGCCAAGACTTGAAATCCAAGGGTCTTCCTCTCATTATCGATAATGGTAATGTGCTTTCTTCCGTACCCTTGTCCATGTAATAATAATTAATACTAATAGCGTAATGGTGGTGGCAACTATTGTGAAGCCAAACTGTTCAGCCATACATGTAATGTAGTGATACTTTCTTTGCTGACCATCAGAATATCTTCAGAGTATTGTCTAATGATGTGCCCCAGAGTTGAAATCAAGCTTCCCAAACGAAACCACTTTCAAGTTTTGCAATAATAAATGAGAAGGGAAAATGATTTGTGATGGCTTTCCTCTTTTCTTTTTGCTCTTTCTTCTTCACCTTTTTAATTTTTTGTTTACTACTAGAAGTCTTTTCTTTTTTGGCTTGTAGTCAAAACATGCCATTTTTTAGTGTTGTGTTGAAAAGAGATGATGAATTGTGAACATTTTCTTTTACACATTAGCACTTGTCTGCATAATAAAACCATACAGTATCTACACAAACGTTCAGATTTTGTAGGCCCTGAATGGCGATTTAGCTTTGTTGATGGAACTCATGAACTGTAACTTTATTTATAAAAAGAAAGGGGTCTTTGTGGTGTATGTATTCATACATAAATATATTCAGTATCTAGTATGAGTACCAACAGAAAAGATAATGCTATCAAAATGGTACACCATTTCTTGTAACCAGTTATATTTTTTTTCTTGAAAAATAATTTTTTTTTCTCTCTCTCTCTCTTTCTCTCTTTTTACTTTATCCTCAAGGATCCTGTTACAGTCGAGCTGGATGGGCCTGTGAATCTAGTCCTCGGCTTTCATTCCGCAACGTGATTGCTCGTCAGCGTGGCAAGAAGGACTCAGAGGCGCAGATCGGCAATGACATTCCCAACATTGAAACGGTGCGGTGGCTGCTAAAGACGCAGTTTGACCGCGACGTGGTGACTCACTATGACGCGCAAGAACAGATCCTGGACCACACATTCCAGCGTCTCGGGATAGACTCCGAGGGCGCCGTTCAGCATCCCATCATCATGACGGAGGCTCCTTGCAATCCAAACATTTGCCGACAGAGTGGGTCTACCATTCTTCTCAGCTTCATATTCTGTACACATTGAAATGATATTTATATTGGTCAGAAACACACATATTTAAATGTCATTTTGTATGTACCGTATCTTCTGTTCTACCTGCTGATAATATTTTTGGTCGAGATATAAGCTCTGGTTGAATTCACTGAACACTCATGGAAAAAACAAAACAAAACAAAAACAAAAACCTTCATTTAATCTGAAATAAGAGTGCCATTCCACGCTATTTTCATGACGCCTTTAATAGATCTAGTAGAATGGTGGAGGTTTTATTTTTAAAATGTGAATTGTAATTTTTCTTGATTTTCACAAAATGTTGATGTTAGGTGCACCCACAAAATGTGCGAATTGGATGAAGGAATTTCATCTCTCATGGACCTTGACACAAAAATTTCTCCAGATTTCCTTTTTTAACTTAAAATGAAAATGAAAAACATAAAAACTCTGTCACATAAGAGATTTGTTTTGTTCCAATGTCAAACCTTGCAGTGATATATTTAAGGGAAAACAGTTGGACACAAAGGGGAAAGATTATTGACCAAAAACATGATCTTTATCATGTGTCTGTTTGTTCACACAAAAGAGGGCGTTTTGTGGGTTGATGGCCCTGCCGTTTCAGCCATTTGCAGAGAATACTCTAGCAAGATCGTCAATTTGTAGTCGACAGTTTGTACAGCATTGCAAAGGGATTGACAGGACTTATTATTCTCAATATCTTATTCAGTATTATGTCCAACTATCAAAGATACTGCTGACCATGGTCCCGAATCCCACTTTCACATACGTTATGGACAGAAATTTGAAAAATCTAGCTGGGGACTGTCAGAGAGAAAAAAAAAAGAATTGACAAAAGCTTAGAAGATACTACATACTTCCATGCTTCAGAACTTTGATCTGAGATAGAAAATTGGGTACATCGTTCAGAGAAGACTGAAAATTCCAATTCAGCCAAGATAACCAAAGTGCATATATTCAAGGGTATGGGAAGGCCAACCTATGTAACTTTTTTGTGGGCTTTGTGATGTACAAGTAGGGTCATTACATGAACCATAATTTGTATCCAGGGTATAGCAGTTCCCTGTAGAGTTAGTGCATGGCATGCCCAGCTCCTGTCAGCAAATGGTTAAATCTTTTTTGTGTGTATTTCTGCCATCCAGCCATGTCAGAACTACTCTTTGAGTGCTACCAAATCCCAAGCTTGGCGTATGGGATCGACAGTCTCTTCAGTCTCTACTACAACTGTCCAGAGCAATCTGGTAAGATACCCTGGTACAATTTTAATCACATTTCTTGCCGTGTTTTCTTCTTTTTCATCTTCTTTTCCTTGCGTGCTACTACATTTTGTCTTCTCAAATGAAATGTGTTACATGATTGTAAAGCTTGGTGACGAAAGAATCAGGAATTTCCGTGCATAACAAAGGCTTTGTTCTATAGACAATTACTGAAACAAATTCTTGCTTTAATTTACATTAACATTATATGTGTTCAAGGTTGTACTTTGAATGATTAGACGGAGGAATTACTTTGTTTAGCTTGGTAACTTTTGTTTTTGATAGCAAGTATGCAAGCCGCTAAGCTGTCCCAGTAATCTTGCTGAATTTCAAACGGAGTTCTCTTTTGAATTGTACTGACTGCCCCTAGGAAATTTTGAAATTCTATATTTTAGAGACACACATTTAAAACAAAAGTAAAAATGTGTTTTGTAAGCATACATACATACAAACTCTTTATTCACATGAGTGATGATCAAATAATGTGAATCTTAAAAGTGTTGCAAAATTGCATTGAGATTGAAGAAAATTATCCATCAAGTCCCTAGCACCTTAGATGACATATTTTCTTGCTTTGTCAATTTCTTTAAAGCGAGCTCGTGCAGTCTCATTCTGTCGTCTGGATTCCAAACGACCCATGTCCTACCGGTCATCAACGGTCAGCTGGACGCAGCCAACTGCAGGCGGCTGAACATCGGTGGCAGTCACCTGACCAGCTACCTGCTGCGACTGCTGCAGCTCAAGTATCCGGCGCACCAGTCACATCTCAACCTCAGTCGCGCAGAGGTTAGTGCTCTGGATTGGTAGCACCAAACTGCTCTGGGTTGGTCGCACTATCTGCTCTTTTGGGCCCACATTACGTCCATTACACTGTATGTCGTATATCTAGCCATGCAGTCTTCCCCCTATGCCCTGCCCCCTCTTGTATCCATGTACCACATTAATCGAAATTGGTGTGAAGTGTAATCTAGTTATATGACTGGAAATACTCTTCTTGTGTCATCATTGAAGGAATAAAGGAGAGGATGAACTTGGGGGTGAAACAGTAAGCACAGAAAATAATGCTGAATATCATCATGATTTTGACACTCACAGCAATAAACCTACATGAACAGTAATCATTACTAGATGATGATAATGAGAGAAGAAGCAATAACAATGTGAGTTTCTTACTTAGGATATTCCATTCTGTGTGAGCACTGCTCTATTGTTGCAATGCCATTGCACTATTCAGTAAGAATATAAATTTAAGACACAGAACTGTGACCTGAATTAGCATTGGCCATTAGCTATGTTTCTACATGTATGTGTATGTGTATCTGTATTGTTGTTTTTGAATGTTACTGCTTTTCTCTTTTCACAGGAGCTGTTGATGGAACATTCCTACACAGCTGTTGACCCATGGTCAGAGTTTGAGGACTGGAAATCCCAGGACTACTTTGACAAGCACGCCCACAGAATGCAGTTGCCATACACACCTGTAAGGACAGTGTTAACTGCTCCCAACATATAAACAGCGGACTGATTGTTTGTTTGTTTGTTTATATGATTCTTTTTGTTAGTACTGAATGATTTACATAATGCCTGTCAAGAGACACCCATCTAATGACCCACTTTCTACAGCAGGAGATATGATATCAATGATGATGATGATGACGATGGTGATGAGGATGATTGTGATAGCAATGAAATCGAGGACAATGACTGTGATGATGATGATGATGATGATGATGATGATGACGACGACGATGATGATGATGGTGCTGATGAGGATGTGGTCTCGTTTATCCAGGGTAGTCTCTACAGTGTTCCCACTGCTCTTCCAGAGGGCACGGCCATCATCATTACCGTAGCATTGCCAGGTGCCCCATGTAAACACTTGGGTGAAGAGGGACACTGTGGATAAACATATTTTGTCCAAGGACTTAGGCACTTGACAGGACTTTAACTTGTGACCTTCAATGAAGCCAAGAGTCTCTAATGTCCACTTTGCCAAAGTGTCTTCACCTAAATGGTGATGATGATGAAAGTAACGATGATGATGACAATAATTCTCATTCCTAACTATTATGATGTTACTGATTGAAAATGAGTCAAAGCCAAGGGCTGAATTACAGTGAAAAACTTGTTACATAAAAATTTGTAATATGGCCGTGAAACATTCGGCACTTCTTACATAAAAACAACAACAAATGATACAAAAGTATGTCAATAGTGCAATTGGTATAACATGTCTTTTCAACTTGATGTTGGTTTTTACCACTGTAAGCATTTCTAGGATGGTGAAGAACTTTCTCTCTCTCTCTCATTCACAACATCTTAATGTTTGTGAAACAGTTACCTGGCTGGTCTGTAGGCAACACGAAGGAGAGGAGACGGCAATGCATCAGCAGGCTCCAGGATCTGAATAAGAAGTGGAGACAAGAAAAGGTTGGATGGCTTGATATGTGTGCATTAAGTGTTTGTGTTTTTGTTTCTTGATGGAGCTTTTTGTTTTGCTTCCATTTTCTATTATGTCTTATATAACTTCTTTTTTTTTTCTTTCATTGTACTAGAATATTTGCATTGCAATAAATTGAGCGATTAGTCGGTATATGTTGCCTTTTGCATTTGGACATTCTGGTTCCGCATCTGTAAAATGTAAATTCCAGAGAAAGAGATACATCTGTAAATGGTAGATAAACACATACATTGTTGCTGCAGGACTGTAGTGCAGTATTCCATTTTGTATAGTATCATGTGGGTACAATGATAGACATTTTGTGCCGTAATGTGTTTATATGTACTACCTTGTGAAATAACAATATGTTCTTGGAATAGATATTCATTGTAATGCCTTGGAATTATTATTGCATGCTTTTGAACAGGTACACAGTGTAGGGTGTGGTGGTAAAAGGAAGTTTTAATACCTGTATGAATTTCTTCAGCAAAATGCTATCTGCAGGACAAAGCGGTGATTCTCGGATTATATTTTCTGTTTAAACCTAAATCTAGCTTCTGAATGTTAAAAAGATTGTTAGAAACTGTGTAGATTTGCAGACCCTACAACCACTCTGACTTTTGAGGAAAGAATCTGAATTTTGACCATTCCCAGCTCTTGTTTTGATAGGAGTTTTCTATTTTTCTTGATAATGTTACTACACACTCCTATGGGAACTGCTCTTTCTGTCCTACCTTTGAGCAAATCATCCCCATTTTTCAGTCAGAAAGGTGTGGAGGTCTGGGTTTGGGAAATATCAATTCATGTTGGCAGTAGTAAAACATTACTAGATGTAGGGGGAGGAGAATGTTCTCAGCTGTCTGCATAACTCTCCACTAATCTAATGTCACCAGTTAACAGGGGCAGAGGACAAGCTGCGTTCCCTGGTCAACATTCAAAACACAGCAGAAGACAGCAACGGCACGCAGAAGGTCAGTGCAATTACAGTCAAACCTGTCTTAAAATGACCACTTGAGGGATGTAGGAAAAACAGTGTACTTTATTATAGACAGGTGGCCATTATAGACAGGTTTGTGGCCTTTTCTTGATTTTGCTGCATGTGATAGACATGTGCACATGCATAAATGCATGTGTGTATCGGTGAGTGTAATCATGTGTTGATGAAAGTTCATTAACAGGCACTATTAACAGTTGATGTAATCCCAAAGGGTATTTGTTTTGTTTTGATTTGTTTTGATTGTTGGGGTTTTTTTTGTCAGATGTAATGACAGAAATTCTAAGCTGTCGAAACAATACGCCAGACGAGTGATTTTGGTCATAAGATATTGGAGAACGTGAACTGATAGAGGCACATTAGTACTTCTTAGGTGGACAGTAATTTCAATGAATGTATTGAGAAGGTACTAAATGGAAACAAGATGTATTTTCCTTTTAAGTGTAAAAGTGTCAGTAGATGAATGCTTCCACCATTTAAGTAGCAATGTGATGAAATTAATAAAGAAAACACAAATTGATGAAGCATCAGTGTTTGCCCCTCTTCCTTGTAGAAAATGCTGAGGACCTTAGGTCTCAACTCTCTGGACGATCTGAAGGGTTATATAGGCATGCTCAATGCTTCCATCCAGAGGGCAAAGGTCAATCTCGGTGGCAGGGAGAGCATCGTGGATCAGGTACTGTCAAATATGTCGAAGATTTCACAAGGTTTTGATTTTGACTTCACGGTCATGTGCTATTCGTGAAGATAAAGACATGTGAAAATATTGCCTCTGATCCCTGATATGCATTTGACATGCATAATTTCTCCGTTCAGTACTGTACTCCACGAGTGTGAATTTAACCACTTGTGAAATCGTCGGGAAATCCCAATTCGTGAAAATTTAGACTAGCTAGATATATGGCACATACAGTATTCTGGTGCCTTGTTCATTTCAGTGGATTGGAGGGATTTAGTCCTGGCATTTAACTCTCATTTGCATTTGCCAAGAATCAGAGCCCCATTTTATTCCACACTTTTAGAATACCACAAGTAACAATCAGGGCAGCTAGTAACCATGGCAACAGATAAGTGGAAACCAGTCAGCTGTTGACACTTTTATTTGCTGCTACTGTTGTTGCTGTAATTGTTGTAACTCACATTGAACTGAAAATGTCTGTACGCAGCAAGGCCCAGACTGAATGATCGCTTTCTCGTCTCTGGCAAAAATATGCAGTCATTTAATCATTCAGAAGCACATGAAGCACATGAGCTAACTCTGAACTGGCTTATCAAATGTTTGCCCAGCCGATGTCGGTCAATGTGTGGCCCAGCCTCGACCTCCTTGGATCTGACCAGGAGCTCCTGAGCCAGGCGGAGCGGAACGCCGTACGGCGGCAAGAGCTGGTGGAGGCCTTCCACCAGAACAGCCTGCGGGCCCGCTGGGTCCAGCAGGAGATCGACGGGCTCCTGCAGGAAGGCACCAGGCTGGTGGGCCAGGGGAGCCCCAAGGAGGGCGGACTGAAGAGATGGACGGAGCAGCTGAAGGAGCAGAAAGAGGTAAGGGGTTGGGTGATAGGGGAGCATGTTAGCTCTTCACCCATCCAGGTGTGTGTCAGGGGAGGGGGAGGGGGGGGTTGTCCATCCACCCAGAAAACAACAAACTGATATAGCATCGCTAAGACACTTTGGCCACCTATCAACAGTTTTTTTGGCACTTTATTAATTGGAATGCCGAAAACAAGATAATAGTGATTACGAAAAAAAGTTATCATCATCATTATCATCATCACCATCATCATCATCATAAGTGTTTGTGTGTACAGTCAGTTCACCATTGTAGGTGCCATCATTCATTGTGTTGTTATTGCAGTTATTCTAGATCCCTGAAGTCCATTTCCTTGTTGTAGTTGCTGTTGTATTCAATAAATTGCCTAATGCTACATACTGTACATCACGATAATTGGTGTTTTTTTTTTTCAATGTTATAAAAGTGCAGCTCTGTGCATTTGCTCACGGTCGTCATGGCAATTATGTCTCTCTGATTGTCAGGATGGCAGGGGGTTCTGTCTATAGCATCATCTTGTTAAAAGTCTGTTTACAGACAGGATCATATTGATGAAGATGGCCTAATAAAGAGAGGATACATCAGGAGGGGAGGGGGGCATCGGGTTGGATATTGAGGTCAAGATGGACAAATACCTTTCTCACGCATTAAAAAATAGCATTTTAATGGTCTCCCCACCCCTGCCCCGCGAAGAGGGTACTCTTTGGGAAAAACATCTTAATTGGATATCAAATGAGTTCCCACCAGCCAGGAATTGGACACAAACATCCTCTATATACGAATTTAGATTCACCTTTTTTTGTCCCCGCCGAACGAGTTCGAGCAGGGGACTATGAAACGGGCTCCGTACGTGTGTGTGTCCGTGTGTCCGTCCGTCCGTCCGTCCGTCCGTCCGTCCGTGTGTCCGTGTGTCCGTGTGTCCGTGTGTGCGTCCGTGTGTGATCAAAATCTTCAATTTGCTACTTCTCTGTCATTTATGAGCCAATTTTGATTCTGTTTGCTTTATATGATAGCACTACATGGGAGCTTTGAAACTTCTACACAGAATTTCAGTCGTGACCTTTGACCTTGACCTTTGACCTATATTGTACATTTTGCTACAAAATGCTACTCCTTCGCCATTTCTAACCTGATTTCGATTCCGTTTGCTTTATGTGATGGCACTAGGTGAGGGCTTCAAAACTTCTACACAGAATTTTGACCTTTGACTTCTTTGACCTTTGACCTTGATTTTTGACCTGTATTGTACATTTTGCTACAAAATGCTACTCCTTCGCCATTTCTAACCCGATTTCGATTCCGTTTGCTTTATGTGATGGCACTAGGTGAGGGCTTCAAAACTTCTACACAGAATTTTGACCTTTGACTTCTTTGACCTTTGACCTTGATTTTTTGACCTATATTGTACATTTTGCTACAAAATGCTACTCCTTCGCCATTTCTAACCCAATTTCGATTCTGTTTGCTTTATGTGATGGCACTAGGTGAGGGCTTCAAAACTTCTACACAGAATTTTGACCTTTGACTTCTTTGACCTTTGACCTTGCTTTTTGACCTATATTGTACATTTTGCTACGAAATGCTACTCCTTCGCCATTTTTAACCCGATTTCGATTCCGTTTGCTTTATATGATGGCACTAGTTGAGGGCTTCAAAACTTCTACACAGAATTTTGACCTTTGACTTCTTTGACCTTTGACCTTGATTTTTGACCTATATTGTGCATTTTGCTACAGAATACTACTCCTTCGCCATTTCTAACCCGATTTCGATTCCGTTTGCTTTATGTGATAGCACTAGGTGAGGGCTTCAAAACTTCTACACAGAATTTTGACCTTTGTCTTCTTTGACCTTTGACCTTGATTTTTGACCTATATTGTACATTGGCTACAAAATGCTACTCCTTCGCCATTTCTAACCCAATTTCGATTCCATTTGCTTTATGTGATGGCACTAGGTGAGGGCTTCAAAACTTCTACACAGAATTTTGACCTTTGACTTCTTTGACCTTTGACCTTGATTTTTTACCTATATTGCACATTTTGTTACAAAATGCTACTTCCGGCGGGGACATATGTTACGCACTGCGTAATTTCTACTTTTCCTTGTTTTTCACTGATTTTTTTTGTCCCCGCCGAACGAGTTCGAGCAGGGGACTATGAAACGGGCTCCGTACGTGTGTGTGTCCGTCCGTGTGTCCGTCCGTGTGTGCGTCCGTGTGTGATCAAAATGTTCAAAATGCTACTCCTTCGCCATTTCTAACCCGATTTTGATTCTGTTTGCTTTATATGATAGCACTACATGGGAGCTTTGAAACTTCTATACAGAATTTCAATTGTGACCTTTGACCTTGACCTTTGACCTATATTGTACATTTTGCTTCAAAATGCTACTCCTTCGCCATTTCTAACCCGATTTTGATTCCGTTTGCTTTATATGATGGCACTAGGTGAGGGCTTCAAAACTTCTACACAGAATTTTGACCTTTGACTTCTTTGACCTTTGACCTTGATTTTTGACCTATATTGTACATTGCCTACAAAATGCTACTCCTTCGCCATTTCTAACCCGATTTTGATTCCGTTTGCTTTATGTGATGGCACTAGGTGAGGGCTTCAAAACTTCTACACAGAATTTTGACCTTTGACTTCTTTGACCTTTGACCTTGATTTTTTACCTATATTGTACATTTTGCTACAAAATGCTACTCCTTTGCCATTTGTAACCCGATTTCAATTCCGTTTGCTTTAAGTGATGGCACTAGGTGAGGGCTTCAAAACTTCTACACAGAATTTTGACCTTTGACTTCTTTGACCTTTGACCTTGATTTTTTTTACCTATATTGTACATTGGCTACAAAATGCTACTCCTTCGCCATTTCTAACCCGATTTCGATTCCGTTTGCTTTATGTGATGGCACTAGGTGAGGGCTTCAAAACTTCTACATAGAATTTTGACCTTTGACTTCTTTGACCTTTGACCTTCATCTTTTTACCTATATTGTACATTTTGCTACTAAATGCTACTTCCGGCGGGGACATATATTACGCACCGCGTAATTTCTACTTTTCCTTGTTTTTAATGATTCTATGAACATCTTTTTTTATGGTGATTATGGTCTATTATTCTTTTAACGCAGTAGGAATTTGAATGCACCAGCTTTCTCTGATAAGGGTTTCCTTTGAATGTAAGAGAGATTTAAGACAACATGTTTGATTTGGATGTGGATTGCTGACTGCATACAAATACCCATGTACTCTGAAAGCAGTATTAGACAATTTCACAACTTTTATGAACTCCATAGATACTGAAAACAGCTGCAAATTTGTGAGATAAAAGCTACGTATTTCTTTATGTTTGCTCATTTCCCTCTAAGAAGATGGCTGGATAGCCCATATTCAGCTACGTTAAGCTGGTCTTCCATGGGGTCCAGTTAGATGTGAGGTGGGACAACTTCACCGGGTTAAACACCCTGCTCTTTGCGATGGATGAATGAAGCGGGATCTTTTACGTGCATGAGTTGTGACTCTCTCATACATGGGACCTCCATTTTATGTTCTATCCGAGGGACAGAGTGTTTTGCCTCTTGTTAGAGGGGACGGTATGCTTACACACAACATTGCTCAGTCCAGACTCGGGTTCGAACCCGGGCCGCGTGATCGTAAGGCAGATGCGCTACCGACCTGAGCCAACTCACCACCCCTTTATTTCTCTTTTTCCCCTTCTACCACTTTTCACTCCCCCCCCCCCCTTTATTGATGTCTGTGTCTTATATCTGTCTGATTTTCTGTCTATCTGTCACCCTTCCTTGTCTGTCTTCTCTTTCACTCTCCCTTTCTGTCCCGTAGGAGCTTGGAACATGCCATGCCCAGTGGCAACACATCAAGGAGAGCCTCCTGGGCCTCCAGGAGCCCAAGGATGCGGATACCATGGATACGGACCAGGAAGGTACGATGGCAGCAGTAGTCTGTGTTGTCAGAGACACGTCTTTCCAATCGAATGTCTTGAGTTGCTTATGGTAATATGGACTATCGAAGGATTGAAAGAAATTCAGAATTGAAAATTTGAGAGGTAATAGAGAAAATAGATCTATTTTGAGTACTGAATCTAAATGACATAAATATACATATAAAAAATCACTATACATTTCAAGTGATTTTGTATAGTCAAGCTCATTATCCTCTAAATGGTAAAGATAATGTACTCTGTTTTCATGGTGCCATATTTAAACAATTCCTTGTTACTCCCCTGAGTTTTAAGAACCCCCCTCCAAAAAAAAAAGAAGAAGAAGAAGAAGAAGAAAAATCTATCTAGTTGGCATTTCTATTACAATGACACTCATCAAATAATACAAGTAAAATTTGCAATTTAGATATTTGATTAGTCCTTCAGTTACATAATATTCAGTTGTCCATACATTTGTCTGTGTGTACAAATTACAAAATATTGTGAATTACTTAATCATCACCTTAAATTATGATGAACCTGGTATTTGGCTTAACCTCCCACAGTGCCTTGTGAGTATTAGAGGTCATGACCTTCTACGGGCTGTTTAATTTCATCCTTTCCCTCACAGGGGACACGGATGAAGGGACATCTGCCGATCAGGGCTCCGAGTGGGCATACATTCAAGCAATGGTTTGTCTTCCTGTCTTGCTGCTTCTAGTGCATGCAATCAATTTCACATTTTGTGCAACCATAATCCAGTACTTATTGTTGTCATTTTGTCTCGTGAATTATTCACACCCAGTTCCCATCAGCTCTGGAGCACTTTATTCCACCTCATTGCTCTTAACCTGTTGAGAACAGGCTGATTTTGCGAAAACATGAAATTCCCATAGATGCATGCCCGAGTACTGTAAAACATGATATATTCGCGGCACAAAATTTTCGCGATTTGGAGCCGACGGCCTTTTTCGTGGCAAGAAATTTTCGCAAATTGCCACTTGCGTTCAATGCATGTAGTGTAGATAAGAAATTTCGCGTGCATTTTAATTTCGCGAATCTTGGCGCTCGCGAAATTCGCGAAATTAAAATGCACGTGAACATTCCTCGTTTTACAGTATACACAGGACTAGTCTTCAAGGGGCTAAAGTCACTGAGGATCGTAACTGTATGCTGAAATCAGACACCCCAATTATAGGATCAACGTGAACAAAGTTGTAGTTAACAAAATTATATCTATATAATCTTATTGCAAACCTTCAAGGAAGAGAAGAAAACATTTTGAATTCTACGTGGGCAGAGATTTTAGATGGTTACACCTCAATGGGGAAATTTTTCTTTTTAACAAAAATCAAAGAAAGACGACATAAAACTATGCACCCATACTCAAATTTTCATATGGGCTCTGCAGTTTTGTGATTTCAGTTCTGTTGCATTTGTGTCCATGCTTTGATATCTTTGGAACCTTCTCTTCAGGGATTCTTTTTTTTTTTTTTACTCCTAAAAGATGGATCCCTCGGGTCAGAGACTAGACTGCTAAAATATGCTTTTATAGAATGCAGCAAAATATGACATATTATACATCATCTTCGAGTTTGTGATCGATATCATGGATGATGGAAACGCAATAGAGATTTGTGTAAATAAATGGAAAGACTTTTTGATTGGAGAGTTTGATGTATGTGTTACTAACTTGTATCTTTCAGGAGGATGACGCCGAGGGTTTCAGTTTTGAGGCTGAGCAGGAAAATCTGTCTGAGCTGGACAAAATCTTATCTGTCTTTGACCAGGAAGTAAACAAGTATGTCATACTCATGGCCCAGTCGGTGTATCAACTGTGACATAGACATAAGACATTGTCTTTGGTGTAGGCATAATCATTGGCCCTTTGTGATTGCTGATGGAGCAATAAGCCATTTGTATTGCTACTCTATATTATGTATTCAAAGAATGCATTGCTGTATTAAGTTATTTCTATTTCACTGGACGTGATATATACAGTGCACTCCCGTTATAATGAACACGGTTATAACGAAGTAAAAATTCGGGCCGTACCGTTATCCACTTTATGTATTTTTATTGTTTATTTATTCGGTTATAACGAAATTTTGATATAACGAAAGAAAATTGCCGGTCCCGAGGACTTCGTTATAATGGGAGTCCACTGTACTTGTATGTGTATGGCCTTTGTGTAGTGGAGGGAAACAAACCAGAACCGTATTGCTATTGTCTCCCTGTACTGTTTGCAGTGGCCTTTAAGAAGGATTGATATAACATGCGTGAAAAAGTAACATTATGTCAAATCACTTCAGGACAAAATATGTTCATAATTAAGTATAATTAAAAGCATAATTAAGAAGATTGAAATCACTGTTCAGATGTGAAAGAGTTGGGCTATTGAATGTAAGCTCAGTTTCCACTTACCTATATCTATCTTAGCTTTTGGAGTTAATGAAAACAGCAGTGAAGATGAAGCTTCTGGCTATATACATGTGTAGGTAGATTTGTTGTAAACGCACCATTTGAGCATCCACACCTATTGACATGTATCGCTTGGCACATTCCGCAGATTAAAACTACCCCACTGCTTGACAAAAACTGATGAGGTACCGGTATTGAATTAATCATTCTTTCTCTTTGGATTGTATGTGATCCATTAGTTTCGTGGAATCAGTTCTGCCTGAAATCTAAAAGCATCCACCTTCCCCTCCCATACCACTGCAGAGAGAACCGGTCACCCGTTGGCCTGCGTATGACCTTTGACCTGGCCGAGTACTACCAGGTGGTGCTTGGCGTGGAGAGAATCAGGGGCCCTGAGATCCTATTCCAGCCAAGCATCATGGGGCTGGAGCAGGGTGGACTTGGGGAGACCATGGAGCATGTCCTGAGGCTGTACGAACCGGAAGTCCAGGACAAACTGGTTCAGGTAAGAGCGGCAGCCCAGGACAAACTGGTTCAGGTAAGAGCGGCAGCTCATTAATTACAATAGGCCCATATGATACTCTATGTATCACAAATTAGAAATGTATCTTTGATATTATCCCATTTTTTATATGCCTGTACTTTCTTTGTTAAATTTTCGTCATGAAGAGGATGCAGAAATCAATACATGAATTGAAATATTAAATGAAATGAAACTGATACAATTGTTTTGTTTTGTATCCATGATGCAGAATGTGTTTCTCACTGGGGGCAACTTGAACTTCCACAACATGGTGGAGAGAATAGAAACAGAGCTTCGCGCCATGAGGCCTTTCCAGTCCTCCTTCAAGGTCCGGCGAGCAGGTACGTCTAAAATTCACGGTCCACCTCGTCCCCTTCTCCTGTCACTGTCTGTCATCTTCATATCCCTTCAGCTTATACTTGTTACATTTACGGCAAGTTGCAGCTTTATCATGTCAAAGGAATGGTATAGTTACGGTTGAGATGGGGCTTTGGGTTACCAACATTTTTTTGCGAAATAAGGAGAAACCTCCTATGAAATATGAAAAAGTATATAATTCTATGAGTAATTCAAAGTTTATTTGGTGAAATATGGTTTTGAAATGCCTGAGATATCAAAAACAGAGCGATCCCAATAAAAGGTGGGATGCACCTTTTATCAGGATTGCTTTGTTTTACGTTGATTTTGGATCTCTCAGCCATTTCAAACCCGATTTTCATCAAATAAGCTTTAAATTCCGCTTAGAATTGAATGCTCCGTAACATTTCATAAAGTGGCTTCTTAAGTGTCTCGCAAAAAGTTAAAGCTGAATCCTCATCTTAACCAATACTATAGAGTATACCATCCTTGTAAGTTGTACAGAGTTGTAATTGTGATTAACTGATTACCCCTGCACTTTTGAAGAATTAAGTGAGGGTCAGAATGAAAATGAAATAACGGGGCACGCATACCAGTAAATGTGCTGTCTGTAGCACTCAGTCAATGTATCAGTTCATCCTGCAATGTTTATTGAGTTTAAAAGTGTCATTATGAGGCTTTGGCTGTTGTTTGCTTGTTGTCAAAGATCTCCCCTTATATTATTCTAGTGTGAGGAGAGGAGAGCAGAGATCCAAAATGTGTCTGTCCCATCTTGCACTTTATTAATTCTGTTTAACTAATATATCAGAAATTCACACACTATGAATTGCATGTCACATTTCCGTCCATTTCAAAACACATGTAGCACACTTAGCATAGCTTTGTCTGCTTGTAGTATGTGTGACAGATATGTCCAATCTCCACTTTGTGCGGTTAACACATAATTCAACACTTCTATAAAATCCATGAGAAATCACTTGACATTGTATACAATTGTAGGTAATGTCCATTCACAGGTGTTAAAATGCTATGGTGGGAGGTTGTGAGTCGAGAGATGTAGTCAAAGGATTTTCAAATGATTCGCTATCACATGTTTATCCAAGCAGTGTTCAAGGTTTGACTAACCAGTATGAAGGATATGTGGTTGAACTCCATTGATGTATATGTTCTTGACCTTTAGTTTTGTAAAATCATTATTTTGAATGATAAAGGGATGCAATATCTTCGGGATACAATAACAAAGGTGACAAGATTTGTGCCAGAGACTTTAGACAGTAGCGACTGCATCATCTTATATCTTGTGTAACATCCAATCAGGAAATCCATCACTCGACGCCTGGCTTGGGGCGGCAAAATGGGCGACCGAGCCGGCTAACCAGTCGCTGTTCGTCTCTCGGGCGGAGTATGAGGAGAAGGGCGGCGACTACTTGAAGGAGCACCACGCCTCCAACAGGTCCTTCTCCGCCCCCGGCGTCATCGTGGGCAACAGGAGGTGACCGATGCCCCATCCGGCTCACTGTGCGACCTGTTGCTAAAGTTTGTGCAGGAAGACTTGGAGGCTGTTATCTTGTGCCTGTTTTCTTCTTCTTCTTTTTTCATGCAAACAATCGACTGCTGTGGTATGACATCATCAGGATTTGGACTCTTTGCTAGATCCAGATATTCAAGCAACTCTGCCCAGAACAGGAAGCGCATCAGTGCAAGCAAATAACATGCAAGGACGTTGGTATGTGGTTGTTCTCATTCGCAAGGCATTATGGGAGTCCCATTATGGAAGGGTATTCACTCATTCAACCTGTCGAGGATGAGATCATTTTGCTTTATAAAATGTTTATATGGATCCTAATCAAATGTTTGGTTGAGAGCAATCATGTGACATGTCTTTAATTTTGCCTTACATGCCCAGTGGGCATTAGTTCTTACCATTGACTGCCTACTAATGACCGGTACTAACGACCGCTCAGAGATACGCATATGACTATGGCTTACCATAGTCACGCTCAAAATGACATCACAATTGCATACTTTTTCATCGTCACCCAACTGAAATCATGTTATCACAGCATTATTTCACAAATTTCTTATGCATATGTGTCCATTTTAGAGCAAATATTTACAGTTTTTGCAGGCGTAAAGAAACTGTTTTTTACCTTTAAGGCATGGCACGCCCAGTTCAATTACATGTATCACTACCAACACTATTCGCGATGCTTTGACAGTGAAAACGCCGTCCTTACACCGTGATTTAGTCGTCCTATGGTTGTGCTTTCGTCGTGAAAAAGTCGTGGTTTTATTGTGATATCGCTGTGAAATCGATGAGGTAGATAATGAGGTAGCCCCTTTGTCATGTTAATAGATCTTTGTTCGCCCTCTTTAGAAAATGTAACAATCGGAACAAAAGCACAGTTCTGGCGAGGGTGTCTTGATCGGACTCTCGAAAGCTTTTGTTATAGCGCAGCAAGCCGTCCGCAAATTTCTATAGTCGCGTGGATTAGATTACTACCATGGCTTACCGTTAGATTACTACATTGTTTTGAATTCCCTCAGTTCATCGCGCTTTGCCGCCCGGGCACACGATAATCGCTTCGACTGCGAAGTGCACACAGTGAGGACGGAAAAAAAAAAGATATAAACTTTAGCGAAAGTGCATGATCAGACTCTAGGTATATTCTGAAAACATGCATCTAATCGATCGCTTATTTTCCGTCGCAAATTACATGGTAAAATGTGCAACAAAATCATTTGTATTTTACGTAAAAACGTTTTATAAGACCTCCGTGAACGCAATGTCAACGTAAAGCGTGAACTCAGTAAAATCGGAGAAACAGTAAACACCCTGCCTCACTCAAAACATCTGTATACTCTCCCTTAATCTGCATCGATTTCCACTCCAAATTTCACTTCGATGGAGTTTGTAATCCGTTCCTGTCGCCGTAACGAAAATGTCTAGAACATCAATGGTACTGAAAATGACTTTCCGAATATTCCGATGTATCAAAGGCAGGGCTCGACACTAACGGTGGCCAGGTGGTCCAAAATTTCAGAAATGAAGATTTTGATGGCCCGATCGGGCCACCGAAAAAGGTCAGATGTTTGCCTTTACTTTTGGAAATAAACAGCGGTAACAATCGGCTCCGTAAGATGCTAAAATTAATGTCAGATGTTTGCTTTATTTTTGGCAATGAATAACGGTAATATTCGACTCCGTATGATACAATAATGAATGTCGGATCTTTGCTCATACATTGTACTTTTGGAAATGAATAACGGTAAGATTCAGCTCCGTACGGTGCTGAAATTAACGTCAGATACTAGTATTTGATTTTGCGTTCGGAAATGAATAAAGATAACATTCGGCTCCGGAAGATGCTGAAATAAAATAATGTCGAATATTTGCTTTGACTTTCGGAAATAAATAACAATAATTTTCAACTCCGTACGATGACAAAATAAATGCCGGATATTTGCTTTTACGTTCGAAAGTCAATAACAATAACATTCAGCTCCGGAAGATGCTGAAATAAATGTCAGATGTTTGCTTTCAATTTTGGCAATGAATAACGGTAATATTCGACTCCGTATGATACAAAAATGATCGTCGGATCTTTGCTCATACTTTTGAAAATGAATAACGGTAAGATTCAGCTCCGTACGGTGCTGAAATTAATGTCAGATACTAGTATTTTATTTTGCGTTCGGAAATGAATAAGGATAACATTCGGCTCCGGAAGATGCTGAAATAAAATAATGTCGAATGGTTGCTTTGACTTTCGGTAAGGGATAATGATAACTTTCAACTCCGTACGATGATAAAATAAATGCCGGATATAATATTTGCCTTTACGTTCGAAAGTAAATAACAATAACATTCAGCTCCTGATGATGCTAAAGTAAATGTCGAATGATTACTTTCACGTTCGGAGATGAAAAACAATAATATTCAACTCCGTACGATGATTAAAATGTCGGATGCTTGCTTTTACTTTCGAAAGTAGATAGCAATAACATTCGGCTCCGGAAGATGTTAAAATAAAAATAATGTCATGATGATTGCTTTTACGTTGGAAAGTGAATAGCAGTAATATTCTGCTCCGTACATGGCTAAGATAACTTTCGGATGTTTGCTTTTAAATTTCGAAATGAATAACAGTAACATTTAGATGCATTCGATGGTAAAATTAACGTTTCATGTTTAATTGCTTTGACGTACGGAATGAATAACAATATAGTATTCAACTCCGTACGATGATAAAATATATGCCGGATGTTTGCTTTTCCGTTCGAAATTAAATAGCCATAACATTCAGCTCCGGAAGATGCTACAAGAAATGTCGAATGATCCCTTTGACGTTTGGAAATGAATAACAATAATATTCAACTCGGTACGATGATTAAATAGATTACAGCTCGTTATTCCGAAGGTTCGTTGAAGGCTCTTCGGTACGAAGATTCGTTATTCCCAAGGTTCCCGGCGTTGTTCCGAATTTCATTTTCTGATTAACTATTCTTCGGAATAACGAACCTTCGGAATAATGCCACAATTAATGTCCACATTAAAGAACCCGTTCTCATTTTCGGATTAACGAACCTCTAGGTATCATCCTAGGGAGACTTTGTGTGTTTTGGATTAACGAACCTTCGGAATAGCAAACCATCGGAATAACGAACAGCACCCATAAACTAAATGTCTGATGTTTGCTTTTATGTTCGAAAGTAAATTGCAATAACATTCATAATAATCTATAAGCCTATTTGCTAAATCTTAGAACTCAGAACAGTAAGATGATTGAATGTTCTATTCATTTATTTTCGACATGACGCACTTCAGTAATATTTGATATTTGTTTTTCTTTGTAGTAGGACCGATGTAGTTTTTCTTAAGTTTTTCTTGATTTTTTTTTCGGGCCACCAGAAAGTTAGTGTGGAGCCCTGATCAAGGTCATTGGCATGTTAGCCCGATCGGACGCCGTGTTTTTACCAAAGAGTATAGAAGCGCACGAATGTGATTTTTACTACGACTGGGCTGTGTATAGTTATGCCACTTGATAAATGTTGATGTACAGCGAGAGTTATCAACATTTAAATTATGTAGGAAGCGTGATCGTTCGTATTTTGTCATGAGGGTATTTAAAATTCAGATAAACATCTCATTTCTCCCATGCCGTGTGGCGGAATCCGAATGACTGTCACAAACCACATTCGAGTAAACCTGTATCAATGTAGGGCGTCCTACCCTACCACGCCACACTACATACATTGTAGCTAACACGAGTCCATGAGAGTAATGCGTTGCCATGCATCCACGTGCGTCCGCACTACCAGTGAGCGGTCAGTGCAGGTGCGCAGAGCACTAACTGTCTTGTACAAAGTGATGCGTGCACCTGATACTCTGGCGTGAACCATGCAGGGCCGTATAAAGAGAGTGGCCATCTCGCTTTTTGGCTTACGTGTTTTGAAGCCTGTGATTGGTCAAAAGCTGGTCCCATGATCTACAGGCGCCATGTCGTTACTAAAGTGCGCTCATAATACAGTGCCCACTGTTTACGACCACAGAACTCTGTGTTTACGACCCCTTTGGCTTGGTTATTTTGTTACGTCTGAGCGTACACGCTAACCCTGTTACGTGTAATATGTGCGGTAACGACATGGCGTCCAAATTAGCAGTTGGCCAGACTCTCTTTATATACAGCACTGGCGTGAACCTTAAATTTACTTCTTCCACATGGATGAGAAGACCGGACAAGATCGACGCGACGGGTACAAGTGTCGATCACAAATCAATTAAAAGATGACTAGTATTCACACTGATTATGCCTGCATGGATAAGAATTTCAGCACAGCCTTTTTATTCACTTCCAATATGGGGTCTGTAGGCTTCCGAAGTATACTTTCTCTCATGAGTCGATGGAATACTAGTACAAACTTACATGTATTCGTTTCTCTTGTCAGGCACAAAGAGAAAGAGGGAGAGAGAGGGGGGTGGGAAACAAACAATCAGAATACTGTTAGCGTTCGTTTAATACGTGTACATTGTAGTTTAATACATTCTTAACTTGAAGCTATAATTTCTCGAATATTAATTCATTGCCTTTCCCACGGCCCTCAGAAACTAAAGTTCATGAACTTGCGGTGTGTCTTGTTTATCATGTTTGGCACGTAAGGAATGCGCGCATACTACTAGACAGGGCGTGTATTCTTCTGCCATTTCTTTCTTCGAAGTCTGAAATGTAATAACCGTCGAGTAGGTTTATTTCATGTGCTTCACATGTTAATCATGATGCATGCATGCCTGAGAGCGTTCGTTCGTCGTGAACCTTCGAACTTGCTCTATACTCAGACAATAATTTCGGGAATTTCCAAGGCAACTGAGTAATATTTCTTTTTTAAAACCATTAATAAGAACAAATTTAACCTGCTAATTGCTTATCGATAAATCGATAAAGTTAAAACTATCGTTCTTGTGCCTCACAGTGGTGTGGAGCGTATGCCGTTGAAACGTTCTTTTTAATGATGGAATAAAAAACAAGAACGCAGTTTGGTCGACCGTTCACAAGTCACCGCGGGGCAGCAAGATTTCTTGGGTTTAGCATGCTGTTCGCGCCAATATTTGTGTCTTGTGTCTTTCTTACGTGCGAAAAAGTTTGCTAGCGGATTACAAATCTCCCGAGTTTTGTAACCTGCTAATTTGTATGCGTGTATAAGAAGACATTGTAGGCTTCCTGCCAACCTCTTCAGAATATTAAACATCGTTAGAAAATATATATTCCACCAAGTGTCTATACCAGATTGTTGTATTTCATTTCTAAAAATGCAAAAGCTCCCCCGTGTGAGAGGGGGACACCCCCTTTTCCACACATTACTAGTATAGACTTCTCTTCACTCACATAAAGTTGGTTACAGCGAAAGACGCACACGTCCATCAGAAGATGGTTGTAGCCATTCTCATTGTTCCCCGATCGATCAGCACACATTCTCTTTTTCTTGTTTTTTTTTTTTTTGGTTGAAAAAGAATAAAAATATTGTAACAAAGTGTGAATTAGATCGTTGAAATTCAGATCTCGATACAAACTTTCCTCGCACCTTTAATCATCATCTATAAAGTACTACACAGTGACAGACGCGAACGGGACTCACGAGGTGACAGAAAAATCACGATTTTATAGCCATGCCCACTGTCCCAGAGTATTAAATTTCTTACATTTTCTTTAAAAAAAAAAATGTGTACATGATGAATTCCATAAAAATGGTGTTGAATATCATATCTAAAAATACAAATTCACCCGTGATGGTCTGTCACAAGCTCTGTGCTCTCTATTATGCTCCAGCTCTCCCTCGATTACGTGCTCTTCCCCTCCCGCACACGTAAATATGGATATAGTGCCTATACCTGTTACATGTATCTTTGGACACTGTTCCATACGAGGGTATGATTAACCCCCCCCCCCAAAAAAAAAAAAAAAAAATGCAATCGTTACATGGAGTTTCCGCCAGATGTTGCTTACGCTATATGAATAAAAAAACGCGTAGATTATTACCATAGGTACTCTCTTAAATTAAGCTCTTACCATAGAGGTCACATCAGTCGGGTCACTAATAAAAAGAACTGTTCATAGATAATCATAATAGGGGCCAACCCCGATTTGTAAAGCCTGATGTTCTTTTTTTCTATTTTGTTTGCATTTAATTTTACAAACGTATACAAACTGTTTCTTGACATAAAAGCCAAGGTGCTCCCTGCCCCATCGTAGGTTGTTTAACAATGACCCGGATATTCATTAACTCCTTGCGGCTGGAAGCTTTTGTGCTTGATGATGATATCAAAAGGTGGAACGGCATTGAGTCGCTGAGCTGCGCATGCATGACCAACGATGACCGAGCTGTGCCGATATAATGGGTCGGTTTGGAGGTGGATCTTTTCCACCTCCCTGGTTCGATGTAGAAGGTAACATGGACATTATAGTGTACTTCGTCGTCAGTTATTTACTGTTGATCACCAAATCCTCGAAGTAGTATTCAGAGTAATTTCACAGTTCAAAATTTAACTCCCTTTAATCTCGTAAGCAGTTTATTACATGCAATTCGGTAAAACGTGAGATCGTATGGGTTTTTGCATTGTCATGATCATATTGTTTATATTACTCGAAAATATCAATAAATGAAATTCTTGCCTCGTATTGTTTTCATTACAACCGATTGAAAATTTGTTTTATATCGACGTAAACTGTGAATTCGTGAATACAAATGAAAATTACTTGACTGGACATGCATGGGCACTTAAAATCTGATCTATCCACAAAGAATATACATGAAGATTATCCCGTATTAATTCTATCAAATTTTGTTAAGGACAGAATTGCATTATTGTTGATAACGGAATTCATGATGCCGTAATTACGATAATTTACCTTGCACTGAATCGTAATATTGCTGTTAATGATACGGAATGTTGCTATTAAATCAGAATAACGAGTGCCGCTTAGTTATTTCCGCGTGCAGTATATGTCGTATATGTTGTTTGTAACAATACTCCGTCATATTTTGAACGGGCCAAGACACAATCACTCGCCCTGCGTATTATACTGTACATAATATGACATAGTTCACGATATCCCGCTCGATAAAATGATTGGATGAAATGAGCGGCAACTTCTTAGCACTTCTGATTCTTGAGCAGATATATAATTTTCTTTAAGAGAATATCCATATCAGCGTTTTAAGCTTCATGATTTAAACTACGGAAATTGTTCTGTCTGTAGGATGTGTTATCAACAAGGTTCTATATCTGAAAGAGAAATTGCAAGAGACTTTCAGTTCGCCACTGCTCTGCGTGGAAGTTTCGTCCGCATTTGCACGCTGTCAGGGGCCGAATATATCACTGTCATTATCGTAACACCTCGTCTTCATCATTATCACAAGCGCCCTCGATCCATCATTATCATCATCAAAAGCATTAAAAAAAATTTTCAACGTCATAGGGCTCGACACTAACGGTGGCCCGGGGCCACCAAAAACACACGTCGGGCCCCTAAAATTTCAGAAATTAAGATTTTGGTGGCCCGATCGGGCCACTAAAAAAAGTCGGATGTTTGCCTATACTTTTGAAAATGAACAGCGGTAACAATCAGCTCCGTAAGATGCTTAAAAAAAAATGTCCGATGTTTGCTTTTAACTTTGGAAATGAATAACGGGAATATTCGACTCCGTATGATACTAAAACAAATGTTGGATGTTTGCTTAAATACTTTTTGAAATGAATAACGGTAAGATTCGGCCCTGTACGGTGCTAACATTAATGTCAGATATTTGATTTTGCGTTCGGAAATGAAAAGGATTCTTAACATTCGGCTTCGGAAGATGCTGAAATAAATGTCGAATGTTTGCGTTGCCGTTCGGAAATAAATAAGAATGATATTCAACTCCGGATACGATGATGAAATAGATGCCGGATGTTTGCTTTTATACGTTCGAAAGTAAATAGCAATAACATTCAGCTCCGGAAGAAGCTAAAGTAAATGTCGAATGATCCCTTTGACGTTCGGAAATGAATAACAATAATATTAAACTCCGTATGATGATAACATAAATGCCGGATGCTTGCTTCTACGTTCGAAAGTAAATAGCAATAACATTCAGCTCCGGAAGATGCTAGAATAAATATCGAAAGATCCCTTTAACGTTCGGAAATGAATACCAATAATATTCAACTCCGTACAATGATTAAATAAAATAAATGTCGGGTGTTTGCTTTTACTTTCGAAAGTAAAGAGCAATAACATTCGCTCCGGAAGATGCCAAAATAAATATCAGATGATTGCTTTTAGGCCTACATTCGTTTGGAAGTGAATAGCAGTAACATTCTGCAACATACGATGCTAAAATAAATGTCAGTATTTTACTATAGCATTTCGAAATGAATAACAGTAACATTCAGTTGCGTTGCATGGGAAAATAATGTCTGATGTCTGCTTTGACGTTCAAAAATGAAAACAGTAACATTCGGCTCCGTATATACGATGCTAAACAATTGTCAGATTATTCATTTCACTTTCGGAAGTGGACAGCAATAGCATTCGGCTCCATGCAATAATGACTTGGATGTTGACTCTTATATCTGGAAATGAATAGCGGTAATATTCTGCTCCGTACGATGCTAAAATAAATAACACATTGTTGTTTTTACATTTGGAAATGATTAACGGTATCTATCGACGGCTCAGTTAGGTACTAACATAAATAGCGGATGTTTACTTTCACGTTCGGAAATGAATAGGGCCTAAGGATAATATTCAGCTCCGTAAGATGCTAAAATGAATGTCGGTTCTTTGCTTTTACATTTAAAAATGATTAACGGCAACATTCGGCTCCGTAAGGTGCTTAAATAATAGTAAAATTGGATGATTGCTTTTAATACAATTTTGTTTGTTTTAGGCTTTCAATACCGATGTAGAAATAAGGACGATAAGATAAAATTAGAAGCTGAATGAATGTCTCACGTCCCGCTCAGGCATCTTGCACTTCTTTAATTTATGGTCTTGGTAAACACGACACGTGATACGCGCCTGCCGCGATATAACGCATTGAAGAACCTGCATGGTAACGTACATAAACACGCATGCGATTTGTCGTAACTAATGTGGTAGCGAACGCAGGGATTTACGAAGACGAACACAGGGATTTACGAAGACGAATACACATGCTTCGTTGCATGTCTTTTCATGCTATTCTAGGTGCTCGCGTCGATCGACGAAACCATACTATACTGTTACAAACGACATGAACAATGCAAGTGGAGCTTCGTTTGTTGTATCGAAATGGATAAACAAGGTGCTGGAACCAAGATTATCAGCGGATTATCAAACTTTGCAACGCTCCAGAAGCACTGAAACAGCATGATTTGATCGTTCTTCGGCCGTGAACTAGTAGTGAAAAAGTCGTGGTTTTGGAGCCCAAGAGCTGCGGACAAAAGCCGATGTAACAATCGGCGGATTATCACCATGAATAGCATGTGTCTTTTGTTCGATTTTCACGCTGCATAACAAAAGAGTCACGCTAGCCGGCGAGGGGGCGAGGCAGGATGTCGGTGATTGTTCTGCCCGAAAAGCACGACTTTTTCACGACGTAACAACTACTAATCCACGGTAATATCACATCGATTCCAGCACATTTTCACAACTCGTTCACCACCTAATCACAACGCAATCACGGCAAAACCACGGGGACAATATGTAAGTGCAAAAGCACGACTTTTGCACGACTAAATCACAACGAAACCACAAGTAAAGGACGGCGTTTTCACTGTCAAAGCATCGCGAATAGTGTTGGTAGTGTATGCAGTGGCTCAAGTGAACTGTGAGTTCAGCTGTGTTTGTTTCTTGATTTTTGTTCCCTGAATGCAAGCACAATGTGTGTATTCCAAATGCACTTGTGTAGCAGAACACAAATATAGTCAGTGCCAGTGTGGAGATGTGTATGTGCCATATCATTAAATGCATATATATTTTATACACTGTTGAGTTAAATTTGAATCTAATTGACCTGGCAAATATAGGAGCCGCATCAGGGCAATAAACTTAGGGTTAGAGTTTGGATTAGGATTAGGTTCAGGATTAGGATTAAAGTTAGGGTCAGGGGAAGGGTCTGGGGTAATTGTCCAGGGGGTAATTGCCCTAGACCCATAGGAGCAAATAAAACTGTGAGTTTTTTACCGATATTTGCAATTTGCCACAGGATATATAAGGGCAGGCAATGAGGATTAATTACTTAGTCTGTAGTCCCATCCAAGGAGTCACAACAGCTTCATTTCAATGAGATACATGTACTTTATTTCCAGTTATTGTGCATCGTTATGATTGCTGTTACTACTGTAGAGGCAACAACGCAGATGCTCGCACCCGATGATATTCCACCACATCAGCAGCTGCAATTTTACTGCGAAAGTACAGCATTGCAAATCTATGAACCAAGCTCCATGAACGGTGGACTAGACTTTTGCTGAAAGAAGAGGACAAATGGGGGAATAATTGCCTGTTAGTAGAAAGCTCTAGCAATGTCTGTCTAGATATTCAAGTCTGCCCTTATATCACTTCCGGGTCAACTTCTTTTAGTGGGTTTTCTTGACACTTGGGCACAGTATTGGGAAATCAAAGAAGCCATCGTCATGTGTAAACTTCACAAAATGATTGAATGAGAAATATGAGTACTCTGCATCAAATTTATACACTTACACAGTGTAAGTGTATAAATTTGATGCAGAGTACTCATATCTTTCATTCAATCATTTTGTGAAGTTTGATTTTACAGACAACATGTTAGGTACTGCATTCTGGAACTTTTTTTTTCTTGCTTGCTTGCATGTCAGTGTATGTATATATGTACAATAAAAAAACTCATTTGTATAAAGCAACTCTATTCCTATTCCGAGTCATTATTTTTCATATTCTTCTTTACATTCAATAGATAGTCATTCACCATACACTGCAAACTTCATGTGGCTGCAGTGATATGAAACAGAAAGTCAGAACTTGTAGCCTACAAACCTAGGAATTTATTGAAAAGTTTAAAAAAGACTAGCATATATTTATTGTGTATGTGTGCATGTGTGTGTGTGCGTGTGTGTGTGTGTGTGTGTGTGTGTGCAAACAGGAAGGTGGCACCTCCTTGGCGCAAATGTAGATTTTAGAAGAATAGGGCATATTCACAGTTTACTAGTATCAGTCCTTCATACTCACTTCCATGTTTGTGATTTAGAGAACATACTACAGTATATTCAGCTCACTACCTGTAATCACACTATTTCGTGTTTGTGCAGCAATGCATTGGAAATACAGTGTAGTTGTACATGGGAATCCATATATTTCATTAGCCAGTTCAAAATCGGCTCATTAGCGCATGTTTTGTACAGATGACCTTTCTTTTTTCTCAGCTGGCTAGACACTTCACTCGTTTTCAAAGCAGCATAATGCATAAGCTTGCCCAACATAAAATTTGTGGAATTCATGTTCAAAGAATGAACTTGCATAAATGTAGACATGACCAGAATGGCCCATCACTGAACACAATATGGGGAAGCAGCCATATATTGTTTTGTATTGAATGCATTTACAAACTTTAGTGAATTTAAGAACCAATATGCCTGTTAGTGCAAATTACATATTTCTGCTCATGCGTAAAGTGAAACTACGAACTGCCTTATTCTACACAAAACTCAGCCACTTTCTTTCTTCTCACACTATTACTCTGTCCTTTAATCAAAGAATCACATCTACACGCAACATCTTCATTTTGTGCCTCTCTGGGGCATTTATTACAAGATAACATTATGAACGAAGGCTCCTTGTACATGTATCCAAGTTGTGTGTGTCTTTTTTTTTCATATCATTTTTGTATTAATAGAAACATGATAGCATGAATGGTATTCAGCAAACACAAGTCATTGTCTTTACAGTACGGAGAAACGAGAGAGTAGCGTAAAAGTGGAATCAACACAATCCAAGAATGCCTGACGTGAAGTACACATTCTGACTCGCAGAAAATGTCTGCACTTGGTAATGCAGAGGAAAGCAAAATGCGCAAACAAAAGCATGCAAGATCATGATGCGGGTTCACAACTTGTAGTCTGCCGCAACAAAGTCTGACTGAATAGAGAAATATTTGCACCTCGTCTCACTCTAGATTCATTGTCTGTTGCATATAGCTGTGTGGTACCAATTAGTAAGCTGTACGGTACAGCGTATCACACGAAGTAAATACAACAAGTAAAGCTGCACATAGTGGCGGATTCAATTTTTTCATAACTTGCTAAATTAAAAGTCGTGTCCTTCACGTGGACGTTTAAGCTATCGATACAACTGATACTTTAAGCATTATTGAGTTCCACTACATCTATTCGCACAAACACGGTTCATACACATGCAAGGAAAGTTCAATTACATTGAATCTACCTAACGAATACATGCATTATATTCCAAATGCCTCATCTCCTCGAAGCATTCGCATGAACATATTTCAGACAATAAAAGAAATAATTATCATGTACAAAATCAATTTTCTACACAGAGCACTGACCTTAAAAAACATGAGAAGTGGTCAGTACATCCATATCTTACACAAGCCTCTCTCTGAAAAAAAAAAAAACAACAACAAATCTTTAAAGGCCGATGCGGTAACCATGATTATGCTTTCGTAACAAGGATGTCAAAGCATGTACGGTCATTAGCAAACTGCATGTTAGTCTGGTCCAGTATCCCTGAAATTCACGTCAGTGTGAATAGCTTCCTAATAATGATGGTGATTAGCTTCTTGTGATCATACTCTGTCCTCGCCTACGTGTATCCCTTTAAAACTTCCACATAGTGGCACAATGTAGGTTCTACAAGCAGTATTCGAGGTCCTTGTTACTGTCTGTCGTACAAGCACACTTGCACAATTATCAGAAATTTCTGCATGTGCTGTACACTTTTAACGAATGGTTCAAAGATACCCAAAATACTCTGCACAGATTCCCTGAACTCCACTGTAAAGATAGAAGCAACCTACACTGTAGCTTGGACAAAAATCTTGCAAGACGTCTGGAAGTTAAGTCTCCACAATCCAATCGTAATACTTAATGACATTCACATTTATAATACTGCTCATTTACAATTCAGTTCTGTTCTCCATGCTGATTTGCATTTCTTGTGGAAATAAAAATGTGACTGTAAAACCTGAAACTCTTACCCTGATGATTACACTCACAAAATCTTCACAACTGTCGGCATCATGCAGACAGAGCACAAATACAAATTATGTATAAAGCAAACTATCATTTCCTACATTTTCTTTGTCATAACACAACTATTCTGCTCCTAAGATCTACAAATATTTACACAAGCAAACTTCTCTCTAATGCTCTGCTTCAAAATGAGAATGTTAATTGTTGCTTTTTTTTTCAAGGTGTGCTTGATTTCATGTGCTCCATGATTATATTCTCCTGTTCACCGTATAGCAAAGAGACTTTCACAAGCTCAATGTCTTATGAAGAGTAGTTGTGTTCCTTGATATTCCTGCAGTTAATTCATCTCTCTTTTAATCTCTCTCACCCCCCCCCCCCCCCCCCCCGGTAAAACTGAGATGAAAACTAGGGGAAGCATCAAAGTCAAAAAGCTGGCTCCCACTCGCAGTTATTAGCTGCAGCCTCCTCGAGTTGCTTCAGCATTTCACATTTGACTTGCATCACGACCCTATTGCAAAAAAACATTCTCTCCTTTAATTTCTTCTGTGAACTTTATACAATTGTTCTGCATGACATGCATGAAAACGAACATGGGTATATCATTCTATCCCTACTCCTTCTGCCCTCCCCCCTCCCCATACAAAAACAAAAACATAATAAAAGAGAAGGAAATAGGATACAACCAGCAATAAATTTTAAATACTGGCAATTCACCTTGTGGACATGGCATTTGACTGGTTCATCCCTTCAATGAATGCAAATAAATTCAATCTTGATAATAAGGCAGATGAATATTCATTGCTACATGCAAATGAATCCAAGTACCGTGTGGGGTGGTGTAGCAATAAATATCAAGAGGTACTTTCTGACGTTTAACCTGCGTGCACACACAGAATCAGTTTTGATGAGAAATTTTTATTTCAAACACACCATCAATACACACACACAGGCAATGAGTTTGAAGGAGAACTCTGTGTGAAAGGAATGGAATTTTACAAGTAAACAAGGAATATGTATGAGGAGATAGGTTACACTCCAGACACGCATACACACACACACACACAAACATATGCACATTTCTTGCTACAACCTATGGTAGAATCAAAACTTTCATGGCACTTGGCCCCAGCAGTACAAGATGGGGGTTTCCCCACGACTGTAGGTATATATAACAGGAATATCAATCAGCCATGTATTGCGCAACTACATGTATCAGCACTGTCAACATGTGATGTAATTGAACTTTCACATTCAACATACCTAAATGAAAAGACAACTCAAATGCAAAGATGCTGCAAATGTCCTATAAAATGTCATAAATATGAAAGAATAGGGACCTGGGGTAATTGTCAACAAAAGTAATTTGAAACAGGGAAAAATAATATGAAGACAGCAAATACAATCACACAGTTCTTTATTCTCTTCCCCCTCCCCATTACCCAAGTATTCACCCCCCCCCCCCCCATATCTAATCAAAATCAATCTTTTGGATCTGCAATATATTGAAAAGTTTTAACAAGAAACTTGTCTGGCTGACACAGTTTGTTAGGATAATGAGTTGTTTTTTAGTATTTTGAGATCAAACTTGAGTCAAATAATCTCAATCATAGTTCAAGACTATCATTCCTATTATAAATGCGATTGGAACATGCCCTGGCAGTAATATTGAATAGCATGCAACTAATATGCTGTGCATGTGATTCACTCTCACACGATGGATACTGCTATGGCCTGAAACATGCAAATGACGTTATTGATTATAAAACATCATATAGCCACCACGGTCAGATATGCTCCGAGATAAGGATACTTATGGCATACCGTTTTGGGGGTAATATTTCACATTTTTGTTGTTATCCAACAGAAATTGTGTTATCATAATGTTATTTTACACATTTCTGTTATCCAACAGAAATTGTGTTATCATAGTGTTATTTTACACATTTCTTACATGTACTGTATGTCTCTATTTTGGAGCAAAAATCAACAGGTTATGAAGTCATATGGAAACTACGTTTCATATTTATAAAATAAAAATCACAATAAGAAACGAGGAGAGCTTATCCTACTTGAAAATTATGTTTTAGTGTCACAATACACTTGGCAATCACACTGAAAAACAAATGATGACATACTGTGTTCACACTGATAAACAACACTTGGTGTTCATACCTAAATACAAATGACGACGCTTTTGTGTTCACACTGGAAAAGTAATGATGGCACTTTTAGTGTCCACACTGGAAAAGAAATAATGACATTTGTAATCCACACTGAAAGAAAATGATGGCTTAATCTTGAAAATAACCCTGCAAAATGGGGGAGTTTACCAATTACATTGTACCACGATACATTTGTGCACACATGCATGGAATCCTTGGTGTACATTTCTTGTCCACGTATACAGTAACCCTTTTTCTGCATACCAAAACAAGTAAATGAATCAGTGGAAAATAATCAGTCTTTCAGTAACACAGTGCTTAGAAAAGAAGAAAAATACATCAGTGGCAACTCCTGACCTTTTTTTTTGGTCTGAAATGTTTGTAACTTTGAACACCTAACTTCAAATAGTCTCTTTTCCTTCATACAATTCAAACAAAAGGAACATTGAATGTTTCTGATACTTTATCTTGTCACATTAGAAAAGAAAAAAGCAGCACTCTACCTCAAAAATTTCTAATTCACAGGGAAAATGACCATTTCCTCTTTCATATCACAGTACTATAAGAAGGGAAAGAAAATATTGGCACATTCTAGATTGTTCTGACTGTATGTTAATCTTACTAAAACATGTCTTGGACTCGCTGTGAACCACACGCCTGGTTTGAGTAAGATCACCGCTTTTCAACACCTACTTGGATGCAATAAAATCAGCACACACACACATGCGCACACGCACACAAAACTGGGGGACCCGAGAGGCGGCGAATTCCTGATTGCCGACAAAGCAAAAACTACTCACTAAAACAGGGAGCCACTCAAAAGTGGCAACAGATTGACTTATAAATCAGGATTGTGCATTGGGGTATTGTAATTTGATTGTAAAACGAAAAGTGTTTGACTACCGCGCTTTCTGCTTCTGGGCCCACACATTGTACATCAGCATGAGTAAATTGTGTTTAAGTAGCTTTCTCTACTTAGTGTCATTTACCTTTAACCTACATCTTCTGCGGGCATAACAAAATACACATACACAAAACAGATTCATACTTCATTGAACCCTTTCAGTGCCAAAGTCTTTGGACAGTGTGTACAATGCTCTGGGGTTTTCTGTGCCAATCCCCACTCAAAGCACACAAAGATAGGATAATTCAACCCTCACTTCGTCAGACTCATGAATGCGGCGTGCAGCCCGTGAAGAGTATGGAAATTGCAATCAATGGGTTAGAAAAACACGACAGAAACATGGCATCCATGAAAATACAGTCCCCCTAAAAATACAAATGATTTTTTTTTTCCCCCCACTTACATCAAAATGTGCCTGCTGACCATCATATGGAAAGTACATACACACTGCAGTATTCAGTTGTACATACTGGAGGGAATTTTCTTTGAACCACAACTAAAAAAGCACTCACTCCTACGGTATCTGCCAAAAATCATAAGGCGGCTCCAAGTTCTCCTTAAGGCCTCAAAGAAGAGGGACAAACCGGCATTACAGTCAACAGAGGCTTCTTTTAAATTAACGTGCTACGCGCTAATCTTGATCAAAACAGGAAAAACATGATACTTCTGTGTTTCTTTCATTCTCAAACTAATCAACAGCATGCCATTTCATGTTCACTCATCCCTACCGGATGCTACATTCATGCGTCTTACGTAACAAAGTGGCAGAAGAATCCCTGCACTCTGATTGGTCAATTATCTTCTAATTATTTGTTTTTAGGAACATCGATCTGACATTCGCCCCATCGAAATCGAGGATACCCTGTTTGTACATTAATACATCTTTGGTGTGCACCGTGGCAACCCACACCGAATTTTAACATTTCAACCTCTGCCAGGTGAGACATTGGGTAAATCACTGGAAGATATACAACAATAGCACCAAAAAAAATCATTCAAATTCTCACTTTCTAGTTTTAAAAGGTTTGTAAAGTAGACAGACACATGTCAATCTAAAGGATACTCCACAGCTGATTTTTTTTAAAAAAAAAAACTTTCATCAAAGTTCTATGTTTTAGTGCACGCCTGACAACATACAAAGTGTAACCTTATTTTTCAAATTCATGAAATTCTTCCGTTGAGATGCTTTTTCATTGCAACTGATTGACAAATTGCCCTACATCGACATAATTTACTGTAAAACTAAATATGTTAGCATGCATTTTGAATTTGCAAGAGCCAAGATTCGCCAAATTAAAATGCATGTGAAAGTTTGTGTCTACACTTTATGCACTGAATGCTATTGGCAATTCACGAAAATTCAATGACGAGAAATGGCCGTCAGCTCCAATGCGTGAAAATTTCATGCAACAAAAATATCTCGCTTTAAAGTATGTACTTTGGGGCCGTTTCATAGAGCAAATGACACACAAGCTTTATACTTCATTTTGAGTAAGCAGGATTTGTGCATACAGAGTATATCCCTGTATTCTGCCTGGACCCCATTTGGCTAGGCCCCATGGTTCAAGACAGCTCATATGTACCATGCATACATAATTCCTACCTACCCTGCTCAAACTTGCGCATCACTTTTGAACTAGCACAAAGCCTGATTGCCACATGAATGGAATGTGATCATACCATCAGGTAAGTTGTTGTTTGCACATCCATTGATTTCGGCATGTGACCAGTCCAATTGTTTAGGTAGCCCCCCCCCACCCCCCTCCCAAGTGTGCCCACAATGGACATTTGGATGGATAAAATGATCAGAAGAGATTTGCTGGTAATTCACAGAAAATCTCCAAAAATGGTTTAGCAATCGATAATCATTACATTAGAACAAGCAATAAAGCTATGGCAACGCATCTCAGCAGTGACGGTCATATAGCAACGGTGTCTTTCCCTGAGTCTGTGGATGGCCTACGGCCTAGCCGGTCAACTTCTCAATCAGGAAAATTCTTCAGTGAGATGTGGGCAAACTTTGCCGTTTTTTTTTTTTTTTGCACCAATATCTTCGACATACATTGTAACTCGTCTTAATACAATATTTACACACATTTACACACAAGATTGGCTATCACTGAAATCTTCAACAGATCAAACGAGTTTGTGATAAAAAAAAATGACGACAGACTTCGCCAGCCTCTCCCTTTGTAGTAGGCGCGTACTCACCCAAAGCGCAAAGGCCGGCTAAACGAAAAACCAAATTTCAATCTGCAGGCTCCAACATGGGTATCACACCTCCAGGCAAAGTCTGAAATTGGAGATCACTCTCAGTACTCGTGACAAAAAAAGGGTGCAGAAATTAAAAAAATTTCTTAGTCAAACTTCGAGAGTACAAGTACACACACATTCTTTGAGGAGAACATATACAACATCCGTACTTAAGTCATGAAGAAGCCCATTCATGGTGTAATGATGCTAAGACAACTTTTCACATTAAATTAATCCCCTAAGCTGCTGTGATATCCTCCACGGCAATCTACAGAGGGTGGTGTATCACCTTCTTTTAAACGAATGAGCGCCATCACAAGCAACTTTGAAAAAAAATTTTAAAAAAAGAAGCGGTCACTTTCCATTCTTTGCCGTGCTTACAAACTAGAAATATGACAATTCTAGTTTTAATAACATATTCACACTTATTCCACACTTTGTCTCACAAGAGCCCCATGGTGTGCACACACACAGAAACACTGACACACACACACGCATACACACATATACACAAATACACATATATCTATCTCTATGTTATACACTTGTTGAGTCATAGCCTGAATTCGGTTGGACAATACAATACAATACAATACAATACAAAATGTCCCGTATGTCATGAAATCCTATTCGTCTCATCACAATACTCACTTAAAAAATGAACATTTTGCGACAGCAATGGTGAAGAACAGAAACAAAACAAGAGAAAATAAAAGAAATTAAATATTTTTAAAATAACAAAACGAATAAACAAACAGAGACCACCGGGGCTAGTGAGGGCGTCCTCTTCCGCCTGACTCTGATATCTTCCTTCCTGCTGGCCCGGCCGCCATGAGCACCGAGTCGTTGAGCGATGAGGAGAGGCCATCCTGGAGTTTGGCCTTGGCGATGCCGTTGTGGTATTCCGTCTTGATGCCGTCGTTGAGAATGTCTCGTATGTGGTGGACAATGAGGTTGATGGCAACTGTAGCAGGGGGTGGGGGGAATGGTTGAAGGCGAAAGCCAAAAAAGTGAGTATTCACGAAACAAAAGCCCATTTATGACATGTCATGACAAGCAAACATGCCCTTTTTGCAGTTTGATGAGCTAACGCAGCATTTTAGACAACACAAAGAAACCTTGTAAAATTGTCATCACTCTTTCAAAATGAAGGAAACAAAGAATAAGAAGTACTTAAACAAAGCAATCAAAAATTCCCTTTCCACCATCTATTCTGTTTCAAAATTCTTCCTGGTATGATACAAAAACATAATATCTTACCAGGTTATTTGCCTACAACAGATACAACGCTGACAGATCAAAATGGACTTGAGTCTTATAACATTTCATTATAAATGAAAAATAAAAAATGAGCCAGGAAATGGGATTCCATCAGGATTCAAACACGAGACCTCTGTATTGCTAGACTGGAACTCTTACTGACTGAGCCATGAAAAGCCCTAGTATGGTGTTCGTCCTAAAAATCCCACTTTTTTAAACCAATATAAAATACTAGCAAGCTGTCTAAGATATAATGCAGCCTGTAGGAAACACACAGAAGAGCTATCTTCATACCCACTATGACCTCACTTGTTACAGATTACACACACATACATCACGAATGCATTTGACTCTACTGCTTTCACACTTTGTTTGACAAACATCAGCTTCTCAGGATTGATACACTGCCTCACTCACCAGAGTTTTCGGCACCTCGCGGAATGATAACGTCGGCATACTTTTTGGTTGGAAGACAGAATTCCTCGAAGGCGGGCTTGACGAACTTGACGTATTGCATGAGCACCTTGTCCAGGTCCCTTCCCCTCTCCTTCACATCACGCATCACTGAAAAATAGAACGGAATGACAAATAAGATACAAAGGTATAAACACCCAGCTGCTTACAGGCACAGCTTCACATGTCATGCGTGAAGGTTGCTTCCATAGAGTTTGACATTTGCATTACTATAACTAGACATGCGTACTTGTGCAACTTTACTGCTCTACCTGAGCAAAAAGAAGAAAGAGACCAAAGCATCATTTATGATAGATCAGAAAGGTGCAATTGACATTCTACTTCACTTTATACACTGTTGTTGGTTTCCGTCTACCAAATTAGTGGCACTACTTCTTTCTTTTTTCCCACTAATATCAATTTGGCTATGACTGTGAACATGAGGTGCTCATCATCTGCAGTCTAGTTTGGATTTTCAAGTACTCTGAATAATATTAGCATCTTTTCAGTACTTGTGTCATTGGACATGCATGCATGCACAGCCTCCTAATATCTAAGATATTTCTGACATACATGTATTGTCAAATTAACTCCATCATTACCACTGGCAACCAGTTTATATACAATGTCAATGGCATTTTGTGGCTGGCGGGCAAGGGAGGGGCCATGGTCCATATATGATTTATGGCATACACACGATTTCGTGATCATTGCCAGGCTTTGCAATCTATTTCATCATCAGGGTCACTCAGACTCAATTTATGCCACGACACATGTCCTTCAAAGATAAAGCCAACGATTTGGCCAGCACCACAAACGAACAAGAGACTCGTACAGAGCACAAGAGAAAATTATTGTCACGATCAACAAACTGCTAAGTGCGATCAACCCTTGGTGTACCAACCCAAGTTTTCAGCCAGTGCCAAGTTATTTATCATCCAGAGCTAGAGCTATCTGGGGGACCTAATATAAAATAGCTTGACATCAGTTGACTTCAAAAGATATCTGGAAGTTAGCAAACAAGTGCTACTGAGGGGCTCAGGGGGAATTACCCAAACAACGCAGTTAAAATATGTAAGATGTTTCATGAGCTGTTGCAATCACAGTAACAGCTGGGAATTCAACCTTGGCTCATGCCCTCTACTGTGCTTTGGGGGGGTGGGGGGAAATCTCCATAAAGTCGTTGCCCCTCTGCATATAACTCATCTATGGCCCACGTGTTGGAAAGTTGTGTGGCAAATCGCTTCTCAAATTATTGCATTCACAGTTGCATTCCAGTAGTTGAGTGCTGCCAACCCTTCACTCTCAACCTCTGAAACATGGGGGGGGGGGGGGGGGGGGGAGGGAGCCTGCCCATGTATAAAACTGTACCCACTACCAAGCAAGATAATATATAGTTAAAACATACAGTTCTCAAAAGGGCTTGAAATTCATTGCCCACCATTTGGAATTTGCTGGCAATATATCAGAAGACTGTACTGAGAAACCTGTCCAGCTGATGTTATTTGTCAGGATGAGTTGTTTTTGAGAATTTTGAGATCAGGTGAGTGAAATGAAAAAAGTCAGTGTTATATCACACGTTTCTCATGTGTATGTCTCCATTTCTGAGCAAAAATTGACATATTCTGTGGTCATGTGGGAAAGTACTAGTATGTTTTACCTTTAAAGACAGACTTAGAAACAAACAGACCATGAAACATACAAACAAACAGACAGAGGTGAGAAACCAGCAAACTGCAAACAGTGACCCATCCTCCATCCTCCATTCTAGGAGCAGAGGTGTGTACTTTGAGTTATGGTGTGTGTTTGTGTGTCTGCGTCTGTGTCTGTGTGTGTGTGTGTGTGTGTGTGGGGGGGGGGGGGGGGGGGTATTGCTCCTTTTTTTAAACCAGACAGCAATAAAACGTAGGAAACAAAGACACCACATTTGGCCATTTCCTGAGTAGGAACCATAACAACCCAGATAGCTCACTCTGTCCGGTCATACGTAATGCAAGCACAACTCTCAAACAGGACATTGTGCAAGGGCATATCTCAGAACTTTCACTAAGACAATGACCTGGCAAATCAATGATGTATCATGCACTCACTCTCTGTGCATCACACCCATTCAGAAACATGTACTTGAAGTACTGAGGGTGGATCACACGAAATTACTGTGCAATCATGAAATGCCAGCCCCCACTGGCAAAGTATCAACTGAACCACCTAATCAAGTATACTTTACATGCTCAAATTAATGGAAAATGAGGAAAAGCTCTGTGCAAAAAAAAAAGAACAAGACGAAGAACACCACAAACACACAGAAAACTGTATTTCATGAATGACGTCTTGAGCTAATATAATGGTTTCACTCAAAGAAAACTGCTATAAATCAACACTACAACTAACCCTTCGCACTGTCTCACTAAGGGAGTTATAGCAGTTGGCAATTTTGGCAAATATAACCGCTGTAGGTATTATATACGCAAATTAGGTATCAAAAGATGCGTGAGACTCTTAAGAAAAAAGTCATGAAGTCTCGCAGTGAGATCTTATTAATTCTGGAAGTTATTGAACATTTCCGGAGGGGGGGGGGGGGGTATGATCCCCCCCCCCCCCCAAGTCTTTTTGGGGTTAAATGGTACTTCAGGCCCATTGTGACAGTGCCAGTAGGGATCTATTGCCCTTTTTCGGTTTACTGTTTGAAAGCTATAATTCTGATCCTCAACCATGACCTCTCACCCAAATGACCATCATTATCCCAGTTTTGTGTGGTAAAGTTTATCTACAAACCAAGTGGCATAACAAGACATAGATGCTATCTTCCCAAAGTTTATTGAAGTAACAAGAAACAGCATCTAAAAAAATAAGCCAACACGACCTTCAGCAGCATCATGGGGTGGTGATACAAAACACTCTCCAAAGCAATACACATTCTTCCTTAAACAAGAAATCCAACGTCCTTCTTGTGCTCACCTCTTCTCGATAACCTCGTGTCTGCATCTGTGTCCACAAAGAGCTTCATGTCGAACAGGTCCAGGATCTCTTTGAAGTAGAAGACCAGGATCCCTTCTATTAACACAACGTCGGTGGGATCGATGGTGGAGAAGGCCGTCCTGTGTGTCAAATCAAAGTCAATGGCTGTGATGTCTGGTATAATCATAATCAAAAACCCAGAAACCCAGAATCACAGAACCCAGATTCTTGACTGGGTTCATGAAGGTTTTGCTTTAGAGTATTTCTGTTTACTCTTCTTGCACTTTTGGTCATGAATGGTCAAGGTTTCACAGATCAACTTTCGACTATCACTCAAACTGCAGATTGATCACCAGTATAACTGGGAAAGTTTGCACGAAGTAAACTTGCATAAATTGCAGAGAACATTTACACAATGCTGATAAGACATGAGTTCTTTGACCTTTGACAGAGGGCAGCTGACAGCTTTCTTTCGTACAGGGTACTTCCGTTACAATAATTATGATTTTAACAAAATTTTGTTACAAATAAATTAAAATTCAGGTCCCATAATTATCATCTCTATCTTTTTACATACTTAATTTGATTGGCTAAAACGAAATTTTGTGTATGTGTGTGTGTGTGTATATATATATATATATATATATATATATATATATATATATATATGTGTGTGTCAATGAAAGAAAACTGACCGTCCCGAGGACTTTGTCGTCACTGGAGGTAGTCTCCCACATACACAATGGGGAAACCATGTGTTACAAGACAAGCAAACATACAAACAGAACAAGAGGCTAACCTTGAATTCTTGATCTTGTCGTAGACGGGTATCTTCACCGTCTTCCCGGCCCGTAGATCGGTCAACGTCTGCTTCATCATCTTCTCGTCGACAGCATCTGTTGTGTCACAAGGTGTACATGTCTGTTTTTAATATCTATATTTTGATATAGTCATTTATACAGTGCACTCCCACTGTTACGATAAGTAGCAATAATCTCATTACAATGAAGTAAAAATTCAGGCCCCAAAATTATTGTCTAAATGAGGATATACTTTATTGTTCAGCTACATGTATATAACAAAATTTTGATTCAACGAAAGACCACTGCCAGTCCCGAGAACTTTGTTTAAACAGGAGTGGCATTTATATTGATTATACAATATATCTATAAAGATCATATATAAATCAACATTTGAATGTTTGGGCAACATTACATGTGGCATGGTTCTTTGTGCTTTACAGTCACCTGGGACAGTCTCACATTAGCATGATACGCAACAGAATACTGACTGGTCCAAATTTTACCTCAATGATTCTTGTCACAAAATTGGTAGGTCGTCAACCTTCAAAGAATCATTTTGGAGAGAGATACCAGAAGTTAAATTGCTAACCAGCAGACAGTAGCCATAATTTTCATGGGCACTTCTATGGTGAAGTACATAAAAACATCATTTCTTTTTCTCTGTATAAGATACTTGGCTCGAGTTTATGGACAGCTGGTCTCAGAAACTCAAGTTCACCAGTAATATGTGTACCATCCCCCCCCCCCCCTTAGAATAGGCAATTCACTTTTTAATCAACTTTTGCCATCCCCCATTAAATGTGTATATTTATTGCTGGCTTTGTGGCTGCCAAGCACCTACATATAATAATAATAATAATAATAATAATAAATCCTTAAAGGTCACCATTACTCTTTGAAGGGCAGTGTCATTCAGAAGGAGGGTGTGGCACATCGTACATTATTGATGTCACAACAGCATGCCACAGACAAGAAAAAGATGGGCGCAGCATCCACGAATAAAAGCACTACATAACATCACATTCATTTTCCTCTCTAAAACAAAATACCCAAGTCCCCACATCCATGGGGAAAGCGGAATTCCTCACAGACAAAATTTAGAGGAGGGTGTTTGGCAAAATTTTCCATACCAACCTGGATGGTCAAAGTTGTACGACCCGATGGCACTGCTGTTGACCACGTCCGAGACGTCCTTGTAGAAGCTGTCCATGCTGATGATGGCCACCTTCCGCTGCCTGCAGTCCATCTTCTGCTGACCGACTGCCTCCACAATGCGCTCGCACACCGAGGACTGGACAAGGGGTGAAGAAAGAGGGAAGAAATGGTTACAAGTTGCCAACTTCTCCACCAAACAGATTATCATCATACTACTGTGAAAAACCAAATTTTCATGACTTTCAATCACCATTAAAATATTGTGAAACTGAAAGCACTCAAACATTTGCTAACATTACTTTGTATCTTTGACTTCAAGGTAGGCATATTGTAGGGGTGTTCACTGTTATGTTATTTGTACATGTAGTCTCCTTCATGTTTGTTAGTTTTGTAGCACAAGTGAATTTGCCAATTGTAATGCGACCAGTTACCTTTTTACCTCCGCCAAGGGGGGAGGTCATGTTTTCGTTACTGTTGGTTTGTTTGTTCGTTCGTTCGTTCGTTCGTTTGTCCGTGCGCAAAATAACTCAAAAAGTAGTTAACGGATTGGAATGAAACTTGCAGGAAAGTAGGATGAGAATGACACAAGTACCAAACGATTAACTTTTGGTAGTGATCCGAGAATTTTGGGGGAATTTATGAAGGATTTTTGATATTTTAGCAGGTAGGGTCAATGAACTTGCGAGTTCAGGCTGCGTGCATTTGAGGTTTGCATGCGCGCACTAATTAGTGCGTGTTCTAGTTTCTGTTAGGGCGAGGCGCGCCGTGCAGCTGAGGGTTTATGACGTAACAAAGGCTTCTATATTGGGATTCGGGCGACTCTGCACACAATGCAGTACGTATGGGTGGAAATAATAGAAGAACAAAATCAGTGGTGAAAATGAGCTGCATGCTTGGCGGAGGTCTCCACTCTCAGAGTGCTTTTCTAGTTAATAATGTAGCACATATTATGCATGTATTATGCTGCAAACGTCCTTCTGTACCGCCGTGGCAGTGATGAGCTGTATGAAGCGCTTGCTCAATATTGTCCTGACCATTTGTGAAATTAAAAACACATGAAATTCATCCTACCCGGCCTGCCATGAGAAATTACTAATAATGTGAAAAATTTCACTCTTACTGCAAAGAGATAGTTGTAGTGTGAAAAAAACACTGCCTCCTCTAATTTGCATATAATATTGATATGTTTGCGGCTCATACTGTACCAAATACTGCGACTCTGAACTTTAAAGACTTTCTCAAATATCCATAAATGCCATAGCTTGGTAAAAGTTCCACCTTTTGTTGCTTTTTTTTTATTTCCGTGAATCTATTTGAATCAAACTGAAAATGATGGTTCAGATTACTTTTAAGGACTACATGTAGATAAAATAGGGATGGAACAAACAGAGGACAAGAGAAGGATCAGATGTAAATATGGAAGCCAGACCTGGTGAGTAGAGAGACATGATGGTGAACAGATACATACATGTACAAGAGGAACTAAACATGATGAAGAGCAGAAATGCAAGGAATCATCAATGAAAATAACCAGACGAAAGGACAAGTTTATATTAGTGACAGGCAACCACAATGATAGGAAAAAAAGACACAACAGGAACCAGAGACCATATTATCAAGAGGGATCACACTCAAGAGCATTACGCAAAAAGAGGACACCACAACGTGTCAGGGAATAAACTCCAGGAAAGAGGTGGGGCCAGAAGTAGTTAAGGGGGTGTGACCAGTGGTGGTACCAGTGGTGGTACCGGATCTGGTACGAAGTGGGACCAAAAGCAATGAGATGTCAGACTGGCCAGATGACAACAGGACCAAACATAGTAAGAGGCCCACACACAAGGATCAAGACTAATCATTTTTTTTATAATATTGTATGTAAACAGACCACACAAACAGAGTAAATGTACAGGGGTATGACCAGAACAGGGACTGGGTGTGAGCAAAGACCTGATGAAGAATGACTAGGAACAGTGCACAGCTATCCTTCCTTTTCTTTTTCCTTTTTTTTTCCTTGGGGGGGGGGGGGGGATGGAGGTTGTAGAGGGGAATGAGGTGCTGCACTGTCATGTACAGTCTGTATGTGTGTGGTTTTCAAAGAGAATTTAGTCAAACAAGAGATTGACATTTATAACTGTAAAATGGAGATGTTCTGATTAAGACTTCATTACCTACGTGTGGTAATTGAATACCAGTATAAATTCTGAACTTGGCATAACTGCTGCAGTTCTTATTATACTTTGGATCACATTCTGTAAATGGAGCTACAAATATGAAGGTAATGTACAAGTGTTTTATGTTCACAAGATTGTGTTTGTGTCGTGGAAAGAAATATTCTGAAGCTCTAAAGAATTCAGTCTGGCTGGCTAGCGGATAAAAGACTCTTACCTCGCTGTAAATATCACGGCAAGGGAAAAACAAAATTAACCTTTTTAATTAATCAACTAGATGTGTTCACTCGATAATATGTCATGGTGGTTACTATATGATTGCTGAATTATGCATGTCTGAGCACATGAAAGAACTAACGGGTGGCGGGGCAGGTCTCTGAAGAGAGCTCATGGCTCATTCATCCCTAACTAGTCAAGTACCAAGGACTGTACTCCCACAGCCATTAATCAGTCGATGCTGCAAGGCTGTGGACATCACACACACACGCTATTCATGTTTTGTACAAATATTGTCAGATTTCAGTATCGTCAAAACAAAGACAAGGAAAAGGAAATGTGATATTATGTGATATCTGTGTCAGCTTCCGTTCTAAAATTCACGAATCTTCATTGACCTGGTAATTTTGATTGCTCGATCTTTTTCTCTCTTTCTTTCTGGTGTTTTTTGCAAACCTTGATTTAAAGTCAGTTGGAAATTTGTAGGGTTCTGAAGTGTATTAAACACAATCAATGTCACCCATTCTTTGATCGATATTATCTACTCACTCTCATTCAAATTTTTAGTCTGAGCTGAAGCCCTACAAAAAGTCTGAAAGATGTGGATTTCTTTAACATCTTCATTTCATACACGGTAACTTTCCCTCATTGTCTACTTCTCTCTCTCCCTCTCTCTCTCTGTCTCTCCCTCTTTCTCTAGGAACTTTGAGGAGGGAATTTTGGAATGTTTTATTCTAGTATCTTTATGTATAGTCTACTATTTTAAATTGCAGAATCATATGTTAAAACGTCTCTCTTTAATACCCATTGAAAAAAAAGTGTTGGTATTGGCAACATACAGCAACTTTTTTTTTTTCTTTTAACGTGATATGCCATGCTGTATCACAATGTCATTAAATTTGTGATCGTGGAGCGCAGCACTGAATGGAGAAATGTATGAGTGTAGGTTACATTCATGTCCGGATCAGAGTCAATATTTTTGCACGATGGCTGATGTGTGATGGGTGAATAGAACAATTTCATTGGTCGAAGTGGCTCTAGAGTGGTGCACATTGTCTAGGCTTTCTCCAAATTCACAAACACAGTGTAGCACCTGACTTGCGAAATTTGCCAAAATAAAAACCGTGCGAAATATTCGGCATAATTATACAGTAACTGCAAGAGAAGCAAAGCAGGCTTGTCAAGTAAGACAAAGTCAAGCCACCAGTACAGAGGGCCGTGGAGACCTGCCAAAATATCTTAACATACATGTACGCCTTTGAATTACCAAATTTTGCTATATAAATGAGCTTTTGGTAGCAAAGAATGCAACCACCAACAGAGTTCTTTTGAAAACTCATGAACGCATCATCTTTTACACTGATGGCTGATGGTTGGATGGAGCAATTTCATCGGTCAAAGAGGCTAAATTTTTCAGGAGTGGTACGGTGCACAGTGCAGACTTTCTCCCAGTCATGAAAAATAATCCCTCTCGCAGACCTCAATAGACCTCAATAGACATCAATTCCACTGACACAGTCGGCTCCAGCTCTTTTGGTTCCTGACTGTAAATGCTATTACACAGTGTAAGGGCCTTAAAAGAAGGCTACATGTATTTTCATGTTGACTACTGTATTGGCATGAATGGCATTCAGTGGAAATGTCTCATCTATGTTTTAGCATCCTTTATAGGTGATATACATGTAACAACAAAACACTTGAACGGAGTACTTGCGTATGCCTACCCAATGCCCAGATGGTAAAATGCCAAATTCATCACACTGTGTAGTTGCATGTTATGTACAAATTCACTACCGTACGTTACACATCCCCAGATCAATTTCTATCAAACTCACTTCATACTTCCATGCTTACTAAATGCAGGATGAGGTTCCTGATGTTCCATGACTTTTTCAACTCGTTGTGAAATGGCCACAGAATTACGCTCTGGCAGTTTGCACACCTTGAGTATGCAGCACTAATTTAAATTCTAATAACCAGGGCTACTGTAGGCCCTTTCAGATGACACTTTGAGTCATCCAGTTAATACATTTGTGAGCAGAAGCATACACTTGCCTACAATGTAAAGTGCAAGACAAAGTTTGCTTCCTCAATTTTCTCTGGAGAGTTTAGTACATACTTGATCAGTGCTTATTTATACATAATTCATCCTAAATTCCAAAATCATTCCTACAGTATATTGTAAATGGCTTGTTGTCAAAGCCTCACATCAATAACTAAATTGCAATGATTTTCAAGGATTATACATATCACTATGCAGTACTTTTCTACACAATACTGTAAAAGACGAGACTCTGAATTAATCAAGATTTATGCTTGACCAATTTCAATGACCTCTGCTTGTACGGCTTCACAAATGAGAATACTTTGTGTGGAAGGTAACATTTCTTCACACACACACACACACACACACACAAACTTTAAAAAAATGTAGGCCTACAATGAATTTTGTTAAAGCTAGGACTACTGTCAAATTAATCGATATTTTTCACTGAAATATTCCATCTTAATTGAGAACAGAAATTACCTCTACCTGTAGCATTTCAGTTATCAATATGGTCTATATAATGTAAATATTATTGTAGACGACCTCTATTAACTTTGTGTCTTGTGGTAAGCCTCAGAGCTGCAGTACAGAACTAGCAATATTAAACAACTTGCCATCCAAGATGTAAAATGTCAAGGCAAACATCATCATCAGAGGCTTTTCAATGGTCACTTTCATCACACCACAGAGGAAGAAAAGCCCCAGGATTCTTATGGAGCCTTTGTGTTTCGCCCACATCATACATCAAAAAGAAAACATAATGTGCATATATATCGGATGATAGATGGGGCTTTTAAAGGCATTATTAACCATTTGCAGATGAAACAAAAAGCAAAACCCGGACTTAGTGCTTCAAAATAGTTCTAACATGTGAGATTCGGATACAAACAAACAATGTAAAAATTTGAATCAGTATAATTACTGTTAAGTAATTGTTGTAATACAAAATGTCAACAATAGTTATAAAACAAATGTCTCTAGACTATTCAACCCGTCTACAGTTATGGTTTAACAAGAAAAATTGTGATATCTCCTTATATTTTAGGCTGAATTGCAAAATTTTTACATGGTAGGATGTTTTGTGATACAACTGACCTACACATATGTATCAAATGTGATTCTTTAACATTTTTTAAATCACTTCTCCCAATGGTAAACAGAACCTTTAATATTTACTCCTCAGAAATGCTGCATGCAGTAACTATGGTTTCCATCGGAAAATTTACAATGCCTCATACAGCAAGTATAGGCATAGTATGCGGGCATAACAAACTTACAACTGTATGTAGGATCAAAGAAATCAGACTCGCTCCTTGAGAAAAAGACACACATTCATTCTTTAGGATATCACTCAGAGCTCAAAATAGCTTACACAATCAACATTTAACAAACAAAATTAGTCCATTCTTTAAATCAAATTAAAGAAATGAATTGCAAAGTACACATTCTGTAGTGACAACACACAAATAAGGACACACATTCAGTTCTGTAGTTATGGAATATACCCCCAAAAATGACAAATAAACCTACGAATAACCACAGAAAAAAAAATAAGTAAGGCCTAAATCCACATCTTAAAAGAAATGACTGATGGTACAGACATTTTGTACAAATTGTAAATGTAAATAAGTTTTAAACAAAATGTGCAAATCTAATCAAGATTTTCAACTGTCAATAGCATGCACAGATTTACCACTCTCCAGATGTAACAAGTGCATATAATACAGAATTCATGGAAATGGAATACTACGATATTAAAAACTTCTGAAAGTCAAGCCTAGAGATTCTCGCCAGGGAAATATTTTCGAAAGGAAACGTCCTCACATATCAGTTTCAGTAAGACTTGCACAGAGTGAGGCTTTTGTTGTTGTTGTTGTTGTTTTTGGTATGTCAAAAACTGGGAATAAAAGAAAGGTATGATGTACACTGTATGTGTTGCTTGAAGGTTTGATGATACTGTATGATGTAATGCTCTGCATTCATGACTGCTGTTTTACACATTTTGTTCATAATGCTTGTAATACAAGGGCTTGTATATAACAGTGTATACATGTAGCATTCACACATACTGGTACATTGTACAGTGCAAAGTAGCATACAATCATACAGTAGGTCATCCTACGTGTGTGTGTGGGGGGGGGGGGGGGGGAGGCCACTGCAGTTGTTGATTGGATGTCCTTATGTTATGACTACAGTTGTATGTTGCAAAAACTACCACACACAAAAAAACAAAAAAAAATCAGATTGTACACCTGTACTTCTTGACTTCATAGACAAGGTACAGTTCTAAAAGAAAGGGGAGGGGGGACAGTAATGAGCTTGCAACCTGGGCTGTGGTTGGTGACTGTAGAATTATCATGATGTGTCTCCCACAAAGAATCTAGACTGTACAACGTGCTGCCAATGAAGCTTTTAAAGGAAACCCAAACTCAAAGAGAAACGATGTGGATTGAGTGAAAGCAGCAACATGTAGCACACATCAGTGAAAGTTTGAGGAAAATCAGACAATCGATGCACAAGTTATGAATTTTTAAAGTTTTGGTGTTGGAACCGCTGGATGAGACTACTAGAGGTTATGACGTATGTGTGGACAACAATATAAAGAAAACATATAAGACTAGAAATGTCGCTTTGGCGACTGGTATGCCTCAGCCATAATGCATGGTTCCCCCAATAGGAGTACAAAATATAATTTTTTTCATTTTGCATTCTAGTCTGGCCTTTGACCCTTAACCTTTGACCTTTGACCTTCTGGCAGGAAATTCCCCAGAGAATCTCCATTATGTAATAGGCCTACATGTACATGTATATATATTGAGTTTTAAAAATAATCCTGCAAGCATTGCACATAGTACACCCTCACACACACACACACTTATATATTCATACTCAAATGACACGTAAGTGACAGATGAGGGAAATAGTGAAATTTTGAGGAGTTGACCTTGACCTTTGACCCCTAACTATTGACCCCTTAATTCCCTAGATAATCCCTGCCAGTGAGTACATGCATATGTACATGTACCAAGTTCTATGAAGATACATTGAACCACTTGCGAGAAAAGTGAAATTGTAACATTTTCACCTGACCTTTGACCTTTTGACATATGACCTCATGACATGAATCTCTCTCTGGAGAATCTTTACGCAATAGTACATGTCTACACTAAGTTGCAAGGAAACATCTTCGGGCATTGCATAGATTGGGGGAAATAGCACAATTTTTAGCATTTGACCTTGACCTTTTGACCTTTGACCTCGTGTCAATTTCACTAAAATACTACTCAAGTTAATTGCCCTATCATATGTCATCCTTGGACCAAGTTTGGTGAAAGTTGCTTTATCCAGTTTTGAGTTACTGCGTAAACAGAAAAATTTCAGGATTTGACCTTGATCTCTGACCTTTGACTTCTGTCCGATTTCACTCAAAAACTATGTAATCAAATAATTGTCCTATGTACATCATCTCTGGACAAAGTTTGGTGAAATTTGCTCGATCCAGTCTTGAGTTATCGCGTAAACGGATACAATTTCATGATTTAACCTTGACCTTTGGCCTATAACCGATTTCACCCACAATCTAATCAAGTAATTGCCCCATCATACTTTGTACTTGGACCAAGTTTGGTAAAAGTCCAGTCAATTACTCAAGTTATCGCATAAACGAATGCGGACAGACGTACGGACGGACAGACGGACACAAAAACATAATGCCTCCGGCCCCACTTCGTGACGGAGGCATAAAAATTCCACAAAAATTCACTTTTCTAGCATAATAAAAGAGCAATTGACTAACCACTTTCAGAAAGCAGGGGGAATAATTGCTACCCTTGATATGTCAGTATCAAGTTGATGGAATATGTAATTTTCATGAAAAACGATTGTTTTGTGGAATTTCCTTTATCATTTTCTTTATACTGTTATCCACACATGATGCCATAACCTCTAGTAGTCTCCTCATCCAGCAGTTCCAACACCAAAACTTTAAAAATTCATAACTTTTGCATCAATTGTCCGATTTTCCTCAAACTTTCACTGATGTCTTCTACTAAATTTTGCTGCTTTCACTCAATGCACATTTCTCTTTGGGTTTGAGTTTCCTTTAAATGTGAAGGCATGCATGGAAACCTACAGTGTATGCAACATGTGTACTACACCTCTTCTGAAAGGACACATTTGACAAGACAGAATGAACATTCTCCAGTGTACATGTAGTTTGATACAAAAATGGGCAATGAAAGGTAAGATGTCTACTACACTTGACTGTAGCCTCTGCAAAGAAAAGGAAAAATTCAAATTATTCAAATCATGGCACGCAGCTACACACAATTAAACAAAAACAAAAACAAAAGATTCCGCTGGTAACCCCTGACATTTCAAGAGCATAAATGTAATTCATTATAACATGGTGACGCTGGCATTTTACTGTGTCGCTCTGGATCGCGCAATAAGACAGGGCTGCACACTGGCGCCGGTCCGACGGTCAAAGACCGGTAAAAGTCACTGTCGGACCGGTAACTTTTCAGGAAATCCACAAGTTACCGGTCCGACATGACCAGTAAAAAAAAAAAAAAAGCATTGGTGGGGTCAGTAGAAAGGAAAAGAGCAGCCCCGATCAGGGAGAAACAGAATGCAAGATATCGCACTGTTCAACAAGTTTTACGCAAGTTTTCGTTTATGTCTACCGGTGCAATTTGTACAGTAAACATAGTTTTTAGCACTAGCAGTGGACCAGTTACATTCGCGCTCGCTTGCGCATTTGGCGCTGCTCACGCACTGCCATGCAATGCAATACATGCAAAGCACACGATGCAAAGCATGTACAGTGTAACTGCTTCTCGTTTGCTTGCGATCGGCGGTCATGCCAGACAAGAAGCATTGAAAGAAGCGCACGCATTTCTAGGTCATTTTACTCATGATTTTTTAACGCAAGATCGATCCGATCCCGGCTTCGCAGCAGCGTGGCAGTTATGTTAGAACTAATTTACTTGTGTCGATTTTTAGAAAAAGTAAAAACACATTCGATATTCAGCGATACAGTAAATGGATCTGATTGCGTTTATTTTCATTTTGCACAGTCATTTCACAAATTAATATTTTCATTCGCTCAGAATGTTCTCATAACGAAGATAGGCGCAAAAAGGATCACGAAATCGGCCCTTCCGTGTACTTTTTAAGAACGCATGCACAAAATGTGAAGAGATAATACTAGGGAGAAAAAAAAAATCATGAAATCATGGCAGTCCCGCTTACATATTTCAGGTAGAAATCGTCCCAAAAAGGATCATGAATTCGACCGGCCGCGTCGTATCTTCCAAAAGATTATGTACGAAATGCGAAGAGATTATAGAGGAGAAAAAGAAAAAAAAATAAAGGACACATTTTGGTGAGTGCATCATAAACGAATACAGCCGAATAACAATTCATGAAATCAACGCAATCCCGTTAAAATTTGAGGAAATAATAGGCGCAAAAAAGGGATCTTGAATTCAGTCCTGCATGCCGTCTTGGTTATCAAAAACGCATACACAAATGCGACGAGATTATCGGGAGAAAAATAAAAAAGACATTTTTACCCTTCTTGTGCGTGTATTACAAAAGATTACATCCGAAGTAATTCATGAAATCGCCACAATCCCGCTGATAGGTAGAAATAGGCGCAAAAAGGATCGTGAATTCGGCCGTGTCGTATACCTTGAAGATAAGAACGCATGTACGAAATGGGAAAAGATTAGCGGGAGAAAAATAAAGGACACATTTTCACCCCTTTTGGCGCTTGCATCATATAAATTACAGCCGAATAGTAATTCATGAAAATTTCGCAATCCCGTTGGAATTTGAGTAAACAATAATAGGCGCAAAAAGAATGTCGAATTCGGCCCTGCATGCAATGTATAATTTTGAAAACGCCAAACACGAAGAAATTATCGGGAGAAAAATAAAGAACGCATTTTCAACCTTTCTGGTGAATGTATCACAAAAGATTACAGCCGAAATAATTAATGACATATCGCAATCCCGCTGATATTTGATGTAGAATAGGCGCTAAAAGGACGGTGAATTCGGCCGTGACGTACAGGCATGTACGCAATGCGAAGTGATTATTGGGTGAAAAATGCAGCACACATTTTCAACCCCTTTTGGCCCGTGCATCATAAAGATTATAGAGCCGAGTGATAATTCATAAAATCATCTCAATCCCGTTGAAGTTTGAGGAAACGATAGGCGCAAAAGAATCATGATTTTTGGCCGTGTCGTGTATCTTTTAAGAACGCATTTACAAAATGCGAAGAGTTTATCGGGGGAAAATAAAGGACACATTTTCAACCCCTTTTGGCGCGTGTATCATAAAAGATTGCATCCGAAGTCATACATGAACTCATCGCAATCCCGCTGATATTTGAGGTAGAAGTAGGCGCAAAAAGGATCGTGAATTCGGCCATGTCGTATACCTTTCAAGAACGCATGTACGGAATGCGAAGAGATTATGGGGAGAAAAATAAAGAACGCATTTTCAACCATTCTAGCTGGTGCGTGCCATGCATCACAAAAGATTACTAGTACATCTGGAGTAATTCATGAAATTGCCACAATTCGTCTGATATTTAATGTAGAAATAGGCGATAAAAGGATCGTGAATTCGGCCGTTGTATACGCATGTACGAAATGCGAAGAGATTATTGGGAGAAAAATACAGGACACATTTACAACCCCTTTTGGCCCGTGCATCATAAAGATTACGGCCGAATAATAATTCATGAAATCATCGCAATCCCGTTGAAGTTTGAGGAAACAATAGGCGCAAAAAGAATCATGATTTTTGGCCGTGTCGTATATCTGTTTAGAACGCATTACGAAATGCGAAGAGTTTATCCGGGAAAAATAAAGGACACATTTTCAACCCATTTTGGTGCGTTTATCATAAAAGATTACTGCCGAAGTTATTCATGAAATCATCGCAATCCCGCTGATATTTGAGATAGAAATAGGCGCAAAAATGATCGTGAATTCGGCCGTGTCGTAGAACGCATGTACGGAATGCGAAGAGATTATGGGGAGAAAAATAAAGAACGCATTTTCAACCATTCTTGCCTGTGCGTGCATCACAAAAAGTTACATCCGAAGTAATACGTGAAATCGCCACAATTTCGCTGATATTTGAGGTAGAAATAGGCGCAAAAAGTATCATGAATTCGACTGTGTGGAACATCTGTAAGAAAGCACTTATGAAATTCGAAGAGTTTATTGGGAAAAAATAAAGGACACATTTTCAACCCCTTTTGGCGCGTGCATCATAAAAGATTACAGCCAAAGTAATTTATGAAATCGTCACAATCCCGCTGATATTTGAGGTAGAAATAGGCGAAAAAAGTATCATGAATTCGGCCATGTTGTGCATCTTTTTAAGAACGCACTTACGAAATTCGAAGAGTTTGTCGGGAAAAAATAAAGGACACATTTTCAACCTCTTTTGGTGCTTGCATCAGAAAATATTACAGCCGAAGTAATTTATGAAATCGTCACAATCCCGCTAATATTTGAGGTGGAAATGGACGCAAAAAGGATCGCGAATTCGGCCCTGCATGTCGTGTACCTTTCAAGAACGCATGCACAAATGCGAATAGATTATCGGGAGAAAAATAAAGAACCCCTTGTAGCGCGTGCATCAGAAAATATCACAGCTAAAATAATTCATTAAATCGTCGCAATCCAACTGACCATCAAGAGCAGGTTACGCAGCAAGTTCGTGTGCCGATGTTTAGAAAAAGTCACAAACGCATTTGATACAATCTGATTTTGTTCATTATCATTTTACACTGTAATTCACAAACAAATATTCTATTTTTTCCTATCTTTTTTTAAAAAAAATTTGTGCAATAAATAATGCAAGTTAAAAAAAAATAATCTGTAAAATGAACATAGGTGGGGGTGGGGGGGGGTACGTCCATAAAAAAAAAAACCCAAGAAAATACGTTTGCAAGTCATTTAATGTTTTTTTAGGTTGTTGTTGTTGACCGGTAAATTTTCTGTTCGGACCGGCAAAAAATGGTAAAACGGGGCATTTACCGGTCCGACAGAGACGGGTTGGACCGGCAGAAAAATGGGTTAGTGTGCAGCCCTGAATAAGATAACACTCACCCTTTTGTAACAAAGTGAATTGTCATTTGTCCCCCGATCTGGATTTTTGAAACCATGATTCTGTGTAAACTGCATTCATCTGTGTTCTTCATGCACTACACATTGTACATTTGTCATTACATCTGTACATCCTGTAATGTACACGTGTATTGTTTACTTTTTAGTTTGCTGCAGTGAAAAGAGCAATCACAATTGCATGTATAATGTGTAATTTACTTCGCTTGAACTGTTCCAACCAGGAGATCAATTACGACAATAAAGCCCAGAAGAAATACAGTGTACACGTAGGAATTTCTTGAAATGAATTTGCTTATCTGTCTATGTATCTCTAAACTCTTTCATCAAATTGAGAAAAAAAAAGTCTACATTGTATATTTGCCACTGCTGCACATACAAAAGATACTCAGGCTATTAAAATCAATGATGTGTTTACCTACATACTGAACCGGCTGCTCCTGCTAATAGTGCAAATGTGGTGAAAAGCAAAAGGTGCATATTATTACCCATGTACTATATCAAATACATTATGCCAGGCTTACATGCTTGTACTCCTGACGAGTTGCATACAATGTACGTGTTGACCTGCCTATAATCTGGTTCACAGGTACAATTGTAGGACTCAGGATCCAACAAATATTGGGTTGCTATCTATAAGCAACATCATAACAACCCCCCCCCCCCCCCCCCACAGAAAAAAAGGACAAACACTTTGTAGTCTTGGTTATTTTGGATAATACCGGTAACCATTTTGACTTGCTTGAAAAGGAGGCTTGAGAACATTAAGCATATTTAAACATTTAAACAAATTTACTGTATACGCCGAATATTTCGTGAGGTTTTATTTTCGCAAATTTCGCGAGTCAGGTGCTATTCACGAAATTAAAGACATGCGAAAATAATGACTCTGATCCTGATATGAATGTGACGCACACGTCATAACAGTACTTCACAATTGCAAATTTAACCACTCGCACAATTGTTGGGAAGTCTCGATTCACGAAAATTTAGACTCACTAAATATTTGGCGTATACAGGATATAGAGCAGGCCTACAGTGCAATCACAGGCTAATAGCCAAACTGCATACATAGTTTCATTATGGTACACATGTATAAAGCTTCCCTACACTGCTTTTAAGAGTTTGCCCTAGATTCATTGTAAGAGTTAGTTCTGTTTTTCACTATGATGGCCTTGTCGTACACAATGTCAATGGGATGTTTTAGATCACAGTTTGTTTTGCATTGAGACAGAAAGTGTACTATGCTGTATTCCATCAAGGTCATGGTCAAAAAAAATAAACTGGCAGCAGTCTTGACAAAAGGCTGGCTACGAACCTTATCTGATCCTTCAACCCTGCAGTGAGCATAATACTCCCCTATCAAATACCACGTACATTGGTGTAGGAGTAGTTCATCCAGCGGTATGCTGCTTTCCTCCACCACCTGTACAAGCTCTTGTTCTAATACATTACTCTTTATACCCTTACAACAACAAAAAATGAAAAAAATGAAAAATTAGACAAGCACTTTGAGAGCGCAGACCTCCGCCAAGCAGCTACTTTCCACCGATGATCTTGCTATTCCATAGCGATCAGTGATTTCCACCCATATGTATGCATGCTGAAAATCTGTGTATGCATGCTGAAAATCGCCCAATTTCCCAATATAGAAAAATTTTGTTACATCATAAACTTCAAACTGCGCGGTGCACCTCACCCGAGCAGAAACTAGAGCATGCACTTTAGTGCGTGTATAACTTCAAAAATGAGCAGCTTGAACTCCCAAGTTCATTGACCCTACCTGTCAAAATATTGAAAATCCTTCATAAAATCCATAAAAATTTCTGGATCACTACCAAAATCTAATCATCTGTTCCTTGTGTCATTTTCAACCTTTCCTGCAAGTTTCATCCAAATCCGTTCACAACTTTTTGAGTAACTCTGCACACGGACAAACAAACCACTGGTAATGAAAACATAACCTCCTCCCTTGGCGGAATCAACAATGAGTGTGTGTGTGTGTGGGGGGGGGGGGGGGGGGGGTAACGAGTGAAAATGGGTTATATTTGACAGCCTGAACTCAAGTCAAGCCCCTTGTATCCACATGCAGTACAAAAACAGAACAACTAGATGTATTACTTCCGTTTAAGCTGGCATGCTACCTACAAATTTGTAACAGCCAGTGCCAAGAGCACGTGTCTGGCAAGGCCACACATATTGTACAATGAAAGAGACATGACAATGGTATCTCCTCATATTTGGGGGCTGAAAAAACAAAACTCTATGCACAACGAATGCTTTCTTTGTCTTGCCCACTCACAATACGAAAGACGCAAGTACAGTTGTACATGTATCACTGCATGCTCCCCACCATTCAAGATTGATGTGGCAAAATGTACAATACAATTTCCTACACATTCAGCCAGGCATTATAACTTTGATCAAAGAAGATTAGCTTTGTGGGTTGAATCTGTTTAATATTGGATTTCTTTCTCTTCTTATCTTGACCCCTTCCCACCCCCCACCCCCTTTGTCATCTGAAAATGACACATATACACACTACTTTTTCTATAAGACCTACATTTTACGGAGCAGACTGGGAAACATGAATGTAACTGTGGAATGCAGACCAATGTTTGTTGGAACACAGACACAAAGAGCAGCCCTCGGTGTGTTTGTAGGATGTGACATTTTGATCCATTCACCTCTCATTGCTGTGGTGACTATCCAATTTGAAATTGACTCAATAAGCAAGAGAAGTACACAGATGATTTGCACTCTTCTCCATCACTTGGTCTCGACAATTCTTCTTTGACAGTACTTGCATCACTTTGATAAATATTTTCGTTTTTAAAGTTCAAACCTGTTTGTAACATCTAGCCTTTCACTGCAGTGGGTGGACTTCAATATTGATCTGGAAAGCATTTGTACCATCATTTTGTAGTTCTATAGGTTCCATAATAGAAATCTCTTTTTACGGGAGCATTCCATTGATTTCTATCCCAAATATCTTGCAGTAATGATGCATCCAAAAAAAAAAAACTTACATTTTCTTCCAACAGATGCTTAAATTTGCAACAGATCATGAAATTTAACTATATCACAAACATATTGTGTGCAGGGAAAATGCTAAAAACCACAATTTTTTATTTCCAAATGCAAGCCATTGTATCAACTTTAAAGGACAAGTTCACCTTCATAGACATGTGGGTTGAGCGAATGCAGCAATATTAGTAGAACACATAAGTGAAGATTTGGGGAAAATAGGACAATCCGTTCAAAAGTTATGAATTCTTGAAGTTGCTGCTCAGTCACGGCTGGATGAGAAGACTACTACAGTTTGTGATGTCACATGTGTACAATGATATAAAGAAAGAATGAAGAAAAATCAACATATTTTCACTTTTCTCTCATAACAAAAGAATACTCATCTTCACTCTTTCAGAAGGCAGGGGGAATAATATTACCCTTTACATATATGTCAGTAACAGTCGAAGAAATGTGCACTTTATTCAACAAGAGACCCGCGGGTCTAGCGCTCACCTGAGTATCGCAAGTTCACCTTTCACGCAGTCACTAATCTAAATTATTCACAGCTCTACCAAAATTTGACCAGGCACTCTCAAGTAGAAGATGAAAATGTACAATAAGGTCCCATTTTTTTAAAGATTCCTTAATTTGGGGGGATTGGGGCCCCCTGGGGCCCTCTGGGTGGGGCATGGTGCTCATTTTGATAAATTGTGATCCTGATCCCCTAGGGATGCTACTTGCCAAGTTTGACGAAAATCCATCATGAGGTTTTCAGGAAGAAGATGAAAATGTACAATTTAGGCCCCCATTTGGACCTTCCCAACCATCCCCCCCCCCCCTCCCCGAGGGGCACCCCTGGATCTCCTATGAACAAACTTGAAACTACAGTCATTAATGTACTCACTCATAGTATTATCTTAGCTCTATAACTTCTGATACTAGAGAAGATTTTAAAAGATTCCTTCATTTTGGGGGTGTGGGCCCCCCGGGGGCCCCCTGGGTGGGGCATGGTGCCCATTTTAACAAATTGAGATCCTAACCCCTTAGGGATGCTACCTGCCAAGTTTGGTGAAAATGGGTCATGGGGTTCTCAAGAAGATAAAAATGTACAATTTAGGCCCCATTAGGATCCCTCCTCACCCCCCTCCCCTGGGTCTCAAGGGGGGCACCCCTGATTCTGCCATGAACAAACTTGAAACTACAGTCATTAATGTACAAACTCATAGTATTAACTTAGCTCTATCACTTATGGTTCTAGAGAAGAAGATTTTTACAGATTCCTTAATTTTGGGGGGTTTGGGCCCCCTGGGGCCCCCTGGGTGGGGCATGGTGCCCATTTTAACAAATTGGGTTCCTAACCCCCTAGGGATGCTAGCTGCCAAGTTTGGTGAAAATGGGTCATGGGATTCTCAAGAAGAAGATGAAAATGTACAATTTAGGCCCCATTAGAACCCCTCCCCACCCCCCTCCCCTGGGTCCCAAGGGGGGCACCCCTGATTCTGCCATGAACAAACTTGAAACTACAGTCATCAATGTACTAACTCATAGTATTAACTTAGCTCTATCACTTCTGGTTCTAGAGAAGAAGATTTTTACAGATTCCTTAATTTTGGGGGGTTTGGGCCCCCCTGGGGGCCCCCTGGGTGGGGCATGGTGCCCATTTTAACAAATTGAGTTCCTAACCCCCTAGGGATGCTACCTGCCAAGTTTGATGAAAATCGGTCTTGGGGTTTTCAAGAAGAAGATGAAAATGTAAAAAGTTTACGCACGACGCACGACGGACGACGGACGACGCACGACGCACGACGCACGACGGACGACGGACGAAGGGCGATCGCAATAGCTCACTTGAGCCTTTGGCTCAGGTGAGCTAAAAAGTCAAGTTTTGTGAAATTCTCTTTTTATTTTCCTTATCTTTGTACGCATGTGACATCACACACTGTAGTAGTCTTGTCATCCAGCAGTGACTGCGCAGATACTTTAAAAATTCACTGATGTGTTCTACTAATATTGTTGCATTCACTCAATCCACATGTATTGATATGAAGGTGAACTTGGTACTTAAAATCCAATACATTTTGAAGTATAAATGGCTGAAATAGAAAGGGAAAGGATGATCTAAAATTGAGGTTACATGCAAACATCCCTAACACAAGGACAAAGGTTTATTTTTGCAAAGACTTGCCATACTCTTTGTATAAAACACACACACACACACACACACACACACACACATACAAATATACTAAACCATGAGATTAAGATAAAGCATTTGCCATAGATATCAACAGTCCTGTATATCATGCTAGCACAAGCCACTCTTTTGCACTCTTAAATCATCATCTAACGTTAAGGCTGTGTCACACCATTCCGGGCAAGCTATGCGGGCTTGTGGCGAGGAGGTAGTTTCCAGCACGTAGAAGATTTTCAGCGGGCGAACAAGAATGTTTGCAATTTTCATTCATGCCTTGTCATACCGTACAGGGGAAGTTTTGCGGCTTGACTTGCGGGGAAACAGGGTTCGAAATTAGCGATGGTCCGCTGGCCATTGGCCACCCGAAATCACATCGGACTAGCTAAAAATCATAAAATTCTGAAGTTACTAGTCCGTCTGGCTAGCCAAAATATTGCTTCAGTGTCAAAATTGATTCTAAGTAGTCCGCCTGGCTAGTTAAAAAAAAGTTAAGTGCGACCCCTGGGAAACAAATTTACTCCCCGGAGCTCTCCGCAGTTGGTCCACACCTGACAGTATCTAGCGTGTAGTTGCCCGGAGGTGCTCACGCAAGTCCGATTTAACCGCAGCCAAGTTTTGAGCATGACCAAAACTTTTTCCGGGTGAGTCGTGGGAATGCCCGTAGAGGTCCACGCAGAACGCCAGTAGGAGGCCCTTAGCGGCAGCACTTCCCAGGCAACTCCCACGCAGGTACTTCGCAGTCCCATATGCAGCCAAGATAATGAAATTCTGTGGGATTTCAGCCATTCCATTTGAGGAATTCCTTCACTGAGTTGTCAGCCCCCACGCGATTGGCACAAAGGTCACACAGTATACTCGCAAGTATAATTTAAGTAGAACGCGTCCAGCAAGTAAGACACATGCGCCGACTCGCTCAAATCCTTTTCCGCCCTCAGGAATGTCCGGTATGGGGCAAGTCCAAGATAACACGCGCGTTACGTATGGAACATTCAGAGACTTTTATGACCTGAAAAATAGTGTTAATGGCTTTTGATCATATTAAACTTTATCATGGTGATTGATATCTTGGAGAAGTATAATCATGCAAAAAATGGAGAAAAATGACCTTCACAATTATATTCTAGAAGAGAAAATATGTACCGTTACGTATGGGACCAGAAAAATTTTGTTTTTTTGAACATTTTTTTCAACCTCAAAACTCTCTGAAAGTATTTCATTCTACAACTTGTAACTCACTGTGATGAAAGTCACAACACTCAAGATTATCACAGGTAAGTTTCGTATCATTAGGCAAAAAGCTCTAATTACAGGTTCTAATTAAAGACAGACATGACGTGTTTCGTATGGGACAGTTACGTATGGGACAGTTTGTCCCCCATTCATTTAGTGTGTGAAGAACCATGTTTATGGGTATTTTGCATAATTATTGAAGTAAAATCAGTTGAAACTACTCAAATACTGATCCAGATTGTCAAGGAAACAATATTCCCCAAATATTCACCATCCTAATCATATTCAATCATATTTTTATATTTTTATGACCAATCTGAGTATGCATGCCCTTTGTCCCCCATTCGTTTAGTGTGTGGAGAGACATGTTTATGGGTATTTTGCAAAATAATTTTTGCATAGGGGCAAGTCCAAGATAAGGTCCCCTCAGAAGGCAAAATTTCATCTTTGCTCAATATTGACATATTTAGTATCATTTTGAAGCTTATGAGTTGAAGTTTTGATTTCCATGGAGGAAAAAATGATATTATGTAAATTTATGCAAATTTCAAGGGCTTCATTTGCATAAATGTAAAACACAGCGTTACGTATGGGACATTTATAAAAATTCATATTTATTCAAAGGAAAGCAAATGATATTTGATTAATATGTGGACATAAGAAGTTCATCAAATAGTTTAACTTGGTATGAAAATTTAGGGATTATGCAAATGATTATGCAAATTAGCTCGTGTCCTATCATGAGATGTCCCATACGTAACAAAATGAGGTCATTTTTTTAGGTTTTTTCTGAAATTGCTAAGGTTATTTGAATGCCCTTTTGGAAAGTTCTAATTTATTGTTTAGAGAAATTAAATACCATAGAAAAAAGAAAAAACAGTAAAAGAAGTATTTTTTATTAGGCATTGAAATAATGTTACGTATGGGACAAATGTGTTACGTATGGGACATCCTCATATATATTGCATGTAAATGCATGTAGCTGGCTGGGAAGGTCTCTCAGTACACAAATGGTCAATCATCCTGAAGAAAGCATCCCATCTTTGTAGCTACTTTTTGAGGTATAGACACTTGAAACAATACATGTACTTGAATGAACAATTTTCAGAAAGGGGGAAGGGAAGATAGCAAAATACACTTATGAAATTCAGCATTAAAGGGATGGTATAGTTTTTGTAGAAATGGGGATTCAGTTTTCAACATTTTATGAGATGACTGGAAACCAATAATATGAATTACTAAAGAGCATACAATTCTAAGACTAGAGGAATTCAAAGTTAATTTGATGGAGATCCAATTTGAAACGGTTGAGATATCCAAAAAAAAAAAAAGTAAAATGATTTTATTTTTATTGCAAGTGATACACAAATTGTCCTTATCAGTTTTCAATAGTAGCCACAACAAAATTCATGGGTATACATACTGAGGTGTGACTCAAATCAATGACCTGACTGCTAGACAGACATCATACATCTACTCGATTATTAGAATTCCACGCATCAGGTATTGCTTATCTATTAAAATTAATATTTCTTGTGTCAAGTTATTTTTTTATTGAAACTAAATGGCAAACTGCCCTTCATCAATGGAAGTAAACACTTTAAACTATTCAATTTTTTAGTAGTAACTATCCTGATGAAAATAGGGCATACATACTCAGGTTGGTCATGAAAAATATAGAATATGATTGAATATGATAATGATGGTAAATATTTGGGGGATATTGTTCCCTTGACAATCTGGATCAGTATATGAGTAATTTCAACTGATTCCATCTCAATAATTATGCAAAAAATTTGTTTATGGGTATTTTGCAAAATTATTTTGCAAAATACCCATAAACATGGTTCTCCACACACTAAACGAATGGGGGACAAAGGGCATGCATACTCAGGTTGGTCATAAAAATATAAAAATATGATTGAATATGACTATGATGGTGAATATTTGGGGAACATTGTTTCCTTGACAATTTGGATCAATATTTGAGTAGTTTCAACTGATTTTACTTCAATAATTATGCAAAATACCCAATAACATGGTTCTCCACACACTAAATGAATGGGGGACAAAGTGTCCCATACGTAACTGTCCCATACGTAACACGTCATGTCTGCCTTTAATTAGAACCTGTAATTAGAGCTTTTTGCCTAATGACATGAAACTTACCTGTGATAATCTTGAGTGTTGTGACTCTCATCACAGTGAGTTACAAGTTGTAGAATGAAATACTTTCAGAGAGTTTTGAGGTTGAAAAAAATGTTCAAAAAAACAAAATTTTTCTGGTCCCATACGTAACGGCACATATTTTCTCTTCTAGAATATAATTGTCAAGGTCATTTTTCTCAATTTTTTACATGATTATACTTCTCCTAGATATCAATCACCATGATAAATTTCAATATGATCAAAGGCCATTAACACTATTTTTCAGGTCATAAAAGTCTCTGAATGTCCCATACGTAACGCGCGTGTTATCTTGGACTTGCCCATAAATATTGAAATGGAATCAGTTGAAATTACTCAAATACTGATCCAGATTGACAAGGGAACAATGTTCCCCAAATATTTACCATCATAATCATATTCAATCATATTCTATATTTTTATGACCAACCTGAGTATGTATGCCCTATTTTTATCAGGATAGTTACTACTGAAAAATTGAATAAAGTGTTTACTTCCATTGATGAAGGGCAGTTTGCCATTTCGTTTCAATAAAAAACAACTTGACACAAGAAATATTAATTTTTATAAATAGGCAATACCTGCTGCGTGGAACCCCAGTGATCGAGTAGATATATGATGTCTGTCTAGCAGTCAGGTCATTGATTCGAGTCACACCTCAGTATGTATACCCATGAATTTTGTCGTGGCTATTATTGAAACCTGAATAAGGACAATTTGTGTATCACTTGCAATAAAAAAAAAAATCATTTTACTTTATTTTTTTTATATATTTATATCACAACCATTCCAAATTGGATCTCCATCACTAAACTTTGAATTCCTCTAGTCTTAGGATTGTATGCTCTTTAGTAATTCATATAATTGGTTTCCAATCATCTCATTAAATGTTGAAAACTGAATCCCCATTTCTACAAAAAAAAAACTATACCATCCCTTTAATGCTGATTTTTCATTGTGTATTTTGCCATTTTCTACTCCCCTTTCTGAAAATTGTTCAGTCAAGTACATGTATTGTTTAAAGTGTCTATAACTCAAAAAGTAGCTACAATGTTGGGATGCTTTCTTCAGGATGATTCACCATTTGTGTACTGAGAGACCTTCCCAGCTAGCTACATGCATTCACATGCATTATGTATGAGGATGTCCCATACGTAACGCATTTGTCCCATACGTAACATTATTTCAATGCCTAATAAAAAATATTCCTTTTACTGTTTTTTCTTTTTTCTATGGTATTTAATTTCTCTAAATGATAAATTAGAACTTTCCAAAAGGGCATTAATATAACCTTAGCAATTTCAGAAAAAACCTAAAAAAATGACCTCAATTTGTTACGTATGGGACATCTCATGATAGGACACGAGCCAATTTGCATAATCATTTGCATAATCCCTAAATTTTCATACCAAGTTAAACTATTTGATGAACTTCTTATGTCCACATATTAATCAAATATCATTTGCTTTCCTTTGAATTAATATGAATTTTTATAAATGTCCCATACGTAACGCTGTGTTTCACATTTATGCAAATGAAGCCCTTGAAATTTGCATAAATTTACGTAATATAATTTTTTCCTCCATGGAAATCAAAACTTCAACTCATAAGCTTCAAAATGATACCAAACATGTCAATATTGAGCAAAGATGAAATTTTGCCTTCTGAGGGGACCTTATCTTGGACTTGCCCTATGCTAGAAAATCCCTACACGTAACAAGCCAGAGTAGCTTGCCTGGAAAGGTGTGACAGGGCCTAAAAAACGGTTGCGGGTAAAAATATACATTTATTTTATTTATTTATTTATTTATTTATTTCTAATCTTTTGTCAGGGTAGTCCATTCACCAATAAATAGTGGTCTTCCATGGAGCCCTGAATAATATTGATGAACATATGTACATTAGATAGCAAAACGTATATACAGAAGATGACATAATACAGTGTAGATACATACCAGCATACTGTACATTGCAAAGTAACATAAAAAGTACATGCCACAGCAAGAGTTCACCAGAATGCCGAAATAACAATTAAAAACGCTATTATACAGGAATGATAAAGCCCAGAATGAATTTCGTGTGTTACTTACAAATAGCAACTTTGCTTAAACAATCTCTTAAATGAATATATGGAAGAAGCTGATCTAATTGAATGATCTAGCCTGTTCCATTCAAGTACAGAGGATACGATTGGGCTGCACTTGTGACAATCAGAGCGAAATCTTGGCACACATAGATTTCCACTGTCTATTAGCCTTGTATGATGTTCATGTACATCACTAGGCTTAACTAAGTGCACCTGAAGGTACGAAGGTGCTAAGTTATGGACGCATTTATATATCATCATAACGCGGCTGAAATCAAAACGTTTGTCTAGTGTCATCCATTTAAGACTTTTGAATAAATCAGCCGACGGTGTGTCATATGTTTTGTCCAAAATTATTCTTGCTGCTCTCTTTTGAATTTTTTCTAGCTTAGTTGTATGGTATTGAAATCTGTTTGACCAAACAACAGAACAGTAATCAAATTGTGGTAACACTAGACTATTATAAAGTAATTTTAGGGATTGTTGGGGCAAAAAGGCCTTCGCTCTCTTTATCATGCAGACACTTTTTTGGGTACGTTTACATACATTTTCGATTTGTTTAGACCATTTCAGTTCTTCATCTATTAAAACACCTAAACATTTAGTGAACTGAACTCTTTTAATCCGACTACCATCTAATGAAATACTGAAATTTTCAATTTTCCCGAGATTAGCACGGGAGCCGATAATCATGACAGAAGTTTTGTCAGTGTTAAGGACGAGCCGATTTTTCTTAATCCACCCCATTACTTTATTTAGTGCAACAGTTATCTTTTCTTCTAAAACTGTTGCGTCATTAGCACTGACAGTGAGGGTCGTATCGTCAGCGTACATATCTATAACACCTTCTGAAGTACACTCGGGTAGACTGTTGACATATATTGAAAATAAAAGGGGACCAAGAATTGACCCTTGAGGTACACCCAATTTAATAGTTGAAGGGTGGGACTTGGCTCCTTTGAATTGCGTCACTTGCTGTCTGTCACTTAAATAGGATTTAAACCAATCTACAGTCGTCTTACTACACCCTATACACTTTAATTTATGTAAAAGTAGGTCATGATCTACAGTGTCGAATGCCTTCCGAAGATCTATGAAGGCAACTCCAGAAATTTGATTATTATCTATATTCAAAGACCACTGATTCACAAGTTTTGCAAGAGCAGTTGATGTGGAATGAAATGGTCTAAAACCAGATTGATTAGGGTGTAGTAAATCATTCGCATTCATGAATTCGCTCAGTTGTTGATGTACGGCCCTTTCGATAATTTTACTCACTGTTGGTAAGATTGAGATGGGGCGGTAGTTATTCAACGAAGAAATATCTCCTGCTTTAAATATCGGTACTACCCGAGCCTTTTTCCATTCACGTGGAACAACTCCCGTAGACAGGGATTTGTTGATAATATCGCAAAGAGATTCTGCAATAACATTCTTTGTCATCTTTAAAAGTTTGCAGCCGATGTGATCTTCTCCGGTTGCTTTATCTATGCCAAGAAGCTCGATCTGTCTCAATACAAAATCTCTCGTTATCATACTTAAATTAAATTGAGAATGAGATGGAACAAAGCCTTTGTCCTCATCAAATATCATTTGCGAAGTATTCCTCTGCAGGTCTTTTGTAATTTTAGTAGCATTAGATATGAAAAAATTGTTGAATGCTTCAGCAATACTTGCGTCGTCCGATACTTCTGCATCATCAACCTTTATGGTATTGGGAGAAATGGGTGATGATTTAGGAGTAAGTTCCCTCAAGCTCTTCCACATTTTCTTACTGTTGTTACGATTTTGTAAAATTTGGTCAGTGTTATACTGTTTTTTTCTTATTCTCATGAGATGAGTAACTTTGTTTTTTAGATATTTATAGGTATTCCAAAGATCATCACTATTGTTAGATTTAGCAGCTTTGAGAACTTTATCACGTTCCGTCATGAGTTTAACAATCTCATCAGATATCCATGGACATGCATGTTTTCTTATCCGCTTTTTGCGCAAAGGTATGTGCTTGTTGATAATATCATTGAAAAGAGTCAACCACATATCCCACGCATCATCAACGTCGTCTATATCTTTTATGACCTGCCACGGAGCACTTCTCAAATCACTATAAAATTCCTCCTCATTAAGATTTTTGAATGAGCGAAATTCCGCACATTCAGATTTTTGATGGATCTTTGCACTGAAGTCCCGAATAGCATATACCAAATAATGATCGCTAATGCTAGTCTCAAATATTCCCCATTCACTGTAAAGTTCTTTGTCTGATACAAATATCAAATCAATTAAAGTAGAAGCAGTATTTGTAACTCTTGTGGCAGTATCAATTAACTGACTTAGTCCGTACATATTTGTATAAAACATAACTTTTTCGGCATTCACATCATATTGGTGTGGCATATAATTACAATTGAAATCACCTAATATAATACAACTCATATGTTCCGAGAGAGCAGAATCCAAAGTCCTGTCTAATTCGTCAAAGAAATCGACGTGAGAATTCGGAGGTCTGTAAAATTCCCCTACAAGGATGGATGGCTTATTTGGATAATGCAATTCAAACCAAAGGCATTCTAAAGTAGATGAATTCAAATCGTCTCTTATTTTATAGTTGAGTCTTTTGGAAATATATACAGCCACACCGCCACCATGTCTTGTACGGTCTCTACGTAATAGGACATAATCATCGATATGCAATTCAGAATCATCAATCATGGAATCACAAAATGTCTCATTCAAACCAATGACATCAAGTGATGTATGTCTCAGAAGTAGTCTAAGTTCATCAATTTTAGAAATTAAACTACGAATATTCAAATGGGCAAATTTTAGACCCCTCTTTCTGAGCGGAGGAATTGAACCATTCATCAAATTATTAATTTTACTTCTGATTAGTTCATGTGGTCGCTCCTGAAGAGCATTTTGTGCTTCACCAGTGTTAACATTATCATTGCAATTCAAATTTTCGGTACAAACTTTCAAAGCACTGTTAGAAATTGGTTGTGATTTTGACTTCAATAAACGAGAACCCGCACAGTGTTCACCAAAGTTAGAGCGGGAGGTTAACAACATGTTGCCGTCACGAGACGTAGATGCTCGTGCCACCCCTGTTGAGCTTTTGTCAATGGAAGCCACGGGTGGGTGGGGGTCGATTTCAGCCGCCCTCGAGGTGGAATCATCCTGAAATTCGGTGTTGAGGATCCCACCACTTCAGCATACGATCTCTGTTGAGAAGATGCAGTGGGTTGCTCTCTGGGTCGCCTGATGAAATTTCGCATATTCGAAGCAAGAACAGCTTGCCCAGCCTTGTTGATGTGAACCCCATCTCGCCCAAGATGCCTATCACCGATGCTGCTGTTGTCAATGAAACCCCAGCTCCGTTCACGGGCAGCGGTATGCAGACGCTCATTCACCCCATCGACGAGGCGCCTCTGATGAGCTGATTCCCATCTACGATGCACGATACTAGATAAGGCAACTTCACATCCTTCATTTGAAATCCCGTCTGCTAAGGCTATGATGTCGTCTGCGGTGGATGTACTTCCATTGCCATGCGAAACGTTGTTTGACCCGATATGTAGAATGACGTCTCCTTTCGCCTTTACACCCTCGGTTACCTTCTTAGCGGAGATATCTGCCACCTTCGCACCCGGGTGTGGATGGCAGAACACTTTGCGTCTTCGGCTCAGAAGACGGCCGTCGATGTGCTTTATCATAGAGTCCCCTACGATGACAACATCTGGTAACTCAGTGACATGGCGTTCTCTATTGTCTTCCGGGCACTCACTTACCTGGCCGCTATTTGGTATTGACGCCGAGGTAGCAGCCTCAGGAAGCACAGAGACATCCAAGCATCTTTGGCGATGACTTTCTCGGTACTGCTTTAGTTGTTCGCTTGTCGACAATTCGTTAGAAGACTTACTAGCATTCGTGCTTCCAAGGATGACTTCAGGTCGCTTAGATAGATAGCGGAGATGGTGCCTTTCACGATACTCTTTGATTTGGTCGCTTGTTGACATCACGGGAGAAGGCCCAGGTAGATCGCCGTGCTCATCCGCGAGGACATCGAATGGATTCTGTGTCGGGATGGCGACTACGATTGAGATACATGCTAGGTACTGTCATGTGCGGATCATCTACGGGGACCTCCGGGTTGTCAAAAATGCTCTTTGCAAGTCGCACGCAAGGCTTGCCCGGATAGGTGTGACACGGCCTTTAGGCAGATTTCATATGTACGTGAATGATAAATCATATGCTCTCGGAATGGTGACCGCATACACTGTACAGTAAACACGGGAATCCAGCCAGCAGACACATGATATAATTATAGATGTCACCTGATTTGCAGACTGAATTTTACATTACCGGTACCCAGCTTTCCCTAAATCATGGATTCATATGGCTCTCAACTCTAGAAACATGGACGCATTAGGCCCTAAATCTTTAAATACATGGATCTAAGAGCGGAGGAAAGGAGGAGGAACAGCTAACAACCCTTCCTTGTCACAGAGCAGAGCTTGTCACCTCACCTCATAGTCATACAGTCATAGAGCAGAAAATGAGCTCGTTTCATGACCTACATTTCCAGAGATGCAGAGACTCCAACTCTCCCATTTTCGACGGGAGATCTCCCGCCGAAAACCCATTTTTGCAAAATCTCCCGTTCTCCAGCTTGAGATTTATTTTCTCCCGCCCTTGCTCTGTGTCTCCAGTTCGAAAGGATTTCTTACTTATTGCTATCGTATGTTGAAAAAAATAAGCCTTAGATAACACCAGAGGGCATCTAGAACCCTAGGAACTTCGCGCTTCGCACACATCAGCTTGGATTCTCCCGTTTGCTAGGGGTTTCAGGCGGGAGAATCTCCAGATCAGAAGGTGCTTGGGGTTGGAGTCTCTGGAGATGTTGTCATAAATTTTACATTTCCTCTGTGTGTTAACTGTTGTCATCAACCCAAATGGCAATGCAATATGTAGCAGATCTAGCTAGGGCATAACACTGAACACGGCAGTCTAATAATTATGTGATGTAAATTTACTGATGATGTCCCAATTAATTATTTGACAATTCCAATGATCAGATGTTGATAATAGGATTTCTATTCATATGGTCTACAAAACTTTGTATAGAAATCTACAGTTAAAGGATGTCGTTTACGCATTCATAATCTTGGTCAATAATGCTTGGAACAGATAGATATGTCAGGCATTATAAAAGACATGATGCATGTTTTTGGTGGCACTACACACACGTGTGTTGAACCCATGTGGACGTTGCTTGTCCTATTGCATACGAACACGGGTCATTCTGCAACACGACCGCAGACACAAAGACCATAATCATGCGTTCGAATCAGCCATACCTTTCCCGAGGCAGTGCCTCCTGCGACTCCGATGAGAAATGGTCGCTTGTTCCTCCCATTACTATTCGAGGTCGATCTTTTCTCCGACATTTTCAAGAAAATTCTGTTGTGTACCTGGCCAAGAACACCAAGTTCCCACGTCGACACTGAATTTTCGATATCTTGCCACGAGTAGCTGAATCTACTTACTGCTCCCTATTTTGGCTACGGTTCATACGTATATACACACCACGCTGCTAGCTCGCGCCTTTTGATTTCAGATGCAAAAACTTCTATACGATCCGAGTACAACAAGTCTCATTTGATCGCGATCGATCCCCGTCCACGTCCGTTGTGCAGTGTTGTACAGTCGTTTAGATCATCTTTTCTCAGTATTCCCCGATGACAATCGCAGCCGAAATGATGTCATTCGCGGGCAATACCGCTGAGCGTAGTCGCGAATAAGACAATTTCCATACTGTTATTTTGCTGTCACAAAATGTTGGATCCAATACCAATATGTCATTACGTATTAAGTCCTATAATGCTTTTATCAATTTTGTCAGATTACACAATTTTTATTTTCCATCTCTACACAATTCATTTTGCGCACGAAAACTACGCAATAATCCAGTTGAATTTCTTCAATAACTTAGACAAAGTCTACATTTCAAGACTCGGCGTTGTCGCAATCTCTGCCTGGCTTTGTTTTGGATGCATGCTATATGGACCGTGGAGTAAATGCCCATACCACGTTCACCCTAAATGCAAGGTTTCCTATTTCCTAAAATCGAAACCATGTATTCATCACTCTTTAAACCGAACAGACCGTGATAGACGGAAAGATTGTATGGCAACGGATAACTTACTAGGCTCAGAGCTAACACTCCATGCCAATCAAATGCGTGGATCGATTTAGTGAATGATCGAGTTATTGTGTATAGGGCCTATTAGGTAACCCCCTTGCGTCATGCACATCACAAACGGAGAATCATTACCATGCTAAGGGAGGTGGTGGCCTTCCTGATGTAATGGGCCTATTATAATTATGGAGGAAACTATAGGGCTCACACGGGTAAGTATTCCCCCATAGAGACGTGTGTTAGAATTCAAAATTCAAAAAAAAATTGTAAAATAGCCGGGAGAAAATTTAATGAGTTGTTTCATCTTCACTAACCTGAAAAAGTGAGATGTACCCTTTCATCCATCACATTTGCGGGGGGTTCTTCAGCTCACGAACTCTGTCCAAGGGTTCGCAAAGCCAGACTACGAGTTCTTTTTACTAACAAAAAAAATCACATATTTTCGGTAGATGCACCCAATCAAACAATGTTATAGTCCCTTCAAATTCCATGAGAAAAGCTTTCATCCTCCAACAAAAATGCAGTTTCTGTAGAGAAATTCATACTCAATATCTGCAGCTATTCATTTTTTATTTTTTGCCAAACTGCGTTTCTGATTTTTAAGTGATTTTTTCTTCATTTTAGTCAGGGATATTCCATTATATTTTCAGGTGTGAGCCCTATATTGAGGGCACCGTGTCGATTACGTATAACAACCTCTTTTTCTGACAAAGTCAAAAGAATGAATGTGCATCAGTTTATACAATGCATCACTTTAGACCAATGATCAGAATAATATCTCAATATTGCGCAGATGACAGCCTGCTATGCATAATGGACGATCACGAGATAGAGAGTTATAGAGATATATAGATGGATAGATAGTTATAGATAGATATAGATAGATAGATAGATAGATAGATAAATAGATAGATAGATAGATAGATAGATAGTTATAGATAGATAGATAGATAGATAGATAGATATATGTTTGTTAAAGATAGATATATAGATAGATAGATTTGGTAGATAGATAGATACTGCTATGAGATAGATATATACTGAGATAGATAGATAGATAGATAGATAGATAGATAGATAGATAGATAGATAGATAGATAGATAGATAGATAGATAGATAGATAGATAGCACATACATGCCGATGTTACGCACGGCGTCTGATCGGGCTACAGCTGTATGCAATAGAGATACGTAGATGAGTTAGACAGATAGAGAGCACCTCCCTGGGCAGATCAAGGACTTTCTATACCTCTTGGCCAGATTTAACAGCAGAAGAGACCACTGCCATGACTGCACTCAAACAAAAGGATTATTGAGACCTGCAACATGAGCCTGTACCATTTTACCTACACCTCCCTGGCTATACAACAGATCAATATGCGCATAATATAGGCTTATAAAATGACCTATCCCTACAGATTCCTTGCTCATTCAATGACGATCTTCTCAGGGAGGTCAGATGTTAGATACTGGAGAGCAGAAAGAAAAGAATTCTTAACCAGTCCAAATAACAACCATGCTAGAGAGATGTAGATTTCTGAAAGAAAATTATTTAATGGTATATGATGACACGTATCCTTTTTTTTTTTTGATTGGGTCTCGAAATTTTAGCAAAGCATTTTTTTTTTTCTTTTGGCATCTGTACTGTTGTAAATATTTCGTGTAAACTAATTTTAATCATTATTGACTACTTTGCGGGCATATAGGTATCTATCATAAAAAGTATTTGCATTTTAAAGGGATCGATGGTACAGTATTGGTGGAGATGAGAATTGGGCTTTTAACTTTTTGGGAGATACCAAGAGAACACTATGAAATAGTACAGAGCATACCATCTTAAGAGGAATTCAAAATTAACACTGTATATAACCACTCCCCCCCCCCCCGCGTACATTACTTTATTTCCTCTCATGATTTTTTTTTCCTAAGCACGAGTGGGGATCACATAACCACGTTGCCCCCCCCCCCTAACTTTTTTTTTAACCCGGAAGTGGCAGCAGAAAAAAAAATATATATAATTATATTGTTAGAATGTGATAAAGCTTTTGCCGATTGCAAGTTGTACTTGCTTTTATAGAGCTTGTGGGAGCGCGGGTGAAGGGTTTTTTTTTTTTTTTGGTTTGTTTTGTTTTGCTTTAAGTTGTTTTGTTTTGGTTTTGTTTGGCTTGGTTTGTTTTTTTTGCTTGTCCTTGTTAGCATGAAACCCGGAAGTGGCAGTAGAAATATACACCCCCTCCCCCTCCCACCTTTAAAAACGTGGCGCCGGGCGTGCACATTATGCCCCGTGCACAAGGTGGGGTTCCGTCGTCGATTAGATGATGCGTCTTGTTGATTTTATGTCACCATCTGTGATATAATTATGTCATTGTACATATATCTTACTATAGTTCTTATTAATGATCAATAACCTATTCATAACATCGCCCATCAGCAAATTTATGTAAGTTTCAGCTCTCTAATTCACTGTGCATTTGGGGGAGTAAATTAGATACGTTATTGATTTATTTGCTGACAACAGGTAACTATATAACAACAAATTTGATTCTTTCTTGAAGGGAATTGTGGCGTTATTTTTTTTTCGGGGCTGTGTCCCTTAGTTATAGGCCTACCATGTGCCTATAGAAAGTTATATAACAGGCCTGGTGTAACTACTTTTACAATCCCATCATGATCTGAAATTCCAGTGATAATATTTGGTTCCCATGGGAACAGCACAGCCTGGAAAGCCTGATTTAATAGGTATATATCTTTGCAGTGACGTATACTTCAGTGAAATTACAGAATATCACCAGATGTTATTGTCTTGATAAAAAAAATGAGAAAATATTATCTAAATGTCTCCTTCAGTGAAGGGTAACTCTGCTAATAGGGCCAACTGCATTATCGTGTCTTTACAACATGCCTGTAAGATCGATATTTGTGTTGTGTCGTCTCTTCTGAGCAGGGCCGGAGGTCGTCTCCCCTCCCTGTTATGATGTTCTGTCCCATGTGAATTTTTTTATTACAAAGTCCACTTTTTGTCGCATTCGTTGTTTATTTTTTTCAAGTATCTTCTCCATGTTTAAGTTGATGTCAATGATTCTGTGTTATAAGCAGGTGTGTATCCACGATTTTTTTTTCGGGGGGGGGGGGTCGTAATAAAAAATTTTGGACCTTTACCTTTTCGAGGGAGTGGAGCGACCGAGCGGGGGGAGGGTGTGGAGAGGGGTGTCCCCCCTCCCACGGTATAGCTAGGGAGTTTTTTATTTTATTTCTGGAATGGGGCCATTTGGTGCATACAAAAGTGACCTTTTCGGCATACGGCAGTGCGGTTTAGAAATAAGATATGGCATATTAAAACTAAGTTACGAAATTTACGAAGTTTTTGACAATTTGCTGGAACACCGTACGACCCTCCCGACCCCCCCCCCCCCCCCCCCTTGCATACACCCATGTATAGAGCAAAGAACAAAGAATACGGTTTAGACGTGACTTCCCATGAAAACCGGACATGAATTTATTTCTTGATCCACTCTCAATACATTTGTATTGTACTTCGGCGCTACGACATCGTACCAGCGCAGCGCACAGTTGATTACGCAATCGACACCGCGAATAACACTGCTACACATAGTGGTGCCAAATAAACCACGTATGCGCTCGCGAGTGCACCCTTGGTCGCGCCACAGTGCATGGCGGCCAGCGGCCAATGCATGCTGCATACAAGTACACATCGGATCTCATGCGCGCATGCAGCATGCGCACATGTTTCGTGCTGTCCTACGCAGTGAGAAACTTGCTAGTTTTCAGGAACAGAATGACCGTGTCTGGTCCGGTCCCGTATTTTGAATCGAAGTGCTTGAGGTAAGATACAGATTTCTATTCTTCCTACCGTGTATTGACGATGTGATCTAAAAGAAAAAGCTCGGTTTTCATCCAAAGTGGAATCGTGTTCATTTTATTCTAGTCCCATGTACTGAATTTTATGTGAATGACTGTACCTAACAATGCCAATGGTAACATTACGCACGGTTCAGGTTGTTAAGTAAGTTTTTGATCCATCTGCCTGTAGGCCTACATGAAATTACCTGTATGTCCTTTGATACCATATAAAAGTGAAGCTTCTTGGCAAGTCATTTGGCGGCCAACCTTGGTCCTTATCAAAGGCTGTAAACTCTAGTCCAGTGACAGTGTCCAGTGCAATGACAGCTCTGTTTGCTTTCCCTCTTGCATGTTGTTGTTCTGAAGATCTCCCAGAAATCCTGCAAACATTGCAAGTTGTGTTTCAGTTGTGTTTCATAAGACATTGTTGTTCTAAGTAAGATAGTGTGTCTTTGATGCCTCAGATACACATGTAGACGTTAGATTGACTGATAAAAACACTTGCTCAATTTCTGTGCTGTGGCTTTCTCAGTTTTTAGGTGTTGAGTTCATCATTCCAGTACCAGTGCAGTGACAGTGCCAAAACCATGGATGCAGAAAGTTTGCACCTCCTGAGCAACCTGCAACTACACAATGACTACTTCAAGAGAATGACTGATCTTATCCCTGCGAGGTACTACTTCGAACAGGAGAACAAGCATGCTGCGGCAGGGAGTGGAAAGTTCTTCCATAACTCCAGAGGTGAATATCTTTGTCTTCCATACACACACGCACACACACACACACACACACACACACACACACACACAAAGACTTCATACCAGATTTTTTGTCCTATCTAATCTCCTTGACCAACCATATCAAAGGATTATTGCATTGTAAAGAGATAGATATGTCATTATTGTCATTATTGTTATCATTGCCACTGTCATCGTCGTTAACAGCATCACCATCAGCTACATTGCCATCCAAACCATCATTGTTATAAATATTAGTCTCATAATCTTCACCATGAAGATGATTTTGAGCATTTCATTGCTTATTATTCACAGAAAAAGCACCCAAGCAGTCGGTGAAGGACAATTCTAAGAAGAAGGCAAATAACAAACGGCAGCGCCTCGACCCCACCCAGCACCGCAGTGTGACAGACATCCAGCTCCAGATGGACCAGGGCAAGCTGTCCGGGAAGGAGGGCGTGGCCACTTCCAGCCGGGTGTGGCGGGAGAAGTCGGAGGACGAGTCGGAAAGTGACGCCATGGCAACCGGGCTGGAGGACCTGTCGGATGACAGCGGTAAGTTTTCTTCTTAGGCAATCCCCACAAGTAGGGAGGAGAATAGTGCCCCTAAGCAAGAGCATGGATGAAGCAGATTATTTTGTATCCATAGTTGTGCAGTGATATCAGGGGGACATTTCATGGATCATTTTGTCTGACAAGCTTATAACAGATTGTCAGAAAAAATATCTGACAAAACGCTTCATGAAATGCCCCCCAGGAGAGGCGAGAGGACTGTGCTATGGTGAAAACATTTAAGTAAAACTCAACCTCATCAAACATAGTTAAATCCAACAAACAAAGCAGATAAACTTATGTTGAAGTCTGACAAAAGAGCAAGGAAAGTAGTTCCAATTTTTAATGAGTCATACATTTTCTGAAAAGAGTGATTGTAGTCACAATTACAGCTGCGAATCAGCTGAGTTGATGATGTCGTCACTGTTCTACTTCCTCCGTGGGTTTGGACATAGAAATATGATGAAAATGTTGTCTTTTTCCCTGTGAATTATATAAGAAATTGTGAACTGGTCCCCTCATATTATTGTTTGGTTAGTAGTCCCAACTTGTACAACAATTGGATGTGAAGGACATCAATTTTTTATTAGTGTAAATCATAAGGGGAAAAAATATTGGTGATGTGTGTTCTTTTCATTGGGAGACTTAGCATTAGTGATTGTCTATGATGAATAAGGGTCAGCAAAATCACGTTTCAAAAATGTTTGAACTCTCTCATTTACAGCCGTAGTAGTGATTTTTAGAAAGTATGCTGTACGGTTCAGTCTTGTGTCATTTGCCTAAAGTTGAAAATGAGTTCCCAATTCACTGCATTTATGTTTTTATTCATAATGTGAGGCATTCCATGTGTTGAAACATTTTGTCAAAGAGGTGCAATTCATACTTATATTTCAATCCTAATACTAAATGAGAATATCCACTTTTTTTTTCATACGTCATTCATATATATGCTTTCAGAATGAAGTGTAAATTTTGCATGTGTATTGTTATCCTTCTTTTAATGGTATCTTGTTTTACAGAGGTGGATGTTAAATCCAGTGATGCTCCTGCCCACAGTAGGTTAAAGCCAATGAGCGTAGAGTCTGTCACCGGTAGCGCCACTATCGATGAGTTGCGAGAGAAGGTTAGGCAAAGGATAGAACAGCTAAGGACTAAGCGTAAGGCCAAGCCAGCACTTCCTGAGAATACCATTCCAAAGAAGGTGGCTAGGAAGGAGGCGGAGAAGGAGAAGAAAAAGAAACTGGAAGCTATCAAGGCGGTCAAGGCCGCCAAAACACGCGACGAAGCGCTGGAGAAGGCCACGCAAGCGAAGATGGTTAACGGCGGCTCTGAAGAGGTCAGTGCTCGCGAGGAGGACTCGGACGGTGAAGGCAACAGAGAAACATCGTCAAAGAAAAAGAGCAAGTCAACAAAACGACAAAAGACCGGGTCTGGAAAAAATGCAGGTGGAGAGGATGTGAGCTTCAGCCATTTTGACTTTGCGGAGAACGAGCGCGAGGCCGTCCCGAAGAAGCGTCGGAAGAAGGTGACGGAGCCGCGGAGCAACAAGGACTACGGCCGGCTCCTGAAGAAGGCAGAATACAAGGAGCAGAAGCTGAAGGAGATGAAGGAGAAGGACCCAGATCAGGCTCACCAGATGGAGACGGAGAGCAAGTGGCAAACTGTCATCGACCGCGCCCAGGGAATAAAGGTAACCAAAAGTCAGTATAGTTTGGATGTATTCGTTGAACAGTTTAAAGCCTATGTGGACCCAATCGTAGGGCATTACAGGTGACTCTTGTTACAATGAAGTCCTTGGGATTGGAAGTTTTCTTTCATTTACAGAAATTTTATTCTATCCAAATGAATTTAAAAAAATAGAGATATATGATAACAAATTTTAGGACCTGAATTCTGACTTGGTTGTAACAAAATTTTGTTACAGCCATGTTTGTACACTGTACAAAACCATTTCCTGCACTTAAAACGGGCAAGTGCCCAGTCATTTCACTTTCCCAACAGTGAGTTTTCACTGCCCTGGACAAGAAGGGTAGAAGCACCCTGTGTGGAAGGCTAGCCCAGTTTGGGTCCTGTAGGGGAATTTCAGACTGTTCTGTGACTCTACGGAAAGTTTGCATTGTACACAAATGCCACAGCTTGCTAGCATGCCCCTCTTGAGTTGGCAATGCTATAAAGAGACAGAGCAGTCGGTGGGGATGTCACCCGCATCCAGTTTTCACACACTGAATGCAGAATAAGCAGACAGAAGCGAGGTGCATTAATTTGAACAAATTGGACCCAGGGCCCTGGAATAGTGACAAATACATGGGCTGTTAGCAAGCATTTTAGCTTGAATAATTCTTCTTGATATCACCTTCTTCTTACCAAACTATAGTCACCTTGGTGATATTTCAAGTCACTTGCCTTGAGCAGGTATATTTCTTATCTGTTCCCCCTCAAAAAAAAAAAAAGAAAATGCAGAGAGCAAAAACTCATGCAGCAGGGATCTCGCCAGCGTATATCACCCTTGTCGGCCCCGACAAGCGTGCGGTTTGAAGAAGCAATTGCCGACAAGGGTAAAACTTGCCGACAAGGGTAACACCACGCGTGAACTTGCCGACAAGGGTAACACCACGCGTGAACTTGCCGACAAGGGTAACTTGCTTGACGAGCTAAGTTCGGACCAATTTCTCGCCTTTTTCAGTCTTTATTATCTGGCTAGAAAAGAAGCTAGATGTTGAAAGCAGCAGCAGTTTACATACTTAATACAAGCGCAAAAATTTACCCACGCAGTCACCGCACCGATCACAACAACGCAGCTCAACAGAGCGACGTGTACTAGCTGATACCAGGGAGGTCTCACCTCCCTGCTGATACACACTACATCACACACTTGCTCACTCACATGCGCTCTGATTTGGGATCCACACACACATGCACAAGCACCCAGCCGGCCACTTACAACCGCCTGCGTGTACAACGGTACAGTGTATTGTGAGAGGGAGAGAGAGAGAGGACGGGAAGAGAGGGTCGGAGGCCGAAGGAGGCTGAGGAAGGCTGACACGTGCTCGCTTGTTGTCACGCTTGTTGTCGGGTTACGCAAAAACAAACGATATGAAATGCATGCCCCCCTCCGCCCAAAGGTTGTATTTTTTTTTTTTTTTTTGGCTGCTTTGGTTTGTTTGTTAATAGTTTGTCTGCCTGTCTGTCTCTCTATTCGCAAAATAAGTCAAAATTTGGGAAGAGATTAGGATGAAATTTTCAGGAACAGTTGGTTGGTAAAATGGCGCAAGGAACAGATGATTAAATTTTGATAGTGAGCAGGATTTATAATACCACCGAAATTCACCGCCAGGATCCAGGATCTTTAGACTTTGTTTCGTATATTTGAAAGGATTCGTATCAATTCTTTAGGAAGCTGGCCATCGGCAATGACGCAAAATTAGATGCGTTCAAAGCATTGCCGCAGAGAGAAAAATTAACTCCATTTTTCGTTAACAAAAGAAAAGAAAAAACGTGCGATGGAGTAAGCAAATGCAAATTATTATTTAGGTTTTGGTAGTTTCAGTGGGTCATTTTTTTTTTAATCTAAAAAGCCATGCGTTCCATTTTAGCCTTTTCAATTTCTATGGATTTGTAAACGTCATTCTTGAATATTCCATTTTCCTTCTCCGGGCCGAAATTTATAGTAATTCTGTCATGATGGTCTTTCAAGTTCAACGTATACGTAATGCTCCACGTGCTTCTGGCTTGGTTTGTTAAAAGGTGGGTTAGGGGGCCTTCATGGGCAGAAAACAAATAATGATCATTCATCAATGTTCCCAGTTGGTTTACATGCTATGTACACGCTGTTTACGACCACTGAAGCAAGGTGGTAGTACGCGCGACATTCTTTATCTGACACCTGGCTTTCGTGGAAATTTCATGGAAATTTCCACAAGCCATGATATCAAGTTTCCCCACTGCTTGAGGTCGTGCTTTTTTTTATTCTTCATTACGAACATCAATTTGTTCAACTTGAAAAGTGTAGATAATTTGCTTTGAGGACGTGTTTCTTTCTTTTTTTTCATTGCAGCATCGGTAACATTTTGTTTTGTTCATCGTCCGCGCATGGCAGGGGTTCATGGGAGGAGAACGATAGGAATGACTGGGGAGAAAATAAACTGAAAGAAGGAAGCATCTTTTGAGCGAGCTGTCTTTGTTTTTCTCTACACCAGCATCAGTTATCGCAACCAAGATTCATTTTTTTTTTCGTTGCTCCGACAGATTAATGATAAAATGATGCTAGATTCTTTATTCTGAAGGTTCGTTAATCCAAAAATGATTAAGAAAAAATGTCCGTTCATTTCACGACGAAATCAGTTTTGTTATTTCGAACGTTCTGCCAGTGAAATTTCGGAATAAAACGACGGCACAAAACAGCGTGTTTTCGTACTCTAAGGGTCTGTTATTCCGACAGAAGTAGTAATGATGAAATAATAAATTGTAGATTCTTTATTCTGAAGGTTCGTTAACCGAAAATTGAATAAAGAAAAATGTCCGTAAATTTCAAAACGAAATCAGTGCGTCATTTCAAACGTTTTGCCAGTGAAATTTTGGAATAAAACGACTGCCCCAAAACAGTTGCAGTTTTCTTACTCTGAGGGTTCGTTACTCCGACAGATTAATGATAAAATAATGCTAGATTCCCTATTCTGAAGGTTCGTTAATCCAAAAAATGATTAAGAAAAAATGTCCGTTCATTTCACAACGAAATCAGTTTTGTTATTTCGAACGTTTCTGTCAGTGAAATTTCGGAATAAAACGACGGCACAAAACAGCGTGTTTTCGTACTCTATAAGGGTCTGTTATTCCGACAGAAGTAGTAATGATGAAATAACAATAGATTCTTTATTCTGAAGGTTCGTTAACCGAAAATTGAAAAAAAAAATGTCCGTAAATTTCAAAACGAAATCAGTGCGTCATTTCGAACGTTTTGCCAGTGAAATTTCAAATAAAACTGCCCAAAAAACAGTTGCACTTTTCTTACTCTGAGGGTTCGTTACTCCGACAGATTAATGATAAAATAATGCTAGATTCCCTATTCTGAAGGTTCGTTAATCCAAAAAATGATTAAGAAAAAATGTCCGTTCATTTCACAACGAAATCAGTTTTGTTATTTCGAACGTTTCTGTCAGTGAAATTTTGGAATAAAACGACGGCACAAAACAGCGTGTTTTCGTACTCTATAAGGGTCTGTTATTCCGACAGAAGTAGTAATGATGAAATAACAATAGATTCTTTATTCTGAAGGTTCGTTAACCGAAAATTGAAAAAAAAAATGTCCGTAAATTTCAAAACGAAATCAGTGCGTCATTTCGAACGTTTTGCCAGTGAAATTTCAAATAAAACTGCCCAAAAAACAGTTGCACTTTTCTTACTCAAAGGGTTCGTTACTCCGACAGATTAATGATAAAATAATGCTATATTCCTTATTCTGAAGGTTCGTTAATCCAAAAAAAATGATTAAGAAAAAATGTCCGTTCATTTCACAACGAAATCAGTTTTGTTATTTCGAACGTTTCTGTCAGTGAAATTTTGGAATAAAACGACGGCACAAAACAGCGTGTTTTCGTACTCTATAAGGGTCTGTTATTCCGACAGAAGTAGTAATGATGAAATAATAATAGATTCTTTATTCTGAAGGTTCGTTAACCGAAAATTGAATAAAGAAAAATGTCCGTAAATTTCAAAACGAAATCAGTGCGTCATTTCGAACGTTTTGCCAGTGAAATTTGGAATAAAACTGCCCAAAAAGCAGTTGCAGTTTTCTTACTCTTAGGGTTCGTTACTCCGACAGATTAATGAAAAAATAATGCTACCGAGTATATTCCTTATTCTGAAGGTTCGTTAATCCAAAAATGATTTTTAAAAATGTCCGTTCATTTCACAACGAAATTAGTTTTGTTATTTCGAACGTTTCCGTCAGTGAAATTTCAGAATAAAACGACGGCCCCAAAACGGTTACAGTTTTCTTTTACTCTGAAGGTTCGTTACTGCGAAAGAATAACGATATAATACTTTAGATTCTTAATTCTGAACGATCGTTAATCGGAAAACGATAAAGAAGAAATGAAAACGGTTACAGTTTTCTTACCCTCAGGGTTCGTCTCCGAAAGAATAATGGCAAAATAATACTCTACATTCTTAATTCTGAATGATTGTTAATAGAAAAATTATAAAGGAGAAAATATTCTTTTATATCCAAACGAAATCAGTTTTGTTATTTCGAATATTCTGCCAGTATATAATTTCGGAATACAACAACGGCCCCAAAAGGGTGTTTTCTTATTCTGAAGGTTTGTTTTTCGGAAACAATAACGATGATAGATGATAGATTCCTTTCTGAAGGTTCGTTGATCAGAAAATAATAAAGAAAAAATGCTTGTTAATCTTCGAACGAAATCAGTTTTATTTTGAACATTCATCTGTAGTACCGACCTTTGGTGTTGTTGTTGTTTTCGATTACAAACCTTCGAAGTACTCAGTAATGAATCGTTTCATTTTATGATTAAACAAACCTTCAGAATAATGACCATCATTACATTTTTGTATGATATCTCTTTGATGTCACGGCCAAACTACCGCAGTATACCCGGAAAGGAAAGTGCAACGATGTCCCGAAAGTTCTCGATCGCTTCTCGCGCATTTGCATGCAATAGGCCTACCACGTGGTCGAGCAGACGGCGAGAAAGCAACACGGCGCGCGTTGTTGCGATGCAGAGGCGGTTAATTATTGCAACAGTGAAACAGGAAAGGCCTAAAAGAAATCGGAACCTCCACCATCGGCACCTACTTCTCTTTCATTTATTATTTAGGAACTGCCGCTAACAAAAGGTATGGAGTTTCTGCATTGTTTCTGTGAGAATATGCCCCTCACAACGTTCATTACATCTCCGTGAAAATGTCGCATTTAGTGGCATTTTAGCGGTGATTTATCTGTGTTGTATTGAGCATTAGCGAAGGCTTCCGCGCTTCGCGCGGGAGGGGGAACCCCCCTCCCGTACCCACCCCCAGAAATGCGCGTATAAATGCCGACAAGCATGAAGAAATTCATGTCGAGAACCCTGTGCAGAGAGCAAAAACTCAAAACTTCAGTCATATCCACTAAACGAAGTATTTTTAATGGATTTGTAATGAAAAGGTTAAAGTGAGATTTAAAAAAAATATCTGCTGTGTGAATTTGTAGCTTTGAAGATTTAAATTTTCAGATTTGAAGCGTTTTGATTAATCCTCTTTCCGGCTGACAACAGGTAAAAGATGATGTGGAGCTGCTAAAGAAGTCGCTGAAGCGGAAAGGGAAGCGCAAGCAGCAGAGCAGCAAGCAGTGGGAGGCCCGCACCGCCCGGCTGGAGGAGAAGATGAAGGAGCGGGAGGCGCGGAAGCGACGCAACGTCAAGGCCAAGACCGACGCCCGCAAGTCCAAGAAGGTCAAGAGGTTACAGCGCAAGGGCAAGCTGCTCCTCCAGGACTGAGCCCCACTCCCACCTCCATAACTGGCCAGTCTGTTAGATTTTCACCCCCTGTATTAAAGTCAAAGTGAAGGTGGGACTTGACTCTTTGTTAACCTATCGAGGTTGGACTGATTTTGCTACAACACGCATTTCCTATAGACACCAGCCCGCGTATACTCGGGACTCATCCTCAACGGGTTAAAGGACAAATTGGGGACCAGTTAACTATGAGCCTGAAAGAAAGAGCAACATTTTAAAAACACTGCAGTAAAAATTAGATCAAATTGGGACAAGAATCATTGAAGTTATGACTTCGTTAAGTTTTGCCTATTTTTCACAGAATAGACGTGGAACAGTCATTATAAATATGCAAGTAGTGAGTTGATGATGTCATTGCCTCACAACTTGCCATGTAGTTTGTACACAAAATCTTTAAATTTTCTCTCTCTTTTTTTTTTGTATGTGTTTGTCATAAAACGATTATGCCCCAGTCTCAGATCCTGATATATCTGACTGATCATTATTTTGAAGTTATTCAGCCAGGAATAACATCATGTTTAACACATTTAGAGCAGAAGAATTGAATTTTCTCAAAGTTTTTGTACAACATCAATGAAAAATTGTGAGGTGATGATATCATCAGGTCACTATGTGCATATCCATATTAAACGTACAAGAACTGTTTCGCAAAAATTCTTTAAAATCTGTACAGTTTCATAATTTCCTTACTTTTAATGCAATTTGATCAAATTTCCACTGTCGTGCCTGTGAAATTGTACTCTTTCTTTTCAGACTAACTCTGAAGTGGTCCGGAATTCTTCTTAACAGACAATTGTGACGTTGTGTTTTCAACCTGTGTAGACAGCAAACCATCCATTGCGTTGCCATCAGAAGGGGTGTACATCAGTGACTGTTGAAACATTGCCAAATAAAAACAAAAACACACACACATACACAACTTGTGGTTAAGAAAGGAACAATTGTAGCACTAAGGTGAAGAAATGCTTATGTGATGAAACTAATTAGGAAAGCACCGCTGCTTTGTACAAAAAAGAAAAAAAAAAAGTGATGCCAAAATATTGGATGTGCATTTTTGGACAGTTTATAATCATGACATTGATAGTGTATCATGCTGTTTGTGTCTTGGCTTATTTGGTATGAGAAAGGGAGGTCTTGTAGCCCTCATCAAAAAGAGTACTGTGATGATTACCATAAAAAAAATATGTCATTTTATTGAGCATTCTTCACAGTTTCAACTTAGTCTGGATCAAGTCTGTTGAATGTTGTGCTGAAGATGACCTGTGACCAATGGTCTGGTGCAGGTCAGTATTATGTGTGATGCTGGCCTGATCTCTTTGCAGAGAAATTTGAGTCAGCTTTCATGCACATGAGGCTAAGTGACATGCTGTCGTGTAGCTTATTTATTAGGAGGGTGACCAAGTTGGGGCCCAAATTTCACATTTTCATCTCTTGAAAATGCATGGTCAAAATTTCGCCAAACTTGGGCAGCTATTTTTGCGAGAATGATGAAATATATATTTGTACCAATGGGCACCATGCCCAATGTGGGAGCCTTCAGGGGGCCCCAGAACCCCCAAATTACAGAATCCTGTAAAAATCTTCCTCTTTAAACCCATAAATGCTCTGCATAAACACAATGTACATTTGTGAGTGTACTTACAAGTTTGGTTGTAGGCAGATCCAGGGTTGGTTCCCTTTGGGCCGGGAGCAAATCGGGGGCTAGTTTTCATATTTTGATCTTCCTTTTAAAAATGCATGGTCGGATTTTCTGCATACAAGCTTGCTTACAATGTACCATTTTTAATGAGGTGGAGTCTACAGTTCCAATTTTCTGTTACTGTATCTAGCTGGTACATATTGTACTAGTTTATAAGGTACTGAATGTAAAAACAAGGTTAAATCAACGGTCCTGGTGACTGTATGTATGTGGGCCCATTGCTGTTGATATTGTGTACTCTACTGCATGTGATAGTACGCCGTAATTTCTTTTCTTTTTTTTTTCTTTCCATTTATTTTCTTTTTGGCAATGAAACTGTGTATGTATTATTTGCCACAATTATTTTCCTTCCAGAACCCCACTGCATAAAACTATGATAACTGTACAGCTGTTAACTCTGCACTCAATGGTAATTATCATGGCAACACTATTCCAAAGCCAGTCAAAATCAAGAAATCACTGATGGTTACCACTGATTGCAGGGTTACCATTAATCGTAAAGTTGCCATAGTTTTATGAAATCGGGCCCAGATTATGTGATTTACAATTGGTTTTGGCATTGTCATTGCATATATTTTCAAAGAAAATGCAGAGTATTTGTATAATGAAACATTTTCATAGAGAAATATGAGTGCCCATGCCAGCTTGTTAATAAAATGCTTATGGCGCATTTTTTTTTAAGTACAATGACTTGTCTCATTTCTTTTATTTGATGGGCATTGCTTGTTGTACTCAATAGCATGCTAAAAGTGAGTTAATATGCCCGAATTTGCATCGTGTTGAGGTTTGGAGGACAGAAGAAATACTGCCTTATGAGTATCCCAATTCATTACAAGATGTCCCTTTTGTTGTAAGTAATTCTGCAAGAAAATACATTGTACAAATCAGTATTCTTTTGCAAATATGCTTGATTACTTTTATATACACTGTATAAAAGTATAATACACAAACACACACACACATATATATAGGTGTAAGATGGCATTCCACTGGTCCAAGCTTCTGCTTTCTCTCTGCCCTACAGGCCTTCATCAGTATCTAAACAAATACACTAAATGACAAAGCGTGCTATTGCCAGTGATATTGCAAGTAAAAATGACTTATATAACAATATATACAAGTGATTATACACACTATACTGTGTCAAATTTGAATGAAACATTACATATCAGTGCACTCCCATTATAATGAACACCATTATAACGAAATTCTTGTTACAATGAAATAAAAATTCAGGTCCCAAAATTACCATCTATACATCTTTATATTATACTTTACTGTTTGGCTATAACAAAGTTTCAATATAACGAAAGAAAACTGCCAATCCCGAGAATTTTGTTATGATGGGAGTGAGCTGTATTTAACATTCTTCTTCAAGACAACATTTTTCCCTTGCATTGGACAACACGACCAATCATTAACAATGTTAGATTGTTTGTAGCATAGCATTTTACTTGTTTGTTTGCTTTGCTCTTTATGAAGCACAGCATTTCCATCTCGGCATGTTCTTTACCATATCAAATACGGTAACACAAAGGAAGAAAATCACGACCTTGTGAATTTAAAACTTAAGCCACACACACACACACACCAAACAATGCTATTACAAAGTAAACACTGCAGTCAAATTTTGTTTACTTGTTACTTTAATCACTTCACTATCACATAGCAATGATTTCATGGGTAAAGGTGTACAAGTGTAATTGCATTGTTCATAAAATTAAACATTTGTATATTCTACGAAAATTAGAAACTATTTTAACACACGAGCAAAACTTCTTCATTAGGACATTCCAAAGACTGCCATTGGCAGTATTGTAACAGTGTTAGATTTGCTTTAGCTCACTGCCCTTGCGGGAACACCAGCTTTTTGAGGATTCAGAGTGGTTTAGTCACATCCTCTTTCCAGCAATTTTCTAGCCGAGAACTCAGTCAATGTCCTATTAAGTTATTACTCCCAGTCAATCTACCCCTTCAAGTCGACATGACCAAGGTAAGCTATAAGGGGACTTGCACTTGCAATAAAAACAGTTATTGCTCAGTCCCATACACCCATAATTGTGTTGGTACAAAGAGAAAGTAAAACTGCATCTGATAGGAGTTATAGAAATATGTTTACAACATTACTATAATCTAATCTCAATGATAAAAGAAAAAAGGGAGAGAGGGTATAAAGAATATACTTCAAAGGTGTATAGTTGAATATTCACAGCAAATCCATGCATAGAAATGATAGAATAATCTGATCTATAACCAACCAACAAGGTTAACTGATTTTCACTTTAATAGTTGGTATAGTTGTATAAAATAAATTCAATGATTAACAGGATATAGCATGATAGATGTGGTGTAGTACGTGTATCTTCAGTGGCATTTCTATGCAAAGTGTACTATAATTACAAGCTTGTCAAACGCATCTAACGACATTGTGCAAAAATGCAGATCTCCACGCACCTGTCGGGGGAAAAAGAAATATTGCAGCTTCGTGTACCTATTCAATAGCCATTATGCATACAAAGGACAATAATGTTAAAATCGTTACAATCGCCAAATTCACACATTCATAAAAATGCATTAACCGGCTTCTTGTACACACACACACTAATCAAGCTGGGCAATGCAAAAGCATACCTATTTGTTTGCTGTAAGTTTACACAAATGACCCATTATAGAACTCAAGGGGATAAACCAAGCTGGGTTATACACATTTACCTGTACAACATGTACATTACAAATATATACAGACACCACTGACAGTTCATCAAGATACAATTTGTCTTCCATTTGAATGGACACAATCTAGATACAATACAGTGTATACTAAAGACTCTTTTAAAGAGCCAATGCATATCATACAGAGTGATGTACACTGTACAGCTGCAATTGCAAAGAAAATTCACGAGCAGTATCTGTGAGGAGGAGGAGGAGGAGGAGGAGGAGAAAGATGCAGGTGTTGAAAAAGAGGCAAGGGAAGGGGACAAAGTAAGAAAAAGGAAAGAAAGAAGATGAATGGGTAGAAACAAAAGGGGGAAGAAATATGAAATGGAAGAGAAAAGGAGGAATTACATAGGAGAGCAGCAAAGCAGCACAAACAATCATCTAGTCACAATGATGATTATCAGTCACTATCAATGTAAATCATAACATTGACAAATTGCAGTAATGCAATTTTTTTCTTACATGATACACAATCATATCTTTTTTTGGTGTTTTTCATTATTTTCTTTTTTTTAATGTCTTCTATGCATACAATGCACTGAGAAGTTACGCGTATATGAGCACCCACAGTAATTAGTTCATGGTAGTAGTCTGTTGTGGCTGACTTTTAAAGTATACACGAGAGTCATCCTCTCTATAAACCAACATGGCTACGTATTTAACATGCCTTCATTCAAAACATGTCCACTTATCTCAAGCCATCACTATATGCACTTTATCACATTTCCTCCACATCACAGCTGGCTAAAAGAACTGGGGGGGGGGGGGGGGGGGGGGAGGGGGGCTTGCAAAGTAGAGATGGAGGGGGAGAAAAGTGGTAGCAATTGTAAAATGCACATGACAAGGACCACTCGTCAACACAAAAACTAACATTTCTGGAGCAACACTGACAACCATTTTTTTTTATGAAGAGCTAAAATGCATTGCATTTTCAGCAAGTCTCAAGTCAAAATTTTTCGCATAACTTGAGTGAGAAAAAAAATATCAAGTTAGGTTCTTAGAGAATCGCTATGCATAAAAAAATCAGTGTCAACAACAGCAATAAAATTATAATCTAAAGAGGATATAAATATTTTACTTCAAGAAGAAAGAATTGACATAGTAACTCCATCTTCAATGCAAAAAAAAAAAAAAAAAAAATGGACATGGTACTGTGGTGTTTTGGTCACAGAATTTGTAGGACAGTTGCCTGATACCAGCTCTCTCTCTCTCTCAAAAAAAAAAACAACAACAACAACAACCAAAGAGTTCACATATTATTTAAGTTTTCATTTGATAATCCTTAAGGGAATTTTTTTTTTTTTTCATATTTCTACAAATAAAAAAAAAAACTAATGAGAATTACGAGAACTCACTGATTTATAGATGGTGATACAGAATGACTAATAACTCTGATTTTATAGAAAGTGATTAGGGCCAAGTATTCTTCTCTTGACTTCATATCCACAGAAATTAATTCATCATCAGACTTATTATCCGAGACATATTGTGGCAAATTTAAAACAATTTCCCACAGAACGGACAATATACTCTACTCCAACCTCATAACACAGGCATAGAACTCTGTCCTGAAAACAAGCATCAAGGCTTTGCCATGAAATGTAAACCCTTGACCGCCCCACCACACACAGTAGATGAGTGGGGTTAGGTGGGGTAATAAAGAGTTACCCTGTATGTGGTCATCTGCTGATGAATACCCCCCCCCCCCCCCCCCCCCCCGAGCGAAACCCCCCGCCGCCCTCTTGACTCTTATAGTGTAAATATTCAATCTTTGCTCAAATGATGGAATCTGGAGATGAAGTGCAGCTATTGTTCAAGCGCAATCTCGTCCCTTCACGGGGCGACACACAATTGTCGCACAATTCTTTCTTTCTTTTTTAATCGGGCCTGTCAGGTCATGCTACGCTATGAGACAACAATAACCTCTCCACTTTTGTATGCACAGATATACATGTAGTCTTGTCATTTGAACATTCCCTCCATAATTTCACAAGTTGGAGAGTACCGTATTTACTTTCAGCCGTGACCGCCAACAGCCATGTTTTATATCACGAGACATGATACATCATTTTATGCTTCATTATCTCTCTCTAACCATGTGATGAATCATTGTTATGAATGCGCGATTAAAATCAAAGGGAGGAAATAAAAAAAACAAGAACTCGGCCTTCACAATCCTGTCAGCATCATTCATGCATAGTACTTGAAAACAGAGCAAATATCATGTTCTGCATTAATACACCAGACACACTAAAGAAATAACCTTGAATGTGCTACAATTTTGAATGTTTTCCAGATAAAAATCAATAAACTATGACCTCAGAAATTGAAAGTCACCAACCGGTACTGTATATTCAATGACCATTTTTTTTTTACTCATAAAATGGGTTATCATCATATACTTCTGCCGTATTAAACATACAGCATAAAGAATAATAAGGACAAATGATGCGAAAGCCAATGAAATAATACAAAAGCCCTAGCTGGGGTAATGGAAAAAGGTGTACCATTGCAAATACGATTCAAAACAAAGCTCCCGGAAACATCTGGCTATTCCCTTACTTTGTGCTACTAATTCAACGAGAAGCCTATCAATTATAATTTGTTTTGTTTGTTTGTTTGTTTGTTGTTGTTGTTGTTGTTTGTTTGTGTTTTTTTTTGTTTGGTGGGTTTTTTTTTTTTTTTTTTTTTGGGGGGGGGGGGGGATTAATATTTAAGCATTCCAGCATCAAAAGAAAGCATTGATGCAACCAGGTAAAAATTCCCAAAACTAACAGTAGCCCTTTCTTACTAGTATGTGCTTTCCCTGCTTGTTTCAAGAATATGGAAGGTTTATCACTGTTTCACTTTGGTTTAGAGGGGGGAAAAGAAGAGGAAAAAATTCTTATTGGTGAGGTGGTTCATTGGCCTATCTTGGTAATGGGATCTGAGGTGTTCGACATATGCACAATCACTTGATGAAGCCTGCCTTCTATAGGCTAACTACTATATAATCATTACCCAGGTCCCTCCTCTCTCTCTCTTCCCATCATGCCTCATTCCCTTCTGATTATCAGAGACTAATATGCGGGAAATTGGGAGACATCGACGAGAAAGAGAACGTTACCAGATGGCGCCTAAAACACCTCCTCATCACAAACGAATTGACCGCGCAGTGTGGTATGTACAACCTGCTAGTGCATTTTCAATCAGTATAATTTTGTTGGACAGTATTTTGGTCAGAAATTATGTTAAACATGGGATCTTTTCCCCCAGCTTGAAAACTGCTGTATCTTCAGTTTTTACTTTGGTTTCTGGTTGTTGTTTGTTTGTTTGTTTGTTTGTTTTTTGTCTTGTAGTTCATGAGACTTCAAGGGGAAGAGGTCTTTAAACCTTGGGACCCAGTTCCACATGATAAGTGAAGCACATTTTGCATTTGGGTATCTCTCTCTCTATTTGTCAATCTTGATCAATGCTTGTTGATAAGTGCATATTTTTTTATTTTTTTTTACCGCAGAGGACCGCAAATATACCAAAATGTACCACAAACAAAATATAGGAATTAATGTCACTTATAAAAAGGTAACAGAAGTTTGCAAATCGACCAAATACATGTAAATATGAGGTGACTGACTGTCTAGCAGACATAGACTCTGTCATGTTACAGATATTTCAAGATCCAATCGGCATTCCCCAAGAAGAAATTGCCGCATTGTGCAGACGTGACACACATATCATAAATATTCATGCATGGACATTACATATTTCTCCCACAGAGTGTTAAACATTAACACTCTTGGTTCCCTTAGTACCATCACAATAGAGGATACAAATAGGGTGAATACGACGATGCAACAGATGTGAAAATCATCGCAAGCCATTTACAAAATGGCGCACAGGTTAAAGCAAGGTCATCAAGTTGTGTTGTGCAAACACGCTACAGCCTTAATAGGTTGCACAAATGTGCAAATATGCCTACAATGCTAACCAAGAATAATGAGAGTATGAACTATCTTTTAAAGAAGAACCAGCATCAAAAGTCGAATTTGTGTTGTTACACCCAGAGATGAAAGTGGACCCCTATAAACCAGCTCACTTCGTAAACAGGAGATTCTGAAGAATTTGTATTTTAAAAGCTAAACACAGGCAGTGTATAAAGGAGAGGGGTTAATTACACTTCAAAATTTCATACATAGTCCTTCTCATGTGATTAAAAAGAATTGTGAAAATACTGTGAATTTTCTTGCCCATATGGGTTCTCAAGGCTTAAACAGCTCTGATTGTTTCTAACAATACCCAAGCTGTGCAAATCTTACGTATAGCAAACTACTAAAAAAGGAAAATTTGAGCAAACAATACACAATGTATTCATAAAAAAGATCAAGGAGCTTTTGACACCATTCTAAACATGATATGACACAATCTTACAATGCATAATATATCACCATTAGCCTTTCTTGGCAGACTTCATTCAGTATCTCCGACAGCTTGTTAAAATGCCAACTAAATCTCTGTCCTTCTTCCGCTACTTTTGATCGCCATTTGCACTCTAGTTTGCGAATATTTGCAGGCTACTTCTGCTACTTTATACATGGTCAACGCACACACACTGTGCCAATTCTAATGTCAACTCCACTATGTCAGCATGTAATATAGCACAGTTTATACATTCGTCATCTCTTGACATGTTAAACATACAATACATAATGCAATACTTTTCAGAAAATGTGAAAAGAGCAAAAGGAACGGACATCAGAATGGATCTCACCCGGAGAGGATTGAGGTCACTAGGGGTCATCAACGCCCACACAACCATCAACATCGATTTGCTTCATGCTTCCTACAGGAGGGTTCCCCATCATACTTATTTGAGAAGTCATGATGGAACACTGCCTGCAATGCAGTGCCCAAAGGGTCTATACAAATTGCACACACTGTACACGTATGCTATGCATAATCCCATGAAAACACAAAAACTGAGATGATGGGAATAAGAAGAGATAAATAAAAGCTAAAAAAATTGCAATATTAGCAATTACAATTACAACTTCTCCTTTATGGGTTTGAAAACATACATATATTCTCCCAAATATAGTGATTATATAGAAAAAAAAGGGGGTAAAATTCAAACATGAAATTATAAATGATATGATTTGTAAATACTCCAGTGAAAATGTTGAAAATGGACAAATAAAAAACTACTGGAATTACAATGTTGGCAAGACGAGGATATTTTTTACCAGAATGTACACATTCGACATAAATGAATGGTACCAAATATAATTCCTCAAGATAACTAAATATCTTTCAGATAGAAGCAACAGAAGATGTCTGAATCTAGTTTGAGAATATGGAGGATCACTCCTATGCATCCTGTTTTTGTATTTTCATTTCGTTGCATGGCTCGGGCAAGCTTATCTGTTTGGAGACTGTGTCCTCCATAATGGAAGTATATTAGCTTCTCCATTTGTGCAATAGATCTTGACCCTTTGGGCATTCCATACTGGCTGATGCACGACGGTGTTACATAAACTGCACATCCGACCCAACCCTCACTGAACTCTTCTTCACTACATCATCTTTGAGGGGAACACTGATAAATGCAGACGCAGCAAAAATGGAAAGCATCACGTTCCATCGGAAGCGAATATAATGAAGTAAATAGTGACAAATAAAAACCCCTGCTCCTCGCTTTAATTAGGGGTTTGAGAGTACTTGCAGGGAAAAAAATATCTGGAAAAAATCTGAAACTTATTGAAAAAAAGTCTGAAGTGCATTAAACTACAAGCATTTCAATGCATTTGAACTGCAAAAAGAGTCTGACAGAGTGGATTTTTAGTAGAGTAAAAAAAAAATCTGAAATCAGATTACACTCTGAACTCTCACATCCCTGTTTAGTAGGGGTAATATGAGTAGTTGGACCTGCGCATTGCCTCCCGCCGCGCCACATCCAGGGCGAGGCGGCGGTCATACAGCTCCTGCTGCTCCCGCTTCTCCGCCTCGCGCTGCTTGGCCTCCTGCTGCCGCTGACGGAGGCGCATCTGCTCCAGGTACTGCTGCTGCTCCTGGTTCTGCAGCTCCCGGGCAATCTGCTGGTCGGTGGCCTCCAGCTGTGGCGGCAAGCCAACCCGACAACGAGGAGAAGCGAATCCAGGCACAGAGAAGAGCGGAAGGAAAGAACAGAGACAAAGATTGCACATTAGAGCTTATTGCCCCTCACAGACCTTTCATACTAGAGACATCACTAGACATGCCATTTTCAATCAATGGTATTTTCACCTACCCCCCACCAACACTTCTCCCAGAGTTTGGCCATTAATGTCCAGCAGGACCAAACCCTGTACGGTAAGATGATGAGACATTTCCAACGAAAGGTCATCACGAAACAAACACAATTAAATACTGTAAAACACAACATTTTCGCGGCATAAAATTTTCACGAATGGGAGCCGACAGCCTTATTCACAGAATGAAATTTTTGTGAGTTGCCTCTAACATTCAATGCGTATAGTGTAGACAAGATCTTTAGCGTGCACTTTAATTTCGTGAAACTCGGCTGCCGCGAAAATCGCGAAATTAAAATGCAAGCGAACATTCCAGTACAACGACCTTGACCCCATCTGCGTGCATTCTGCATTGGGACATCTACATCACTCGACCATGAGAACACACCGAGTGGGTGTGTTTAGCAGCAATCAAAGCACCGGAAGACTGACCAGTTTGTCATTTAGGAGACTACAAATGAAAATGTTTCTTTACACTTTCAAGCACATGACAAGCTGACAACAAACATTCTGTCAAAATATTTTCTTTCTAAATGTTAAAATTATCCAAGGAGAAAGGGCACCGATCCCCTGAAATTATAAAACTCAGGTGAAACTGCATTTCAAACTCTCTCTTGTGATAACCACATTAGAATTTCCAACAACTAAAAAAAAAAATCACACCGGAGATATGTGATAAAGTAGGCTTTAGTGAGGTCCCCAAAGTATGTACCATGGATTGTCACTTTGAATGTACTGCTCGTTACAATTTGAGCATTCACCCAGTTTTAGTCAAAATTTTTGCTGATCTGCCATCTTCAAACCCCATCCATGTCATTATAAAACAAGCGCCTGACAGTCAAGATGAGCTCAGTTTGGTTGAATAGAGACGAGGCTCTATGTGTTATCTTTTGCCGGTTTACTCGTTTGTTATTTCCTTCTTCTTTTCAAGGGGAAGGGGATGGAAGAGAAGGGATATTAAAGTGCAGCTGATTGGAGAGGGAGTTGAGCCGGCTGACCTTGAGGCTATCTCCAAGTAGCCAAATTCCATGGTCGATCCTATGTTCTTCAGCACAATAATATTCTTGGGCAAGAGAAGTGGAGTAGGAGTGGACAATGGAGTTCTTGTGTGCCATCTGGGTGGGTAGGGGCACCACTGATTTGGGGGTTTGATTTTGTTTGTAAGTATCTTGGGGGAAGGGGTTTCAGATATTCTTAGGTAAAGCTGGCAGGAAAGAAAGTGCTGGGCATCTCACCATTTGTTGTTTGCTGGCCACTGTTGGCTGCAATCCCCTCACCTCGCGCCCAACGGTGCCTGGGTGGTGCACTGCACCATGGTCTGCATACTGGAGCCCCACGGCACCAGCGGTGGCACCGGCAGTGGCACTGGTAGAGGCCCCGTACCTGTAAACGGGGTCCACGCCGTAGTAGGAGTCCTCCGTCGGGTCGGGCCAGGGACGGCGGGCACCCTTGGCACCCTGTCCACCGGCCGATGTGGGGGGCAGGGGGGCACCCCAGTCCTGCTGGTGGTGGCTAGGTTGCCGACTGTACCGGGCCAGGCTCCTCTCTTGAAGCTGTATCGCAGGGCTCTCAGGCAACATGAAAGCATTCTGAGTGACAGAAAGAGAGATTGATAGAAAGAGGAAAACACAATATAACATAGACTTAACTGGCCACTGGCTGGACATCATACCTACCACAGCTAACCCACTGTGATGCTCAATCGCTCTCAACTGCTCTGGAACAATCTCTCCCGACATGAAAGATGATTACTTTACCAACATTTCCTCGGAGTCTCATCGGCAGTCTTTCACTTGCAATGATGAGGGATAAACCATTTTTATTTCTATATAACCTCAGTACCAATTTTCTTTCACTTGCTTACTTCATAATTTGGATAATCAAAAATATCGACATTGATCTAATGGCCTATCAAGATCTTCTATACACACTAGTAAATTTCACAAACACGTGGACAATGAGTGGCAGTTAACTGAATACCTATTGTGGTTCCCACAGCAGTCTAGATCTCCCAGATACATGTAGCAAGAATCATTGGTTAGATAGTCATTCCTGATTTGCTATTTACTTATCGCTGCTTTTCTAAAAGACGACCATTACGACACGTCCATTCCACAGGCGTTGGTTAATTTGGATACTTCTTGTAACACACTGGTTAGGCATGGCCCATCTCTTGTCCCTGTTTTAATCACTTACTACCCATAATGATAATAATCATTATAATAATAATAATAACAAAAATTATAATAAGATCTTCTTGATCATAGGTAGCCTCTTCAGTGCTGACACTGCTCTACCAGACGGCTCTACCAGACGGCCCTACCATTAAAATAACACTGATGTCGCCAGGAACCTACTCTGACAATGGGGTCGAGAGGGACATGGTGGATAAAAACATCTCGTCCAAGAACATATGCACTGGACTGGATTCAAACTTGTGTCCTCCGATTGACAGTAAGGAGTCTTATCCACGATGCCACAATGCCTAAGCTAGTGCCTCAGTTAAAAGATAACCACTGAAAGAACATCACACTGCAAATGATTCTCAGCTTGGTTTGCTTCAAGCGGCATTATGTAAGTGGCATCGGGTCAAAAGTTCAGCCCACTGGCCAGTCAAGTTCTCCCGGAGGACAAACCACCGAGACCACTGACAGCTGGCTAGATCCTCATCCATTCATTCACTCACCACGGAGGTGGGAGGCTCAGCACGCGTAGTGCTGGGACCGCCGTGGTTGCAGATGGAGTGGTGGTTCTCCCGCCCTGGCAGCATGTTCTCCAGTGCCTTTTCCTCTATGTCCAGCATCAGAGTGTTTCGGGCATGCTAGGTGGGTAAAAGGGGGGAAAAAGCAATGATTAAGTGTCAAATCCGTATAAAAAAAAACAAACAAACAGAAAAAAATTTGGCTTGATTGAAACCTTGATGAAATGTGGCACAAATCCTTACTAAAACTAGAAATGTCGCTACAGCGACTGGTGTATGCCTCCGCCATAATGCATGGTTCTCCTAGGTCTATAGTACAATGTCTTGACAATGTGTGATGACACTTGGCAAAATATTAAAATGACAGGTTTGCCACAAATGTGCTGAATGTTCATTTTCCTAGAACTAGGTTCAATTGGATGAATGATTAAAACGTCAGAGTGCAGGTATTTGGGGAACTGATGATTTTTACTTGACTTTGACCCTTTTATAAGTTTATGCATTGAGTAATTTTCAAGGTATTGAGAAAAAGCATAATTTCAGTATCAAATGGTAAAATAGTATTATCTAAACCTGGCCTTTGACCTTTGACCTCACAGTTCCAAAGAGAATCACTGTTAGGTAGAACATGCATAAATATGTAAGTTTCATGATAATACCTTGAGTTACTTTTGAGACACCATATGGAGGAAAAAGTGCAATTTAGCACTTTCACTTGACCTTTGACCTTTGACCTTTTGGCAAGAAACTTCCCACAGAATATATATTGGGTTATACATGCATACATCAAGTTTTTCAAAAATCCTTCAGGCATTGCATAAATATAAGGAAAGTAGTGATATTTTGAGGAGTTGACCTTGACCTTTGACCCCCTGACCTTTGACCCATGACCCCCAACTTCCCTAGATAATCACTGCCCATCGGTACATGCATATATACTAAGTTCCATGAAGATAACTTGAACCATTTGCGAGATATGGAGAAAAACATGAAATTTCAACCTTTTTTCACAAAATAACCTGTGACCTTTGACCTTTGACCTTTGACCTGTGACCCGTGACCCTAAAATCCAAACAAAGTATCATCCCCCCAGGATATACCCTCATACCAAGTTTGATGCAAAACCACCTCATGGTTCTTGAGATATCAACAAAAACAAAACGGGACGGACGGACGGACGACCCGAAAACATAATGCCTCCGGCCACTTCGTTGGCGGAGGCATAAAAAAATAGTGTGGTTAGAGCAGGACAACAATGTTCTTTAATTTTCTTGTATTCTTGGGTTTTTGATTGGGGGGGGGGGGGGATTGGGGTGATGGGGGGGGGGGAGGAGGTGGAGGCAGGAGGGGCAAGGGAAGGTCCCAGGCCTACCTTGACAGTCTCCTTGGCTTGGATCTGCTGGCTGACTTGGTCCAGCGCCTGTTTCAGCTTCTCCTCAGCCCTCGGGTCACACTCCACAAGCTTGGCCACATTCTGCTCCCAGTCACTGTTCACCAATCACAATACGGGAAGAGACAGAAATTAACAAGAGACGCAAACAAATTGAAAACTATGTGCAAACAGCACAACTTAATAATAGTGATAAAATACATAAAATGCATATATGGAGTGGATGTGAATGACAAGTTGTTGAAAAATTGCACAAGCAGCAGACTTTGTGTTAGTCCCCCAAAAAAAACTTACAATGGGTACGTCTGACCAAATTTTCTTTCAAACGCCATGATTTCTCAATATATCAGAATAGGTAAAATAGGGAAAGAGTAAAGTGCTCTTAGGGGGATAAATAAAAGTTGCACTGATAACATTCATAAAGTCACATTATGTAGATGAAGAAAACATATAACAAGAGATTACACTCACTCCTGATACAGTAAGTCTGTATCACTACTCTCAGAGGTGTCTCTGAGAAACTTGTCCTCAAACGGTGCCACACAGTAACCCTCTCCATTGGAGGTCTGGAAGCCGGGTGCCACCTGGCAGTCCTGCATGGTCATGTTGACGGGTGTAGTGTTCTCCTCCATACCCGCACTGACCTTCAGCGGTCCTGTGTTCCTGCCCATGGAGCGGGCCGACCTTGAGGCCGTCTCCGAGTAGCCAAAGTCCATGGACGTGCCCGTCTTCTTTGGCACGATGTCCTTGGGCAGACGTGAGTACAGGTGGAGGATGGGGTCCTTGTGGGCCAGCTGGGCGGGCAGGGGCACCGGAGGGTAGGAGGTGATGGGGCCGGAGCTGTTCTGGCCCTCCTCCCTCCGCTCCATCTCCAGCTGAATCTTGGTGCCGCGCTCGAAGTGGCTGCAGCCCGCCCGCTGGTCCTGCTGCTTGACCTGGTTCAGTGTGCGCTTGAGGTCGTCCATGGACATGTCCTTGAAGTCCTGCATGGTGTGGGTGCCCTGCACCGGGGCCTGCTGCTGCTCCTCGGTCTCGTTTGCCGAGACATGGCGCACCAGCACCTTGCTGTAGGTCATGGTGTAATTGGTAGCTGTCTCCTTCACGGCTTTTCCGGTGTTCGGGGTGAAGAGCGAGGTGCTAGTCCAAGGGTTGTAGCTCCCTTGGGACGAGACATCGCCCTCTGACCTATCCTCCTGCCCGTTGCTGTCAAAGGCGCTCTCTTTGCTACTGTCCGTCGCTAGGGGAACCTCTGCATCGACGTCGATGCCATTGTTCCGATGATCACAGTCATCGTCGTCATCGTCATCGGTGATGCCCTTGAACTGAATGCCCAGGGACGAGGCCGAATTGGGAGGGGAGAAAGACATCGGCCAGATGACGCCACTTGATGTCTGGGATGTTAGCTTTGTCAGCTTAGGAGTAGACGATGCGCTTGGTGTCGTTGGGGAATTATCTACATCACCTTGCATCTCGTCCAGCTTATTCACCAAGTAATCTTTCTTCTCCCTGAGCTCAGTAAGACTTGGTCCCTGTAAACAACAGAGAGAGAGATAGAGAGGCTAAACAAAAGTTAAAGCATTGCTGAACCTATCAAAACAAAATACATAATTTTTGTATGTCAACATGTTATCTTGCTTCAATGGCACACAATTAAAATTGTCAAAGGAAAGAAGTAGTCCACATTGTGTCAAGAGTTAAGTACTGCACAGTGGCGTTGGGCACAGCTGAATAAGATTCCACCCAATAAAACTTTGCACCAGGTAGGTAATCATTGTTGGCCCTACATTGGTAGCCCCTTTAAAAGGCAAAAACACTACATTCTCTCAGAATATTACAGTAGCATTTGTCAAATTTTTGCTTACACTACCTTCAAGTTAAACAGAAAGGTGAGCCAATCTGTTCTCTGATTTCAACCACCCCCTCCTCATCCACCCCCACTGCATAACATTTCTTTCCCTTGGCTCGCGACAAAAAAAAAACTTTTCTCGGAGTTAATCAATAGGGAAAGGAAATCAAGACAAAACTGTATTAATACATTTATAAGTCACTGCATTCACAAGACAAGGGATTTCCTCTCCTTAAATCTCCAAAGACACTTTGCCACAAAAATGACACTTGCATTTTGCTGATACTGCCATACAATTTGTATGGATTATGATGCACAAGACTTTGTTGGTTTGGGTAGTTCGCTTCATCAAAGTGAATTGACCTCCAAGCTACCCAGTATCAAGTCTGAGCGACAACTTCCGCAGATTATTTTCTGCGTTTCCTAAATCTGTATTTTCGGTGAGTGCAACAAGCTGTAACAAAGTTTCTCGCCATAGTGGAAGCCAGGACCCAATAAAGACATTTGCATACTAAATGCATAACTAATACTTGAAAAAAAGAGAAAGAGGAACATTGACATTAAAACACACACACACACACACACACACAGATCAGAGAAAATGATCTCACGAATGCAGGCGGCACAAACCCACCCTTTCAACTTTGAGCGGATGCTTCGGGGGGTGGCACTTGCTTGGAGGGCCTGGGCTTGCCGTGATGAAGGTTGTCCTCCGGCGAGTCCGCATAATCCGACCGGCCCTGGCTCGGTATCAGGAGTGGGGCCGATGCAGCAGGCCCCTGATGCAGAGCAGTCTGCCCGTGAGCGTGCTGATCGTACAGGGAGTAGTAGTCTGGGCGAGGGTCCCGCCACCTTCGATCAAAAGGAGCACCAAAGTGGTCATGACGTAATGATAAAACACTTGGAATGCCTCTCCCTATAACTCGATCACGAATCTAAGATAGCAATGGTCCATCATTGATATACATTTGTGTGTGTGTTTTTACCTGGCAGACATAATGCTCGCACCTTAAATGTTAACTATTTTATCAAGTTTACACACTGTAGCCCAAATATATACCAGGAACACGTAGGTCAAAAGTCACTTACGTAGTCTGTATCTAATAAGCACAAATAAGTCATACCTTTCACATGCCTGTGTCAGCGCATGTTCGTTACTTGATGCATATTGGTCAAGCGATCTCTCACACATATTCACTGAGACAAAATTTGCATAATCCAAGGACTAAATTCAAAATAACTCTGTCAATTTGGGCCTTACTGTCTGTATCATATGATTACTGAGTATCTGAAAAGCACACAACATACATTCGTTGTGGAAATACAGTTGAGATCATTAACTGAGAGCAAGCTATGTGAAACTCTTGGCTGAGAGCAACTAAAATGTTTGAACTGGATGATCTTCAGCAGGAGTTACAAGCTTAGTATTACGGGGGGGGGGGGGGGGAGGGGGGGGGGGAGTGATCATCTACCTTGGATCCAATGGGTGTTGGTTCCACTCATAATCACGCCTGGGGAGCAGTGATTCAGGCGGGGCACTGGGCTCGATGTTGTCTTCCGCTGGCACTACGTCGTAGGCTTTCATGGTGGTCGGGTCCACGTAGCGCTGAATCACGGGGCGGCGGTATCCACCCGCCCGCTGATTGGGGAGGGGACTCGTTGGCATCGGGTACAGATACCTGCCCCCGATAGGTGCGATATACCTGTCCCGCTCGTGGTAATCCATTGGCTGCTTGGGGCGTGGCATGGGATAGTTGGTCGGGATGAGGATGCGCGGCTGGAGCGGTGGTGCGGGCGGGACGGTGCCCGCTGCAGAAGGCTTCAGCGCCACCGTGGGCTTGGGGTGGTCTTGGGCTCTTGAAGCCACCTTTCGCTCAATGTAATAGCCATCTGTGGCAACAGGACAAACAACAAACTTATCATATTTGTGCAAAGTCATCAAGCATTCCTTAAGTCTACACTTAACAACGCATTATTACACAGGCATCATATCTTAAAATATTCTCTAATTTTTTACAACAATGATCTGCCACTTTTGAGATTCATTGTTCAGAAATGTTAAAAATCAAGCACAAAGTGTTGAAGTACTGGTACTGTGCCCTCTTTATCTTTGAGAGTCTTAGCATATCGGAGGATAAAGATGTAAATCCCTTATGACATCTGAGACATCTTTGCATTTTACGTCCTACTTGGCACATGTTTGATCATATTGTACACAACATTAAAGACAAACAAACCTCCCTCTGAACAGAACTTAAGCTAAATCATAGTTTCATACAACCGCAGAAACAGTAGATTTTTGCTATAAAATGGGGGCATATGCATACAAAATGCATGAAAATAGCGCTGTGATTCAGTTGAGTAACAACGAAAATGTGAAAAACGATTGCCCTGAAAGGTCCGCCAGAAGTAATGAAATCTCGGAGCATTCGCAGTAATGGTTGTTACACATATTGTACTTGATGTTTTATAATCCACTTCAAAAATTGCAACATATTGGGCCATAGCAGTACCCATATCAAAAGAAAGAATCGCATGTGCAGCTTTTTAACTGCATGAGATTCAAAAGTATTGCTAGGGCACAATTCAATCATCACATACTTGTAGCATTCTACATATCCACTACTGAACGGGGGAAGGCACTTCAGGAATAAAAGCCTGATACACCAACTTTTATCATTTTATGCTTTTGATCTCAAAATACTCCAGAACAACTCATTATCCTGGCAAATCGTGTCAGCCAGACAAGTCTCTCGGCAGAGCCTTGTGGATACATTGCAAGCAAACTCCAAGTGGCGGAAGATGATTTTTGAGCCCCAACGAGAAGTATGTTACAGCTTTAACTGACCTTCTGGAGGACTTGAGTATCTTGTAGACTCTGCAGGTACCAGCCTGGGACTGGACTTTGCCACCAGTCGGTTCCTGCTGGTGCCCAGGTCAACCTCGCCCTGCGATGGGTCCCCAGTCAGTCCACGTTTCATGCCCAGGTTGGCCAGGTACAGCTCCCTGTTGTTGGCGGGGAGCTCGCTGGCCGGTGTGTAGCGCTCTTGGGCGGGGCTGGCCGGCTTGTGCCCCGTCAGACCCTCGCTGAGCCCACGGAGGGACTCTTGGCTAAAGATGAAAGAAAAGCGAAAACACAATATATAATCTATCATTTCATGCGAGCTATGAGTAAATATGTAAGTTGTTCATTGTACAAATATTTGTCCACTCACAATTTTTGCAAAAAAATAAACACAACATGAAATATACAGTAGACATTAATCTGGACCATAAATTTTGAAACATTCAAGTTTTCAGAGTGCCATAACCTCAGGTAGAAATGAAGTGATCACACCAACTTGACAATATAATTTTTTTCCAGTCATTATTTGACATTAATTTGACCAAATTAAGATCTTTGTAAATTCAATGATTTATTCATATTTTCAACATTTTCTTCTTTTTTTTTTGCCACAGGAGCAACAGTTTCACATCAAGCAGTACAAATGAATTTCTTACCACGTAAGTACATTTAGGTACTAATCTGTTACGGTCAAAACTAATTGAGCTGATATCCTGCATTTTCATTGTGATTGCCTCAAAACAAAGCCCTGCATACACACATACACACAAAAACACATGCACATACACACACATACACACACACACACACACACACACACACACACACACACACACACACAAGGCATCCATTCTTTACACTCACAGCTTGTCTTCAGTGTCATCAGCTGCCCCACTGCTGGTCCCTGAATCCAGGAGCGAATCCTTCCCAAGACCGGACTGGAGGAATATACTCGACCCCATGCCGATGACGGACGACAGCAAATCGCCGCCGCTCCCCTCCGCGGGACCGAATCTGGGCAGGCCCTCCCCCACGCCCAGTCGGAGGTCTGGCCCCGCCCAAGACTGGGTCTCGGAGGAGGTCGAGTCGCACCTGTCCTTGCCCGTCATACTCTTAGAACGCAGCAGGAGCTCCTGGGGGTTGTCTGGCAGGGAGGAGATGATCTCCCGCCGGCCAGACTTCGGGTTCTTGGACTGATTGTTCAGGGCTGTCACAAGCTGCCGGCTCTTAGCTCGGTACCTGTGGAAAGAGAAGCCAAAGTAAAAAAAAGAAAGAAAGTTTCAGTCTTGGAGCAAGGCCAATCATGGGCATATTTTCCGCTGGAAAAGCAGTAGCCCTCGCAAGCAAACTACACTTGGAGTCTAAATAGGATTTGTTTCTTGCTAAATGCATATATTGGCACAAGCAATATTAATATATTATAATATGATATATTATAGTTGTGAAACTTACTTCCTAGTCAAAATGAGAAACATGCTTCAAAAGCTAGACCATTTTCTAAACAGCATAAATAACACAATGGCAACTGAAAGGAAGTGTAGTGTTCCAGCCACAGGCCATTTTAACTAAAAGGTAAAAATGTGTGATACTTAAAATGCAACCATCATATCTAATAGGACAGTTTTAGTGTCTAACTGGATGCAAAGCTCTTGTGTCTGATTAATGGCTTTGGATTTGAATAAAATGCACATACAGTCAAACCTGAAGAGTGCAACTGCTAAGGGGAAACAGAAAATAAAGCCCTCATAGGAGCTGCTAGGTAGCCAATTTGATTTTATCACAAAATGCATGGATCTGTAGTATGTCATACACGTGTCTTCTGCACACATGAAAAAACATGAAAAACAGTTGACAGATCAAGATGTAAATGTTTCATCTCAGAAATGAATGAGTGAAAAACAATGAAAAACACAATTTAGCACCTAGTTTCTTTAATTCTTGGATAATAATTATCCATACCTACTCACATCTAAACATTTTCCTGTGTTCATGTCTATGCATTTATTAGGGCATACATTATTCATCGTGTGTTTTCATCGCTCAAATATCTCACTTAAAGATCTCTACCAATCTCTACGGTTTCGTTTTGTTATCGTTATCTATAGAGGGCGACGTTCCATCACTATGACATTCGCACAGCAAAGCTGCTACATGACCCAGTGATTCATCATGTGGCAAACTCACTTCTCCAGCTCCTCTTCCGAGTGCGCAAAGGTGCAACTTGGACCACGAGGGCAGCCTCCTTTTTGCATGATGTCGCGACACATGCTCGTCTTGTACTTGATGTTCTGGGTCTGTGGGGAGCATCAAATCAAAGTCGGATTGATTTTAAGCATACTGCGCGACATAAAACTTTTGCATTACCCATTTGCGACATATTTTCCTCATGGCAAGGACATTTGCAAACAGCTGACACTAAATGAAAAAAAACACAAAAAAACATCTAATTACCTTTGAACACATGCTAATGTGTCTATATAGATCAGTTTCACTTCAAGTCTATCCTTTCACAAATTGGCGAGAGCAAAGTGCGTGATTGCAAAGGGAAGAGGATAGATGTAAACAGATCCCATACTTCTGGGATAGTCATAGCAAACAAACCTACTTCCTGTTTATTTTTTCAAGACTCAAGAGAAAGTTCCAGTCGTGACACAGGAAACAGAGACGGGATGTGGGAAGCAGGACTCTCTGTCCTCCTTTCCCGTACGTACAGGAAGCAGACTGAGGAACATCATGACTGCTTGGCCCACATGACAGCATCACAGGCAAAAAAAAAACACTCGGCCTTATGTGTGGTGGCACCATCAAACTTCCTTCTTGACTGTTTGAAATACATTCCACACATGAGCATACTCTAATCCCAACGCAAATCAAAAGTGCTGGCTGACTCGAAAGTGGGCATGCACCGTGATATCATCACATTAGATTCTCCAATGACTTGAACGAGAGTCCTCAGAGGAAACAGCCATTGCTGTTTTTCCAAATATTTCCCTTCATTCAATAATGACAGGCATTGTGTACGAACAAAAGATTAAAACATATATCATGCACTTGTGCAGGATTCTTGAAGACTTTGTGAATTACCTGTAGATCCATTGCTTTCTTGTTCTGCGAGTAGTTCTGCATAAAGTCCATCAGACCTTGTACGACTTTCTTCACCGCATCCATAGCGGACATGATGTCCTCCCAAGATGATATCATGGCACCTGGTTAAAAATAAAAGGAACATCGGAATGAAAGTCCTACTTCAGTATAGGGAATCAACCTTCATATCCTACATGCTGAGTGCAGCTCACTGTGATAACAAGAAAAGATGCTGGCTACATGCAAGTCTCTGTCAGTATTCACATCTGAGTGCATTCGCCATTTTCATCAATGTCACACAACAGTGCCTGAAATGCTGCATGTTATCCATTGTACAAGACATAGGTTGTTACAACATGTATGGTATTGACAACTTCCCTAATGACAAAGCAAAATAAATTCAAACTCAAACACACACCAAATACATGTCTAGCTTACAGATATGGAACTAAAAATTTCTTACAACTAGTTTAATATTCCAATAGACCCATATCCATAAACAATCAGTACTTGACAGACAAACAACTTCTAAAAATGAAAAACTACTGCACAAACAATAATATTCAAGAAAAGTTACTTTACAAATATGCACACATCAATACAGACTGTAGTTACCTGGGCTTGGATCAATCTTAGCTAACTTTTCAAGGTGAATTCGCAGCTGGGCCAAACGTACTGGGTCCCCGGATCGCTGGAGGCAAATGGTCAGCTCCTCGATGCTAGAAGCAAAGGATGCGGGAGTTTGCAGCTGGAAGAGAAGACGACCCACAATTATTTCTTGGAGCTGCACACTCGGTGTTCGTTTTTTCAGTGTTGCGGTACTCTTACTCTGGTCTTAATCATCATCATCATCACCATCACCACCACAATTATCATCACAATACTCATCACAATAATCATCATCATGATCATTATTATTGTTGTCGTCTTCATGATCATCTTCATCACCGTTATTATCATCAATATTGTCATAATTATCATCGTCATTATCGTCACTCATCATCTTCATCATTGTCATCATCATAATTGTCATCGTCATCAGCATAATCAGCATCTGTAATCACTGTCATCATCATCATTATTGATCCCCAACATCATCAGCACTTTAATCAATATCCGCCTTCCTTCTCACCTTGTCTATGATTGATTGCATGTGGGACTTGTGGTTGAGGTCTCCATAGAGTAGAGAGGACCACTGCTCGGGAGAGATCCGCAGACCAGCCTCGAGGGCAATCTGCACAATCTGGGCATCGTGCTCACGCCTCAGGGAATCGTAGTTTCGAAACTACATGGAAAAAAACACAGTCGATGCCAAAAACTGGATGAGCCAGCGCTTTATCGGAAAAGTAGTATCTGCTCTCTCATGAACAAGCATGCATGTGTGTACGACTTTGTCACAAATTATATCAACAAAACTTACATTAAGGAGGCATAAACTTTAAAGAACTTCATCATTTTACATAAATTTTAGATGGCATTTCTTTTTTATTCCTTGTGACTGGAGAGTTTTGCACAATGCTTTCTTCTTTTCTTTTCTTTTTTGCTAGTTTAGTTGTGGATGAGTCAGAGTGACACATTTTGGGGACTTTTCTTGAGATAATGAAAGTAGACAAGAAAATAGACATTACAACTTCCTGATTTCCTTTAGTGGTCACGTCAAGGCACACAGAGTGAGCATATCAGAAGTGGAAGAAAACATTGGACAAGAAAAAGGATGACAGCTTAAAGGCTTTCTCACAAAAACCTTGACTATCTTCAGTAAACAAGAATATCAACAAATGGATCTGCCCAACATACATATATACGGGTTAGTAAATACGGTATTCATCAGTGTTTAAAGTGTTTAAATTGATTCCTTTTCTCAATGCTGTTTATATATTTCAAAAGTAAGGTCATCAACAAATAGAAAATAACGAAATCTTTTCAATGATATTATACTTGTTACATAACAAGAAATATTTTTGATATGAAAATTATCACATACATTTTCATTATTTTCTGTTTTTCAGCAGCTTCAACCTCAAATATCTCAAGTTATTAAAAATGAATACAAACATCTGTTTTTACATTTTTACACTCTTCAATTATTTCTTCCACTTGATTTTTTTTTTGGTGGGGGGGGGGGGGGCAGGGGAGGGAGTTTGTCTGAGTAAATATGGGTAGCAAACAGATATTCGGTCAGTTTCTCTCAGAAGAAAAAAAAAAAAAAGGTAGGAGACCCCATACTGTCTGTTGGCTTGTAAGGACAGTTCCCCATTTTCTCTTCAAGCCAAAAATGAAATAACCCTCTTCACCTCCTCTTTCAGCTGCATGAGGGAGGATTCCTCCTCCCGCTTGGTGACCTTGAAGCAGGAGGCGCGGGTAGAGCAGCTGCACCACATGGCCCACACTGGTCTTGGAGGCCTGGGGGAACTGCTGCTCCAGCTTCTGGACCACAAACAGGACCAGGACCTTGCGGGAGAGGGGCGTGCCGTCCTCCAGCGCCAGCAGTACCAGCTTCAGTGTTTCCTCCTGCATGGCTAGGGGGGGGGGGGGGGGGGGGATGGTGGGGAAGGGGGGAGGGGGGGTGACAGTATTATTTCTCATGCCAAGCAATGCAGAGACAATTAATGAGAGCACTTGAAAATAACAGACATCAAATGTCAGCCTAGGATTTGGATTTCTTTCAATACAAAGTGAATGGCATATTTACCATTTAGTGATTCAAAATCAGACACATCAACAAGGATATACATTATACATGCAACTCCTGTTACATCAAAGTCCTTGGGACCTGCAGTTTTCTTTTGCTATATCAACATTCCGTTGCAGCCAAATAATAAATTACATAGAGATATAAATGATAATTTCAGGACTTGAATTGTTACTTCGCTGTAAGAATTTTCATTATGGTCGTGTTTTGCTACAGCAAGAGTGCACTGTACACGTATACAGCACTCAGTTGTGATGCATGCAAGTCAACCATGGCGAGCAGGGTCATGAAAGGAGGCGAAGGAAGCTAGGGTCATGCCCCCGAACATACCTGGTCCCAGGAACTGGCATCCCCGGGCGCGGACGGCAGCCCACAGGTTGGTGGACAGCTGCTGGGGATTCTGGTGCTGGACGATCAGCTCGGTGACGATGCGCTCCCGAGTGACCGGGCCGCGCGCACTGCCCGCGCCCGCCCTTCCTCCTCCACTAGTTGGCAGTTGACCAGGGTAACCAGCTTGCGTTGGATGGGCCGGCTCAGCAGCTGACCGCTCCCCGAGCTACTGGTGGTACTGCTGGTGGTACTGCTGCCGATGCTGCTGTTTAAGCCATTCGTACTTGCTGGGTAGCATGAAAAAAAATAAAACACACATAAAATCACAACAGCTTAGTTCGAAGGGAAAATGGGGCATAAACAATTGATGTACACGGTCGCTGGGGGGGGGGGGGGGGGAGATTGACGAAGAGGAATAGCGGGTACAGTTTGTACAAAGGACATGATGGTGAATGCTGATATCAGAAAGGATTTGATAGAGTTTAACCTTACAGACATGAAAGCAATGAGAAAAGTAGGTTAGAGGGGGAGAATCCAGGCAATCAGCACTGTATGACCCTGTGGATTTTCCTTCTTGTTGTTGTTTTGTTTTTGTTTTTGTTTTTGTCATTCTAGTTGTTGGTCCAACATGGGGCAGTCTCGTACTGTGGCAAATGAACATTGATAAGAATTCATTGCCAGTGCCTAAAAGGAAGCTACTTACCTTTACTTACATTGGAAAAAAAATAAACAAAAATAACATAACCTTCCCACCATATGATAAGAGGGTTGGCATTGACAGCATGACCCACTGGACAGTCTTTAGTACAGTAGGTGGGACCTAACTTTCACAAAACCAAACCACAACACTGTCAGTGTGTGTGCAAATGTGCATTTTTTTTTTCACATTCTTTGACTAGATGAATCCACATAGCATGAAGTAGTATCAAGTTCTATTTTCCTTGTTTTGGGGTTTTGGTGTTTTTTTTTTCTTTTTTCTTTTTTTTTTTTGGGGGGGGGGATTGTTTCTTTTTTACATAATTGCATTTAATACAAGGAAATGTTTACATACTGATGAGTGATATCACACATACACAAAGAAAAGTTTACATACCGTGATACTATCACACTTGTACAAGGAAAAGTTTACATACCATGGTTCTGCCATACTTACACAAAGAAAAGTTTCGCAATCACAAAGATATGACATGTTAAAGACATTATTTAACATTTACAGATGAGACAAAACCCAGCTTTAGTGCTTCAAAATAGTTCTTAAGTGTGAGTTAGGGATAGAAACAACCAATGTAAAAATGTTAATCAGTATAATCAATGTTAAGCACTGTTAAATATACAAAATGTGAATAACAGTTATAATAAAACTGTTTCTAGAATAAACAGTCTACAGTTATGGTTTATTGAAAAAAATAGTGATATCTCCTTATATTTTAGGCTTTACTGCGAAATCTTCATAAGGCAGGATGTTGTGTGATACAACTGACTTACACATATGCATCAAATGTGACTACATAAACATTTTTTAAATCACAGCTCCCAATGGTAAACAGTACCTTTACTTAGATGTGTTTTAATGCTACAATATTACAGAAAACTAAAAATACATCATATTTTTTGCATTAGGCATCACAGCAAAAAAGTTGCTTGCCTTCAGTAAATATCACCTCACCTTTGTTGAGGGTCCTCAAATGCAGTGCTAGCTCTTCAACTATCTGCCGTGCGCTGCGGTAGATCTTGTACTCCGCGGGCTTCATGCCGTCGGGTACCCGTTCCCGACTCGCATCGCGCATCACCTCCGATCCGGCCACCAGCTGGAGAATGGCATAGTTCGTTGGCAACTTCTCAACCTGAAATAAAAGGCAAATGAATCGGTGGAATGCAGAATTGCATGTCTTGGCACGGGAAAGATATTTAGAGAGCCGCCCTCCGAATTATTTCGCAAGTAAGGGATTGTGCTGACTACTAATCTCTATTCAGCATTGACGTCTGTTGACAAGACAATAAACATACAACTACACAGCACTGGAGTACCTAGAAAACAATTCATTATGAAAATTGTTCAAACAATCATCCAATACTGATAGATCAGTGGTTATAGAGACCCAGAGTGAAAGTTTGGATTGACGGAAATTCTGAACCATTGTTTGAGTATTTAGGCACTCTTGACTTGATAACCTTGACCTTATGGAAGCGCTCAATGACGTCTTCTCTATAACATCAACAGCATGAAATTTCAACCTCCGAATTTGTGGTTTGTGACATAATTCGACCGAGTTTTGAAAGCTCTTTCATATGATGTTACCATCATTGTGTGTGTGTGTGTGTGTGTGTGTGTGTGTGTGTGTGTGATTTTTTAGGTGCACACTTTCTGCTTGGCAGGCAACAATATGTAGAATTGCATAATAAAAACAAACAAGATGAAAACACAACAACGTAGGCTGTACAGGAAGGAGAGAGAGAGCTACATAGCATCTGTGCTCCAAAACTCTTATACCTCTCTGGTAATGGCCGTCTGGTCAAACGGGCACTGATGGCGCGGAAGTGTGCCTAGACACATTCGGCAGACCGTGTGGCCGCAGGAGAGACTGACCGGCTGGCGGCCAGATGGGCTGAAGTCCTTGCAGCATACTGGACAGGACAGAACCTCCGTCCACTGGGGCGTTTGGATGGGCATCTCTCTTGTGGGTTATAGACTGTCCAATGCCATAGAGTCATGGTATAGGGTAACAGCCCTGTGAATGACTGAACAGAAAATGGAATGCATGTGATAATTTTCATATCTTTTCACTATCTTTTTTTGCCCTTTCTTGACTCATATGAATGACAATGATGAAACAAGATTGCAATAATAGAAACTCAGTTTTCTTCTCACTGCAGATTGTGCAATAGAATTATACACCACATTTGTTACATTTTGCAATAAGCCTCTAATTGAACAACTATACCTATTATGAACTTTGTAACTACAATGTATCATCACATTAGCATATATTGTCTATTCATTTTAGAATATATTTCCAGGCCTACTAAACTGTATTATAATGCACCTCGACTGTGTACTAGTACATTTTGTACATGTGTTAGTGCACATCGCATTCATTTCGGGATCAGTGCGAATATCTTTATTTCATTTTTTGATTAATTCGTGAATAGCATCCAACTCACAAAATTTGTAAAAAATAAAATCCCCAAGAAATATATGGCATAGGACTGCAACAGGCCGTAGCAGTGATAGCACACTACACAGCAGACAACTCATCAGTTGGCACACTGTGTTTCTGGTCTGTCAGGTTCCAAGGTGCTTTTACTCTGAGCGATGGGACAAAATGCGCTAAAAATGCAAGTCATGTTTATTCAAAAGCTTCAAAGGCACATTATTATCTATATTATTAGACATTTTATTGACAAATTAATCATTTCAGATCTATAAAGAAAAAGCCTGACCTTAGGTTAGCTCCACCAAATGATGAATCAATGAATTCACATGTTTCTCTATTGTATGATACTTTACTCATCATGACATCCACAAATACAATGAAATTGTTACTCTTATAGGGTATATTGAAACTTTGGATTTGTATCGCTTATTTAATCACCTATAACCATACCAATTTTCATTAAAATAAAAACAAAGAAAAGGGAAGTCATAGTCCAAATATTAGAGGAAAGAATCAAACTAATTCTCATAACCACTTTGATTTGCATCCAGAGCACAGGAAGCAGGGAAAGTTTTATATTTGTGTCTGTGTGTGCATGTATGCTTGTGTGTGTGACTAAAAGGAAACAAGCTTTCGGTACACAGATCAAATCACAGTGCAGTGCGCAAACATGCCCTTTGAAATGACCAACAGTCCAACTAATATCACACAAGGAACATAAACGTTTTCAAAACATAAGTGCTGGTCACTGTCAGGAGAAGGATTTGGAGTGTATGCCAACTGCACCTATTATCGGCTAAAGTCCATGGTTGATAAACAGATATTGTCAAGATTCAAGACCGTTACAAATGCATTCTCAAAACAAGTTAGAAACACTTTGTGTCCTAATACTTGATATAGGTACCATTTATACAAACAGCGAATGGTCACGAGTGCCATGGTATGAGATTTCATATGGGGTGAAATTTGAATTTGAGTTGAATAGTATGCCTCATCTTTCACCTAGTGCAAAATCTTGCTTCATTGCAGGAGCAGATTTAGAGAGCATGCACTATTTGTTTTCTACAACACCTCAGACGTCCAGAGGTAGAGTCCACATGCACATTGGACCACAGTGATTTTAAATGACATGAATACAAAAATGGCAGCCATTCTTTTAAAGAAAGGAAGGAAGAGTTAGTTGAACATTGAATTGTGGCACTGTTGTATCCAAAATCGATTGGTTATGAGGCCGTTGACAAAAAAAAACAAACAAAAAAACCGAGTGCATGCTTCTACCCGCTTGAGGGCGTGCAGCAAAGCCAATATGTACACTGTAACATGATCATCATCACAGGCAAGTAACAGTGTAAAAACTATGCGTGGATAATGACCAAATCTAAATGAGCCTATTACACAAAGGAGTAATATCTAATGTATGTAAATGGGTGATGTCATGATCAGCACACAATATTTGCAATCGACCGATCAGATACTTTAAATTCAATATAAAAGGTTGACATATAAAACTAAGTCGCCATAATCATTGCTTGAAGAAAGCAAATACTACTCAAAGAGTATCACTAACACTGTCTGTGACTGTGTCATTGTCCAAAATGATCAATGATGAACAAGTAGAAGTCTCCTAGATTAAGGGGGAGGGGGGAGGGTTGGAGGAGGGTTCAAATTTACTAGATTTAATTTACTAGATTTAATTTACTAGAATTTACTAGATCATTACGAGTGGACGACCCGGGGGGGGGGGGGAGGGGGGGGAGGGTAGGGCCTAGAAATCTATCAAAGTTTTTGTATTCAAGTTTATCCTATTAGGCAGAAAAATCTGTCTCGCCGGAACCCTGGCCTACGTAACTTTATCAGAGACTCCAACTCTACCACTTTCAATGAGAGATCTCCCGCCAAAAGCCCATTTTTGCAAAATCTCCCATTCCTCCGCCCTGGCTCTGTGTCTTGAAGTTGTAACTTGTATGGCTTTGAATACTACTATTAGTAGACTATTAGATGCCATTCAATTTCATATGCACGCATGAATGGCATCTGCACATGAAATATGAAATGAAGTTTCATTAAGCCAATATGATTTGAATCATTGAATTATTACTCACTTACTAACTAATACTAATACTAGTGCCATTGTATAAATTGTATGTTCAGAAGGTGCTTGAGGTTGGAGTCTCTGCGTTTAATAATTATCATTATTATTAGACTCTATCTAACCGTTAGACCACTTTGACTAACAGTTACAAATCACACTGAGAAAATGCATCATTTACAAAATCATTTAAATTTAAATTGATATGGCATGCCATCATCACAGAGAAGAGGTAAATACACCGACAAGATCCCAACAAAAAAGATGACATAGCGGTATGGCGCAACTGTAATTTTAGCGCGACGGTTAAACCGATGATATTTGTCTTTTCTCATTGCTGGGACCTTCTGTTTTGGAGCTCCAAGTAATGGAGCGGACTTCTTATCTAACGATGTAAACGTAACCATGTGGTAAAGTAATATTTAGACTGTCTAACGTTAGAAATTAATTTAATATTATTAAAGTTTAACTGAGCTGAACCGGGCTGGCTGGTATTTATAAACGTTTGGACCATGTTTACAAGCAAAATACCAACGTTGGTCGTTGAATCGTTAGATAAGAATCCCAACGAGAAGAGACAGATGCCATTGGCATTGGCATTGCGTATTGAGCCACTTGCAGCTCTAACGTTTAGAGCAGAGTGACGCTATGCGATTTTCAGTAAAATTTAGCGACACGGACCGAACATTGTCCCACACGTGAGGATATGTGTAGGTGGCCTCTATTGTCTCTCAGCTCAGATGGCTCTCATGGCTGCTGGGTTAATCAGACTGCCACTTCCGCACTGCTGTGTTTCCATGGGCATTAATAGACTCGACGAACGTCAGGGTTTCGAAATTTCCGGAAGAGATGAGCATCTTCTCAGGTAAACTTACCGATCGATTTGCAAAGTGAAAAAGCTGGACACGACAAATCACTCACCTCCACAAATCATCACAAGTGAGGGAGAAACGTCTCAAAACCATGCACAACTGACAAATTCGACGCTGATCCTGAGGAGTTTAGACACTGGTACCGAAATTTACGTCGTACTGTATTGACGAGCGAGCGTGCGCGAGATTGTCAACGATATTCGACTGCTCTATGCACAAATCTGCGCTCGGCTATCGCGCTGAGCGGTGGTACACGGAAAAACTTGCACGGACAGGGAACACATGAATGGCGAAACTAACTTCGCTGATGCAGAGTAGTCTCTCCGAGGGTAGCACAACTCTGCGGAACTAGTCTGTGTCCGCGCGCGCGTTCAATGCCACTCTTGCGTTGGCCGGTTCGTACCTATCCAATTCCGGTTTTTACCATCCAGGCAAGATGATGTTTTGCTGATGTTGAATCACGGAGGAGAACAAAGGTGGGGGGTGGGGGGGGGGGGATGGTTTGGTACAGGGTGGAACCTAGGATGTTTTAGTTGCAGCGAATCTACAGAATGAACTTGAGTATTTGAATACTAGTAACATAGGCCTACTACTAGTACATTTTGTAACAACGGAAAATCGACATTACCCCCTATTTTTTCATTATCTCTATCGGGCCTATCAGTTGAGCTGAATATCTCTACCAGCCCGAGCGTATAAAATGGGGGGGGGGGGGGGGGGGGGGGGGAGGGAAACATTAGGCCTATAACCCCAACCCCCCCTCCCCCCCCCCCCATATTTTTCGGGATGTGTTGGGGGGAAAAAGTCATAAGACAGGCGTAGACCTAGACTGGTAAAGCAGAAATGCAAAACTGTACAAAACTATACAAGCAAATATACGTTGCATTACTTAGTAGGCTATAAAAACTTAACAAATGTTTCATATCTTTTTTAATATTCCATCGAAACAGTGCATCAGATCCCGTTATTTCAATTGAGAAATGCAAAACTTTTTATAGGCCTGTATACATAGCATGCAGGCGCACACACTGATATGAACAAGATGTGACAGATAGGGTCCTAACAAAAGATTTAATCTCTTTCTGCCCTATTGTATACCATGCAGGATTTAGTCATTCACATTTTAAACATTGAATATCTATTTCCTCACCTTTTTAATGAAATTTTCCAAACATTTAAAAAAATAAGTGCGTACGAAATCTCTGAGTTCCAATTCTAACAAGTCTAACTCCAACTGAAGTCTCGTCCCGCGGCGGATCGCACTGATTTGCACGTATTGTGTTTCCTATTAGTCGTGTTAGTGTATCTAATATTGGTCCACTCGCCTCTTGTCCTATGACCTTGTCTAACAAAATGTCTAACTTCACTTTTGAAAAATTTTAAATCTTTCTTACGACTTAAAATATTTTAAGTCTTTAAGACTTATTTTAGGTGGCTTCGATTAAAAGTTGAGTGTCGAAGCTGTTCGCAATCTAAATCTAACAAGGACTTAAACTTTCAGCCAATCAGATGACTTGTAAATGACGTCATGCGCTATCTTGAACCGCCTAAAACCGGAATTGGCGCTGGCCGTCACTTTGCTTCATGCGATGCTAGATAGCGTAGTCATACACACACATTCAGTGCACAATATGTACATTGTACATGTACTATAGTACTTGTACCTACCATCGACCATTTGCAAACAAACGCTATTGACTCGAACAGTTGAGTTGGTCTTGAAGGCAGAAGTCATGCAGGCCGGAGTTTTTTGAGGGCATGATCTGACGGAAGCTTGACCAAGTTGCTTAAAGGTGAGCATATTACTGTATGAATGCTTAAGAATGTGTTTGATAACTCTGGGACTCAGTAACCAAAGATAAAAGATGTTAAGATGTGCACTAACCGCCCTACATTTTTGGCGAGTTTGAGCCTTGCCGCTGTATACAGCGCTGTCCATCCCTGAAGCGCCAGTGCTAACGTTAGCTGTTCATGGCTAATGTGTCTATCCAAACATTGTAACAAGTTACATGTAGGCTAACGTTATACTAGTATTGTGGGGGCTCTATTTCGGTGAAACTGCAAGTACAAGTGTAATAATACAGGGACTCTTATAAAGCGCCCATTCTACCTAATGATTTACGATGTTGGTGTCTTGACTGAAAGGTAAAGCTATGGGCATAACAGGCTACTGTAGCGTAGGCCTAACTGTCGTCTAACACTGAGTAACAGTAACAAGTTAGTGTCAGTTCACCCCTTCCTACACTCTTGTAAGGTTTAATTTATCAATTTCTACGTAGAAAGGCACAGTTCTAGGCCTTATCATGCCCCACTATGCTGTGATAAAATGTAGGGCATATGCTGTTAGATGGGTTTTATTTTTAACGTTGTGTTTAGGCCACCAATAGTACGTAGACCCTATGGGCGCTACAATAGAACTGCGACCAGCCCAAACACGAAGCCCCCTGTGTGATGAGCACCCCAGGGTTTAGGGCGCCAATGTTGCAATGCCAGTGCAGTGGCGTCAAGCTCTGAACTGTAAAAACTTCTATCGCATGGGCCATATTGGCTGACATCACCAATTTCCATTGACTCCCATATTAAAATAGGGGGTCTACAATTAATAAACAGTTTCTGTTCCATTGCATGACTAGGTCTACTGAGTCTGATGTCACAATAAACAATTACCTTTGGCGTGTGCACTCAACACTCTTACTATCAAGCGTGCATCATGTCACTCATTTTACTGGAATAATCAACTTCAATGCTACTTGCACTCGGCTGCGTACATGTGTATGTAATGTGAATGTGCTACTGATTTGCATTCCATGAAAATACTTCTACTATTATTACTACCACTCAGTAGTAGGCCTGGACACCTAGGCCTTATGGTTGCCATTTCTGCACTGAATTCAAGACTCTTTCTTGAACTAGTAAGTCTGTTAGTGTTATTGTTGAAGGCGTTGTATGAAACAAATAATGTATGGGATTAACTCGTGCAATGGAACAAGATTTCGCACCTGGATAAAGGTATTCTACTCCAGTCTTTCTCTTTGTAGCATAATCAATGTGGTGATCTGTGTTTGAGTAGAAGGATCTAGACTTAAAAATTCTACAGATCTACACTTCTGGCTGAGATGTATGCATTAAGCATCACATACACCAGTGAGAGAATGTAGTGAAGTTTTACAATATATGAGGCCTTTTTTTATTTTTTACTTTTAATATTTTTTAAGATAAAGGGAATGCAAATTACCTGTTATTTGTATAATTTGTACTCCAAGGAGTACTCTGTCAGGACTATCCCTTCTTGGTGTTTAGATATGCAAGACATCCCTGGTATTTCTAAAAATTGATTTTAACGATAACATCTGAAACAAAAATCAGAGATATCGGTCTCATTTTTTCCTCCAGCATGAAATACAACCCTCGAGACCAATAAGAAATAATTAATTACATAAAAATCTAGAAATGTGGCTATGGCGACCGTTTATACCCCCGAAGCATATTTGTTTTCTTCCTTTTTTTTTGTCAAGCGTTTCTGTTTTTCATTTTCCACTTCCTTATCACTGATATTTCACAGTTTTTGTGTTTATTTTCAGATCAATGCGGACTTTGCCCAGTTGTACCGAGAAAAGTGCAGGAGATGGTGAACAGATGGGGGCCATTTTACGTCAATAGAATCTTGCACTTGCCAAGCGAAACCACCCTTAGTTGCAAGACATCGTAAGAAGATGTGAAGACATGGATGGAGACAGTAAGTCCTTCCGCCAATCCTCATAGATCTTGTGGCATTGATTATAATTACTGGAACAATTTCTGTCCAAAGTGTAAGAGTAAAACTTACTCATTTGTTTATGCTTCATTGCTATTACACCTTTCAGGAAAGTGAATGTGTACGAGTTTGCTCTTCATAGACTGATATTGATAATAAGTCGAAAACTGAATGTTAGGGATTGTCAGAGCTGATACAATACGTCATATCTAATATGTTAAAGAGAATGGGTGAAATACTTAAAGTTGAAAAAAAAATTGTATTGTGTTCCATTCTATAGGAATTTTGTGGAATGTCACTACTTGCAGCGATGCTTCACAGACCCAACATCCCCATGTAGAAGAAAGGGAGAGGACCTCTCATGCTCCCGAGGGATGCCCAGCAGTACCTGGTGCAGAATGACTATGTGCCTGTAAGTACAGTATATGCTTAATGTTTATAGACTTGAAATCAGTTTATGATCAAATCATTGAGCTTCCAATTTTGAGAATTATCAATATGCATGTTTCATTGGGCTTTTAAGTACCAGCTCATGTTTAGAGAAGAATATTTGAGCTTCGTATCTTACAAAGCAAGACTCGTGTAGAATCTGCATGTACTCAGTAACAGGTGGAATTTAAAAATCTGAATTTCTCATGCTGTCGTGAGAAATGCAAAGTTTTCTTCTCTGATATATCAGTGTTTTTGAAGCGATTCTTCTCAAACAAACTTTAGAACATTCAGCAATGAGTATTGTGTAGGGGTATCTACCGTGTTTTGACAGTTTTCTTTTAAATTCATTAAATTACGGATTAAAAATGCATGCTGACTTCTATTGATTTGTAATAATATGTACATCAAATATCTTATGAGTCTGGAACATGTAAATATCAAGTAGGCCCCACCCCGATGATGGCAAAAAGTAATCTGATTTCTGGGAATTTTTTTCAAGGCTTTGAGGTTTACCAGATGAGACAAAATGTTTTAAAATAATATGTTCCGAAATATATCAGAAATATTTACTTGTACATCACAAACTAAAAGTTATGTGATGAATATGTTATTAGTACATTGTATTTAAGATCAATATGTAAAATTATATTTTAATATTTTTTCCCTCCAGAGTGCCCTCTCACTGAGAACTTAACTTCCCTCTATGTGATGCAAAGTTTATTTGATAATAATTGTAGCCTTTGTCATTTGCTCAAACGATTCAAGTGAAATTTAGTTCGAAATATCAGTAGTGCTATACATGTTTAATCTCTTTTCAGGTAGGAACCAATGTTCATGGCATTGCTGATGCAGAGACTCCAACCCCAGCCCCAAGCATCTTCTGATCTGGAGATTCTCCCACCTGAAAGCCCTAGCAAACGGGAAACGCCAAGTTGATCCGCGCGAAACGTATACATCACGAGCGAGAAGCGCGAAGTTCAGTGATGCTAAAGATGCCACCTTCAGCCAGCCCTGCTTAGTCAGATAAGGGAGTGACTAGACGTACATCCAGTATTTTCTCATCCTGGACAAGACCATACTAAGTCCAGGCTGGAGATGACCGGAAGCAAGAATTTGACAGACTCTTTAAAGCCCACTGTGTCTTCATCGTCAAATATGCTTGGGTGCTTGAAGCATTCTTTGATTTTGTGGCGGCATATTCATGTACTGCTACAATCCCAAGTGAGGGCTTCGTTCTGGGCATTAGCCACGAACTTCAAGAACACGTCAGTGTATGATGCTAGTAAGATTTTCCGACATTGTGCCACAAACCCATGCACACAAGAAGCATATCTGACTTGCCCTGATGTGCAGCAAAGTTTTCTTAATTTTCGGTGAATTCTTAAATCAAAGTAACACAGGTAAAATGCTGCAATGTTTCCTTTGAAGATACTATCATGCATAATGTTTGACTCATGGATATTGAGTTATGTTATGTGTGCCTCACTTTTCCATTTATATTGAGCTACAAATCCATGCACACAAGAAGCATGTCTGTCATGCCCTGGTTGTAGTAAAGTTTCCTTGTAATTTTTTTTTGTGTGCATTTTTAAATGAAAATAACACAATAAGGAAAGTTAATGCCGCAATGTTTCCTTTAGAGGTGCTATCATGTATGTGTGTGCCTCACTTTTGCATTTGCATTGCTACGTGAACATTTAAACAATATTTCAAGTTTTTATACATGTCCAGTTTCAATTTATTTATTGTTCATCTTTGGCTTGTTTTCTGTATATTATGTCTGGTTGATGATGAAAAAAAAAAGTAATGCCAGATCCGCATTGATTTAAATTGAAAGAAGAAAGTTTAAGTTCCCCTGAACACTTTTGTAATTATTCAACGATTACCTAATTTTCATCACTCCCACAGTGTTGTTGAGCCATTGTCCATCACATTTATTGAGCGCTGATTTGTTGCTATTTTCATTATGACGTTGTGGCTAAACACTTTAATATGAAACTCTCTATTTATAAAGAAATAAACTTTGGTTTTCCAGCCAAAGTATGTGCTTGAACCCACGAGGAAGGATAGATTCAGCGCAGATGGGCACCTTAAACAAATTTAGAGCATTTGACTTGAAATTTGGCACACATGACCACTATGGTATATAGATATGGAAACAATGTGGTGAGCAATGCGTTGCCATGGTAACAGCTTTTTTTAAACCAAAAAACATACAAAAATATTGTGGATTCAGCTAACTTCCTTTAGTCTTCGAGCATTTAGCTAGAAATTTGGCACAAAAGACCACTGTGGTATGTAGATGTGTAAACGTATTCTTTCGTAAGTGTCGATCAATGTGTTGCCATGGTAACGGCATATTTTGAATGAAAATCATACAAAAATATTGTGGATTCAGTTAACTCCCTCACTCTTTGAGTAATTGGCTTGACATTTGGCACATGCAACAACTTTAGCATATAGATGTGCAAACTTAATCTTTCATCAATGGTGAACAATGCGTTGCCATGGTAACAGCATCTTTTCACTAAAATGCATACAAAGATATTGTGGATTCATGTAACAACCTCAGTCTTTGAGCATTTAGCTTGAAATTTGGCACACCTGACCACTATGGTACGTACATGTGCAAACTTAACCTTTCGTCATTGTTGATCATTGTGTTGCCATGGTAACAACATAGTTTGAATGAAAATCATACAAAAATATTTTGGATTCAGGTAACTCCCTCAGTCTTTGAGCATTTGGCTTGAAATTTGGCACATGCAACCATTGTAGTTCAGAAATATGCAAACTTCATATTTCATCATTGTTAAACAATGTGTTGCCATGGTAACGGTGCATTTTCAATGAAAATCATACAAACATTTCGATTCTCCTGTCTCTGTTTAGAGCATTTTGGCTTCAAATTTGGCACATGTTACCTCTACATTACCTAGATGTGCAAAAAATCTTTTGTCAGTGTGGAAAATGTGTTGCCATGGTAACAGTATATTTTGCATGAAAATGATACACTAATGTGAATTCAACTAAACCCCTCACCCTTTTAGCATTTAGCTTGAAATTTGGCACATATGACGGCTATGATATAGGGCCTATAGTTGTGCAAACTTCATTTTTTTCTTAATGTCCAACATTGTGTTGCCATGGTTACACAATTTTTAGTAAAAACCATAGAAATCGTCAGTTTATTTATCTTGCTCACTCAGTTTTTGAGCACTTGATTTGAGAGGTGGAACAGTGCATTGCCATGGTAATTTTTTTCTTTATTAAAAAGTAAGAAAAAATAATCCTGGTTGAGCTAATTCCCTCAATTGTGGGTGGGGGTATATTAATCACAATGAGTGATAATTCTAGTTAAAAATTCAGATTGCATCACTTCAACATAGTGCTTTGTTACGAGATATGACATCAAAGTAATTAAGAAACTAGTGGTCCATCTCACTTGAACAGTCTCTTGAGATGGTTCCCTGTCATCAGTTGAGATGGATTCTTAAATATCAATAGATTAAGCAGGAATTTGTATATTCTTTTGTCAAACATTTTGTCTACCAAAATGCAGTATGGAAATGTACTTATGTAAATCCATTTCAGACAATCGATATTCAAGGAATTTTAGAAGTAAGTTTAGAATGTTAATTGTTATTTGAGCTTCTTAATGTTTTAAGGTGAATTTACTTCAGAGTTTACATAGATCTTGCTCCCTACTGTTGTATGTAATACAGTTTGGATTCAATTGTAAATTTTCCCTACGGAATAGTGGAAAAATTAGGGAAGTCTGGTAAGAAATAAGGAAATGTAACACGTTTTCAGAAAACATTTCTTGACTAGTCCGTATGAATATGCAAATACATGCAGGTGAAAAGTGTAAAAATATTTTGAAGGAATGACATCATCAATTCCCTCATTTGGACGTTCATAAAGACTGGACAAGATCTGTTTTCTGGAAATGTGTGAAATTGAAAAGAGGCATATCTTCCTTATTTCGTAGCTGATTTTCATAGTCTTTACACCATTCTGTGTAGGGAAATTTCTTCTCTTTTCTAATTTGATTACACTAATTTTGGCCTTTACTTCCCTCTTGATTAAATTTATACTATGCATCATTCCAAAAAATCAAATAATTCTTTAAATTGCATGCATGGGACGTACAAAGCGTGTAAATCTAAACGTCAACTTAATGGAGGCTGTATTGTTTATTACACAGCATCATTTCTAAAATTTAAGTTATTAGAATTCATATATAATCTCATATTTGTTCATAGTTTCCATCTTACGACTTAACGATGCTCATCAGGGAAAGAAATACATAAAATGAAAGTGAATCGAGTCGTATTGAGTCATCTTGCAAGATTTAAAAAAAAAGTGAAAAAAAGTAATCTATTTGGCAATGAAGGTTCCAGTCGTCTAGTAACTTGTTTACAGAACACAGTGAAAGAAGCATCAGTAACATGAATGTGAAGATGTTACCATCTGAGACTATTGAAAAATATGCTCTGTTTTCATCATGTCGTATTTCATTTTTTCTGGAGCCTACATGGGTATGACAATCATCTGTATATTTTGTAACTTATCGATGTTTGTGAAAAATGCATCAGTTTGATTTTGTTAAAATAAATAGACCTTTACATGTGAAGAAAGTGCATCAATTGGCTGTCATTTTCAGTAGTCTGAGTTTAAATCCATGATGGATTTATTTGAAATAAATCCAAGGAAGGCTTAAAATAAGTCTTTCGTCGTTTAAATCCAAGCTGGATTTATTCTAAAAACAAGTCTAAGAAAGATTTAAATGTAATCTAATAAGACTTAAAAAATAAATCCTATAGACTTGAAATTTAAGTCGAACATAGACTTAAATTTTTAAATCCTAGCTAAGACTTACTTTTAAGTCCTAAGGTTTTGTCTGTATTTACAGTCCGCTAGGACTTAAAGCAATAAATCCTTAGGACTTAAAAATAAATCCTAGAAATTAAGAGAGTACGTGTTTATCAGGGAGAATTATTGCCCTATTGATCTTCGTCAGATTTCACCAATATTCTAACTTGGCCGGCATCTTGAATTCGTTTCTTTTATTTCATTTTGTCTCTATTTTCTTTCTTTCTTTCTTTCTTTTTTTTTTTTTTTTTTGGGGGGGGGGCTTTTTTGAGGGATGAGATATTGCATGATTTGCTTGAATCATATATACGCAGGAGTCAATAAACGGTCAGATGAAGAGAAAAAAATGTGGAGACCCATATAGGCATATACGCACGTAATTTTTGTACAAGTTCCTTGTATAAGATGGCATTCCGAGGTAAGTAAAGATCCGCATCCCAACAATGGCACGAAAAAAAAAAACCATACGCGAGCTCAATATTATACCAACAATGGGACACAATCCTGCTCATTCAACCGCCGTTGCTCCTAGGTATTTGACAAGTCACAGTATAACCCATCCGTGTCACTATCACATGCAGTGCCTCACGTAACCGGGAAAAAGGAAATAATGAAGAAGATATTTAGAAGGGAAAAGAATGGGGATTTGGTCACTCTCAGCTAAGGATACATTTTGAACACTGTTTGCAGACTAAACTTAGTTTTCCCGAAGGAGACTTGGTTTTCGACATGTAGCACTCTCAATGTTTATCATGCATTATTCAACATCATGCATGTGTACGATTAAATTGGATGCTTTTTCAGGACTTTATTATGGGGCTTTTTAGGGCGATGATGTATCTTAAGTTCATGCAAAGCAGGTGGGTGTGGATAGGCCTACATGCAGTCATCACATTTTTGTCATGGCTTTTCATTCAGATCATGGGAAGACGACTAATTTGAAAACACAACTCATACAACAGCTCTACGTTCGTTACGTGTGAAGATTTTTAAAGCGAAATCATTCAGTGTTGTTGTTCAAACATTGAAATATTATTGTAATACGTCTCTACACCGCTGCATAGATTAGCATTATATTATGGTACATGTTAGGGAAGAGTCTTGTATTAAATCATTCAACTAATTCACAGAAAAGAAATAGAATGAAGCTTGAAATGTAAAGTTTGATTTCTACACAACACTGTCTTGACGAGAACAATGAATACATCATGAACCAGCACTGGTTAGTATATGGCCGGAATTTGACCCAAAAAGTGTGTTAATAATCGCTCTTGTATAATATTCATATTTTCTATTTTTGTTGCCTTTTCATTTAAATGCCTGATTTTGTTTTGTTTTGTTTTGTTTTTTTGCTTTGGTTCCATGTAATCCAAGTAGTCTATCTAAATTTGATAATGTGTAGGTGAGTGGGGAGTTTGATCTCAAGATCTCAACAAAATAAAACCTGCACAGTGATGTCACACTTGTAAATAATTGCAAATATTCTTGAAGTTATGATTAAAGATATCGCATTTAAACATTTTCTTCGTTTTACAATGGTCAAATATGATGATATTGTATCTCAACTTACCAAGAATGGAGTTAACTTGTTATGCGATATTCTTCATAATAATACGCAATTATGATTACTTCTTGCAACCGGACGATTTCATCACCCGATAATGATACATTTCAGGGCTGCAGCACCATATAGTCTCAGCATATAATTTCCTGTAGGTAATAATCCCCCGACAGAATCATGATATTTCATGTATTATACTCGTATACTAAATAAAGAGAGACATCAAAATCGTGTTATTGTTGTGTTCTTTCCCAATGTTTAGATAAAACATATTGAATAATAAGCACGCCAACGGCTGACTTAATCCACAAAACTGCAGGATTCCGACTCTCAAATATTTTTTTAACAATATTCCTTATTCTTTGTTTCTAGTTCCAGTTTCGATATGTTTCCTTTCTCTATTCCTACTTTAACAATTAAAAATAATTATTATAGTGACAAATCAAAAACAACGATCTCATCAAAATGATTATGAAGAGTATAGATGTAATACTCTGAACAACTTAAAGGAATGAATACAATTATGCTTATTATGCAAGAGTATAAGGTATACAGACGGAAGAAATCGTTATTAACATGCAGCGCTTATACGTCGATAGGGCAATCTGTTAATTAGTTGCGATAAAAAAAACTTCGACGGAAGAATTTCATGAATTTGAATACTAGTATAGCAGTTTGCTTGATGCGGTATTTTGTAATTCTCGGTGTGTGTGTGTGTGTGTGTGTGTGTGTGTGTGTTTGTTTTTTAACTGAAGGAACAAATCATACAAAAATGAATAACTTGAACCTCGAGTACATCACAGCATTGGGTCGATCAAGGAGGATAACATAAGGGGATATAACTAAGCAGAGACGAAGACGACGAAACAGAGAATTTTCAGAGACAGAGAGAGAGAGGGGGGGGGGAGGATTGTAACAGTATTAAAAGCAGTTACGGTCTATAATCTTGTACCAAAAAGAAATGAAGACATTGGCTATAAAAAGAATGGATTTTGAACCTACAAAAGCAAATAATTTTGCGGTAGGCAAAGAATGATTATGGTTTGTGATAAGAAAATGAATCTGTCATCTTGAGATTGTTATTCACGTGATACACTGTCAGAGAACTTTTTTTAATAAGATTGTTTAAAACAATGAAGGAAAACAGTATAGCTGCGTCTCAGGAAGATCGTCCGACACTGAGTTTTAACCATCAGGTACAATGATGTCTTATGATATAGCTTTTTGTGCTAACGGTTTCTTATCTTCCAAATGATAGTCAGTATGGTGCATGTGACAGGATATGAATGGATGCTAAAGTTTTCAAAAGTTCAAAAGGTGTCAAATCTACAGTTTCGGTGCCGCAATCGCTGGATGAAAAGTCTACGACAGTTCGTGACGTCAGGACTACGATATATGTACCGAGAATCCACAATATTTCATTTTTTAATGAATAGTAGGTCTATACATTCCCTCGACTTCTTACTGACATAATTACACTAAGGATAATCATTCATTCCCCATGCTCTCTGAAAGAGACAAGTTAAATTGTCCTTTCATTATGCTAGAAAGATGATATACATGTATGATGTTGAATTTTCGTTATCTTTTCTCCTGCAGTGACGTCAGGACCTGTCGTAGTCTTCTCGTCCAGCGATAGCAGCATCAAAACTTTAAAAATCGTATAACATTTGAAAGGATTGTCCGACTTTCCTCAAATTTCCCTGATGTGTTCTACTAATATTGCTACGATCACTCAATCCCTATATATCGTTATATATTGGGTATCATTTCCCTTTCACCGTGAATCAATAGTTGCTTCCAAACAATACATTTTTAATCCAAATGCAGTCCCATCATAATGAATGATATTATAATCGTTGGTATTGGTGTGTAGTTATTTCAAAAGAGAACATAATTTACTTTCTCGACGTTTTAGGTGACACTTCATTACGCTTAAACCACGAAGAAACGTCACATAGGCCTACTTCCAAATAATATAACTGTGGTCATTGTATGTGAACTTTTTATAAGAAAGAAGATACTCGTATTGATTGGCTTTTCAGTCCAATGTGTCGTCAAGATTTTTGCATTTTGATTTATTTGCAAAATTCGGTTCGTATATAAATACGTCAAACTGTTAATTTGCAAATTTGGGTTTGTATATATATAAATACGTCAAACTGTTATGCCGTCAAACTCCCCTGGAATCCCTGTAATCGTCTCTCACATTAAAATTGATAATTCAAATTATCGTTTTAAAGTCAATTTCTAATAAATGATAAGTATCATGAAGCGTTCACACACAGTATTATATTGCCTGGACTAAACAATGATCCAACTAAAGGAATTGAAATAAGCATGTCGTTTCTAATATCGCTGGCGCGATATTTTCATTAGTGAGAATGATATTCCACAAACATACTTACCGAATCCCAATCACCACAATGGTGTATATATATATATATATATATATATATATATTATTTTATATTTACATCATTACATTCAATTATAGACTTTAACAACGTCACATAAGCAATTGTTCAATGCGTCTGTGAAAATAAATAGAAATGAAATGAACAGGGACAACGTAAATATAGTCGACTGGAATGTGCATCACGTATACATAGTCTCGGGTGTTATGACCAAAATTCACTTGATACGGATACTACAAACTTTGTTACTATCACAATAATTATGAAGAGTTTAAATGCAAAAACCGACATATCAATTTTTATCAAATTAAGGTATTTGAGATTGAAGCTGCTGAAAAACAAAGAAAATAATTGTATTAACCGTGTGTGATAACTTAATATCTTTAGAAATACGTGTTGTTTAGTAACGAGTGCAGCACCATCAAATATATATATATATATATATATATATATATATATATATACTTGACGATGACTTTACTTTAAAAAAAGAAACGTTTAAAGTGGTATTCATCTGTTTTTGTATTCAAATTCTCCATGTATTTTTAGCCCATTTGTACACAACGCAAGTAATGGAAAGTGGCGCTGTAGCGGTCTTGATAGCGTGGATTCAGTTTCCTTTGAACGGCGATATTAGAGGAACACTATAGACTTGCTGATATCGGATCTGCAATTTAAAAGTCCAATATAATGGTTCGACATAACTTACCGTTTATAATGACCTTTCTCTCTAGATATCCTTTGCCTCGTCTGCGCATCATGAATTTTTGCTCTCCTTACAAAATGTGAGGGGAAAGGGGATAATCCATAATAACCCTCCCTATTTCAGCTACTATTCACTGACTTGAAACATCGATAAACTAAAGTGCACTGAATGTGGTGGTAGCAGAGTCCTGCTGCTCAGGTTGGGGGAAAAATCGGGGAGTTAAAGGATATTGTTGTGAGTTTATTCCCCTTCCGCAGTCCTAAAACTTTATAATCCGCCAAGGTAGAAGACGTTTTGCTCACGCTATAAAGCAATTAACGGTCTGTAAGAGTTCGGTTTTCCGGGCAACTTTCCCGTTTGTTAACTTTGCCCCAGAAAAACTGCGGTTCGCTTTGAGGGGAAATTAGGCAAGAGCGCGAAGGGTATTACGGTAGGGGATTCCCGGATCTGCAGAACTCGGGGAATAGCGAGACGAGAATGATTGTCCAGTGCAGCGTTCAGTATTACGGCTCGCTTGGCAGAATGTATACTAATACGAGCCTATTTCCCAAGTGCGACGTTCTGTCTACAGCCACGCAATACAATCGTTGCAATATTTCACTGCGTTAACGGTGTGTTCTGTAAGTCTCAGTCTTTGCAGACATCACTGATTTCTCCTTTTTTTTTTCTTTCAAACAACCATGCACAGTTAGTTCATCATCGTTCAGAGCTGTCAATCATGCCCATCATAAAGACTGCCCAAAGCAATGGTGAACCACCGCGAAAACATCGATCGGTTCGAGACCACAGTGTATACCCTTGAGCTCATGCAAAATTGAGCACAAAAATGTCACTGATGGGATTATTACGAAGTATAGTTCGGACTGGGAGGGTAGCAATGTCAAAAAAAAAATAAAAATACTAGTAGACCCCCAACCCTAATATGAAGGTGAACAATTGTCAAGCGTTTTTGAATCGTGATACTGTTGAGTTGAGTTCGCACACAGGGTTTATAGGGGTGCGGGTTTTTTTCCACCTTGCAAATGAGCGATCCTATCTCTCTAATGGGTAAGTTTCTATTTCTGGTCCCCTTCGCCTTCCCCCACAGTCCTCCCTCGCCATTATGGTTCAAACCGAGCAATCGTGTGCACAACCAAATCCGGCATTCAGAGTTGAGCTCGGGAGGCCATTGAGTATTTCAGAACTTTTACAAGAAACGTTTTTTTTTATAGCTTTTGTTGAAATTTCAGCATGAACAGGCCTATTTGGGGAAGCAGCCATTATTCAGCGGACTGATGACACTGTGATATCACACCCCAGGGTTGTGTTGTTTGTCCATCGACAGCACTATCTTTGTGCGTTATACATGACAATAAACAGTACAGCATGTATGAAGCGATGCTTACATCTCCTATATTTATACATTTGCAACTCTCCTGCGTATAAGACTTCAATGATATTTGTTAAAGTTGGTGGTTCTGACACTTTCCTGAGAGAGGAACACGCCGTCATGAGCTAACCTTTTTATAGCCCAAAACCTGGGGAACCCCCCCCCCCCCCCAAAAAAAAAAAAAAAATCCTCCATCGTAGGAGCATTCAGCAACCAGTTATTGTGACAATATGATGATAATGCAGGCCTGTTGGTGAGCCATTATTTTGTAGGGAGACAGACCGCAACAAAGTTCCTGGATTTATGAACTTCCTCGTATCACCGCGACAAAACCAAAATAGTGAATTATACCTTATACTGGGATTATATTATCATTATTATTATCATTATTGTATATAATGTACAAGGATTCTCAAGTCATCGTAACCTAAGAAGACGGAAGTTTGAACGCAGTAAATATTGTAGTGACCAAACAGAGCAAACGATGAACAGAAACAAGGAACAAGTTGGATTGTAAACCACATTGAAGGCGTGCTAAATCTCAGACAAAGTCAACTCGTCATTGACAGAGAAAAAAGCAACAGAGCGATGACGTTGGAATTTTATGCTTACATCAAGGTGATCAAAGTTCATGATAACTGAAGAGTTTGGCAAGAACTAATACATGGAAACTGGATTCTATACTGCTTTCAGAATACTTTCGGTATTAAAGGGAACCCAAACCCAATGAGCATTATGGATTGAGTGAAAGCAGCAACATTAGTAGAACGCATCAATGAAAGTTTGAGGAAAATCGGACAATCGATGAAAAAGTTATGAATTTTAAAGTTTTGGTGTTGGAACCGCTGGATGAGCAGACTACTAGAGGCTATGACGTATGTGTGGATAACAATATAAAGAAAATATGAAGAAAATTCCATAAAAATTAACTTTTCTAGCCCACTGAAAGAGCACTTGACTAACCGCTTTCAGAGAGCAGGGGGAATGATTGCTACCCTTAACATAATTCATGTCAGTATCAAATTGATGGAATGTGTAATTTTAATGGAAATGAATTTTTGTGGAATTCTCTTTATATTTTCTTTATATTGTTGTCCACACATACGTCATAACCTCCAAAACTTTAAAAATTCATAACTTTTGCATCTATTGTCCGATTTTCCTCAAACTTTCACTGATATGTTCTACTAATGTTGCTGCTTTCACTCAATCCACATCTCTCTTTGGGTTTGGGTTCCCTTCACGGCTCCCGCGACAATGTTGCTTCCATGAAATGTCTGCACGCTATACATAAATTCTACCCACAAACAGTACAATCCTAAAGATCGAACTAAACCTAAACCCCTATCACAACCCTAACCCTATATCTTTTGAGTTGGCTTCTCTTTTCCAATATAACACAATGATTTTGAACAAATATTTTCATAATTGGGTATGTAGGCTTATCATGCACTTGCTCATTTTCTTTTTCCACTTACAAGTGCATATTTCTCATTGTTGTAAGTGTTGTATCTGAACAAATTTGTTATATTGGAAAGAAAATTTCATTTAAATTTGATTAAAAATGACAGGAGGTCAGATATACCAAACAACGACGAGTTCTGGAGCTATAGTTTGTACAAAGGAACGGACATTTTACAGACCAACAAGTTCTAGATTCCGTGTGATTGTAATTGCATGTTGTGTTTTACCTCGATATCAGCTTGTCATTGGAAATTTGTCATCCTTGGACATTGTGAGTGCAGCTCAATGGCTTACACATTGAAGGAACTATTTACCTTTGGGAGCAGTGATTAAAAAAAAAATGTTCCGAGTTATCACATTTAATGCATTATGTGTAGGTCAGCTGTATCACAAAACCTCCTACCATATAAACATTTTCCAGTAAAGCCTAGAATATAAAAAGATATCACTATTTTTCTCACTCAGTCAATCATATCAAGTATAGACGGGTTGGTCTAGAAACAATTTTATCATAACTATTGTTCGCATATTGTATATTTAACAATACTTAACATTGATTATACTTTAACATTGATTATACTGATGAGCTGTTTTACATTGGTTGTTTCTATCCCTAACTCACATTTCAGAAATTGCATGTATTTTGAAACACTGAAGATGCGTTTTCGTTTTATCTGCAAATGGAAAAACAATGTCTTTAAAGTTCGATGACATAATTGCCTTTTTCGATATTCCTCGATACCTTTTCTACCCAAACTAAACTCAAAGTGTTTTAAATGGACTATGTAATGAAAAATGCATGTTATGACTTGCATTGATTCATGACACCCTGATTATCACTTTTGTGGCCAAAATAATATCTCGGTGCTATATGTTTTATGATGATTTGTCTATACTATTTTTCTTCAGATTATACCTGGTTACGTTATCACGCCCGCCAAATTCTTTCCGAACCAATATTTTGTCGGTGACATCATCTGGTATAGTTCTGATATGAATAACAAAAGACATATAGAATCCACCTTCTCCTATTAGACTGAGAATTCAGTATACATGAACTTGCATGTCTCCCAGCAGGGAGATGGTGTCCAACCTCCCTGCTCCCACCAATGCCTTTTATTAATCATATCTCGTATTAACATCAACATGGAAACATGCAAGTTATATTTGGTCTAAGTGACTGTTTTTGATGCAACAGGACAGATTGGAAAGTGACATTTCAAAATTTGAAATGCTAATTTCTTTCAGGAAGTTATTTTGCTCGTTTGTTTTGTACACTCTCAAAGCTTAGCACTGCGATAATTCAATGTCTCCGGAAGGGGAATTAAAAGTTGCAGAAAACTGAATAGAATTGATATCCTCGTAGAGCACATGGACTCATACATTCACACAAACGTATATTAAGTGAAATTAAACAAAACACCAAGATGGCATGAAAACTAATGATAACAAAATAAAATCATACATATAATTTCTCCTCCAAACTAATTGAATACGAGCAGGTGAAAGTGTTTATATTTTTGCTGGCGTGATCTTGAAAATCCTGAAATTTAAAATTTTTTCAAAAGAAATTCGGATTGAAATTCGGTTTCCTTTTACCAAGTCAATCTAAATTTTAACTTGGAAATAATTATGCTCTATTTTCAATGATAGAAACATGCAAAAAAAAATCAAACGAAACACAAACACACACACACACACACACACACACACACACACATACAAATATCCCTACAATTTTACCACACTGCATTCACCTTCTCTACACTGTGTTTCGTTATGTTTTGTTTTGTTTTCTGACCATTGCATCCGCTTTATCCTGGAAAGAGAAATAATATTTTCTGGCGGCTGGAACATAGCTATACAGCAAAAGTGAAACAAACGCATGACGGATTTCCCCATTCCCAGGGTTCCACAAACTTCGCTTGAGGAAAGGGAGGGAGGGAGAGAGAGAGAGAGAGAGAGAGAGAGAGAGAGATAGGGAGAGAGATGGAGAAAGAAAGGAAGAACAACAACAAATAAAACAGATACCAAAACACAACCTCGCAGGCGATTTGACGAGCTCTCGAGAAGCATATAACGCATCTTATGTTGTATATTCTCATGGAAGCACGACTCGAGTTTACTGGGGAATCCCCCATTGACAAGTCTGATGGGCGTTAGTCCGTCGGACGTCTCAAGTGGGTCACACCACCTTGTACATGATGATGACCGTGAATGCGTCAGTTCCTGGAAGCGCGCCAAGTCTTTAATCACTGATTGGAGGTTGAAGTTGATGAACAGTACGCGTGATGACATTCAAGGTTTTAGTTGGGGGAAAAAACAACAACAACTTAGCGCTAGTCCCTCATGTCTCTCTCTTTCTCTCCTCAATGTGCTTTCACTTCTCGTGTATACACGACTTCACGTAATCCATTAAACATTTTTGTTGTTGTTGCTTATTTGTACAGTGGTTTTGAACGCCCCTCAAAGAGTCTTTTGGGATTTCCTTTTCTTCGTTTTGCTACGTGTTTATTTATCTCTCCTTTTGATGCCCTATACGTTTACCGTTTATTAAAGACGATCTTGGCTTTGAAACATACAAAGCGGAATTTCCCTTTCTCCCATTATATTATTCAATTATGTGAATTTTTGTGTGCGCGTGCTTAATCATGTTCATCAGTGATCATTAATATGTGAACGCTGAATCTGCGTATGATAGCTATAGGCCCTGTAATACTTTTTTAAATGGTGTTTTGTCTTCTAGATTTACCTGTTTTGAGATCTACTTTTCACCCTTCCGCCCCTGGTACATCATGGTATAATGGCACCCTTAAAAAAGAATGACGACAGTCTGTGAGAGTATCATTCCGTGTATTCTGCGTGTGAGAAACGTATAATGTTGTCCTTCTAGATTTATTCGGGAAGTACTACAACAAAATTGAAAAGGGCGATCGAAACCACAAATGAAATGACCTCACCCTTCTCAAATGTTTGATTCATTTGAATACAAAGAGAATTACTATTGAAATCATGTCACATGAAAAAGAAGAAGAAAAAAAAAACAAGGTCAGAATCCAGATCCATATCATACAACAGACCCGTGAAATCAAAGCAGTATTACATCATGAATCGCGCGAGATCCACTCATGCTAAAGGTTCAGGCCATATACATTTATAGGGGTTTTATCCAATGCCGACGATCATTTTGCACATTGAAACCAAAACAAAATACACTTGTACACATGTGTCGACAATATGACGATTTGTCTATCTCGGCTGTCGTTGCTGTTGATATATTTTCATTGCTTTTGTTTAAGAACTAATTCTTCTTTTTTTATTCTCAAACTTGCATGTGCAACCCATGTTAAGGCATATGGCGTTCTTTCATGTTGGTTTATGAGAATTACATGGCAACGTTTTGAAACAGGCATTTTGCCGGTGGTTTCCCAAAACTTTGCTCGGGATCTTTACCGATTGTGATAAGGGTCTGCCCATCCTTATTGCTTTCACTAAATGTTTCTTTCTCGCCATGCAAGCATGAAGATTGCTCATGGGGGTGGGGTGAGGAATTGCGACAGCAATAATGCTAAACATTAGAAATGTCAAATCCCTTTGAAATTGTTTCGTTGTTTCGAGATTAGACGTCGCCTTTGCTTTGTGTACGAGTGGACTTGCTGCAAAACTTAGCCCACTTACTGTCATGCAAATTATATTCCATTGTGAAGTGCCAGTGTAAGGAAAAATGAAGGAATGGACACTATTTTTCTTTTGTCTCATTCAAGGCAATCATGCTGCAGGTTGTTCAATGTCCAAGTTGACGAACTTTGCAAGGGCAAGGGTCAAAATATGAACAGAAGGGGAGGGGGGTCATCGAAATGGGATGTTAAGAATAAACGAGAACCTTATAGTGACGATTTCAAAGTTTCAAGTGTTATGTTTCACGAAACGATGACACTGGTCACATTTGCATATATGCAAATTAGATGAGAGGATGATGTTATTGTACTTTCCACGCCTCTTATCGACTTGTGCACAAATCTTAAATCACTGTAAAATTCTTGCTTTTTCAGATTAAATTAAGGAGAATAATATAAACCCAATGTCCCAGTTTCTTAAATGATATCATTGTATATATAGGTAGAATGTATAAACACCTGGTTTTGTTCTGTGGCCTATACGACTTCTTTCATTTTATTTCATTTACAGTTTTAATTTTCAACAAAGATTATAAGAGTACAAAATAAATCACGCAATTAAAAAAATAATACATATTCTACATAATATATATATCGAAATGATAATATATGATGATTATAAACACAATAAATTGAGACTTAACGAGCTTGCTTTGATGTAGGCCCTATTTCTCCAATGCCTTGCAAGGTTAAATCAACGTAGTACAACTGTAAACAGACCATTACGTTTAGTTTCATAACGAGATGAAGTCATATTTTTATATAACGTGCAGGTGAATGTTTCAGCTAATTTATGCTTTGTAACTTTGGGAGTCACAGTGGTATAGGCCTAACTGTATTTTTAATGACCTTGTTTTTAACAAATATGAAAAGAATTTGAGGAAGTGAAATTGAAAATACCTGACGCGTATCAATCAAGTCATCTTTATACAATTAGGAGTGCCATCTTACTTTGGAGCTGATCGACGGGGAATATCACAATATGTCAGTTTGATGACTGGAAGTGTCATCCCGATAGTTTCTGCTAAACACGGAAGCCTCCCTTATCCTCATTACCTTCCGCTTTTCGTCCCACATGAGTAAGAATGCTATCACGTCCGGCAGTGTGACCTTTAACCTATCCCCTACAACAGAACACACCTCCAACGTTCTGTGTCTTTTTTTTTTCTTTCTTTTTTTGTGAGGAAAGCACGCGTGACGCTCACAGCGATTGTTGTTATTATTTACAACAATTAGTGTTTACAATCTCTGTGGCGACGCCGCAAACAGTGTACTAAACAAGGGGACAGCACTGTTGATCGCGTCTTACGCTTTGCCCAGATTCGCGTAATATTATACTGCATCAGAAGAAATCATTTCATAATTTTCTCCTCGTTATGTACGCACTCCGGAACAAGAAATTTTAATCAAAACTACAGTCATCATGAGACAGTGGAGAACAGGGAAGCGGAACCCAACTGAAAGGAATGTACACTTCCGAGCGGACGTGTCTCGATGACTTGCATTTTCACACCTTCATCATCTGTTATCATTTCATTGTTATTATCATTATCTTTTTTTTTTACATGGCAATGCTCTCCTTTGTTCCGTTTCATTTGAGAGTACATGAATGACGCCAACGATTGTTTTCGTGTAGGGCCTATCTCTGTCTTATATGCTGCGGGCGTTGTGTCAACATGGATGAACGTCAGATTTCCAGCATATCGACTGCATGAGTGCATGCGTCTCATTCAATGTAATTGTATATGTCTGCAACTGCTGTACACCACTATCATTATATCACGCTACAAATGGAATGGAATGAACATGAGAAACATATCGGATAGGGTATCTTCGGAAGCAGCTTGACACCCGAGCAATAACCAAAAAAAAAAAAAAAAACCCCAGACAAAAGACTGAACAGCATGCACAGAAAGAACATAGAACTAAGGAAAAATGCATGGAAGGTGATTCAGTCATCGTGTATTGCAATACTTGATTGACCTCTGATTGACCCCTGATTGGTGCGTCTGCATCAACCCTCATGATCAAGAATATGAAAATACTCATGACATCATACTTAAGTACCAGCATCTCCCCCCCCCCTCAAAAAAAACACACCAAACAAACAGAAAATAAACTTCCAATAACGGTGGGTATCAAACATTCCTATCTGACTCTTTTTAATCTGTTTATTCTTTTTTTGGGGGTCGATTTAATGTAGTCTGCGAATCTCATACGAAAATGATGTCGAAGCTTACATTCAAGAAGAAAAGGAAGGAGATGAAATTATTCTTTATGTATTCTTTTGCTCAACACTATTCTTATCAAGCGATGACCCTCCGTATGAATTACTATTGTCATTTTTATCAGTATCATAATTGTTGCTGTCCTTCTTCTTCTTCCTCATTTCATCTTCTTCTTCTTCTTCTTCTTCATCGTCATCATCTTATTCTTCTTTTCATAATGATGATGATGACGATGATGATGATCATCATCATCATTATTATCATCATTATTATCATTACCATTGCCATAATCGTCACTTTTATATTGTTATCATTTTAATAATCATCATCATCATTTATATCATCGCTAGTTCTTTGACAATATCCTTTATGGTCTGCCAGGGCAGCGAAAATTCAACTTAATGACTGTAACCAGTAGATATCAAGACCCGTCGAGTATTACATAGGGGGTTGACCACTTCACCGGGGTATCTCCCTACCCTCTTTACAAGAGAAGTGTGGATGGTAGGTTCTTGTACTTGCATAGGGTATGACTTTCTTTAAACACACGGAACCGACGTTTTTTTTAACAATGTCTTCTCCGAAATTACTGTGACGTCAGATAGGCGCCAGTTTTTGTTTTTGTCTTTTTCAATCCTGCACAAACTGGCGCACGGTCGAGAGGACAGTATAGAGTGACCGCCATTCACAACCGTGTACGCATTGTGATGATTTTATTAATCATCAGTCAGCTGTCAATAGGGGGCGTTGCAAGAATGATGCAATCAACTGCAAATACACTAAATCAGTCGTAAGTCTTGCGATTCATAGCAAATTTGAAATATATCGCAATTCAGCTTTCTTTCAGCGTGCCCTACAGTAAAAGAAAATTTAAACATAGTCTATTTGATTGCAGGATAATACATGTTACAAGAGTATAAACGTGAAATGTTTAGTATCGTGATGCATATACTTTAAAGATGAATTAATTCCATATATCACTTGTATATATATATATATATATATATATATATATATATATATATACATATATATATATATATATATATATATACATATGTATATATTACATACAGTACATATATATATATATATATATATTTAATATAAATGTATGTAATAACATGTATTTGAAATAACCAAAGGATGAACAGTTTACAGCTTTAAAAATTAGATTTTCAAGGGCATCATAATAGGAGCATTTACACACTGAATTACGCTTTTATCACAGTCGAGCAGCTGCATGTAAGAAGTTTGAAATATCAACAACGACTGCATCGAATGCAAAGGCTGATACTATGTTCTTACCTGTTATCTTGTCATAGGGTAAGTCAATGGCAGTTGTCGGTGTCGCTGGTCGAAATGGAATCACGCACCCTGGTCGAGGGAATGGAGTCAATGGCCGAGACGAAGATAAATTCGTTCCGTATAATGGGCTTTGACGAAGTTAGCAGACGGCAATTCAAAACTTTGCGACGCACTATTTTTTGATGAATAGACCTTGTCCGCATGGGTTCTCTGTTGGAAAAATGTCACTCTTAGATGCTCCTCGTTTCCCGTTCACTTTTGCAGTTCTAGGTCCTGCATACAGATCACAACAAGCTTTTATGAGAACTATAAGGAAGGGCAGCGTTTCACATTATGTAGCCTCCTATACGATGCGCCGCGACTCGCAGCGAACCAGTAGGCAGTGTATGGTAAATTGTGCAGGTACTTCCCCGCTGTACAAAGAAATATAAAACAAAACAAACTTGCGTGTATACTTTCCTCTTAACGTTCTACTCAGAAACAGTGTCGCTGAAACCGTGTGGGGTTTGCTAGGTGCTCTGTCGCCATGACTTTTGGCCGAGATTTTTGACCAGGATATAATCAACATTACAAAGACCCACAAGAATAATTGCTACAGAAATAAAGAACGTAATCAAATACAGTGCGTGATACCTGTGCGCAGGTATCCTAAACGCTGAGAACCATAAGCACAGATAAGAAGTGTTTGTAAACACGGACCTTCAGTAGATTATCTCTGCAGTTCACCTCTTCCTCCTTTTCTTTTTCTTTTTTTTTTCTTTTTGGACAGTTAATGAAAGAGCAGTGCACATGCTTCTCGGCATGATTGTGTTGTGTTTGTGTAGTCTTCTTCATTCTGAGTTTGGGGAGTTTTATCAGGATTTCGTTTCAGTCTCGTCATGGGAGTTTAAAAGGTCAAATAATACATTCGGATATGAGCATCTTTATGAGAGCACGTAATAGAGATGATGATGATGGTGGTGCTACCACTATAGAAGTAATGGTGAACGGTATTATTGTTATCATCATCATAATCATTATTAGGCCGTTATTATTCTCTTACTCAACACGAAAGGAACGCTATAAAGTAATCTTGTGAAAAACGCCCCTTGCAATTTCGACTCTCTGAGAGCAGCGAAAGTTATAAAGGGAAGGCTTTTTTTTTCACCTCATTTTAACTCTTTTTTCTTGTTTTATTCTTTGTGTCTTTGATTCAGTTTTTTGTCAAACTTTATAAGAATTCCATTTCAATGAGTGACACACACACACACACACACACTTGAATTTCTTGTATGATATACGTTTTGCTATTGATGTAGATATGTTTATGAATATTACTCCCCATGGAAGACCACTGCTTGTTGGTGAATTTGTGGATATACCCTAACAAAAATAAAAATGAATAAATGAACTCATTATGATATAAATATATATAGGCCTATATATATATATATATATATATATATATATATATATATATATACCTATGTATTGCCGATAAAGCTCTCACACACATACTGGCACGACTGAACATGACGTGACACCCACTCACCACACGTCATCAATGATACGAGCTTTGCTCACTACGTGAACACAAGCCGTGACGTTTCACATCATGACTGTACCGAGATTGGCCAATGACAGGCGACACCCGTCTTACACTACACAGGCTTGCCTTGCTCGGCAGGAGCGAAAAACATGTGCCTATACGTCACAGAGTGACGAAAATTCCGGTAAATATGAGCATAGAAACGGAGACATCAGCTTGAAAATGGATTGAAAGACTAGATCCCTTTAATTGTTCATGCATATATATATATATATATATATATATATATATATATATATATGTACATATATGTATATTTTACACTTGTATTGTATATATATACATATATATTATGTAAATATATATACATATATATATATATATATATATATATATATATATATATATACACACACACAAGTGTAAAAGAGAGAGAAAGAGAGAAGTAATGCCTTGCTGAAACTGAATAAATAATGGCTGCACAGAATTTTCTCATGACCGAACGAGTTTAATGGCTATTCATCTACGGTGGCAATTTCATAATGAATGTGGCTTCAAAATATGAAGCGGGTCATATACCCCTATCAATGTTGAATACAATTATTGACTATGCGTCAAGGTCACTGCTTACAAACAAACAAACAAACAAACGAACAAGCAAACAAACGAAACAAGAACGAAGCGGGAAGACAAAAAACATAAAAGGACAGGAACAAAAATCATGATGGGGATGTTGACGATGATATTGACAGCGACGACAGCTAATCGAACAATGATGGGCGAGAAGGCATGATTGTGAAACTGTAGCTTTCTGAATTGCTATACGTTAGGTGCTGATTTAAAGTATACCGTAAAATCTTTGGCTGCTATGTAGATAAGGTATCTTAACTCCTGTGTAATGCGTATGATTGGTCACGTAGCCCATATGTAACGAATGTTTCAAGAGAATTGTTTCACCCAAAAAGAAAAGTGCACTATTTTTTTTTTGTCGTGCCCTTGTGATTTTTTTTTCTTCCGTAAATCTTCCGATTCTTCTCGTATCAATTTCAATTTTAATTTCAATTTTCATATTTGTAGGTGAAAAAGACATCAAATAAAACAAAATAAAATGATGCATGATATCCAGCTAGGAAGCACAATAGAGTATTGCAAACATAATCATAGAACATGGTGGTTAACCTATGAAAGTTTGAACCTGAGAATAGATGCTAAAGAAATATGATGGAACCTACTTAAACATGTTAAAAGCAAGTTTGTTGAGCGTAGAGCGTATCGACGTATCCGTGTATATAGCTAGGGTTACCTACTGCAAGCCTTCTGTACCAGCCTCATGATAATCGTTGGAACAGGGTTTGATCTTTCATGATACAATGGCACTTTTCTCGCCCTTTGGATAAGACTATAGTCGAGGCTTTGACAGAATCCCTCCCCCTAAAAAATAAAAGAAACAACAAGAAGTTCTGAGATACAACCACACTACTGGACAAGAATTAACAAGGTCCCTTTCGCACATAGATTATGCCTAGTCTATACAACAAAATATAACAGGAAAGTACACGTGTGGTATTTCATTTTTGTTACGCATAGCCCACTAGCCCGTCATCTTTTCCTTTCTTTTCGTCTTCGTCTTCTTCTTCTTCTTCTTCTTCTCTTCTTTTTCTTCTTCTTCTTTGATTTCATCTCCATTCTCCTCCCTTTCTTTTTGTCTTTCATTTCACTTCCCTTAACATCCTAGAGCCGTGTCGGATTATCCATTGCATTCACCACAGCAGGAAAGCGATGAGTAAGTCAAAACCTCAGAACAGCACCCGACTACCTCCACTATGTGTTGTGAAATCAGGGGGGCATTTCATGAAGAATTTTGTCCGACAACTTTGTCGGACAAATTTGCTCTCATCCAATCAGATGCAAGGATTTCTGTAGCTTTTAACAGTTTGTCAGACAAAATATCTGACAAAAGCGCTTCATGAAATGTCCCCTGGAAACGAAATTTGCCGGTTTAATCTCAAGTTAGTAAAAGTTTAGAAATAGATAAATAAAATAACATGCATATACAGATACACACACAGACACTCAGACACATACACACACATATATATGTATATGCATACACACACACACACACACACACACACACACACACACACACACACACATATATATATATATATATATATATATATATATATATATATATATATATATATATATATATAACATAGTACTCAATATGGCCCAGATTCTAATTGTAACCAAAATGAATACTGTAAAACGAGGAATTTTCGCGTGCACTTTAATTTCGCGAATTTCGCGAGCGCCAAAATTCGCGAAATTAAAATGCACGCGAAAGCTTTTGTCTACACTACATGCATTGAATGTTAGTAGCAATTCGCGAAAACTTTTTTTTTTTTTTTTTGGTCTCTCAAGCTTATTCTGAGAGGCTTATCCTGAGAGAAAAATTCTGAGCCGAAAAATGAAAGACATTTTGCATTGAATTGAACTGAACTAAATTGAATTTACTTATTGAAAGCCACGTTAATATTCATAACCTAAAATACTCAGTCAGAAGAAGTAAATTCTGTTTATTGATGTCGACTTTTTTTTAATACTGAATTGCTTGTAAGCTATCATGACTTTGAACATTCAATGTTAAACCGATGTATTGAGAAATGTCATGAAAGGTTTATGATTCCCCTCGCTGATGGTAAACCAATGACAAATCTTATCTGTGAAAACCCGCAAGTAATATATATCGGTTTGTCGGAACCTAACATGTTAGAATGATATACGTTCCAGTCCGATGTATAAAACATAATGTAAAATATTTCAGAAGATTATCCTTCAGATTTACCTTAAATACCCATTGCATTATACCTTGCAATTATTGTCTACATTGGCGCAACTTGACTACGTCTTCATAGTTAAAAAAATAGATTGATAATAGTTTTGGTGATGATATTACTCTGGCATATATATATTATATATATAATATAAATGATATTATAGATGCTTTATCATTATTATTATCATTATTATTATTATAATCATAATCATAATAATAATGATAATGATAATTATTATTATTATTATTATTATTATTATTATTATCATTATTATTATTATTATTATTATTATTATCATTATCATCATCATCATCATCCTTATAATCAACATCAACATTATCATCATTGTTTTTATCATTACTTCTACCATCATTATCTTTATTGTTGTCACTGTCATCGTCGATACTATACGGTATACATAGGGCATGTTGTATAACGTATACATGCATGTATGTACGTATACGTATAAGGCATGCACTGATAGAAATAAATATGACGTCTTGACGTTAAAAAAAAGGTTCGGCAAAAATTAATGGGCATTTAGATACAGCCTTGATGATGATATCAATAGTTAATATCAGTGTGACTGAACTTGACGTGTGCATGTGCATGTTTGTGTGTGTTGAGTCATGACTACACTCTCGACAAACAGCGGTCACAAAACTGAAACTCACAAGCCAACGATATACCCTCATCAATGGAATAACTAAACACTCGAAAAGCGCGTTTCTCTGTACATGAAGGATCATCATATTTAAACTGTCAAGGCATGTTGCCAGGGTACTGATAATCGAGGAATGAAAAGCACATTAATTTTATATAGTGCAACCCACGTCATAGTCCATTACGCAGTCTGTCGTTGCCCATAATTGGCAGAGTTGAAGTGGAGTAAACAGAATATTGCATGGTTTCATCAAAATCACTGACCTTTTAAGGGCAACCTTAGAGAAGGTTTAAAAGGGAAAAGAAACATATCTATACGTGGATTGAGTTCATGCGGTAATATCATGAGAACAAATCAGTGTAGAAAATACAAAGAGAAATCCATCAAATTTCATTTTATATGAGGAGTACACATTACCTCGTCGTGATACTAGTACTGACCTAATAAAGGTATCATAATCCCCCCCCCCCTGTTTTCTGAGATAAGCCAAGTGCTCTCAAACTATATGGTAGAAAAATGAAGACAGGCTGAATTCTCTTTATATTTTCTTTATATCGTTGTCCATGCATGACGTCAGGAAACCTTTCAGTCTTCCCATCCAGCAATGGCGGCACCAACACTTTAAATAACTTTTGAACGAATGGTCTGATTTTCCTCAAAATGATGTGTTCTACTTATATTGCTGCTTACATCCGATGCGCATAATAATTATATTTGGGATTCATTCTCCTTAAAGCTACATGTCATGTGTTCACGACACAAATTAAAAGCAAAGAACCATACAAACTATAGGCGAGGTGATAACGCAGGTCTCTCATTGGCCTGCAACCAAATCTCCACGGAATTTCTTATCTTTTCATGAAATCAAAGAGCACAACTCGAATATTTGCTGTCTTGCAATAACCTTCATAGTAACGGTGACTTTTTCCAGCATAGATAGGAAGGAAACGCTTGATCATGAGCTGATACATCGGCCAAAAACATAATTTTTATGCCATTTTATTTCACGTCAACACTTTATCCAATTTTATGGGGTTGCGACATTACGTTATCATTTGGTGAAAACATGAAAAATGTAAAAATGTCAGGACATTTTTTTTTTTTTTTTTTTTTTTTTTTTTTTGGTGGTGGCTGTGTGAGACGCAGGCTGCGAAGTGGAATTCGCACAGAATTCACGTACCAACACAGCGGAAGTGTGATAAATGCATGTTATCAAAAGTACGTCATGTGTGCTTGCGTATTGATTATAGTTTGAAGTCAAAGGTCAAGTTTCAGGGAGCTTTCAGTTTCAGTTTGTTTGTTTCTTTCTCAACTGACTCAAATGAATCATGATTTATGACAGATCAACAATGAACGTTCTCGTAAAGTATGAAATAAGAGAACTTAAAGAAAATATACAATCACATCGTGTTTACAAGACTATCTTGTATTGTAAGGTATACAGGTGCCGGAGAAGACCGTCATCAATAAGCGTGCAGTTTGCCATATACTGGGATGGCGGTCCCGGGCGCCATGGATATCTTTGCAATATTCTCCTATCATTTTTTTAACTGAAGGGGGAAAAAAAGATTAAATGATTTGAATATGATACCACAGCAGTGATATGAGGTAACATCTATGCATTATTAAGAATTTACAGTGTGTTCTTAATATCATTGTTTATTACTTATCTATTAAAGTACCGGTACGGGAATTAAAAAAAAAATGCACTCACCTAAAAAGGTTGGTTGTCAACCAAGTCCGCACAAGTTAGATATAAAAGTGATAGAAGTTTTGAAGAGGAAAATAATTCAGTATTTAGGCCTCCAACACATTAGAGGTATATTACAATTACCAGAGGGAAAAAAAACGAATAGAAAAAAAAAGAAGAAGATAAAAACTATGATATAAAATGTGCGACAAAATGGATAGACATTGGCATTATAACTACATACTAGTAAGGATAAAAACATAAGATATTCTGTAACTTTCCAAAGGATCCCAACATTTTGATATTATTAAATGGACCCTGCGTACATTATCCGACCGTGTCAAGTGTGAATCAATAGTAACTCCCAAAATTGAACACAAGGCCTATATAGTCAAAGAACAATAAGCCTTAAACAAATAAAGTCAAATTCCACACCAAAGTTAACTTGGATGAACGGAGTAAAATATACAGACTTCCAGAATGACAGCAGTTTTATTCAAAAAAAAAAAATCGGACAAAAATAAATTTTGGGATAGATATACACATGTTTTCACATAACAAATTAAAAGAGGATTTTTCATCTTCTTAGGTTGTCTACAACTCATTAAGAATAATTTTCATAAGAATAATAGTTTGGTAGATGAATTAGAAACGGTGTAACCTATTTCCAACATAAAAACTCATCGTTGGTGATAGATAATTGCAAGACTGCAGTAATGGAAAGAAGACATAATTATTCGAATAGATTCCATGAAAAAAAAGAAGTAAGTAGTAGTAGTAGTAGTAGTAATAGTAGCAGTAGTAGTAGCATAGTGGTAGTAGTAGTAGTAGTAGTAGTAGTAGTAGTAGTAGTAGTAGTAGTAGTAGTAGTAGTAGTAGTAGAAGAAGAAGAAGAAGAAGAGAGAAGAAATTTAGTGAAGATTATAATATGTGCGCAATTCAATGAGAGACTGTAAGGCGACGTCATCATACTTCTATACATGGCTGTTCTAATAAAACATAAATTAAAATGATAATAATCAAAAGATTTGAGAATAAAATGATGCCCTGCTATTAAATCACTGATCGTTGGTGTGCAAACCTAGTAAACTTTCAAAACTTGCTTATTCCAGGTCCGGTTTTTATGAACTTAAGAGTTGCGACGGATTTCTCGCCTCGTGACTATTTCACAAGTATCGTATCTCAGTCAATATCGGTAATTTAAAAAAAATAAAAATAAAATAGGGGGAAAGGTGGGTGGCTGTAACTCCACTGCTTTTAAACAGTGTTACTCATGTCTCGTTGACTCGTGAACTGTACATTCCTCTTATATGAATAGCCAAAAGATGTCTAGGCCTATATTTGGATAGTTTGGATGTAATCGATATGAGATGTTTAGTCTCTATAAACGAAACTTACATTCTGTGCATGTGCAGTCACATGTTAGAACCCACATGACTCTGTTTTTATATAAGACTGTTGCGCCATTTATTGAGCTCTATCGCTGGACATACCTTTTTTTATTATGACGTCACTTACCTTGATTCTTTGTAGTAGACAAGTTGTATGTATTTATATTGAAAACACCCCATACACACACATACCCTTTGCAACTAACACACGCACAACATAACACATAGTCACATGCACAATGAGTGATATCCAATATCTGCCCAACTCTCAACCCCCACTTCACATTCACCCCCCCCCCCCCCCCCCCCCCCCCGAGAGAGGACAAGATAAGAATAAGTTTCTCACAATACATGTAATTGTGACAAAATCACGAATCACTATGTAATCATTCATTCAATGTATAACTAATATGGTGCGATGGGAACATCTATTGTCTGGTATGGCCACGGGCCGCCTGCTCAATGCACACATGGCCAAGGACATCTCATTCAAATTCATGCTATTGATATCGTTATCAAGTCATGTCTCATCGTGCGTTTTTGTATTGTATTCCCTAGTAAGAGATCTACAAATCAATAAAAAAAACATAACAAATAAATGCAGTTAACATATCGTTGAACCGCTCGGGAAGTTGGACGATTCCGGGCAACAGATGGCGCATTTCAATAACCTTGATCAGTGCCGTAGGTAAAGTATCAATACTTGAGTTGTCTTTGTGGAGACAAGCAGATGCGGTAAGAATATGTTAAATTTGCAGAATGGTAGACATTTTTGTCAAATTGCAGCAGAAAATAAGAAGTTGTGGAATTTGACTGTTTCACACAGTCTCACAGAAGAGTTTCATTGATCCATTTCATTTGAAGGAAAACGCGTATTTTATTTGATTTGAAAGCCATTAAAAGAAATTTAGTAAAGATGTCTGCGCGGGTCTATGGATGTCTTGTAAGACGACCACGTCATTATCTCCTGCAATTTGCAATGTTAGCCACGTACTGTCTTTTCGACTACCTTTACTTAGAACACGTGAAACTTTCAAGCTCCACAATTTTCCAGACTCTTTTTAGGTCTGATCTGGATGAAAGCTCAAACATCTTGATTTGTTTCGCGTAATTTCACTCTCATTTTACTTTTCCTGACAATAGTGGGGGGGGGGGGGGGGGGGAATAAGACAACTCCAAATAAAACATTGCGAGAAAATACTAAACTTTTATAGCTTTCCTCGATATCATCCATGACAATGCATACTGAACTTGACATGTATCAAGAATATTATCATTATTCAACAGAGACTCCAACCCCAAGCACCTTCTGATCTGGAGATTCTCCCGCCTGAAACCCCTAGCAAACGGGAGACTCCAACTTAATGTGCGCGAAGTACCTTCCGGTCTAGGGATTTAGATGCTCTCTCGTGCTATCTAAGGCTTATTTTTCAACATACAATGAAATGAAGTAAGAAATCATTTCAAGCGGGAGAAATTAAATCTCAAGCGGAAGAACGGGAGATTCTGAAAAAAAAGGGCTTTTGGCGGGAGAGTTGGAGTCTCTGTTATTATCACCACCACAGTGCATCACCACCACCACCATCACCATCATTAACATTACCATCATCATATTAATAATCATTTATTTTTTATCACGTTTGCTACTATCATTACCACCAGTGCGTATGCAATTATTACCACTGCAGTCAAACTTGTCTGAGCGACCACCAGTCTATCATGCGGCCACCTGCCGTATACAACCACTAAAAGCAATTCCCTCCGAGAGAAAAAGCATGTTAAAGAACCTATCTATAGCGGCCACCTGTCTATAACGGCCACTTTTTCGTTTCCCTTGGGTGGCTGCTATAGACAGGTTTAACTGTATTACTACTGCGGCGGCTGCTACTGCAGTACGCTATCTAATACTGTAATAATGTATAACTCTCAATTTTCTTTGTAGTACTTCTGTTTTTCTCCTCTCAAGGAACTGAATGTGATTGTGTATTGACGAAGTTATGGGGAAAATGGTTGGACATAATGTAAGGGGAAAGAACCCCAATATACCCTTCTATGTATTGTGTACGTTATACGATATATCATTGTGAATGAATATGTGCATGGATACTGTTACTGCAGATTGCGATTCTTAAGTATGACAGTGATATAGTATTGATTAAAATGTGGAGAAAAAAAATCCCCTCCTGATTAAATGGCATTTCTTCAGTGTTTGCAAATCATTCATCAAACGCTCATCAAAGGATTAATTGCTTTTATGTTGCTTCCATGTCATATGACGAGGCATGATATAGTATATCACTTTCAGTATTATTTCAAGAAGATCCCTGCGTGCACGTCATTGCTTCTGTGATGCAACAAAAGAAAAAAATCCCCCAACACTCAAGAAAAAAAAAGTTTAAAGACATAACACTCGAAATTTGTGGAGGCTCAGTTTCAGATATTGACGAACTTTCTGACTGAGCCTTGCGATGATGTTTGGAATGTAGGGCCCTTTAGAAACAACAACAAGAACAACAAGAAGAAGTCAACAACAACATGAAAGAGATTTGAGATTTACGCTGCGGCTGTCAAGCGATGCTTGAACAAATACATGCTAATATAAGATGTTTACTGAAATCTTTATCCTTACACCACGTACTATCACCACACCACTTAAACTTTTTCTTTTGTTGCATAAAAAGGGAAATATTGAGTACTAGTATTGTAAATCTGCATGGTCACTCCCGCTTTTTTTTCAAACTTTATTGAAGCATTTCAGTTTTATTTTTTCAATCCTAATTTGAAAACAAAAAATGCTGATATAAAGAGTTCGATCCGAAAACGGGTTTAGCGCCATTTTAAAACTAGGAATGATTAAAGTATCTCACTTGTTGCATAGCAACGAATATTCTTAGTTATGATGAAAAATGTGCCATGTTTTCTTATGACTTTCTTTGTTTTTAAGCACGTTGAATAGTAAATAGTATTTGAGGTATTATCTCAAATTGACAAGAATGGAGTTAAGTCGTTTTGCCATTGAAATCGACTTCTGCAGCATGTTGGACCGACCATCCAGACCCGATTTTGTTTGTTTGTTTTTCCTTTTCCAAACTGGAAACTGACATACAACGACTTAAAAGAGAAATGACATCTGTGCCTGTTCAATGTGACTATAGAAAAACTAGCCCCTTTGACGTGAGAATGAGTTTCAGTAATCATGAAGAACAAAATTTCCTCCAGGAATGCGTATTTGTGCCGCTTTGGGCCTTAAAATGTATGATTTCACCTCGTGTTTTTGGCGGCTTTAATTAACTAAAGCAGAGAAAAAACAAACAAAGAGCAAAGGAGAAGTTTCATTCTTTTTCTAACAAACTTGAATACGGACTAGTAGGAGGTTTTATTTGTGATGAAGTGACGACATATCTTCATCATCTAGCGTTGGAAATTACACTAGTTGGAGCTAGGACCTACAACATCATTGTTTTGTAAAACCATTTGAAAATCTGAAATTACATAACTCTTTTTATAGTTCATACCCGATATTGCTAAACTCATTCCATTCTAGTTGTGTCATATTTATAGTTGCAGTGAAGCCAAACTGTAACCAAGTTCAGTCATGAGGTGGAATGAAACTTAACAGGCCCAGTCTATAGTTTAGGCAGAAAAAACAAAACAAAAACAAAAACAAAAACAAAAACAAAAACAAAAACAAATACAAAAACAAAAACAAAAACAAAAACAAAAACAAAAACAAAAACAAAAACAAAACACCAACCCTCAAACTGATATGTATGAGAAGAATTGTTCACTTGCGTCCTTTTGCGCATGTTTTTAATGTCAGGAAAACTATATCTTCTCATAATTTAAGGCAACGTGTACGCACAATTTGCCATTTTGCATCCTCTATAATAGAATTATAATACCCTTCAAATTATATCCTTTAACAAATAATAAATACGTTAAATTTCGAGTCCTTAGGTAAAAGTCCAGAAGGCACGATGGCAGAAATTTCGTTATAGAATCAGGCGCACAAGGAGAAAGTTCTGGAATTTTGACAAATCGCATGTTTTCACAAAACATTGCCGTTAGTCACAACCACGAGTGAATAATGGCGTCACGTGGTGACGTCATCACTTAATGGTGCGCCCATATCATCACACAAATTCTGCCCTAAATTTCCTTGTTCGGAATTAAAGGCTCAGTTTGCCTTTTAGAGCAGTGATTTTAAAAATGTTCAAGATATCACATTTGATGCATATGTGTATGTCTGTTGTATAACAAAAGATCATACTATATAAAATTTTCGCAATAAAGCCTAAAATATAAGGAGAGATCAGTATTTTTCTCAATAAACCATAACTGTACACGGTTTAGTCTGGAAGCATTCTTATTATAACTATTGTTCACATTTTGTATATCTAACATCGATTCAAATTTTTTACAGTGGCTGTTTCTATCCCTAACTCACATAGAACTACATGTATTTTAAAGCACTAATTGCTGGGTTTTTGTTTCATCTGCAAATGGTAAATTATGCCTTTAAAACCAATATGAATATTCTGGACCTTTGCTTCAAGTTATCGTGCTGTTGTAATTCACCCATCACTGGTGACTTTCATGCCTGGGGGAAGGGATTGAAAAGCGCTGAAGTATGGATAATAAATATGTTTGTTTTTACTTTTGTAAAAGGTGATGTTTTTATTCCAAAGGTTCGTTGATCCGAAAATGTACAACGGTTTGTTAATCTGAAAATTAAAAGGACTGCTTACAACGTACCTTCGGAACTATAAACCTTATTTCGTTCTCAGATTAAAATACCTATAGAATAACGAACTTTTTTTTTCTCTTTCATTTTTGGATTAACAAACGTTTGGAATACAAACCGTATTTCATTTTCGGATTAATTAACCTTTGGAACTACAAACCTTATTTCATTTCCGGAATTACTATCCTTCGGATTAATGAACCTTTGGAATAGGCAACTGTAACCATTTTTTTTGTGTGTGTGTGTAAATACAGTGTACAAAACTTGATCTATCAAGGACAAGTTGAACATGGGGAAAGTATTCCACTTTAAATTCAGTAAACCTTACGCAAGGGGAGTTCCATAAATGTAAATGCATGGTCACGTGGCCAGGATTTTGTTGATTTTGTTGATTTTTTTTTTAGTTGAGGCTTCCATGTAGTGTCATTGAGATGATTTCTCAACATTCATACTAAATCTCCCTCTTTTTGACTGTTTGAACTCACAGAGACTTGCACAAATCTGGAACTAGAGGTGTGTATCTATGTTTTTTTTTTAATTATTTCACATTGTTGCCCTTTCTTTCACAACTTTCTCCTTCATTTTGCTTTGTGTTGCTAAGCTTTGGCAACACCGACTAGTCTTAAACTGTATTAAAGGAGACCTCCGAATGATTTTCAGACTTTAACATTTTAGCAACTACATGTATGAATTAGTTTATACCGAGGACCGAGTTTCAGAATTTATAGTGATTTGGATGAGAAATCAAAATGTTTTCAAAATTTACAACAAATTGCAATGAACAAGGATGATGACATAACAGCCTCACCATAAGAATGCATGAGTTGGGGCCCAAGGAAACAGAACAAAATAAGAAGGCATGCATTGATTCTACACAGGTGAACTTGCTAAGCAAGTGGCATTGTATGGAATTACAGTGACGTACATTTCTGAAATACATGTAGTATGCGAGGCTCTCACGTCATCAACATTCAATGTGTCATGTTTTGGGTTTTTCAGAGTATTGGTTTCTCATCTCAAGGACCGCATGTACTACATGATGTAGAATAATGAAAATCGTCTGGAATGCCCCTTTAACAATAGCATTACATGTCACAGAATATGGTCGCATCGAGATGTATGCTTCAAAACTACACTGCACGCGTGACTACTTTTTTTTTGTAACTGTTGTGATCGTATTTTCCTGCCTAATTTCCAACTGTTTAAAAGATATTTTGGGGTCTTTCCTTGTCTGTCTTTATTAATCCCTAAAACATTGTGGATTTCATGGGACATGCAATCACATATGCTTGATTTTATGTAGGACCCATAACATTTCTTCATATTTCATTGTAACCCCCACATTACTGTGTCTCTGACCCATTTTGTCTATAATACTATAATTCACAATATTATTGTAATTGGTTTTTTTTTAATGTATCTTACCTATACTCGAAAGAAATATAAATTGAAAGCAAATTCAATCAATCCAATTCCATTCAACCACTCTGTGAGGGAGAGGGGTGGACTTTGAGCGATGAATACAAACCTGTAAACTCACATTTTGTTTGCACATTTATCAGTGTCATATCTTTATTGTTACAGGAATTTCAAAAAGAGAACAGAAAAAAAAATACAACAATATTTGGCAGTTTTGCAAGCACTGATCACATCAACATTTGCACATTAACGGTCGATCATGTCACTCAAAAGGGTTATAAATTAAATGATATGAGAACTATTAAGAAAAAAAAAAAAACCACCAGAAAACTTGTTAAAGTTTTTTCATGGGTGGTTGCAAAGGTTACAGCTCCTTATTCCGAAGGTTCATTATTCCGAAGGCTCTTTATTCCTAAGATTCGTTATTCCGAAGGTTCATTGTTCCGAATTTCATTTTCGGATTAACCAATTTTCGGAATTATGAACCTTCGGAATAACGCCACAAATTTTCGGATTAACAAACCCTTTTTCATTTTCGGATTAACGAACCTCTAGGTATAGGGAATTTGCGTGTTTCGGATTAACGACCCTTCGGAATAACGAACCTTCGGAATAGTGAACCTTCGGAATAACGAACAGCACCTGGTTGCAAATTGGTCACAATCATACGTGAATGGAACATAATGTACTGGTAAACTGAAGCTTTACACAACACATTCCATCACGATTAAGTGAACCATGTCCGCTGAATGGATGCCACAGGAGAATGCTCCCATAACAGAGCGGGCTCTGCTACATATCCTACACATACAGCCTGTGCAAGTCAATATTTGATTCCATGCACTGGTTGGCACTTACCAACAACACTCAGCCATAAATTTCTCTAGGAGGTGTCTTTCATGATTTCCACTGTCTTTGTCAAACCTTAGTCTGACATACACTGATCAAGAACAGTTTATCACATCATAGAATACTTGCTTTTGTACCAACCAATCCCCGCCCCCACAATTTCTTTTATAAAGAAATCATATGTTTCTTATAATACTATCCTAACAATTAATCTGATGCACAATATCCAAGAACAACTCATGTCCACTAAATCATTTCCTGAAGAAATGCTTTACAGTGTGTGAATGATATAGAGATATCTATTGACAGGTTAAGTAGTACCTCTGAACAAATGATACATAATTAATATATCAGCAATCATGGTGGTGATAGTGATGATAGCAATGATTAGTGATTACTCTTGATTTCAGTCTCCATGCAAAATTGTGATGAAACATTAGTTCAAGAGAAGTCATAATACATATTTTATAACATATCACATATAAGACACTTTGAGTCAGCATTCAGATAGTTGCTTAATGAGAAAAAAAAAAACTATATGGGGGGGGCTTCATCTTTGCTGGAGAGCCAAGGAGTATCAGCAATGTGTGTGTGTGTGTGTGTGTGTGTGTGTGTGTGTGTGTGTGTGTGTGTGTATGTGTGTGTGTTTTAGGGTGTTGGTGGACAGAATTGTTTTCCATCAAATCAAACTTATTCTCACGAATGAACAAAGTACACATACAAGTACTTTCAGAAGCTATGAAAAAATTGATGTGAACAATGAGTGTGTAACATCTAGTCATGAATACATAGACATCCAGTGGCTGATCCTCTATTTTTGTTAAAATAAGAGAAATATAAAGAAAAAAAAGTGAAAGGGGGCATGCGCGACCCCCTATATTTTTTTAAATTTTGTGCCCCCTTTCCGGAATTCCTGGATCTACCCCTGACATTCCTGATCTACCCTAGCTCACCTGGAAACACAGTTTACAGCATGCCATACTTGTAAGCCAAGAATCTACATAGCTTCTGTTGTTCTATTTTAACAGGATGATTAAAACAGCACATGCTGACTCTACATTATGTGATACACATGTGTGCTGACTCTACATTTTGCGGGGACACACGCTGCCAGTGACAGTATACCTGAAACTTGGCTTACATAAGCAGACCTTTTGTCACCCCAACATGAGGAAATAGTTAACTTTAGAAGTTTTGGTCGGGGAAACCCAAACAGGAATAGCCCGACATGACGAGTAGCTGGCGTTCTGTGGCAACATGCGGCATATATCCATGGAAACGCTCAGCGTAAAATGTCACCCATGCCCAAGTTTGCCAACTATACCATCAATTTTGTCCGACGCACGGAGAAATCGCCTGGAATAGAAAAAAAAAATTGCCTAACTGATAGAAAAAAAAAACCTCAAAAAGCATTTTGTTGCAATCCTTCCCAAAATTGTGAGCATATTGAAATACTGCCTGTCAGGAAATTCTGCATCACAATCCTTTGCTTGTTTTTTGGATGTCCAAATAAGTTTGATGATGAAGGACCCATGAATATTTATGGTGTGGAGAAGGCAATCCTGGCTTACTGTGGCATTTCCTGCATCCAGTTTGGCCTGCTGGTCGGGCTGCTGCCTGGCAGATCAGCAGTATGTGATGGGTTCAATTCTCACTGGATTCACCTTTCTAGTTTGCCAAATCCGCAAGATTGAATATGTAATCTAAATAACACAGGGAGCAGAAATTAAACTCGCACTGTATAGAATATACCCAAATCACACCTCTCCCTGCGAAACCTTATATCACATTACCTTAGTAATAATCTATTAACACAAAGGTGAAAAAACCTTCATCTTCACCTCCCAAAATAATAACATCTTAATCCTTTGTCTTTTCTCCCTCTAAATCTTACTCGATATAGTATCCTGTAGTACCTGTCCTAAGGACAGTTTAATTTCGATATCCTACTCAAAAGGCAAAAAGAGATCTAAACATACTCTCTCATTGTGAGCCAGACTTTTTGAACTTACGAGCCGACATACCAACTGAAGACCGGGAAAACAATTATTCATCCTCTCAAGGATGGTCCTTATGAGAGTCACATTAGGAAGCTTTAGATTTTGACACGCGGACGTTTGAGACAAGTGCGCTGAACGTTCTCCTCTCCCCTGCGTCACGTTGAAAAGTAGCTTTAGATTACGCTGGGACGCAACATATAAAAAATAAAATGGCACCCCCATATGATCGGTGCATCAAGTAGTTCTCTACGTTGCAAACTGTGCGGACGTAAAAATAGCCCAAGGCCCTGTTTTATGAAGAGTTAGAATTGATTGTAAAGTTGATTTCTATGATAAGTCTTTGGCAGCCTGTGTGTTAAGGAAATTTAAAATTTATTTTATCCTTTGATAAAACAGGGCCCACTACGCATAGTGAAAAATTCAGGTGACGCAAGCTAAAAATAGATCGACTTGACACGCGTTTCTGCGCACGCTCAGAGCATGTTTTTTTTCCTTTGAATGTCCGCGCGTCTAAAATCTAAAGCTCCCTATTGTCTAATTTTACGTGACCTCAAATCAAACTTCTCAACATAAGAAAACTCTGCTCATCACTCTCCCTGAGTTGTATGCACTGGTATGATTTACTTAGTTGTTGCTGTTGTTGTCTTGGAACTGGAATGATTTTTATGATCAATCCACGGTTTCGACGTACTGCAATTTGTTGCAGATACTAAGTATATTTGCTATCTTCACAGCATGTCAAGATTGATGGGTAGTCCTGAATAATGATACGGTGCTCTAGATTTGCGACATGGATGTTTAAGACGATTGTGTTGGCCGTTCTCCTCTCTCCCTGTGTCATGTTGCAAAGTGGCTTTAGATTATATGCGAGGACGCAACCTATACACGTACAAAGTAAAATGGCGCCCTCATATGATCAGTGCATCAAGAAGCTCTCTGCGCTATGAATTGAGCAGACACAAAAGTAGCCCAGAACGCTTAGTGACAACTCAGCCAATACGAGATAAAGATATATCGATTTTGATAAGTGATTTTTGCATGCGCAGAACAGGTTTATTCCCTGTGAACATCTGCGCCACAAAAATCTAAAGCTCCCTATTAATCCAAACTGATCACATGCTACGAGAGAATGCTTTGCCCTTTAATGTGGAATGAGGTAAAAGGGACTGTCTGAGCAACTGCGACCATAAAAATCATTGTCTCTTCTGCTGCTTGTCACGATCGCGTGAATACATCCACAATGGCCGAATCGGGATGTTTGAAACTTGGTAGCAAAGTATGTGTTCGAATGGTACTCCTCAGTTGATGAATCCATCCAATCTAAGTGTGTTGTCTCTTCATGGAACATCCACATTTCAATGTTCCTTTAAAATCTGATCATGATACAGATCCCATCGTGGCACTGGCAGCCACATCACGATATGCACTACATTGAAGCATAAAGGTTATTGAGTAATCCAACATTAAGGATATTCCTTGGTTGTAAACAAGAATTTTTTTTTTTTTCTGTGACACAAGACTGACACTCACTGAACAAATAGTAACAACGACTAGAGGACGGCAAAGATATCTGCATCAATATAATTCACAAAATATATTTTGCTCATGCATCACTTCTCAATTGGTGTTAAAACACATGAATTCTCTTAGTCTACTGTTGAAAGAGTAATATGTCGCTGGGGTGACAAGACCTTGTATCTCACATTTTAGTGAACATGACTTTTTTTGATTAAAGGTCAGATAATCAGTTGAGTGATGTCCTGTCCAAATTCTTGCTGTCTTATCCCAAAAGTGAAGCCACCACGGTATGTCAAAGGAAAGGCTATCCCATTTGATATAGTGCTTTGGCTGCCACATTTTTTTGCTCTCCTGAACATTTTGACATTTAGTAGATACGAGGTCTTGTCGCCCCAGCGACGAATGATGTAAGAAAGTCTTGGTCATGTTATTGTGAAACATCACAACTGTTCAGTCACATAATGGAATACACGCAACGCACTAAATGTCAACAACAGCAGATTAAACACAAGTAGATTTGTTGGCAAGTGATATGCAGTATTAATACCGTTCACCACAAAAAATGATATGAGGCTTGTCACTTCTGAATGATGATAATTATGACAGAGTGAAATGGCAACATAAAATATGCAACTTATATAACAGCATCACATACTATTTAAAATATATATCTGCACTGATAAAATAGGACTTTTGAAATATTCAATTACACAGCATGCTGCACAGTAGTATCATATTACTGAATGTAGCATTTGGTATGAATGGTACACATTGCTCATTAAATGAAATAAAGCATCAAGAATGCGACATTAAAAGTGTGGCAATATTGCTCATTCTAACATGACACACTGTAGCACATTTTCACAGATCTTCCTGTGAGTATATATTCCTTTGACAAACAATACACAGCATCGTACACATACACACAACATACTTCCACTCTACTCATAAAGGGATGGGGATAATACATCCTTGTGCTTTGATGCAGAGGAACATGTCCTCGCTGCAACGCTACTCCGACTCAGTGAATTAGCTTACTTGCCGTTGTGCCCACAGGAAGCTAAAATGGTTTACTGCTAATATTGTAAATTTATCCATGCTGACCAGGTCAACTGTCCAGCACAGCAGGAAGGTCACATGCCTCACATTGCTAGCAAAAAAAAAAAAAAGGAAAAAAAAAAAGAAAGAAAAAATCTTTGCATACAAGACACTTGGGAGGTGCACAATAACATTTTCTTTGTCTCTGTGATTCCCCATTGTAGTTTTTGCTTAATGTTTTGATCAGCTACAAACAGGCAACAGACATAAATGTCAGTGCTTTTTGTGTAGCACTGTGATTTTTTCCTGTATGTTGTAGACTGAATGTATTTCAGCCTCTGGGCTGCTATTTTCAGTAGAAACAATAAACCTCATTAATTCAATTCAATTCAATAAATGTGCACGTATGGGACCATGCTTGAAACAACTGCATGAAGCTGGCTACACTACCTGAAGCATCCTTTGATATGCTACTGCCACCGGAGAATTCACAGAACATCATAAAGACATTCCCCATGGTCCAAAAACAAAAAAAACAAAAAACAAACTTTTTGCAGCCACTCTTCCTTATCAATGCCAGCATCATCAATAATTTAATCAATGACATCCACTGAAAATATTTTGACGGTGTCAATTCTATAACTCATTCACTAGAATACACTCACTTAAAACAATTTGACACACTTTTTTTGGTAACGCTCTAATCGGAAAAATATCAACATAGATACGGCAAGATGAAATCCATTCCAGCGGACAGCAGACTCGACTGCATAAACAGTAGGCCTTCATAAGGCAGAATTCAAGCTTCCCACCAACAAGTGTCTGTGACACACAAGAGCATTGGTAGATTTCAATTGCACCCTTAACTAGTTCATTAAATAATCACTAACTTGAAATGACATGCTGAATGATTGTACCACTCAGGGGCGGATCCAGGGAGGACCGCAACCGGTGCACGCCCCCCTTTATTTTTTGTTGAAACAAAAGAAATAAAAAGAAAAAAATAGGGGAGGGGTGCGTGCGCCACCCCTTTAATTTTGTAAACGCGCCCCCTCTTTACGGAATTCCTGGATCCGCCCCTGCCACTTACACCTCGGTATTTGAGAAGATATCATAGTGTGTAAACATATCAATCAAATGAACACCTTTCTATACATTCCCACCTTTCTACATTCTACATTTGCCCCTCTCTATTCCCGCACTCTTCCACTGGTTTTATGCCCGTTTAGATTCATCTCTACTGGAATAGGGTCAGGATTCGTCAGCCGATAACTCTCTTTGAAAAAGCAGAAAATCAAATCAAACTCTTGGAGGTTTACTTTGTGTCTTTTCCTCAAGGGTAACTATCTCTTGCAAGAGACATGATTCTCATACTGGCCATGTCTGTCTGCATTTGTCACACTTCACCAACCAATCCTCTGTCTGTGTCGACCATTTACACTCGCAGGACACAAGAGCGAGCCATATGGAATCTCTTTCCCTTAGGGCCTTTAAAACCCTGCTAACATCACCCACTTCATCACATCAAGCTTGCATTTCAGTATTAGCATGCAAAATACTAGTTATAACAGAGAGCATGTATACATGTTTAAAAAAAAAAAATCAACTAGTACTTTTTGTCGCATGATGTTTAAAACTGCACATTTTCAAGCTACACGAGTACGTCGCCTATGACAAAAGTCAGGGATACATACAGCTCTGTTGACATATATGCAAACTACCTAGCAGCCTTTTTAACCATCTGCGTGAGTTGTTGAGGTCGACTCACTTTCACGGTTCTACACATGTTCAACAATGGAGGGACAGTAACGCCAACTTCTTGACACATGACGAGAATATCAAACATCAACATCCACAACGAGCAGCTCACAACAGAACGCAAACGGTGATTGTCTTGCAACGCTGTAAATTTGCCATCACTGTTGAGTCGTATATGCATGGTCACAATTTTCTTGTCTTTTTTTCTTTTCCAAATGAAGATTGGAAAGTTGCACAATGAAAATCCAAGTTGCATACAATGTTCTTATTTGACATGCGGCTGACAACTGAGAGTTGACTATCCCGGATGTTGTTGAAGTCGTCATTTCTTTTTGCAAACCGTTGGATATGCACGCGGCTAGGAAGCAGCTGTCTGGTCCACGATGACTCATTGTTCAGAGCGTACAAATGCGCGGTTGTCCAAATGATCGGAGAGACGGAGTTCGATAAAATGCTGGAGATGGTGCACACCAGATGGGCGTCATATCGGGATGAAGAAGAGGATGATGACAATCACCATGACAACCAGTAGCACGGCGATGGCCATCCACTGACGCTTGTCTGATGGAGAGGATGAAAAATGTTAAAACCGTTCGTCTAAAGTCACTCTCTTTATATTTCACCTGGAATGTTATAGTGCGACGGTGTAAACGTAATTTCACACCAAATCCCTTGTTATTTCATCACACCTGACATTACAGATTTATATTATGAGTACAGATTTATATACCTAATTTGAAAATTTCAGAATTTGAAAATCTAGAGTAGAATAAAATTTCTCTCCTGACATCCACAGTACAAACATGAAATCATGTCATTGCTGTAGAAAGAGCTATATTACAAGCATTTTACCATGTTCTTTGGGGGAGTTTTCATTTGAAACTAATGGCTGATTTTGACTGGCCAACCAAATAACATAATGATTTGATACTTTCAAGCTTTCGGTAATGTTTGAATAATTGCATTTTTCTTTAATATGGAAATGCATGTAATAATTTTGCATATAAATTCATTCCCTCTCCTTAACATCATACATTCAAACAGCAATTGTTACATTATACATCACATGAGTCCTGATCTGATCCCTATTATCTAAACTTTGCTGTTAACTCTTCAAGTCTGGGGGAATAGTGCTGCAGAAATTACCTCCTGGTCATCATCAATTTGGCAACTCTGAACTTTACTGTATATCTTGTGATGGAAAAATATTAGGTTGAATAAGCTATGCTGTAAATCATAACTGCGAAAAATATTGAAGGAAAGTTACAACAATTTCCCATTTAAGAGAAAAACAGGAACCCTAATTTTTGAAAATGTGTCGCCAAAATAAGAATCGATTATATCTTTAGCGCACTAAGAGGCTTTTGGAAATTCTGGAACCCTAAAAAAATTCATAACTGACTTACAAAGGGTTAAAATTAAACTTTGCTTTTTCTTTCATAAGTCTAGCTTATGAAGCAGATATGAATAAGTGACTACTGAATAGTAGGGATTATATATGATAAAATGGTCCAATATCAAGTAACTGCTGAATAGGAGGGATTGATAAAATGGTACATCAAACCACACAAAAGTGATTTTTTGGGACTACATAGATTAGATCAGCATGGAGTACTTCTTACCGTTGGACATTCTTGTGACTTTGGCCATCTTCTTCATCACCGAGTCTAGCCGCGACTCCGTATTTTCCATCTCAGTTGAAAAGTCATCCAGCATTCTGTAAAGAGTGGGAGTGGAGAGACATTGGTTAGCCTTCTTATTGCTGCATACTTAAAGGGATGATATACATGTAGTATTGGTCGAGGTGAGGATTCAGCTTTTAATCTTTTTTTTTTTTTTTTTGCGAGATACTTGGAAACCATACATGAAATGTCAAAGACTATACCATTTTAAGAGGAATTCAAAGTTTATTTGATGAAAATTGCTTTTGAAATGGCTGAGATATCCAAAAACAGAGTAAAACAAAGGGATCCTAACAAAAGGTGGGTCCCATCATTTATAACGATTGCTTTGTTTTGGATATCTCAGCCATTTCAAAACTGATTTTCATCAAATAAACTTTGAATTCCCCGTAGAATTATATGTCCTGTCATATTTCTTAAGGGGTTTCTCATTATCTCACACAAAAAAGTTGGAAACTTGAAGCCTCATCTCAACCAACACTATACCATCCTTTTAAAGGGGAATGAAACCCAAATGTATACATGGATTGAGTGAATGCAGCAATATTAGTAGAACTCATCAGTGAAGTTTGAGAATCATAAAAGTTATACATTTCATGTCATACATAAGTTTTGGCACTTTTTTTTTGTATAGTTGTCCATGTTAACGTCACCAAACGTTGCAGTCTTCTTGTTCAGCAATGGCAGCACAGAAACTTCAAAAACTCAAATTGTCTGATTTTCCTCTCACTTTACTGATGTACATGTAGATATATTCTCCTAATATTGCTGCATTCACTCAATCCACATACATGTATAGCTGGGTTCAATTCTCTTTTAATGAAACTCAGACTCTTTTAGAAGAGTCTGACTTAGCAATAACAAAGCGCCACACAATATAATGTTTGGTCCTGTTTTGCCCCCCTAAAAACAACAACAAACAAATAAAACCTAACAAATCCAAATGCAACAAACACAGCAAAAAAAAAAACAAAAAAAAAATCAACAACAGATGCAACAGATTTGTTTGTCTGTATACAAAAGAGACATTCAGCAAAGCACAGAAACCTTTCATGATTTACATTACATTAAACCAGAAGCTTTCAATCAGCCCAATTTGACTATTAAACCTGTCTATAGCGGCCACCCAAGGGAGACGGAAAAAGTGGCCGCTATAGACAGGTGGCCACTATAGACAGGTAATCCAACTTTGTGTGCATTGTTTACATACCAACACGTATCATCGTTGTATCCTTACATGTACATGTCTGTGTGTACGTATGCACACGTGTGTTTCATGCATTAAACCATGCCATTGTATATGAAATGATTATTGCACAGTAGTATGTGTACTATCTTGAAGAAAGCTTAACACTAGTGCGTTATTATGACTGAATGAGGGATGAATGCAGCGGTGGCGATCACTGAACATTGCCCGCACGGCTACAAAGCAGAAAAACATGCTGAATTATCGGCTCGGCTATGACTCCATTGGGTTTTTGGCTGCTTTAGACAGGTTAAAATCTACTGTGGGAAGCAAAATTTGTGGCCGCTGACTGCGTTAGACAAGTGGCCGCTAAACACAGGGTCTTTAACAGGGCTTTTCTCTTGGGGGGATTGTTCAGTGGCCGCTATAGACAGGTGGTCGCTATAGACAGGTGGCCGCTAAGGCAGGTTTGACCGTATTACATTTCACACCTTTCTTCAAACAACGATATAATTCCTCAATACTTCCTTTGTATTCACTTATACTGCTTGGTCTCATAATTGGCTTATCATGAAGTGAGTGTATTTGCCCTTTGATACGCATTTAATGAATATTTGATTTTAAATACACATCTCTTTTAAGCCCATTTTGTAAGTGAAAACACTAGACTTTTAATAACCTCTGATCCCTTGAACCTTCAACTCTGACCCATCAGCTGTTATTTGATTTGCGCAGGTCTGAAAATAAACTGCTCTGTAATAAAAGCATCACCATGCTACAAAAAGTTTAATGACCCGGAGCATAATTTCCTGCCTGGGCATTTTAAAGTACTTATAGACAATTGCATGATTGCATAAACAGTTACTAGAAATACTGCTGTGTTTCCAATATTCTGCAGTCAACACAATAAGAGCTTTGTCAACATTCAAGGACAACAGAGAGAATTGTGAGACTAAATACACTGGATACTGTTATATCCAGGGAAGTGCACCTCCCTGGTTATATGGAATATTTCCTTCATGGAGCATTGTAATCCATACAGTATATTGCTTTCCTTTCTTGATGAAATAATAAAAAAAAATGATAAAAGTTCTTCTTAACCAATTTCATCATGTATTCTACACCCGAGAATTTCTGTAGTAAAATGCTGGGGCTCTATGAAAAAAAGAAAAAAGAAAAAAGGGGTGGAATTCAACACATACGCTGCTAGATCTTTAATGAGAAGTCCCTAAATTGAATCTACTCCTGGTAGCATTACAATGACGAGACGTCTTGGGAATTACATAGTAACATTCAATTCACGGTCATCTTGCGACATCATAGCCGCATGCCAGAAATCCCCTAACGTCACATTGCTATCACGCATACGCCGACAACCTAAACGGAAATATGAACAAAAACATATCTTCTCACTTCCCTGCAAAACAAAATCAAAAAACTAAAACCTGACAGGAAGTTTCATATAAAGCTTGAGAGGTTTGTCTCGATTACAAATCAAGTGTCGTCTGTTAAAGGAGAGTTTTTGGAATCTGAGAACGTCTGAAAGGGAGTGAGCTTTGCATCGACTCTGCCGCAACCCTGGCGTACTTACACTGCCTGTTCGTCCAGCTCTTTTCCTATCGTGTGGCTCATGTTCTTGAGAATTCCCACGCTGTCTGCCACTCTGTCTATCTGGTCGTCCTGGGCTTCCATTATGATCTGCAGTGAAGTCAACGTATGTTAAAACGAGCAGCGATTAAATAGTTGGGTTCCACCATTCTAACAATACATGCTGAGCTAGTCTCTGGCAACTTGTGATCTGTATACCAGAGCCTCTTAACCTAATGGTATGTTGTTATCCTTTTTCCACTTGTACAATTTTATGTAGAATCAGTATAGAGAAATCTAGAAAACAGAATCACTCTATCATATTTGCCCAATTTCACTACTGTAAACTAGAAATTTTTGCGTGCATTACAATTCGTGAATTTTGCGAGAGCCAAATTCATGAAATTAAATGGACATGAAAGTTCTTGTCCAACTATTATGCATTGGATGCCAATGGCAATTTGCAAAAATTTCATGCCGCGAATATTTCTTGCTTTACGCGTATAGTATATTTTACTTCAAATCATATTCAATGTCACTCCAAAGTTCTTAAAACCATAAAATCATCAAAACATCAGAGTTAAATCAACATCTATGATAAAAAGTATTTCAATTAAAGTCATTGTCAGAATCATAGGAATCAGGTTCATTTGCAAACACATTTTTTTTCTTCTTTTTTTTAAAGGGCAAGGATGAACATCCTAAGACACTAGTGTTCTCACACTGAATAGCAATGACATCATTACATCAAGATTGCTATCCTTGACGAATAAGAAGGGCCTTAAGCTATGACATCAAAGGTCTATGTAAGTGTAGGGTGAAAAAAAAAAATCAATATTGAAGTTAATCATCTGGTATTGCCATATATCTCCCGAAGCATGCACACTATAGTGACTGGTACTAGACTACCCCGACTTTGAGACTGATACTCAACGGCATGTCATGCTACATTGATCACAATATGAAAGGTCGCCAGACACGTTGTAAAAATTATGACACACACAGAGAAGAGGTGGCGGTCTAGATTTTGTCATAAATAATGCACTATGTGTTAATCTCCGGTCAGTATTAAAGTAATGAGTAAATAAATAAATACAGACAAAAGAAAATGATCCTGACATGTATTCTCACACTTCATTCTTTTTTTCCCTGACAGGTATTTCAAGTGAAAAATACCATCACATACGGACTACACTAAGTTTTCTGTAACAATAATAACAGCTGAGATTCTAGAGATCTATTCTAATGCACCATCACCACCACTGCAACAATAAATTATGTACACACAACTCAATGGTCCGAATTCACAAAGGTGGTACAATTGAAACCATTGACAATTGAAAACAAAGACTGTGGTTTTGTATGGGGCGCCAAGTGTCACATGGCCTATTTTGTTACGAAATCAGTCATTTCGTCGACGAAATGTTAACATTACGTCAACGAAATTATCATTTTGTTAACGAAATGGTCATTTCGTCAATGAAATGACTGATTTCATAACGAAATAGGTCCTGCGACACTTGGCACCCCATAAAAGCCTATGGTCTTTGTCCATGATTTCAACCATGGTTTCAATCGTAGCACCTTTGTGAGTCCGCTGCAATAGGAGAAAGAGCATGAATCTGAACAAATGTAAGACTGAGTAACCACTGAGAATTGCAAGAGCACAATAGTTTGAAAAACCATGTGCAAAGAACAATACACAGGATGTTGCACTCTCTGGCTTCCTGCCCACACAAAATTTGTCAACATTGAAAACAAAATGATCGCCGGTAGAGGCTTGTGCTTCAATCAAGCTGATCGGAAAAACATCAATATCCATGCATCTACAAAAACGCAGCTTGTCATTCACAGTATAGAAGATTACGATCACCCTTGATTTGCATCTACGCCATTGTCATCATTGCGCCTTTTAGTCATGGGATAACAATTTCTGATCAAGATGAGAGATCATGTCTTTAAAAACAGCTGTCATAAAACAATCTCAGAATCATTTACTCTTCTCTGTCTGGCCACACATGACATCTGTCTATTTACACTGAAATTCGCACACAGCTAGTTTTGTTCTTACTTACTAAAGATTTTTTTTTTTTTTTTTTGGGGGGGGGGTAGGTCATCATCCATGGCAATAGAAGGTATAACATTTTGTTTTATGAATCAGATCTATTCTAAAATGATAAAAGTTCTTGTGATCTAAAAAGTATGCTCTATTCAGCAGGTAAAATAGAAACAAAAACTGCAATGATCACTGGATCCAATTAAAGTTGCCTTATCCTGAATTACAAGAAGCAAAACTACATGAACATACATATTGTATGCTATCTAAATTCCTGGATCAAAACATGAAGAGAATGTTTGCTGCCTGCTCACCATAATATGGTGACAAACATCATGCAAGAAGCATGGAAACTTCTGTACACTACATAATTTGGGAGCACTTTCTAAGAATCTATAAAGCTTTTGTAAACATCACTATAAGTCTAGAATGCTTGATGTATATGGCTCTCTTTCTCTCTTTATTTCTTTAATACTTTTTTGACAAAAGATTTGTGTGTCATGCCAATGAGACTTCAGAGACATTCTATATGTAAATGTGATTGCACTCCCAAAAGCAATATGTCTCATTAAATTACATAAAACATTAACATTTCATAACATTGCAATTTTGACTCAATGTTTTAGTTCACTGTTACTCTAAAAGTAAAACCTTTTCAGCGTTCTCTTTTTTTTCCTAATGCGACAGCAAGCAAGTTTAATGTCAGATGTATTTCAGCTTCACTGAGAATTGACAAGTCAAAGGTAACAGTAGTGAAGTACGTGGACAAGATGCAGTTTACAAAATTATGGCATATTTTTAATTTCTTGCTGATATTCAAAATTGATATTCCTCATCTATGGTAACTTTATTTTTGTGTGTGTATGTGTCCTATTGTTCTACTCAGATTGACTTCAGTCAATTTTAACATAGAGTGAAGTTTTTATTTTCTTCTTTGCCCAGAAGAGGTAACTGGAAGAGAAACCAACCTGTTGCTGCTGGGAGTTGTCATTGATAAATCTCTGGTTGTCATCCTCAGCCTCCTGCTCCAGCCTGCTGTATTTGTGCTTCGGCCGACCTGGTCCATTTGATAGAAGGCTCTGCAATCAAAGAGAGAGAGAGAGAGAGAATATAGAGATATAAAGATAGAGAGATAAAGAGACCAAGAGACAGAACAATAGAAAGACAGACAGAGAGACAGAGATAGAGAGATAGAAAGACAGAAAGAGAGAGGAAGGTACTGTAAAAGTGGATATTTTCGTGCTCAGCCGGGAAAGAAGAATTTCGTGTGTTTTTAGTTCCACAGAATCAAGAATCAACCACTGGAACATATGGCAGGCAAAAACATTCTTGTGCTTCTATTTTTGCGCTAGTTTGTGGTTGTGCAAAATGCGCAAAAATTTCAACGCTGCGAAAATTTCCACATTTACAGTAATCGCAATATATGGAAATATAATCAATATATTGCAATTTAAATAAAAAAAAGTTCCACTCACTAAGTTTACCTTGTCACCTGATGAAAATTTATCCAGGCTTTTTCATGAAGGATTACTAAAATAGAGTACAATGTCAATAAAGTGTATTGCTATCCCACTTGATCAATATGGGGATTTTGTAATGTTTTCAAACTCTACAAATAACCTAAAAACCCAAAATTTTCCTTTACAACCATAAAGTTTTTCTTCCCACGTCCTTGGCAACAACTAAAGCATGCAAGCTGGGCCAAACAAAGATTTCCAATTAAAGATTCACAAGAGGTATATAAACAATGAGCTGAAATTATCTGCATAACTTGAAAGAAGAATCCAGAAAGTTGAATACAACGCAAACTCCTGCATTGTATACACTGTAGTGGTCCTGGGCCACCGCAAATATCCAGCCCTGGTATAGCTATGGGTTGTGGATAAGGCAACTTCCTGTATACATGGGATATACGAAAATTCAGCACTGCTGAATACATACCTGTCTGGTTTTCTTGTCCTCTCGGGACCTGGTCCCGGGACTGCTCATGTGATCTTTCATTTCTTGCACCCTGTCCTTGGTCCTTTTCACGAAGAGTTTCCTCGCGTCTAGCTCATGGGGCTCGATCTTGAACTTGCGTGGGTTTGCTTCGACAATGCGTGGAGATAACAGAGGGTTAAGGATGCATAGGATTACAATGATATGATATCACTGCACTCTCTAGCACAGTTCTGATTGCAGACTATAGAGAACATTGATCAGTTCCTTTCATAAAAAACACCTAGTTTAAAGGGAACCCCAAACCCAAAGAACAATGTGGATTGAGTGAAAGCAGCAATATTAGTAGAACACATCAGTGAAAGTTTGGGGAAAATCGGACAATATATGGAAAAGTTATAGATTGTTAAAGTTTTCGTGTTGGAACTGCTGGATGAGGAGACTACTAGAGGTTATGACGTATGAGTGGACAACAATGTACAGAAAATCTCAATAAAATTCCACAAAAATTCACTTTTCTAGCATTATGAAAGAGCACTTGACTAACCACTTTCAAAAAGCAGGGGGAATAATTGCTACCCTTAACATATGTCAGCATCAACTTGATGGAATGTGTAATTTTCATGAAAAATGAATTTCTGTGGAATTTTCTTTATATTTTCTTGCATAGATTGTCCGATTTTCCTCAAACCTTCACTGATGTGTAAAACTAATAATGCTGTTTTCACTCAATCCACATTGCTCTTTGGGTTTGGGTTGCCTTTAATGTTGATTATAAGTCTACTGCAATTGGGCATGTAGAATGCATGAATTTTAGCTTACACATAGACGACAGCCAACAAATACTCATCATTCAAACAAATAATCAAAGAAACACAAAAAAAACCAAAACAAACAAACTTATAATACACCACATGCATGTAAGCCCCTGTACTATTCACGTCAACTCCATCCATTTAACAATTGACAGAACATTCAATTTGGGATGCTTCTTTGCTGCATATTCATATCATTCTTCGTTCACATTGGGGATTTTCCTGTTCCTACCCAAGTCTGTAGCATAGTCACATCATCTTTCATGATATGACATCATGTCCAAAGCAGTTATAGCATTTTGTTCCCCTGGAGGTAACCTAGCTATCAACATTGAAACAGCCAAACCAAAAGTAAACAAATCAAAGCATTACATGTTTTTCTTGGGAAGTCAATCATCTGCATAAAAGAGAAAATAACATCTTGCATTCTGTCAAGGATGTTCTGGGCCCCGTTTCATAAAAGATGTTAGGATGTCAACTCTTGCTGGAATGGCAACTTCCAAAAGCAACAGCCAATCAGGAAGCTGGATTATTGCTGTTACTATGACAATTGCCATTCCAGCAAGAGTTGCTATCATACCAACTCTTTTATGAAATGGGGCCCTGGACTGCTTCATGCTATGGCCTTAGCTCCCTGCTCAAATTACTTCCGCCATCTGCCCAAATTCTGATTATTCCTATACTACTGGAGGCTGCTTCCCTACCTCTCCCCTGCCCATGCGTTAGTTTCTGTTGAAGCGGAAAGCTGGGAAAGCACCCAAATATTCTGGTACAACGCATATATTGGTTCAAGAAAATAGACCAAGTATTTTGATGTTTATAATCCATTTCTTCAGAGTTGCAATTAAATCTATAGTTCTTTTTTTTTAATATTAGCAAGCTACATTACAGCATGTCACATCTTCACATTTAAGTTGCCAGCCTAATGAGTAGAAAACAAACCCCACACAACAACAAATAAATCTTTACAGCAACTGTTGTAGTTTTTCATCCCCCCTCCCTTCCCGGTTGCTCCAGCTGCATGTTTCAACTTTTATAAAACAGTCATTGAGGGCAAGTTTTAAAGTTATCACTCTAATACCTATCAATGCCTAGTGGTCCTCCCCCTTCCCCCCCCCCCAAAAAAAAAAAAACACAATAACAACAACAAACAAACCCAAAAAATATTGTTCAAGTTAACTATTCAAATAACCCATATTTCACTGAAAGAAGCTCACATCCAAGCTCCAAAACAGACAATCCTTTTAACCACAGCGAATGTTTTAGAAAGGACCCCCAGTGAAGCATCGCTACCTCCGTTCCTTTCAGACTAGAGCACCCAAAAGTATCCATATGGTCTCTTCAAGAGAGTGCACTGTATAACCATCACACATTCCTACTCTTACAGTATCACAAATTTCCTATTTGCATGGTACATTACACTATGCAGCTAGAAAATGAAATTTTATGAGTGAATTGACCAAAAGCAGCAGTATTAGTAGAACATACAAACTACAAACAAACTCCAAATTTTATTGTCCAAGAATGGAAATTCATTTTGCCCAATTGATCGTGGGCCCGGCAGCCACTGAGCAGCGCCAGATCGACGTTGCTCTAACCTTTTCAACTGTTGAACGGAAACAAGGTAGCAGCAACTCCCATCTTTTAACGTCTTTTGGTATGACGCGGCCGGGGTTTGAACCCACGACCTCCCGATTGTGAGGGCAGCCGCTCTACTCACTGAGCCAGATAACACATAACTGTATCAACAAAGTTTGAGGGATATCGATAATCTGTTCAAAAATTATGAATTTCTAGTTTTGGTGCAGCCATTGCTGGATGAGAACACTACAATACTCTGTGACATTACGTTACCAACTGTAGCAGTCTTCTCATCCAGCGATGGCTGCAACAAAAATTTGACACTTCATACTGGCGTAACTTTTGAACGGATTGTCTGATTTTCCTGATGTGTTTATCCACATATGCATTTTGGGTTTCATTCCAATTTAATCCCCCCCCCCCAGCACCAATGAGCTAAAAAATCTTATTGACATGCTATACAGACCGACATGTCTCAAATGGGACTGAAAGAATTATAAAATGGGATGGAGGTTAAAAAATTGAGTTATCAGTACTCCACATAAATTTCAATACATGGACCTATACATCCACAGCATCAACCTGAACACACTTTAATGTCACTGACGAGATTGGACTGTGTAAATTACCCTCATAGCACGCACTTTAAAGACAAGCTTTACCATCAGTGTTGACAGCGTATTATGTTTAATAAACTTGCATCAGGGATTGATATGCACTATCAAATGTGCATAACAGCATATTTCATGAAGGGGCAAAGCTGGGATAAGCGTGCCAGTGAACTTAACTACACATTAGATGGCCAAGCAATCAATATTCAGCTCCTCTTGAGTGTTGGTACTCTTTCATACAACTATGTTGTTGTTTCTATTCCCACAAAACTGCTGTTAAACACCTTTTTTGTTTTCCTTGCATTTCTATTAAATCTTCCTTTATGAAGATGTACATTGTATTTAGGCTTCGCTTCTCACCAGCATATGATTAAAAAGAAAAAAACAGAGAGCATCTCATTCTAACCTTTGCTGTTCCTTTTTATGTGATAAAACAAAAAATGAAATAACATGCCTTGGAAATGCTGCCATGATATTGTGCCATTAAATAGAGTTCCTGTTTATCAGAGCCCCAATTCAACAGCTGCTACTGTGCAAATTCATTTTTTCCCCCATTCGTTTCCTGTCATGTGGGTTGATATATGATAGAATAATATGTTATCTTCAAACACTGTGTGCACAGCTTCACAGCTCACGAAATACATGACACATTCTCAAACACTGATGTCAGCCACATACGTACAATACATCTTATGGGTACCCTTAATTTTTGCAACACTTCCATGACGTATGCGACGGTCATTATTAAAAAGATGGGCTACGCATTGTATTCCACCAGAAGAGCAATTAACTGTGAAACAGAGCTTATGCAGAACCATGCACATTCTTGCATAGACAGGCAACTATGGCTTTTGTCGTCTTCTCATATGCAGTACATCGAAAAGCCGGAGAAACTCATATCGTGTTTTCAACTCCGCACATTTTTAATTTCGGGCACAATCATTTCTCTCCAAGGCTAAATCTATTTTATTTGAAACCAGTCCTGATTAGTGAAACCATCCAAAATTGAGATCTGTGTTACGGTCGTACTCACCAGTGAATGAGCAAACACACACACACACAGAGTCCTGCCATGTATGGTGGGCAAAGATGAAATTGTGTCTGTGCATAAATCAAACTGCTTTCTACTTCATTCAATCAAATTTTTTTTTTAAAACTAAAGAAGAAAATTAGCCGTTTCAGTTTCAATAATAGTCTCCTGAGTCCTACATATCCAGAAAGATACTGTTTGTTGCAAGACATGCAATGTGGATCCAAATCATACAATCCCACAAAAAAGAGGATATTTGTGAATGGGCACTGACTTTCAAAATGCTACATCCTTCACCTCCAAATAGAACACTAATTGTATGGACACTGAGGTGGTTGTTCTTTATTTGAGATTAATATTTATCCCCACAAAAGCACTATGATTTAGCCATACTGCCAAACATATGAACTTAATCTCTCTCCTGTCTACACTTCATGCCTGCAGCTGTCCTTCTATCCAAGGGTTGCAAATAACTCATTGGTAGGATATTTTTATTGTTCTATGCTCAACAATCTGTATCTGACTAAATACTTTTATCCTTAAAGGACAAGTTCACCTTCATAAACATAAGGATTGAGAGAATGCAGCAATATTGGTAGAACACATCAGTGAAAGTTTGAGGAAAATTGGACATTCGATGCAAAAGTTATGAATTTTTAACATTTTTGTGTTGGCACCGCTGGATGAGGAGACTACTATAGCTTATGAGTCATATGCGTACAACAGTATAAAGAAAATGTAAAGAAAATTCAACATATTTTCACTTTTTTCACATAATACAAGAGCACTTGACTTGCCTCTTTCTAAGGGCAGGGGGAATAATATTACCCATAACATATATCGGTAACGAGTCAAGGGAATGTGTACTTTTTTCAAAAGATTAAATTTTGTGAAATTCTCTTTATATTTTCCTTATATTGTTGTACGCATGTGACATCTAAGTTATTCATACACTGCAGTAGTCTTCTCATCCAGCGGTTACTGCAGAAAAACTTCAAAAATTCATAACTTTTGAACGGATTGTCCGATTTTCCTCAAACTTTCAATGATGTGTTCTTCTAATATTGCTACATTCTCTCAATCCTTATGTTTATGAAGGTGAACTTGTCCTTTAATTGCTTAGGTGTACTCATATTCCAAGCAATTAATTTTTATATCATTTTACCCTCCTATCTAGACATTTTTGGATCACCTGAAATATAACTACATGTAGCCCCCTGATTTTCCTACTCACAAAAATTCTATTTTCCTCGTTCCATTTCCCATCCAACACCATACACTGACATGGAATATTTCATCATGATATAAAATGAATCATTTACTGTCTATCTTTATATAGATGTTGTATTATAGAATCATAAAAAAAGAGGACTTTAATTAACTAGGGCGGTATCAAACTGCATTCTTGTTATCTGGACCAGTATTGGAATGTGTTACTCACCCACTGTGCAAACACAAATTGCTGCACAGTGAAATTTTCTGGCTATGGCTTACGGGATTATACTTTTAATTTACGATCAGTTGAACGACTAATTGGCAAGGTCATAGTCGCCAGCAACTGGGCTTCACATATAAATGATATGATTGATCATGACTATACCTAGCATAATTATATGACAAGACTTAAAGGCATCACCATACTGCAGCCCCACACCAAGTTTTCGCTAACCATCTGCATTCTATGTACATTCATTACCTGGCCACAGGTTTGTGTGTGTGTGTGAAATTTGTGCACATTTGACTCACTGGCAGAGAAGAGGTTAACCTTCATTCCTGTGTGAAAAATGAGATGGCCCTGGGGGCATTTTATGAAGCATTTTATGAAGCATTTTTGTTGATTTTTTTTTCTTCTGACAAACTGTTATAAGCTACTGAAATCCTTGCATCTGATTGGCTGAGAGCAAGTTTGTCAGAAAAAAAAAATCTGACATAATGCTTCATGAAATGCCCCCCTGATGTGACAGGTTACTGAAAGTACACAGACCATTATCTATTTACATGTACATAAGAATATGTGAAAATATTAAATGCAAGGAAATGTGCTACAGACTTTCTAATGTCACATTATATTTTAGTAATGTCATCCACATTAAAGAACCATCGTATTGGGATACCTTGTTAATATTCGACTAGCATTCCAATGTATACTAATATTGAACACATAAGGAAATTTAACTAAAAGAGAGAAGAGACTGAGAGAAAGAGAGAGATAGAAAACTTTTGTAACCTACAATGTATTGTTATCCACCACATCTTCTGTGACGTATCAGTCACATACAAATGGAATTCTGTCAACAACAAAAAAATGAAAGAGTTACTTGATATTGCTTGCTTTATTGTACAGAAATTACATATCATATTACAATTCATACTCCTTCCTAAAAAAATGATTCTGCTTTCCATGATTTTGAAGAAATAAGGAAAGAGAAAGAAAATTATTAGAATTCCTTTGCACTATCAAAAAAAAAAGGAAAATAAAGTGGACATGGTCCAACATGCTCAAAGGATGAATACCCCAAGTTGCACCTGTACAATAATTACGTGAAAGCTGATCAGCCCTCAATGAATAACGCTTCTGGGAACACAACACTACATTCCACGAGAGCAGAATTTGTATGGGTACTAGTGGCAGAATCACAAACACAGTGTACGAAATGACAGGAAACAAAAGGAAAGAAACGAAACAGATGAGCTAACGACGCTGAGAAAGGATATTGATTGTCTCTTCCAGGTCCTCCAGATCCCACTCGATGCTGCGGAGGCTGTTCCGTACCTCGTTGGTGGTCCAGTCGTACTCCTCCTTGCTCACGCTGCTGGTGTCCTCCAGCAGCTTGCACCAGCGTTGGTAGAGACCCTCCGACGTCGTCACCGCCTTCTCCACCTCCCTGCACGGCATTTCAAGAAGACGAACAAACAAATAAAACAAAAAATGAACTGAAACATTAGTGATGTGGTCATAATCATGTAAATAGACTGGTTTCCTCACATATTAAAATTTATGGATGTTCATTCCATCCTGACATAGTAATGAACTATTCTATTAAGCTGTACTTCAAAAACACTTTTCAATACTTGGAATCCAGTTTGCATATTTTATACCTACAATGTAGTTATTGCTACATAGGGTAAACCTCGGACAAGCTTTCTGGTTGTCAAGAAGAACCGTTGTAAGAAAGGCATGCAGAAAATTTGAATATATGTCAGTAAACCAGTCTATTGAGATGAAGCGATGATGTAATTATCTCATTAAATTCTTTGAGGGACTTGAACAATTACCTTAAATTTCTTCTTTAAAAAAAAAATTAACTGATATGTATTTCTTACTATTTGTTTTTGATCACGTCTTAACGAGAGAGTTGTGAGCTGATGACATAATTTGCATCAAGAGTGCCGCTGATGAACATGCAACCCTGGAGGCAAGTAATTTATGCTTTAACAATGAAGCTACAGCTGTACTACCATGCAATCAGTTGTGAAGGTGGAGGCACAACTGGTTTAACATGAGCTATACCTCATTGGACTAATTTTCAATTAACTCTCAATCCTCGGAGCAAGCTCCCAGGGTCATGGCATGAAGATGAGTTCCCTCGGGGGCAATAATATCAACAATGTCCCGAAAGGCAGTCCATGTCTGTATAATAGTGCAGTTCATGGCAGCAGCTAGGCAGGCAAGTAATCAACGACTGGACCTGACCTGACCTGACCGTGGCACCCATTTGTTCTACTGACTTGAACGTATGCCATGATAATGCCCATGTCTGGTGGCAAACCTGAGGCACTCCTAGAAATGCTTGCAGGGTACAAGCACATGTATGTGTGTGTGTGTGTGTGTGTTTACTCCAAATGTCAACAGGGGATGCAATATGGGTGTGATTCTAGCGGTAGGTGGGAGGTACACATCACACACCATGTTTTTGATGTCTGTTTGTCAGAACTGTCAGATTTGCTCAGTCATCAGCAAACTTCAACAATTTACGCAGCGTGCCTTCTTTGCAAACATGGTAGACCTGCTTTGATTCATGGTTAGGCATATCATGCACAGATGAAAGTCTGAGGCAGGACAAAAGAAGGGAATAAGTTTAAATATTTTTTTTCCACCACATTTTGCCTAAGTTGTTGGTTCGAGAGCCCCAAGAGATGAGGCAGTACAGTAGATTGTACAGTGTACCATGGACCTACCAATGGTTGTACAAGCACAGTCTCTTAAATTCTGCATCCTGCCTCACTTCTGTCCTGAAATGAAAGCCTCCCGAACAGCACTGATGCAGAGGACTTAAAGTACTGTAGTTAGCACTGGTTGATGCTTGTATATCCTTATAAAAATCCACAGACAGACAAAAGTCATGCACAGACTTTGTATATGTCCATAAATTCATAAAACAAACTCCATAATCATACGCCATAAATTCCATAAACACCATCAATTGTCCATTGGTTTTCTCTTCACAGAAATCATAGCCATGCTGAAAATATTTCATTATATGTGTTATTCAAAGCAAAAACGGATATAAAAACAAAAGTCTTCCAATTAGCCTAGAGGTCCCCTTTAAAATGCATTCTTTCCTGGGCAGTTTAAAGGGATCATACAGTTTTGGTTGAGACCTAATTTTGGGTTTCTAACATTTTTTGGTGAAATAATGAGAAACCTCTAATGAAATATGAAAGAGCATGTAATTCTATGAGGAATTCAACATTTATTTGATGAAAATTGGTTTTGAAATGGCTGAGATATCCAAAAAAGAGTGATTCTAATAAAGTGTGGGACCCACACTTTATTATGATCGCTTTGTTTTACTTTGTTTTTGGATGTTTCAGTCATTCCAAACCCGATTTTCATCAAATAAACTTTTAATTCCTCTTAAAATGGTATGCTCTGTACTATATCATAAGTGTTTTTTTTGGTATCTCGCAAAAAGTTTAAAGCCCAATTCTCATCTCCACCAATACTGTACCATCCCTTTAAACTCAGCCTCGGCCAATTTCATCCCCACATGCATGCTTGAACACCTAATCAGTCCCTGAACGCTTCTATCCTCTCCTGTCTCTATCCGTAATCAGAGATTGTTGGGGCGCTAGATGGAAAAAGTTGTTATCCAGATTTCTCCGCTCCCCTTGCTTCTCTGAATTCTTCATTGCGTCATATGAGCCTGTCCACACCCAAATGTTGTCTTCAAGCCTCTTTCCAACACAAACATACCTGTGTAATGTACAGAAAGTACCATACAGTACTTCTGACATTATTTTTAGACTACTTTGAATTATCATAACACTAGTGCATTGTACTGCATCAAAACAAAAAGGCATACATGCTCACACACCCCTATACCCCCCCCCCCCACACACACATTAACACTGCTTTTTCATAATTGAGAATATTTTTTGAATAGCAGCACATTCCATGTGTACCTATGGAAGTGATATAAAGGTATACCCCACACAGCGTAGCAGAGGCTCTAGTGCCTTGCCTACTCTGCATAATGTCTTGCTATAAATAGTGGCCATCTGGCACTTACTGTACCACTAGCAGTTCCTAGCTGGCAATACCATAGGGACAACATGAGGGTTTTTGTACAGTATGCCTCAAATGGTGTGATGGATTACATACTGGTGTGACTCACAAGTAGTGTTGATACCCACAAGAGCACAGGAATTTCAGTGTTTCTACGCATATTTTTCAACAAACAGTAGATGGATAAAAAAGAAATGTATGAAATTCCTCAAAAATACTTTTCAGATATACAGGGTAAGGAAGAAGTTACAATGTTTTAGTGTATACAATTCAGTAAGTTACATTCATGATTACAATATTATGACAATTAGAACACAAACATACATAAACAGTACGCTGTTAAGTCAAAGTGACACAAATAATTTTGAAACTTAAATATTCGCTTCAAATAACGGGTAGCTCTGATTTAATGCATGCAGTATTTCATTCACAGTCATGACTGATTTTTTTTTTAAAGTTTTTCAGAATAATCAGATTTTAGTGGTGTCATTTCATACTGACAGTGCACAGTGAATACATGTACCACTTAGTAATCATAATTTCAGAGACTCCAACCCTAATCACCTTCTGATCTGGAGATTCTCCCGCCTGAAACCCCTAGCAAACGGGAGACTCCAACTTGATGTGCGCGAAGCGCATATCATGAGCGCAAAGTTCCTTGCGGCCGGGGTCCAGGGCCCGCTTGGGCCCTGGATGCTCTAATAGTTAGGGTTCTTGATGCTCTCTCGTGCTATCTAAGGATTATTTTTCAACATACGAAGACAAAAAGCAAGAAATCATTTCAAACGGGAGACACAGAGCCAGGGCGGGAGAAATTACATCTCAAGCGGGAGAACGGGATATTTTGCAAAAGTGGGCTTTCGGCGGGAGATCTCCCATCGAAAGCGGGAGAGTTGGAGTCTCTGTAATTTGTACATCAGTGTATTTGTGCCATACAGATAATTAATTATTCTCTTCCCATGTCATTCCATCTTCTACCCCTCTACCACCCCTTTCATTGCACCTTCATACAGTGTATTTCCATGGAAACCATGAAAAGAATACACAGAAACAACAGGAACAAAATCAGTAAAATTTTGAGCGTTAACAGGAGATACTATGAAGTTAAGATCACTCTGAAATGATATTGTAATATGTATAGATCTGCTGATATGATGTTTGATGTACTTTTCAAATGCATCATTTTGGCTACATTACCCTTACTTTTCTAACACAATATTCCTCAATCCGATTTCCCCCCTTTTTTTGCTTGCATGAAATGTCACTGAAATGCCATAATCACCTTGGGGGCATTATCAATGACGTACTGTACATACGTACAGTTGTAACTTATTCACAATACATTTATCAAGGATTTTAAGTTATCAAACATGATCTTTGTCAAAAAAAAAGGTGACAAAAATTCCTGCAATCAACTCACAGATACCTGGTAACAACAACAACAATAAATATCAATCTATCCATGGAGTATACTCACTTAAGAAATCTCATAATTTGGTTTCACTTTCTAAATTTTGCAGGATATGAACATTTCTTTCACAAGGTGTTTTTCTTTCATGATGCCTACAATGTAGCAGCTTGCATTCATTTTTTCTTAATCAGTTATATAACAGGGCATGATGATTAATCAAGCTGGGTAATACATTAAAAAATGCATAAAATATCAATTGATGAACACTAGTCTTTATCTTTGGGATGTACTGTAGTACACATTTTAAAATCATTTTAAAGGTAGAATTACTGTAATTGCCTCAAGAAGACCAACACGAAAGCCTAAGAGGGTCCCTGCCTGTCAGAATCACAGAAGGCTAAGATTACGAGAGTGTCGAGTCTCTGTCATTCAGGGAAAATGTTCCACATATGATGTGTAGCTGAATGTCTCAATTTCTTCTTTGCTGGTTTGAAGGAGCAGTGGAGGCTTTCTACAATAGCTCTCTTCTTGGCATGAACCAAAGAGTAAACACTTCATTCAAAGTCCAATGCAATCTTTAACAGATCTGGAAATAGCTTAAAGATCTTGAGTAAAACTAAGGGCTATAACCCTTTGTTTTGCATGATATACAGATGTATATTGATGCCAGAAATATCACATATCACCTACAAATGTAGTGAATATTCTACCGAGCACACACAAAAAAATATGTGCCACACTGTGTTGGTTCCCATGATATTCTTGTGTAATATGACTGTGTCATAAACCAGCAGTGTCAACAATAAACTTCCCCCTTGATATTAGAGTTAGGGGTCTATTGATAATACTCAACAAAAATGATCATACTATACACTTCATGCACTTAAATGCAAAGACTAGGAAGCGAGGTTTGCTACATGTGTATAACACCATGTGTATGAAGTACATTCTGTAACTGTAGGGACCCTTGCTTGGCAAATGATGAACCCAGAAGGAGGAAAGTTGAGGATGGAAAGTGACATTGAGAGTGTATGGAAGGTAAATAGTGACAGTTGAGGGGCAGCTGAAAGTTGAAGTTGCACTTCCAGTAAGTGGAGACAGGAGAATAGGAGACCGGGACAGCTCTGCAAGGAAGAATAGAATGAGAATCGGGTAACAGGGTTCAGAAGTCAGTGGGAGGAGAAAGATGAACAAGAACTGAGGGAGGAGAGGGGGAAGGAGAAACTTGGAAAATCATGGAGATAAGAGAGAGAAGCAAAAACAGATCTTTCATTTATATCAGCACACAAACTTACAAACAGCACGTGAAATAACTACCCTACTTTTAAAATGGAAAGAGGCAGAAATCCATCAGATGCAAAGGATGTCAGCGTTATTTGTATGAGTATCAAGCAATGTCAATGACCTACAGGTAGAGTTTGAACCTCAAAAGGAGTATTCTTTGTAGTGGCTCTGAACAAGATTTATCTAGCGAGGCAGGATGGTTGGTGAAGGAGGTGGGGTTCTCTGGTTGGCGTCTTTAAGTCACTGGCCCACAGTGAGTGTGACTGGGTGAATTTGAAGGGTGCTATTTCTTCGCACAATACGAGACAGAGAAGGTAGAAGTAAAAAAGGGACTTCTGGAATGACAGCATTCAGGACCCCCTGCTGGGGGCGGGGATATCACCCTTAATGCTGGTAGATCAGCCTTCTGAAACATGATGGTGGTCGGTGCATGCGACAACAGTGGCAGGTGAACGACTCCACAGCCATATGAATTCGTGGGAAGGATGGCATTTCATACATTGTAGGTTAATTCCAGCCTCTGGAACTGCATATTGGAGATGATGATGATGACACACACAGGTGCTACGCGCATTCCTTGATCAGTGTGTTAAAATCTGTTAAATTCTCTTTGTCTTGTATATGATGTGCCATCACAAACTGTATAGTCTCCTCATCAAATAATGGCTGCATAGAAACTTTAAAAATTCATAACTTTTGAATAGATTGCCAGATCTTTCCTCAAACTCTCAGCGGTTTTCCTCAAACTTTCAGTGCTGTGTTCTATTAATATTGCTGCATTCACTCAATCCACTATATTGTACTATGTAGTCTATATGGGTAAACTCGTCCTTTATTAAAATACTTACATGTCTTTAATGGAAGCTAAAATGGGATTGATAGCTTAAAATCCCATCAGCGAAGGCTCAGGAGGATGACAATGATGAATTGACAGCAAGACTTCCTTACAATGTGTACAAGTTGTATGTCCCCCCTCCCATATCTCACCACTTGCCTTCAATTATGTGTGTGGGACTGTCAAAGTGCGTGCATCTGTGCATGTGAACTAGCGAGGTTAGGGTAGAGTAGAGTGGTATGGCAAAAATAGTGGGGTTGGGGGTGGGGAAGGTACATTAAGTCTTTCTGAAGTGAATTGTCTTAGGGCACAACTACTGCTGCCAGCAGAATTGCAGCAGAATTGAGAATCTAATCTTTGGAGCCACAATGACTCGCTCTGATAACTGTAGATTTATAAAAAAAAAACAAAAAAAAAACAAAAAACCCACAAAAAATAGTCTGCAGCATAAACAATATTTACAAATCATACATGTTATGTGTATGTATGGCTTTCTGGAGACTGCTTTGTATAAAAAAGGAACAGCTCATTTGGTGTAGAATCTACCGGTAATTTAATCGTCCTACACGTAGCAAGTTTGCCACACAATGTCCCCTGGTCAACAAATACATGCTACAACCTGTGTACATTGCGAGGTTCTTATTTTTGCCAATTTCGCGAGCTGAGTGGTATTTGCAAGTTTAAAAACATGAGAAAATATTAATTCTGATAACGACCTGAATGTGACATGCACCAATACATTTCTCTCGCTACTAGAGAGTTACTGCTTTACTCCACTGTTGTCTAGTATTTAGACTAGACTATTAATTGTGAATTTAACACTTACAAAATTGTCTGAAGTCTCGTTCGCATTACACTTGCTAAATATAACTTATAAGGCATGTACAGTTCTCAAAATAGAGACTCGTTAATACATAATTAATCATTGATCTGCTACATTTAGTGGTGAAAAGCTTTCCATTGACCTGTAGTGAAAGGTTACAATAGTACTACAGTGTAGTATGGTAGTAGATCTATCTACAAAAAGTACAACGCAAGGCAACTCGAGATGAATGTTTCCACAACGGGACAAACTGGCAACTTACTCTTTCACAACAAAAAATGGATCTTCCAGTGACATCTTCACCTTCGGTGTAGACCAATGTCCTCTCCAGTCAGGTGTGTGAAGGGTATGGCTTGGAACAATCTTCCACGTTAGTTCTATGGGAAATTCAGAAATGCGTCCTTTTATTTTTACCCTTTAGTTTCAGCAGGCTTTCCGTCAGTTCATCAGTGCCAGTGCAGTGGACATCAGGATGTCTCAGCAACTCTCCTGCACTAATCTAAATTTAATGAAAGCGAAAGCTAACATTTACAGTCACAGAAGTACTCAAATTAAGGCTTAAAGTCAATCAACACATCTCATCTCATAAGGATACATAAACCTGATATTTTCTTCAGTTTCGCTGCAGATAACAGAACCCTAAATCGGTGGAACGGACGGAACGATGCTATAGAATCTAGTTGTTGTGCCCTTATCGCAGCATCAATGTCGCCGAAGCTGCCCCGCTGTGTTCCTATGAATTTACGGTCACCGATCCACTCATAAGCACAGCAAACGCCGACAAGAGGATCTGCTTCGTGCCCCTTTCTTTTTGAGATATTACGTCGATCTTCCAACAATAACATCAGTGTATGACCAGATCCATAATTAGTGAGTGACTGTATCCTGGGGAACAAAAATAAAGTTGGAATTCCCCTAAATTTCCCAATGCTTTCCGGTGCGTCAGGAAGTAGTCATGACCTTTGCGATCGAGTAACGTGCGTGACGTATAACGTACATGCACACAGTACACGTACAATGTACGTGTAACGTGTTTAGCGTCGAGCTAGTAGCTCGATGTGTCCGAAGATCGCAGATGGCGCTGTTCATCGCAATACCAATACTACCCAATACGACACACACTAGCATGCAGTGAGTGCAGTAGGATCGACCCTCGACCCTTTCTCGCAGCTCAATCCCAACTGAAACACACAGAATTTTACATACCGAATAAGGCCAGCCCGTGAACCAGTGCAGGATCAATGTGCAATCTCAATGAGCCGGCGAATTAGTGAAATATCGTCATCTTTTGAGAGAACATAACGCTTGATGAGGTGAGATCATTGTTTGCATCGTCTCGTGATCCACAGTTTGTTATCTAACAAGTTAACGAAAATCATAATAAAGTGCTGAATTTACTGGATAGGAATCTATCTAGAGAAGTAAAGTTAGACAACTCCAGCAAGTCTAACGTGTTAACCGTGAAGTGTATTTAGAAATCTACTGTGATCCTGATTGTGACTGTGTGAGTGTTATTCCAAAAATCCAAGTCAAGTACTAAGTACAATTTGTACGTACTTTAGTATAACGTTAGACAGTGTCAGTGTAGTGTAGTGTAGGCCTAAGCCTGTTTTGAATAGAAACCTCTGTGATAAGTTTAGTCGGGTCTGTCTGAGTCTGATACTCTGAACTCTGAGTCTGATGAACATGAACTTAGATTCTGTGTACGTAGCGTTAATTAATTAACTGCTTTCGCCTAGCCTCCAACGTAGGGCTTATCGTTGCTGGGGCGACAAGACCTTGTATTGTTATCTACAAAATGTCAAATCGGAAAATGTTCAGGAGAGCCAAAAAACATGTCGGCTAAAAGCACTAGATCTATAGCGAATGAGATAGCCTTTCCTTTGACATGCCATGGTGGCTTCATTTTTGGAGTAAGACAGTTGGGATTTGGACAGGACATCACTTAACCCATTATTTGACCATTAATCCAAAAAAGTAATTTTCACCAAATTTGCAGCTACAAAGGTCTTGTCACCCCAGCGACGTTATGCCTCAAGTGCCTTAACAGATCTAAATTTTACACTGTAACAGTTAGTACAGTGACGGACAGTGTAGTGGAAAGTTGGGCAATCATTAGACAGAAAGATCCGTCTGTCCGGAGGAGTCTTTCATTCTTTTTGACGTTGTCACTCTCCGGAGGAGACAATCCATGAAGCCAGACGCAGTCTCTGCGGAACATATCCCCGACGACCAGATACAGACCGATTTTTCGGTCAAGGCAATCATGCACTTTACGGTTATACGGCCCTTTGATTATTGGTAGACGTTTCTACCTGTGACGTGTGCCAAGGTGATATCCCATGAACCACCACGCACTGAGCAGCCGGCGCGGCAAGCTAGCTGTTCTTCTTGTAATGCCTGGAAAGCCGTTTGACAAGTAATATTACAATGTCACTAAAAAGCCCTCCTTGCCCTGCGATTTTGACACATCGAACACTACATGTTATTGCATGTCTTTGCTCTCTGCTGCAGGATTATTGAGCTACAATTTGCAATGTTACCTCGCTGAAAATTGCCATGGTCGTGGCGCAAAGTTTGAAGAAGTCTGCGATACAATACTTCCATTTTTGAACATCCTAGCTAGCCACATCAATTAGATGTGCAAATATGCTATGTTAATGTCTCCTTCATCCATCATCTGCCACCGCAATTCGCGAGGCTTGTGTGTGTGCGTGTGCGTGTACAATGACAATGTAGTGGCTAGGCTACCCATAAATCGCTAACTGTGCAGGTAGTGGACAGTAAGAGACTGGCGGATCAGTATAAGCTTTTTGTGGATTCTTTTTTTTTCTCAAATGTATTTTACAGAACAATTTTACCAGCTAAGGACAGTGGACATGTGCCCTCTGCAATAGGTTAATTAGTGATCCCCTGCTTGAGATAAAATACAGTATCCAATTTAAAATCATGAATGAAGGATGAAACTTTACAACTGTTCAGTTGCACGGCATGCCATGCATGCACAGCATCTTGTACTCTCTGATCGTGCATGCCATGCAGGGGGGAAGGGAATTAGAGCAAAAGTGGCGTACCATAAGTGCTTTCATTATGCACACACATCGACATGTATACATTGTATGCACACACATCCAACACAAGATCCCACACACCCACTTGACAGTACCGGAGCGGAACACATGCTGTTGACCCGCAGTGCCTGATAGGTACTTGAATTCGCATACACTGCTCAATTAGGGTGCAATCTTGCACCGATAATAATAGGGCCGTACAGTGCACGATTGCCGAAAGTTGGGCTTAACTGTAGAAAACCTGTAACTGTACTGTAGTTTGTCAACCAACGACCTACGAAGTGAAGTGCCTGTGACATCATTTGGTCAGACTAGAGACTAAATCGTATTCGTAGGTTCATTGGTTCATTGGTTTGTTAGCCAGAGACTTCCCCACCGCAGGAAGGTGGTGTAGCAATATCAAGGCTTTTTGGTTCATTGGTTCGTTGACCGGAGACTTTGGCAAAATAAAAAATTTGGCCCCACCACAGGGTACGTGCATCCAAGCGTTAGCAAGCAAGGTTAGGGTAGTGTAGGCTTGTATCTGCTTTTAGAATTAATCGAGGGATATTACTTGAAAGTCTTTTCAAGAATAAAAGAAAGAAAGAAAGAAACATAGAAGGAAAGAAAAAAAAAGAAAAAGAAAGAAGGAAGATATAGATACAGTATGAAAGATTATCGGTTTGTCGGTACGTTGGCCAGAGACTTCACAGTGTAATTTCAAGTAGCTTTACCACCTACTACCCCAGTTTGTAGGTCGTCGGCCAACCTACTGTCATGTATACACTTCGCGTGACATGGTATTCTACAGACTGTTGTTCCAAAAGTTGAGTCTTGTCGAACTGTTGGATTGTGCATTAGAAACTGTACATTTACAGCATTTGTAAGAGGCTTGCTACTGACAGTGTACTGTAATCAATCTAAAGTACTAGTACATAGCAGAGCCTTGCCCATGCATGGTTCTGATGTCAGCAGTTAGGGGAGGTGTACATGTCTATGAGCATGAGACTATGGACGTTGTTGCTTGCAATTAGTGTAGTTCTAGTGATTTCTAATTCATTATTTTTCCTTAGTAAACTTATACGTGTATTAATACAGACATGGATGAATCAGATGTATTGTGCAGATGATATGGCATAACGAACATGTCATAGTCCTTTTCTCACTTTAACGTACATTGTATGGTAGTGTCAAGACTGGTGAGAGTAATAGTCAAGACATACATGGGTAATCTGTAGCATGGTGTAGTTGGATGTACATCAGTACCTCGAAATTGATTTATATAAACATACAATAAATGACAATTTTTAAATCCGGTGCTCATTACTATATTGTTAAGTATTGTATTATTATGTATGATGATAAAAAAAAAATCCTTGTCTATCTCTAGGACTAGATAATCTGTCCTTTCCACAACAATTTGTAAAACTCTGCTCACAGTTCCAAAAGGCACATTTCCAACATATGTCATAATTCATCAGAGCTTGCAATGTGTCTCTATTCTGACAATGATGTCAAAATTCTTTTCCTTTGTAACTTGGAATTAAGATTGTAAACAGCAATCCTCTCACAGATTATTGCATGCAGATGTTTTCATGAATTTACTGTCTTCATATATTTGTACACTGTATATCATATGACCTATCATATAAATGTACAAGTACTTTACTGTGCTTTTTTCTGTGTATCCTCTGCTTTGTTTTTTGTCACATCCAGGTAAAATCTATCTTGTGACGAGCGAGGAGGAAGATGGCCTTGTCGATATTATCCACCTGAGGAATATCCTATCAGTTGCATAAGTGAGAATCAACAGGTTTTGTTTTAATTGTTGGGACTAAACTTGAGAATCACAGAGGTACCACAATGCCGGCTCCTGTGAATGTGACTGTGAAAGAGAGCGAAGTGGTCAAACTCGTTCTTGACTTCCTCCATTCGAGGGAGCTGTATCTGTCGATGCGATCATTGGAGCGGGAGAGCGGCATCGTGAACGGGCTCTTCTCCGATGACGCGCTGTTCCTGCGCCAGCTCATCCTGGACGGGCAGTGGGACGATGCCCTGGAGTTCATCCAGCCCCTGGAGAGCATCGAGAGCTTTGACTCCAAGACATTCCACTACATCATCCTCAAGCACAAGTTCCTGGAGATGCTGTGCATGAAGAGCGAGGACTTCCAGCACCTGCAGATGGAGTTTTCCAGCGAGGAGGTGGTCAACTGCCTCAGTGAACTTGAGCCGTACTGCCCAGCTAAGGAGGACTACAGCTCCTTCTGCTTGCTGCTGACACTGCCACGCCTGACGGACCACCAGATGTACAAGGACTGGAGTCCCAGCAGCGCGCGGGTGCAGTGCTTTCAGAGTGTGTACCCCTTGGTGAGCAGGTTTCTGCCCGTCGACAAGTCACTGGCTGAGAACGAGAGCACGGCGAGCAAGGACCGCCTTGTGCAGCTCGTTTTGAAGGGCCTGCTGTTCGAAAACTGTGTGGAGTTCTGTCAGCAGAAGGCCATCAACCGCGATGCCAAGAACAGCCAGATTGTCCTGCGGAGCATGATGACGGGGACCCCGGCCGACGACGCCGACCTCAGCCTGCTGTCATGGCTGCAGAGCCTGCCCCACGATACTTTCGCGACCCCCTTTGAGCAGCGGACGCTGCAGGTGTCCATGAACAAGATCATCAAGCCGAGCACATCCTTCTCGGAGCAGATCATGACCCCGATGACCCCCACCCCGGGCAGCAAGACGAGGATGTACCCGTCGCCCTCGCCCTCCACGCCCACGCTATACAGGGGGCGCCCCTTCTCGGCCACCTCCCGGGCACTATCGCAGTCACTCACACCAAACCTTGAGAGCTTACTCAATCAAGCAAAGAAAAAGGATGACAATGGAACAACTGACCCTGGAGTGCTGTCCAGATCGTTAATGGAGTTCAAGTTATCAGGTAAGGATATATCAGACAGGTTGTTTTTGCTTTTAAAAGCCCTCTTAGACTGCGTTTATCTAACTTGAAAGAGAATCACACTTCAAAATGCTTTTCGAATGGTGTAACCTCCGAACGTGGTTTAAAACGCGATTCTCAGGGTACCTCAAGAAAACAAACACCATAAATCATTATTGCTATTTTATTTTGTTCTTCAGAATATGCTTATCAAATTCTTTGTTTTGTTATGTTGTGTCTTGATATTTGTATCATCTTAATGTTTGAACTGATTTTGTTTCGTTTCTGCATCTTTGATTTGTTCTGTTTATATATTAGCTTATGTTCCCTCCAGCTTCTCTGAAAAACAGCCTTTTGGCTGATAGAAATCTTGTGCTTGCTGTTTGATATGTTTTCACAAGGAAAGTATCACTGAACGTACTGACAGTGTTTGGTGTAAATTCTTAGTGTAAATGACTATTAATAGAGTGATCTACAAAATTATCTGGAAAAGCTGGTCTCAATTTGGAAAGAGTATTGATACATGCTCTCTACTGTATGTGTGATTACTGTATGTTTGAATCACTCATAAAGCTGGCACTAGTATAGTGATGCAATCACAACTTCTGCTTCTGCGCATTGATATTGCAATGTATGTGACCTTATTTTGATTTGTTATTTTATCTTGTAGCTTTTTGCAGCATGGCTGAAGTACAGTAGGGTGCTGTCATAAGTTTGCATCGCCTTGTATAGTATGAACGTATCAAATAACCTACAATGTAGAAATTAAAAGTCATCCCTTTGAAGCACATGCAGTGAACATCAAATAACCTACAATGTAGAAATTAAAAGTCATCCATTTGAAGCACATGCAGTGTAATGTGTAAGCATTGATGGCTTCAAGGGAAGGCCCATTTTGTAGGACAGAAATGTGTGTGTGTGGGAGGAGGAGGGGGAGGGGGAGGTGTTCTGGTTTGACAAGAAACACAAGTACCTGTACATTGTACATAATGTATGCATCTTGCAAAGCTGATTTTAGAGATAAAGACTTTATGATATCAGTCAATTCATGATTGATATCAAATTAATCATTTATGATGGTGTATCTCGATCATGCTGGATAATGGCCTACAATTTTTATGTTTCAGAGGGAATAGTAGGAATATTATATAACAAAGATGTGCAAAATATCACATTTCAGGGCAAAAATACAGTGAAAGGAATTACTGTATTATGCTGAAATATTAAATGAAAAAGCAGACCTGTCAAAATTTGATCTAATAGACAAATTCATGTGAAGCAAGACAATTTGGTATTAAAATGAGTCACCTTTTGTAGGGTCTCGTAGGTTCTATGAAAACTGTCTTAAGGATGTACAGTAGCACCTGTATCAAATTTCTCATGTTTTGAATTCTGATTTGTTTTCTATGTGATTTTCTTTATGATTCAGGCAAATGTTGTATGATCGAAAGAAAAATTAGTTGAAATCTTTATCTCAGATTCAACAAAGCTTGATTACAATTATTTTGTTGAATTTGATGCCAAATAAGGGTACTCTGTGAGAAATTTTAAGGTAATTTGTATCATTACAGATGGCTGGGCTAGAGAGTTTATTTATTTGATGCATAATTTTCCAGTATTCAGAAACCATCTTTGTACATGTGTACATCATTCTTGTGGTTGGTTGAATTCGCTTGGTTCTTAATTGTACCTTAATTTGTTATTTGTTATACATGTACTATCTCCTTTAATACAATCACGTACAATAGTATAGCCAACTCCTTGAATAGGAGGAAGGTCTTCTGTAAGATGAACAGTTACATCTGTGTTAATTTACTATTACTGTACTTTGATGTTTCAAAGGCTTTTTTTTTTATTTGAATGAATGGTTAACTGTTTTGACTCCTCCAAGTCCTGGAAATATCTTAGAGTAAAACTCTAAATACAAAGGTACTACAGTACTAGCAGGATGGTAATCAGAATCATGATGCATACTGCCCAACTCTCTACTCAGAGATCGAGTAAACTGTACACAGAGCTCTCAATATCTAAACCGAGAGGCAACTTGTCAAATTAATTTGTCATAATTAGGAATGATGTCTACCGGGATTAAGATTTGTTACAATTTTGAATCATGGACTGCTGTATCTTGTACATTCAAGTAATACAGTATGTGAAATGGGCCATATGTGCTGTGATATGACTCATTTTGAACTAGAGAAGGCATTTCACTTGCAACAAATGTGCATATGATTATGATGTCTGTGGGTACGCTCAAACTTGTGCACGAACATGGTATGTAGTGAGTTGTGTAGGATTGTCTCTCACGCAATTTAGATACTTGTGGAGCGATAGCTACAGTGTCGCCTTTTACAAGTACATGTATCATACATTGACCCCCGCTTTCCACAGGTAATAACTCGGCGCGCGAGTCGCTGCCGACCCTCACCGAAGACGTGGAGAAGCCGACGGTCCCTCCGTTCTCCATCAGTAACCCGACCCCGAGCCAGGCTGCGCAGGGACGAGCCAACACAAACACACAGGTGAGTCATCCGCCAGTCGCTATGTTAAAGACCTACGAAGTGCAGTATTTTACACATCCTGGTCTCACTGTTGCTCTCGGTCATGATGCACATGGAAGTTTACACCCATCATGTTTGGTATTTTGTGTGTACTTATCCCATTTTGTCGTTGTTGTTGTTGTTGTTGTTGTTGCTTTCATTGGGTCATTGTTTTGTAATTATATTTCTTTGGAAGATCACACACACCCCCAAAATTGCATCTTTCTTTAAACAGCTCTGCCACGTGTCTCTCTCTCCATCCCTCCCTCATACAATGTACATTGTACTCTTGCATGTTCTAATAAATGACTCTGTCACTTCTCTCTCCTTCTCTTTCCTTGAACTCTCTCTCATACTATCCTCAGTTGCTGTTTTGCTCTCAGTGATGAACTTGTGTCTGTGTAATGACGATATGTTTGTTTTGTGACCAGCTGCATCCGTCAGCTACGTCTGTACATCTCTCTTGGGACTCTGTGAGGTTGGAGGGGGGGGGGGGGGGCATATACCTGTACAAGTTGTCACACATACAAACACATTGTTAATGTGACTTCTGCAATTTTAACACTGTTATGAACCATCCTACCAGCATTTTTTTTTTCACAAATCAGTGCACTGTGCAGTTGCATACATTGTACTTTTATCCTCTGATAATATAATGCAGCATCACGGCTAAGCCTTTCTTTTGTTGCTGGTTGGCCATTCTTTGATAACTGGTTCTTTGATAACTGATATACAACTGTACTTGCATTATGCAGATATATGCATGTTTGTGAACACTTGTTTTCATACATACAAACATGCACATTTGCATCTATTCTAAGGATGTAATTCAATTCTTTACTTGGACTGCTATTTGCTGCAATATCCACTCATATAAAAACATCGACATTGTTTACTCTTTACAACTACATTATACATCTAATCTTTGACTATCATCGTTTTTTTTTTTTTATTATTGTCAAGAACATGAATTGTGTACTGCCTGTGGAAATAAAGGGAATAATTTTGTCCGTGGCGCAGCGGCTTAGAATGTGTCAGCTGACAGATTCATGCAAAAGCTTGAATTTCCTTTCACTGAAGGACTTCCAGAAATAGCATGAAGCCTTATTTGTTTTGTTTTGTTTTTTCTAGTTGATTTAAACACTACTTTCGAAAAAGAATGTTAGGCATACCAACTTGCCAGACAGAAGGGAAGTTGTTTATTTCTGTCTGGCTTTTAGACAATCATACTGATGAGCAATTGTGTAAAGTGAGAAAGATCAGTTTGTTTGAATGTACTCTACAGTGTATGTTCTGTAATACAATGGAGTTCTGAAAATTGTTGACTACATACCATGTGTTCATGTTGTTATGCAGCTGAAACTATTTTCGTGTGTGTGCTACAGTATGGAAAATGTTTTGCTGTGAAAGTGGATATTTTTTCGCAAGTATTTTTTTTTTTTGCACTTCGCAGGATAAGATGAATTTTGTGTGCTTTTTTAATTCTGCAGAGTCAAGCGTTAATCAGTGGAACATATAACAAGCAAAAATATTTGAGTGCCTTTATTTTTGAGCTAGTTCTGGTCACGTAAAATGCTTGAAAATTTCCACCTACTGCAAAGATTTCCACTTTTACAGTGTATTGTAGGATAGAAATCTATGGGATACTGTGTGCAACAGATGGCAGATATTTTATTCCAAAGACTGTAAGGCTTCAGAATAGAGATGATGTGCTTCTAGGGCATGACATGAAATTTGATGTGTCTCATCCGTCACAAAGTGTAATGCTGTGTTCATACATGATTCATCATGGTTTTTTTTAAGCACTATAAACTGACATTGCCCTGTTGGCATCATACCCTAAGATCATTGTGTGTTTAACCCTGGAAGTGTATTATTTTTGGCCTTTCTATCTCTCTCTTTAACTTTTGGGTGTCTGCGCGTTGTGTGTGTGGTACTGTATGTTCAGCGTAGGTGTAAGTTTTCCCCTGCATTTCCTTCGACTGCGTTGTTTCCAATTAGGCATAGCAGCTCCCCATATCCTGTGATGAAACAAACCACGCTAGGCTGTAAACTCATTCTACAGTAATGTGACAACGATGTACTTCCTCGCTTTATAACCCCCACCCACCCATCCGACAGACTTTTGTTCAGTATTTCATGAGAAAGTATTAGCCTCCCAGTGAGTGATTTTTTTTATTTATTTTTTGGTAAGGCAAGGGGGTAGTGGAGGTAGCATCCAGACTGTACAATTTGCTGTAATACTGGATGGCCATTCCACCATAATTAGACAATACTTTGCGAGTTTTGCTTCCTTTGAGCACTTGAGCATAGGGCAATTAAAAGGAATGTAGAAAAAAACATGAATTCACTCAGCAAGCTTTGTTGTCTAGGAGCTAGTGGTTCTCATTTTGTTAACCATATGTTCTAAAATTTTGGCCCAATATCAACTCAAAATGTTATTGGCAATGGCAAAGAGCATTTTAATGCTTCAAATTCTTCCTGCAACTACTAAACACCAATTGTTGGATTGCGAATGACTGAGAAAGTAGTGTGTTTTGAAACTATGGTATTGTGTGAATTTTGTGTGAGCACATACAGTGTAGATTATTTCCTGTTTTGAGATAATTTCTTGTTAATCCAAACTCGTATGGATGAATAGATGACACCAGACTTATGATTCAATAGAGCTACTATGTAAGAAAAGGAGATAGAATGGGGGAAAAAATTGTGAGCCTGCAGTGAGCACACTGCTTGACAAGTATGAAGGTACCTACAAAGTGTACTACTGCTCCAGAACCCAGGGCACTTTGAACATTGCCAATGAGGATAACTTAATTTCAAGGTATGTCCATCTCAACCAATATTCTTTTTTTGTTAAAGCCAAAATTTGTGATTCTTGAAGAAGACAATGCATGCAACCTCATGGGACAGAGGTAGGAAAATGAAAGGGAAGAAAACATGTGACTAAATACTAAATGTTGCTGTCATGAATTGCAGTCCTTTGGAGGATTAATGTTGCAGTAAAAGTTCCAGCAACTAATACCAGCAAATTGCCATTGTGACTCCACAGGGTTGTTGTAGCTTATGGGGATTATGATCAATTTAGTGGCAGGTGCATGTTTAGGAGAGATAGATTACCATCATTAAAGTCATTTCAACTTTTTGTAGACCTCGTGAAGAAAAAAAAAAACAGAACAAAAGATGATAAACATAACCGGGAATGTTTGCCAAAGTATACATTGCAAGAAAAGAGGACTCATTAAAGGGATGTGGTATAATATTGGTGGGGATGAGAATTGAGCTTTTCACTTTTTGCAAGATACTGAGAAACCACTCATGAAATGTTACAGAGCATACCAGTCAAAGAGGAATTTGAAGTTTATTTGATAAAAATCAGTTTTGAAATGGCTGAGATATCCAAAAACAAAGTGAAACAAAGAGATCCTAAAAAAAGATGGGTCCCACCTTTTATTAGTATGGCTTGTTTTGGATATCACAGCCATTTCCAAACCAATTTTCGTCAAATAAATGTTGAATTCCTAATGGAATTACATGCTCTTTCATATTTCACAAGAGGTTTCTATAGTAATTATCTCACCAAATAGTTTTTCCAAACCTGAAGCCCGGGCCCGTTTCATAAGACTTGTCATCAGTGACAACTGCCACATTTCTATGACAAATTTGCTCTCAGCCAATCAGATGCAAGGATTTCAGTAGCTTGTCACATCTATGACAACTTGTCACTGATGACGAGTTTTATGAAACGGGCCCCAGGTCTGAACCAAAACTATACCATCCCTTTGAGCATCGTCAAAGTTTTACCTGAGCATCTTAGATTCATTGCTGCTATCATGCATATTAAAGATTCATTCATTCATGTTGTTGCAGTTAATGTTATTTGAAAGAACGGAGAAACACAATAACCCATATAGCATCAAGTTCTATCTACACGTGTACCTTTAAGTGAATCTACAATGGGACACTTCTCACATCATTGAGGTAAACACGGAGTACCAAAAGGTTCTACATGCATCTCTTTATTACACAAGCATGACTCTGAATAGTCTAAACATTACAATTTGTGCACACAGTGTATGCATATTTTTGTGCAACTGAAATGCTTGCATTGAAGTGATACAGGGTTTACAAGAAAGGATTACTTCAAATGCCCTCTCCTTTAAAAACAAATGTTGTGCAACATTCTTGTGCCGAGGAGAACTTTCTCTGTGAGGGTGATAATCACGAGCACATCTGTTGAGAAGAAACTTCAGCTACATGTGACTCACAATTTTTTCTCCTTGTTTTTTTTAATTTTTTATAATAATTAGTCTAGAAAGACACAGCTGATGTGACATCATGAGCTAATGGAGAATCATTTAAAGGGAGTATAGGGCTACAGTATGTTGATTCTTGCTTTGTGTGTATGATATGTTCACCTTTGTAGGTGCTTTATCAAATCATTTTTTATAGGACACTTTTCCGTTTGGCCCTTTAAAATCAGGCCACCTTTAATAAGACAGAGACTGTTACAATGTAGTTTGCATCATCAGGCACATTGTGACATATGATTGAATGAATGAGCATCAACAAGAAAACCTTGTTGAAAAACAAGAATTCTAACTGAGTTTATTTTTCAGCTTGTGGCGATTGTGCCCTTTTTTGAGGTTGTTTCTGTATGAGTCTTCATAGATGAATTGTACTATTAAAAATGACATGTGGCATCTATTCTCTGTTGTTCAACATTTTAACTAGTGCATTGCCTCTGTGCACATCTTTTCTGTAATTCCCATGGACAGAGTAGGTTGTAGCCTTAAAGGCACAGACTGTTTACCATCGGGAGCAGTGATTAAAAATGTTCGAGTTATCACATTTGATGCATATGTTTAAGTCAGTTGTATCACAAAACATCTTACCATATGAACATTTCACAATAAAGCCTAAAATATCAGGAGATAAATACTATTTTTTCTCACTAAACCATAACTGTAGGTGGTTTTATTAATAGTCAAGAAACAATTTTATAATTATAACTATTGTTCACATTTTGTATTTAACAACACTTAATATTTATCATGATAATTGAAATTTTTACATTGTTTGTTTCTATTCCAATCTCACATACACTTGTATTTTTAGAACTATTTTGAAGCACTAATGCTGGGTTTTTGTTTCATCTTCAAATGGTAAATAATCCCTTTAAATACAATGTAGATACTGATAGGAAAGTTGCATACTGAAAGTAGAACCAATTCAAGCTGTTTTTAGGGTTGTGATTATCATGACAAAGTACAGTGTATTTTATACCAAGCTTTATTAAATTCATGTGGCTTTTAGAGATTGTAAGTTTGCACATTGATGACAAATGATAGATTTGTTAAATTGTGTGTTCTTACAAGTTCATTTTTTTTTTGGCTGCTATTTGTACTAGCTTACACACAGCAGTAATCTCAAATTAATCACCTTGGTACACATGTCTGTGAAAGGGCTGATATATCAAGACTGTCAATATATTGATATTGTAATCAATAAAAAATGTCACAAGGCTGGGCATGATGACGTTTCTTGTGCTTGTGGTATGCTGCCTTTAATGATGTCTACAATCCTGAGTGGGGAACAAGCAGCCCCGACTTATTATCTTCTGCCCTGTTCAGTGCTGTACCAGAATGAGGCACCACACTGAATTCTCGGGAGCAAGTGAAGCTGTTTGGCCTGATATTTGTTCTGACTGCATTCTCGCCATTTGAAGCCAAAATCCTTGGCAGATCTCAAAATGTCAGTATCACAAAATTGAGAAAAACTACCAGTAGACTATGAATTCTTCAAACCAAGATCATTGGTCCCAGTACTAAAGGTGATGGCATGGCTGCAGACTTCATTTTATTGTGCAACGAACCATCCATGGGGGTAATATTGATTAGAATACGCCATGACTGCCTCAGGAACAGCTAAATGTAGATGCTTTCTTCGCAGTGCTTGAGATTTTCTGTTCTTCCTCCTCCTCCTCCCCGCCCCCCCCCCCCCCCCAAACCTTAGGCAGCGTGAGTCAGAGGCTTTGATTTGGAAAGGTCATCCCGCTTGGCGTAATAATACAGAAGATTTGGCAGGAGGGCAGCTCTGTCTTCACCTGTCAAACTCCACTGGCGAAGGGAGCAATGATATTGCTTTCATACAATTTGTAAATTATTCCTTCATGTATTATGACGCATTTGTCGACAGGAAATGAATGTGTTGCTAGGTTATGGAGTACGATGTGAACGAGATGAGTTCCTTTTGGGCAGTGAATGCAAATTTGTATGTCATATGTCAAGCTCTCCCTTTCACCACTGCCTGTCTCAGAGAAAATGTGCAGAGTTGAATGCTGGGGAGTATTTGCAGATACATGTAGATCATGGCTGTGGTCTTATTTTTGCCAGAGTGCACAGTGCTGCACTGCCGTTTGTATTGGATGATATTAGTATTGCATCGTAAACTGTGTTTCTGTGACAGATTGCATTTTCTCTCATCGTCATTAGTTCCTCCCCCTCCCCCCCTTGCAATGATACCAGACCATAAAATGGAAATGGTTATTGCCTCATCATTTCAAATTTCTTTGTCATCATCAAGAAAAAAAACCCCACACACACACTAAAAGATCTAAAATAGAAGAAACTCCATATTGATATGACTGAAAGTGAGATAGTGAGATAGTGACAGAAATCATGCATCATGTCAGAGCTATAGAGACCATACCTGATACTCCAGTGGAAAGAACTACATTTTATTTTGCACATAATGAGAGAAAGGGTCTTCTGTGAACATTTTGTCAGTGTTATGGGGGGGGGGGGGTGAGGGAGAGTGGAAGGGTGAGGGGAAGGGGGATGGGGAAGGGGAGGAGGGGGGCTTTCATGGATAACATTCTCGAAAAAAAAACCAGAATTAGCTTGTCAGTGTACTCTATGTACATACTGGAGTCATTTTCATTACTCTTTATAACCATGATGATATCACACTCTTTGACACAGGAAACCTCTTGGCCATAACACTGTATTTGTGTGTGTGTGTGTGTGTGTGTGTGTGTGTGTGTGTGTGTGTGTGCATATTCCCCTAAAGAGGGGGTGCAAGGGGAGGGGCATGAGTTAGGGGGATGGAGAGGGGCAGTATCAGCATGCCTATATTTACAATATAATTTCAAGGTCATTAATGATGATGTGTGAAGTTTGCCACGATACCGACCAGTTCTCACCTTTGCCAAGGTACATTAATGTATGTGCACACTTACCACTCTTACATGAAGAGCAGAATCCAATTATGTAATCCCCATTACTGCGAGATAGCTGAATTTGGCTGTTTTACTGATTAAGCATTGAAATCATATCCCCCAGGAGTTTTATGACTTTGACATGGGTCATTCCATGAAGTTGGGTACACAAAGTGTGACATGAGGCTCAAAATTTCAAAACTAATGCAGAGCTTAGTTATTGTCATCTCAAGAAACATAGATACATGGAGTATATCAAACAAACTATTAGAAGTTTGAATCTTGCAGCGTAGCCACTACACATCATCACACATTCAAGATAACGCCCACTTGTTTCACATGTAACAGGGACACCAACCTTCCAATTTGATCTGAAGAAAATCTGCTTTTTCTCTTAGTTTGCCACAAGATATTTATAAATCAAGAAATATTTGGAAAGTATGTTGTGACTCTTTCCACACCAGCAACAGCAAAAAATACCAATCGAAAGTTAAAAATTTTAAAAATCCTACAACATTTTCTTATTAGAAAGGTCTGCAGACAGTTTTAGGGGTCAATTTTGAAATTCAATCTTAATGTAAATATATCTTTGAAATGCTGCACAACTAATACTGGAAACAGGGTGAAGTATAAGAGGACATGCTAATGCCTAAATAGGATCAGAAAGTGAAAAGGTTAACAAATACAAAAAGACTCTATTTTCCCAAAACCTTGTTTGAGGTTTCACATGTAACGATTACACAAAGATTCCGGTGTCCTGTTACATGTGAAACACTGAAACATAGTCCTTTTTGTTAATATTCTTTGAAATGAAGCATGAATAATTCAGGAAATATGGTGAGCCATAGGGGGACATGCTAATGTTTATAAGATCAGAAAATAAATATGCAAAATGACATACAAAAATGACTACTTTGCCCAAAACTTCATTTACGGTTTCACATGTAACAATTACACAGATTTTCTGGTGTCCTGTTACATGTGAAACACTAAAATAGTGTCCTATTTGTTAATATTCTTTTAAATGTAGCATGAATAATAAAGGAAATAGAGTGAAGCATAAGAGGACAGGTTGATGTTTAAATAAGATCGGAGAGTAAAGATGCGGACATACAGAAAATGACTATTTGCCCAAACTTCATTTTAAGGTTTCACAGGTAACAATTACACAGAGATTATGGTGTCCTGTTACATGTGAAACAATAAATTTGTCTCTCGATTTATAAGACTTTCAACATTTTTAAATTTCAAGTAATGACTGAGAATAATTATATAAAGATATATATAAGAATTTTATTCTTATAATTATAATGTATTTGTCCCAAAGTTTATTTGGTGGTTTCACATGTAACAAAGACACCAAGATACCGGTGTCCCGTTACATGTGAAACACTAAAATAGTGTCCTATTTGTTAATATTCTTTTAAATGTAGCATGAATAATAAAGGAAATAGAGTGAAGCATAAGAGGACAGGTTAATGTTTAAATAAGATCGGAGAGTAAAGATGCGGACACATATACAAAATGACTATTTGCCCAAACTTCATTTTAAGGTTTCACATGTAACAATTACACAAAGATTCTGGTGTCCTGTTACATGTGAAACAATAAATTTGTCTTTCGATTTATCAGACTTTCAACATTTTTAAATTTCAAGTAATGACTGAGAATAATTATATAAAGATATATATAAGAATTTTATTCTTATAATCATAATGTATTTGTCCCAAAGTTTATTTGGTGGTTTCACATGTAACAAAGACACCAAGATACCGGCGTCCTGTTACACGTGAAACATCAAATTGCTAGTTTTACTCAAATAATGCATGTATCTCATTATTTTTGTTTGATTTTCTTCAAGAACAGCTTTTAATTGAACAAAAATAAGCAATCACATGGATAATTTTAATTAATTACAATCGTTTACCCTTCTTTGAAAGATTATCTTTCCTCCTACACAATGTACAGATTACAGAAAACTTGATGCATGTAGTCTGGGTAGGCTCAAATTTAATGTGCATGCCTATCACAATGACATATTGAACGACAGAATTATAATTTTATTCATTAATTCAAAATGAAATTCCCAATATCTTCAGATTTTGTTACAACTCATATTCACATTTTCTTGCATGTTACCTTACTAATATTTTTGGCACTCCAGTTCTTGTATTGGTTTATCAATGCGTTTTCAAGTTACAGTGACTTTTATATTTACATCCATATTCTTGCATGTACATTATATTGATACTATTTTATTACAATACTTTTAATTTTAGTCACATAGTGCCTGCATTTTGCTTTTGTTCAAGTTTTGAAGTTATTACAGGAATTCTAACTTTGAATTTCTTTGCCATCACCGTTGTGATGAACACTACATTTTTTAATACAGGGGAATCTTGTTATAAAGAACAGTAGAACACTGATCTGACGAACTCCACTACTACAATGTAATCTTTCTTGTCCCACTTCTTTGTATTCTTTTGTGTTACTAGTAGAACATATTTACAATATAACACACTAATTTATATGGTCTTAAGGACCTCACTATAATGAAGTTCCCTATACTCATAATACTTATGTATAATAGCCCTGATACTATCAAGGATTCAATACAGCAATCTAACTTTGATGGTCCCAAGAAATTTAAGAATCTTGTTCTCGGTTCCCCTGTATTGTTAACTTGTGTCATTCTATTTAGTATTAAAGTAATGTCACATAAAAACTTGATTTCTGATTAGCATACAAATATCAATTCTATTAAATGAATTAAAAATTAAGTTCCTAAACCATGAATTATAACAATATCTTGTTGATTTAAGATTTTCCTGTTTCTCATGAGTTGTCAACAGTTTTTTATATGAGCATGTGTGTTTGTTTTTCAATCAATGTTTTGATTCAGAATTCAAACTTCATTTTTCACATGAAAAATTCCAAATAACCCATACTTTCATTTGCATTTTGTTCTAGTTGAGGCCACATGCTACTAGCTCCTCAGCTGATGACTGCAGCGCAGTCCTGCACGTCTACACTAGTGCTGTAGTAAAAAGGTTAACAAAGCAGTAACCAAACCGTCTTTGGTCAAAATGGTTTGGGTTTGGATAACTGTTTTGATTCTCATTATGTTCTGAAAATATTATTACAAATAGAATTACGAGTAAAATTATCACTATAAATATTACCTGCAAAATAATGAAGGAATATGTACAACCTGTATAAAAATTTGTACATTATATGACCGAAACACAACCATATTTTTGAAGTAGGTTAACTGGGTTTTAAAATAACCGAATACTACAGCACTAAGACTCTACACTGAATGATGTGCAGGAGATCCTGGCCAGTAGTGCCTCATAACATAAAAGGATCGAAACAGCTTCGGCATTTGCTAATTTTAATATCTTTCATGGGAAGAATGAAAAAAGGCAAACATACAATGGAATGAGATACGGAAGGTGAATTTTCACCATTAAACATTGTATTTTATTCCTTACATATACTCTTCCAATAAAACATTTTAGAAAATTTGAAGAATGCCAAAGCTGTCCTGAGGCTGTTTTAATTCACATATACATGTTCCTGTTCTAAAATGCAGCATCCTGTCCTACTAATCCTATTCTTCAAGATTGATGAATGTGTCGATTCTAGTTGCCAGTGAACGAAAAGTGTTTTCTTCAAATCCAAGATGTCTTGAGGACACAGGAATTGGTGGAGAGGGGAAGATGGCAAAGATCCCAGTTCTCCGAATCCAGTCTTGCTCCGGTTTGTCTGGCCAAGAGTACTTGTTATCACCCTTATTGAGTAAGAAGTTGATATGTGCATCTTCTCCTTTCAGCTCCAGGACTTCTCCGACCCACCACGTCTTACCATATACAACGGCAACAAAATCCCCAGTTTGAAGGTCCTGAGTTTGGCGATAAGCTGTATATATGAATAAAGATAAAATATCTAAAATTATAAAGTAACAATGCTTTTGCAAAATAGAAGAAAACTGTCACCAATAGACAATTCTCAGATAACCAGTACTGCACGTAACATAATCAGTAAAAGGATCTCCAGTGATCTTTAATATGAAAGAAGACATACATCCTCCTGCATTCAGACATAGTTATTCTGAAAGAGAATTTTGATCCACAGAAAAACTCATTTGAACAGAATTGAACTGGTATGTCTCTCCATAAATCTTGTAACAGCCTCCCTAAATATGCATAAAGTGGAGGTGTGATTAACTTGTTGGGAAAAAAATATCCCTTCACATGTACATAATATATTGCATGTGCAATTGGGTATATTAACTTTAAACATAAATAACACAGACATTTTGGGACTAGAATTGGGTGCAGGTGAGCATGTGTCCCACGTGTGTGTTCATGCTGACTCCATGCTGTAAGTGCACGTGGATACATACGCATTGCAGTGGGTGAGGTCACTGAGGTGTTTAAGTGCACATCAGTATTTTGGTGTGGGTGGACTTAAGCGTTAAAAATGGGGACATTTGCAGGTGTGTGTTCATTTGTGAGGTATGTATAAATGTGTGTGTGTGCGCATGTGTTTGGGTTCATGCTGGTGGGGTTCCAATCCATGTGCGCTATGATTGTTAAAACCTAAATTGCCAAGAACATCAATACATGTGCAGGGACCAATTTCAATGATTAGAACAAGTAAAATCTTAAGTACATTTGTTAACATTATACCACTTGCCATTTTTTTCCTTTGTATATCAGAAAATTTGAAATGATTTCTATGCTTCAGTGCATGATAGTAAATTATTTGAATCTTGAATTGAACTTTGAAAGTTGAGATGTAAAAAATAATTTTTACAAACCTGTAACATGAACCCGAGTGCCAGCAGTAGATGGCGAGTGAGAAGTAGGGAGTTCCATGTGAAGCTGTGTGTCACACGTTGACGAGTGAGAGGTTTGGTCTTCAACATGAAGCTCAGTACCAGTAGACAGCAAGTTAGAAGTTGGGACTTCAACGGGAAGCTGTCTGTCAGACGTAGAAGGCGGGTGGGAAGTTGGAACACCTATGACCACGTTATCTGTGAAAGTTGAAGATTATACATAAAAAAGACCTTAATGGTAGACAATGACTTTTGCATGAAATTTGTCAGAATTAGTGGGAACACTACAGTATTCAAGCAGACAATATTGTGAAACCTCTGTGCAACTTTATTTATGGAGTTAAGTTGAAAACTATGATTCAAATTATTTTGGTATATTTATTATAAGGCCTTACATTTATTCTAGACTTAGTCTACCTTTTACAGACCTGTTTGATCGATTGATCATGTTCATGGTATATTTCATCACTAAAAATACAGCAAAAAGAAATAAGTGAATTCTTTACTATGACATTCGTATACCTACTGACATTATTATTTGGATTTTAAGTATTATATTACAGTCCCCGAACGATAAATGCACTGTTGTTGCTTGAATGCCGACTACACTACAACTGTTATCTTTTGAATTCTACACAACTTTTGATTTCGAAATTTCACAGATATTGCCCAAATACTAATATCTTTGGTTTCAAACAATGATTGGGGCATTTTGTGGGCTCTGCAAAAGGCATTGGCTACCTTAAATGTTTCATCCGAGGGACAAATAAACTGTTTTTCATATCGCCAAAATTAACTCCCTAATATAAAAAAGGGTTGAAGAAAACATAAACAGCGATATTACTGATTTGTACAAACCGGTAACATGCAGTTGTTTCACAGGTGAAGAGGAAGGGGAGGATTCGCTTTCCCAGTAATCATCTGCATCAGTCATGGAAGACGGGCCGTCAGCATCCAAGTCATCATCTGCAACAGTCATGGAAGACGGGTCTTCAGTATCACCTGTATCTGTAAAGAACACCTCACACTTACACAATTTTGCTGTTGTACCACTCTGTAACGAACAAAAACATTGGTCTATCCAAAGAAAAATATGTACAGATAGTGCGCACATATTTAACTCTGTAGTATAGAACAACATTTGGTCATCGTGGCAGCGTATGGCAAGACAATGGTGTAATGTGCAGCAGCAATTCATGAGTTATAAGTTTAAGAACATCTTTCAAAAACCCTGGACTTACAGAAATATATGTTAAAGGCATTGGTTAACAATGAATCCAGTTGAAAAAAATCTGAGCTACATGGTCCCACGTGCTACTAGTAAATCTGATATAGTGTAGAAATGAAGCCCTGCAAAAATTGCTGTGAAAATGATAATTTAAATACTACTGCAAAAATGTAAATTTGCAATGACTGTTTTACGATGCTCAAATTTCCCCATTGGCTATAGTGTTGAATAAACTGTTACTGAAATGGTTCATTCTTTATTCATAGAAATCTGGATAGTGAAGGCAGGATTTTCAAAACTTTTATATTCTTGGCCGTTTATTCATCCACTTGAACATTGTTACACTGCTTAGACATCGCAGTTGTACAATTTTTTAAATCGACCCACAATATTAACCACTGACTTTAAAACAACCAATGAATAAGATGGGTCTGTTTGAAAACTTTCTGCTTGGATCACAAATAACTAGCATTAGTCAATAATACTAAATGAATATATATATTGGCAACCTTCTAGGTAAATATTAAGGTTAATTTAGTTCTTACCATGAGATGTCTCAATCGTAGCAGCAAACAGCTTTTCACTTTTCCAGTCATCTACAGTCCCTCTGCTGTCACACTGCTGATTCCCGAGAACACAGCCTTTACAGAAACAAGACAGGTTCCTTGTCCACAGCCGTCCACTGCTTTCACCCTTTACACAGTGCAGTTGCCTGGTGCCCTTGATGGTCTGGACGTCCTTGTGATCTCTGTTGTGATTCATTTCCTCTACGAAGAACACTTTCCGTTGAAAGTGGAGACATTCGGCTTGGCTTGGTTGTATTGTCAATTCATCTTGGCAGAACTCATATACATCTTTTGCATTGTTCATTACTTTACGCCCAGAACTAATAGCTAATGAAGCTTGTCGTTTCACAACAGCCGTTTCCCCATCGCTCGGACCTTTCCCATGTCTGGCACCAAAATAGTGATGCTCTACTGGAACTTGGTAATGTTGCTGTGCAAGAGCAATGTCCTTGAATGGTCCTCTACTTTTGTATTGGGCTGCACATTGATCTGTAAATCTGATGATCTTGTCAATTTCCATGTTTTGCCGGAGATGCTGTACTGCCTGTGACATGAACTGGTGCACTGCATGATATGTATGTCGATTATCGCCTGTTATGAAGACGAGTGACTCCTGCATTGTCTCATCACATGTTGGACATCTGTGATAGCAAACAATAGGGTGGATTGTGACGTTTGTGTGATACCAATGTGCGCTTTGTATTTCGTCTTGGTACTTGCATACAAAGTTCTCTGCAAAGTCCAAGACCATGACGACCCAGTTGTTTGGCATGTCCTTGGTAAGTGTAGCAAACTGCTGAGATTGCCAAGACGCACTATGCAGATGCTTACTGATAGTGACCGTCTCCCCTTCAAGTTCCTCCAGACATTGAGATACTGTCCCGTCGTTGGTGACAATCTGTTGCTTGGTGATCGTCTTCCCATTCTCGTCCACTCTGACCCGAATCCATTTCTTCCATGTCATATGCTTAGGGCCGTGTTTTTCCACCAGCGGTCTCAGGTAAGATCTCAACAATTTGGGACCACATTCTTTGCATTTCCTCTCGGAGCAATGTCGCATGTACGTCTTCGCTCCTTCAGACTTGGGACACATTGTGACGCGATTCACTGAGTGAACGCCATCAAAGAAGGACTTCATTCCGTAACTGTGTGCTAAATTATTAATTGCTGTTGCCTTCAACTCAATATTTGTGCAGTATTCGCACAAACATGCCCTGAATTTGATTGATCCTTGGAGCTTTACATGATGTGGCCGGAGGCTGTAGAATGTTTTTGCACCTACTTTCATGTCTGGATTCTGTGATTTGAACTTCAAGAACAAAGCCGCCACTGACTGTTGAAGATATCGAATATTTTTCATGGTCTTCATGGATACCATTTTCTTATCAGGCAGGTCGATGGCTGATTCTTCGTAGAACGAGATGACTGCGCTTGCTACCTCTGGGGACAGCTTTCTCTTGTCGTGCATTTGCTTCTTCTTGCTTGCCGAGGAGATGATCTTGCGGCCCATCTGCAAGAGAGCCGATCCTTTTTTCTGAAGTCGGTACTTGCTCAAGATCTTTAGTGATGCAGCAATATTCCTTCTTTTTTCTAGGTCTTTCTTCTTCTTGCTCCTCTTTAGTCTGCCCATTTCCTCACTAATGCTTGATGTCAGGAGATTTTGGACTTCATGATGGGCATCCTCAAGGCCAGTGTGCATTCCTCTCTTCTTCAGTGCTGCACGCTTTTTTGGAGAGGACTTCTGAAATAGATCTATCATCGTAGAAACACACTTTTCTCGGTCTTGTGGCATAACTGCCCTTACTCTCTCCAAACTTTTTCTTCTAGCCGAAGAACTTCTCACGTCACATCCTGCAGATGAGAGTTTCTTGCGAGTGACTTCCAACTCCGCATGTTTCTGATCGAATGCCTCTGCAATTTCTTTCAAACGTTCCTCTTCTTTCTTTAGCTCTGCTTCTCGAGCCTTGAGCTTCTGCGATTCAATCCACATAAGCTTTTCTTTTTCTTTTTTCTGCTTGTATTTCTCTCGTCGCATTGCGTTGTATTGCTCATGTTCTTCTTTTGACATTGCTGCTCGTCTCTCTCGCTTCTTTCTTGCCTGTGCTTGTAATTTTTCTTTTTGCCTTTTGTCTTGAGCTCTGGTGCTAGGTGTTTGTTTCATTTTGTTTGATTGAAGCCGTAGTTGCTCCTCCTTTTTCTTTGCTCTCATTTTCCTCATTCGCAGAGCTGCAGTCGCATTACACCGCTTCTTTTGTTCTAGGAACTTTTCAGACTTTTCCTTCTCTTCAGTGGAGATATTTCTCTTCTTTAAGGTGGACTCCGCTAGGGACATTTCGATCCTCTGTAACTTGTTATATTCCGCAGCTTTTTTCAACAATTTTGTGTATTCTTGTGGGTTGTTGGCCTTCAACTTATGTCGCCACTTTGTTGTTCGGGAAGCAGCTTCATTACTGTTTACTAACTTTACTGTTGACTGTTTTTTTGAGGGCTTCCGGGCCTCCGAATCAATACTACATCGCAACCGAAGATGGAAAGGCTTTTTCTTAGCCATGTCTATCGGTGTTTAACCAGCCTGAACTTGAAGTAATCATAAGTTGGAAGGAGGGGGGGGGGGGGGGGGGGGGCTGTAGGGGGGAAAAGACAACATTAAAATTAAAATAAAATTAAAACTGAAATGTAGTTCAAATATGATTTGCAGATTACAATATATATTCTGGCAACCTTCTAGGTAAATATGAACACTACATTTTTTAATACAGGGGAATCTTGTTATAAAGAACAGTAGAACACTGATCTTTATATCGAGTTTCCACTGTACCTCAAATTTATATTGGGTTGTATATTAATGGCATTATTTGAATTGTATTTTGAAGGGTGCCCTCTGCGATTAAATGGTCATTTTTAAACTTAGAAACACTAGCGAAGTAAACTTCATGTGCAAATTTTGCCGTTTGTAAGATAGACAGAGACTAGTGTCATATTAGTAGTAACTTGTATGGTTGAGGGCCCCTAGTTTCGGTAAACTAGCGATTGTCAGCCTCCTTAGTGAAATATTTTATTTTCTAAATGACCTAAAATTTAGCTCAGAATGTGCTATAAATCCTGCATATTGACATCGTGTTGTCACACTCTCGATGAGGTCATCCCATACGGAAATATCGTCGAGAATAGCGTGCGACGTTCTTCTGCATGCGCCTGTCCTTGTGGAACCTTGTTCTCAGCAAACTATCTCACCAATAAATTACGTTTGGTTTATGTGGTGATAACTCAATAAGGAAGTCTTATACTACAGCAAGAGGTCATACCAAGCCCCAAGGAGGTACTAGGCAAGCGTAGTACCTCCTTGGTCATACTAGTCTAGACTCGATACTACTAAAGGGCGCTGATGTCGTCGTTTACCACCAGACTTCCATGTGTAATCAACTACATGTATTTACTTACATAAAAAGACACGAGTGGGACTAAAGATGCAATATCATTACGAATTACTTTACTCGCGCCGATTGTGGTTTTTTTTTTAATGAAATATTCTTCGAGGCTCTGCCCACACAATTTCGTTAACTGTGGGTATAATCTACGAAATATCGATCATAAAGTGTAATATAAGTACGATACGATCATGTCAGAACATGAGAAAGATAGCTAGCCTACCTTGTCAAAAGCGACACGTCGTTTCCATCGTAACAGCTGCCCACGAAACACAAAAGCGGCTTGAGCTGTTCTAACCGGTCGTCTGCAAGCCGATCGCACTCGTCACATTCAAGTCGCATCATCCGGAAACCCGGGCAATGTGTCGTCAACTCGTGAGCGTACGTCATTTGCCGAATGGATCGTGGAGAATTGTTCCCATCGTAACTTTTTCCACGGACACGAAGAAAATATACAAGCACCTTATTCCTCCGTATTTTCCAAAAGCAGTCAAACGCGATTGTTTCTTTTCACAGTTTTAAAGATCCATTGACAACAAACATATATAAGACATTTCTTGCCATGTTTCTCTCGTATTTCTGCAGTTTTCCACTCGCAAATATTTAATCCTCATTACCATTTCGCGGACACGAAATGTTACGATAGTAACATGATCTCATAAGAGGTAATTTTCCAAGAAAAACCTCTTCATTGGGGAATTGTCTATTAGTGCCGACTATGAGAGTTAATAATGTGAATAAATACACAACTCATTTTTCTTTACTGTAAATTGTATTTATTTAATATTCAAACAACACAAACAATGTTTTGATGTCACAAAAGAAACACAAAAATTACAAAAAAATAACATTTTTAATCATCAAAAAACGGGATTTTCATAAAGTCTCAACTATGCCCTTTTGATAATATATTCTATCACTCCTCATTAATCAGACAATGTGGATATTAGATTAAAATAACTTTTGTTGGGACCTCTGAAAACAGATACATAACATGATGAACAGTACTGCCCATTGTGTACCCAACTTCATGGAATGACCCACATGCTACAGACTTTCATATATAAAAAGTATGTAACTTTTAAACCTGTTCATATTTGATACATTTTGAATGTTTTGAATCCAGTTTGTGCACATACTTTGCTGTGTCTGACAAGTCTTTGGCAAGCTCTTTTGTATGTAGAACCAATGTTTGTATGTTTGTGTGTGTGTATGGGTGTAAAGGTCCAAAACCAGCTTTAAAATATGGTTAACTGTCTGAGACTTTTGCCTATCCATTGTGGAATAGTATCAAAATATAGTGGTTCAATATTTACTGTGAGGAGGGTATCACAGTCCTGTGGATTATTTTGCAATTTTGAGTATTTAGTTTTGTCGTGTACATATGAATAGTATGGAACCTTTACCAATGATAGTTTCACCATGCACTAGGCCATGTATTATGAAATAATACATTGTATCAAAATTGTATCCTCTGTGAATGGTGATTCTTACACCATTGTACTATCCTAAATTTTACAAAGCACCCCAAACTCACAGTGAGTATTCATGGAATGTCATATCATCGTTCGCATGGCAGAATGTCGTTAACACACTTCCCTGCACATGGCAAAATGTTGTTAACCCTACAGTAGATGCGCACTTCAACAGCCTAGCGACAATCTACCATGCGCAGGGAAGTGCTTTAACGACAATCTACCATGCGCACAACAATTCTGTGTGCAAAGTGTTGATTAGAATAATGCTGCATGGTGCCAGGACAATCTGACCGATTTTGTTTTATCCTCCAAACCTTGACGGACGTTAGGTGGACGTCAGGAATTCTTCAGCAGCGGCCTACGATGAGTTCCGCCACGACAGGGAGCGGGCCCAGCGAGAGCTGCAGGAGAGGGAGCAGCGTAGGCAGCAGCTGGAACAGGAGCTGATGGGAGGAGGAGGAGGGAGTGGAGGCGGGAATGTTGGGATGAGTGGTAGCCAGGGCAACGGGATGAGGACTACCAGTCCCGCCCATAGCAGCACCGCATCCATCATTGGGCAGGCCCCGAGACAGGTAAGGAGATCATATTTTTATATTTTGTTTATTCCTTCCTTCGTTTGGTGTTGGTTCATTTGTTTGTGTTTCCTGGTGATGCTAGTCTTTGCTGTGATTTATCATCGCAGTGTGTCGGTGCTTAAAGTGTTTTATCTGCTACTGTTGTTATACAATGTATCATGCATATTGGTAGTTCTGACCTCTGCTTGATCTCGCACCTTCATTAATCACTTTGTGTGGTATTTTTGCACATGCCGTTATGATGATGTACAGTGCTCCCTCCTGCATTTCAGTCTTGATGAGCAGAATATATTTGTTTTTAATATGAAAATATAATCTGTTGCCATATAATTCTTAAAGGGTGAGTTTCCACTTTGATTCACTGCAAGATTAATAACATTCTCCCAAAGTTGTACATGTACACATGTGTAATGCATTGCATCGAGACAGGATTAATTTTTTTTAAACATTATGATCTGCTGCACTTTCTTTTTTTTCACCATGAATTGAAACAAGCATGTGTCATCATGACTTAACAGTGAGAGTCTCATATAATACCTTATCATGCAGCTACATGTACACCATTATATACATGTAATGCCTTTGTACACTGACACTAACTCAACATTAGACAATGCAGCATGATTGCTGCTGCTATGCTGCTATAAAGTGAGAGAAGAATACCCAAACTAAAATACACTGCGCGTCATAAGTTGTTGGCAGCTGTTCTATTGGAAGGAGAAATCCTCACCCCCCCCCCCCCTTTAAAGCAAAAGGAAAAATAAATGTTTAGGTTATGAGGATAGTATGGAATCTTGAACATGTGGCAAGAAGGCGACTCTTTGAAAACTCGCTTTTGATAGATGCCATGCCCGTGGGCAAGAAGAGAGAAAAAGTAAGTGACTAAAGCAAACTTGCATTTACCATGTGTAGGTTTTCTTTAGGATGAGAAGGAAATTCTTTATACTCACAGCTACAATGTAGGTGCCTTCTTCAGGATGACAGTTACATGTAAGGAGGAAAATTATGGAAATTTGCCAAGGTGCCTTGTTCAGGACAAGAACACAATATTCAAGGTCACATACAAATACATGTCTATTAAGTGCCTTGTTCAAGGCGAGCTGGCAAGAAAGCAAGAAGGCGACTTCTCTAAACTTCCCATCGTGCCTTGTTCAGGACCAAAAGGCAAAAAGACCACTTCTTACAACTTGCCAAGGCACCTTGTTTGAGACAAACAAGGTGCCTTGGCAAGTTGTCACAAGTTCCCTCCCCATCGTTTAAATAGAGCACAAAGACGAGTTTTAACAGATCGCTGCCTTGCCGCATGTTTAACTTAAAGGGACTGTACAGTTGTACAGGTTGAAGTGAGGATTCAGGTTTATTTACAATTTTTTTTTTTTTTGTGAGAAAATTATGAAAAACCTCTTGTGAAATATAAAAGAGCATGTAATTTCAAAAAGGATTCAACATTTATGTGATAAAAAATGGCCTCGAAATGGCTGAGATATCCAAAAAAGCAATCCTAATAAAATTGACAGGCCACAACTTTCATTAGGATCTCTTTGTTTTACCTTGTTTTTAGATATTTCTGTCATTTCAAAACCAGTTTTCATCAAATAAACGTTTAATTCACCTTAGAATTGTACATGCTCTGTAACATTTCATAGAGTGGTTTCTGAATATCTCACAAAAACGATCACACCTCAACCAGTACGGTACAGTCCCTTTAAGCTTTTGCAGGACAGACAAATATGGTTATCAAAACATGCCAAGCCCATCCCACATTGGATTATGCAATCATCCAGGGTGTTTGATTTGCTGTGACAAGAGATCATACTCCAGCCTGTCTAGACAGGCCACAACTGATTCCAGTCATCAGTGTATGTCGGTCTGGCCGGCCGGTCGGGTCGGAATATATGTGGAACAGCCCCAGATCCATTTCCTCTTTCCCTCCTGTGGTAAACCAAGGGATGACTTGTGCATACAGAAATATGTTGGAGAGAGAGAGAAAGATAGAGAGAGAGAGGGAGGGAGGGAGTATTACACAGACAGATAAACAGACAGACAAACGGACAGACAAACAGACATTCACGAAGGGGAAAGTGCCAGAGTAACAGTCTGTCGTGAGAAAGGGAAAGAAAGTCCTGACCATATTCGGAGAGAAAAGAAAAAAGTTTGGGGAGAGGGAGGGATACAAGTATCTACGCTTGCACAAAGATCAAATTTCAGAGGCACAGTTTTCAAACCACATGATGAAATTTGAATTATTGGCCCTATTCACAGGCTATGAATATTCATTGTCAGACAGTTCATCATTCATCCACTTTCATCATGAGTTAGAACGATTGAGAGTTGTACATTTCAGTCTTGAAGCAAAACTAGTTCATCACTACTGTGATTATCAAACTTTTTCTTATTTCCAAATGTTCTACTGGATAGCGAGATATGAAACATGGTAGCATCTAGACAGACATACAATAATAAATTCACTCAAATTTTCATATTAGTATCAGAGACATTGGCACCAATTGTTTTCCTACTGGGTTGGTAGTCTCCCAAAAAGTCAAAATGCACATCTCTGGCTCAGCATATGACCTAATTCCTTGGTGTTGTTGTTGTTGTTTTTTCCCCCAGTGGGAACTGAGGGTGGGATTGGACCGACATTTAATCTCTAGTTGCATGAATGGTAGAAACCAAGAGGAAATAAGCTCACAGTGGTCCCAAAGAATTGCAACAGCTGAAACAGCTGTGTACAGATATCATCAGAGTGTTGCGCGACATTTTGACCACATCTTACAGAAAGGGGGGGGGGGGGGCAGAGAATTTTTTTATTTTTTTTTGTCTAAAAGATGTCACAGGAAGTGGTAAAACACATCTGCTGTATCGCATGGTATAAGCAAAGCGTGGTGCAAGAATGTCCTACCACTTGCATGCAATGTATTGTGAATGTTACACGTTGGTGACTTCAGAAGTTTGTGCTCCCGCATACATGCTCCCGCATACCCTTTGTGGTACCTTACAATTATCCAAGCTTACAATGATATTTATCGTTTTATCTTGTGCTGTTGGAAAGAAGAAATTGGCCCCCAAAGAGAAAGTTTTTTGAAATTGAAGGCAGCTTGACAAGCCACAAATTGATGCAATGATATTGACACCCAAATGATAGCGTAAAATACAACATTTTTGGAACTGTTACAACGGTTTACATGCTTCGCCATTGTACATGTTAGCATTTCAACAAGTGTCTAGCTGTCTAGTCTTGAATTCAGACACTGCTTTGATATCAAGACCCAAAATATAATTTTTGTTTGTTTTTTTTTTTATAATTTTTTTTTTTCTGTACTTTGAGGAGATTTTTAGCATTCAAATGTATCCTCTTTATCATGTATGGAAGAGTATTGGTAGTGGAAGTGAAAATTTTCTTCTGTTGAAAAATTAAAAGCTAATCATTGTTTTTCCTTTTTTTTTTTGGAAGATGAATACCGACCTTCCAGTGGTTGTACATGGCTTTATTGATAGTTCAGGCCTGATACTTTTGGTTACCAATTGTTGCTTTCATTTTGGTGCTTTCATTCAAAATAACTTTCTCTGTGGACTTGTTGATTTTGCCAGGAGAAGCATGCCCCACAATGTATTGTCAACCCAGCACAGCATGACCTGCATGGCTATGATAATTGTGGTGGTAATGGTGTTGTTTGTGTTATCTCTTCCCCTTTCCATTTTGCCTTCCTTCGCACTATACAAAAACCAACCAACAAACCAACAACGAAAAATGTCTGTGGTTAATGGGGACCCCCCCCCCCTTCAAAAAAAGCAGGTCACACCTCCTAATTTCATCCTTCGTCCTACGAGTTCTGTGAACTCCAGCACCCCGAAAGTGCCTTACAGTCAAATGAACCATACGCCAGAGCCCGAAGCCTCCCCCATACTCAGCAATCCCAGGGTACCCCTGCACCACCAGGGGTTACAGCATCAGCAACAGCAGCAGTCCCAACATGGGCGGTACCAGTCCAGAGCCAGTCAGCGCACCGCCAGCTCCAGCAGCGGCAGCCCGAGCCCCCTCACACCCACGCGGCAGTTGGAAACGTCCTTTGGCGAGGTCCTCGGACCGGGCGGGAACCTTAAGAATGTCACTTACACCAAAGTGCCACCACCAACCGCTGAGGTGCCCAGGCCCATCCATCCCGCGGCATCTCACTCGCAGCATTCGCCGCAACACCACAAGCAACATGATGTCTCCAGAGAATTGAGTCAGCAGTATTACCTCTCAAAGCAGCAGCAGCCGCATCCACCGCAGCCACAGCAACAACCACAATACCCCCTCCCCCCTCACCACCACCAACAGCACCATCAACAGCACCACCACCAGCAACAGCAACCCATCAAGTTTGGCATGGGAGATGCCTCCCTCACTGTCGCCGGGCACCCTGTCAGAAACAACTCCCCCGCGGAGGTGGCTGGCGGGAGACCCTCACCACAACAATCACCTCGACAGTCGCCCAGACAGCTACCCTGTGAAAACAATCTGGCTATTAAGCCAAGAGCAAAGGTACAAATTGGGGATCAGGAGCCAAAAGTGTAGATTAGAACTGTCAGCATAATGTTTAGGGGAACTCAATCTCCATTTTGCAATACACAAAGAAAGTGAATGAACCCATTGCCAGAAACGGCTGCCTGGCTTGAATCATACTTCACTATTTTTTCACACATGCCATACAGGGAATGTCGCTGACAAATCCACGTATGTCAAAATCGTAAATACATGGTCGCAAGTTTGGCCATTGTTTACCGGTGTGTTAGTTAAATGTGCATTGCTAGTGGATTAACCTGAGACATTGACATACAACCCTCAAATTGACTTTATTTTAATGGGTTACAAGCATCTTATCACGTTTCTGTGCTGATACCAAATGTGATCATCACACAATACCCACAAATGTCACATTTGCTTTTTCCTCCTTAAACGATTTACCTTCTTGTTGTTGTTTTCTTCTTCTCTTTTTTGGCACATGTACCTGTTGGTCTGTACTGGTATAAACTATGCATGTCAGTAGCCCCTGTCTCTTATTGTGTGGTGTAGAATATTAGTCCTCTTTTGCATTCTGAATATATCATTATTTTAGAGAGCATTGATCAGCAATATTGTGTGGTTTCCAATCCAATCGAAAGTGTCCTCCTTTGCGCAATTTCAGCAGCATCTGTGTTAAGTGTGCAGAGTGATTTGTTGACCGTATCTTGCATGTCCATATATTCCTGTTTCACAGTGTAATCTCATTTTGCTGTGTTAGAGTGCTGTTTTCTGTAACAATCACATTAAGCACTTTCTTGGTCCATTCAATCTATGTAAAAACATCTATGCATCAAATATGCAACACAGTTACTTTGACCAAAACAGTCAACTAATTTGCTCTCGCCATCCCCATCAAATTCTTGTCACCCGTCAAAAGATAACTCGACAATTTTATCCATGGATAATAATCATATTTCATAATCATATCATCCATCACCTTTAATGCATAATACATCGCACATTTGCAGAGCTAATACCCATCACATTTGCTGGTCATACAATGGAATACTATTCTTGGAATTTCCTTACTTATGAAGTCTCCATGGTACCAACACAAGTCAGCTCAACATCATCATGAAAACCTGATAAAATCGAGCAAGATTTCCAGAATTCGTCTCTGAATTTGAGATGAAAAGAAATGGACGTACATTTTGCCTGTATCACTGGCAGCATTTTGCTATTTCCCCGATAAACAATCAATTTTTCCTGGCAACCTCCCAGTTGAAGGCTGGTCTGTAAAAAAGCTGTGCTTTTAAAGCAAACACTTGCATCCAGCTTTGTGGCATAGGATAAAAAAAAATATTTTACTTGACTGGATGAATAACAGCAGTCATCAGTCTATTTTCAAAATTATATATATTTTCTCTTTTTTCAGTTCTCCAGACTCAAAAGCTTTGTAGTGATAGAAGACTTTTCCAGTTTGATATGATAAAAACACCACAAAATTAGCCATCAGATAATCACACCTTTAGAAGGAAAGAAAAAAAACCCTGATTTTTTTAATTTATAGGTAGTAAAGAATGGGAAAGAGTTGACAACAATGTTACAATATATTGAGAACTCTAAATTTTTGGACAAATCTAAATTGTCATATATATCTCTCAAATTACTAGATTCTATTTTTTTTCATGACTTTATTGTGTATATCATGGTTATGTAATTACAAATCACCAATAGATTTTATTAGAAGGTAATATTGCCTATTCCATGCTCTTTGACAACTATCAGCTTATATTTACAAATGGCAGCCTAATCCTAATATATATCATGTCACTGCTGATTTCTTTTTTTCCTGGTGGCACCGACACATAGACTATCTCAGACTACTAAAGTACCATGTGTACAGAATCCTGCACAGTGTTGAATTTAAAGGAATTGATTGTCAATTAATTTAAATCTGTTCAAAGTTGGACATTGTAGGAATGTTCTGCATTTAGGAGAGAGATTGAATATGTGATGCATGACGTATACATGTAATACATTTTAAAATACTTATGATAGTTTTCTTTCATCAAAGAAATTTAATGCAGCTGTGACCTTTAACCTTGAAACCATTTTTATTCAAACTGTGAGAAAGTAAGAGATCTAAAAATTCAAAAATACACAAACAAAGAAATTGAGACTTTTAACAGTTTAATCAACTCTCAAGATCTGTTCCCTTTTCAGGGTGGTATTACGATATGGAAACCCACTTGTCATGCCATCACCAGCTTGGAGGATGTGCAAGCCATCCGAGCTGTGACCTTTGACCCCACCGGAAACTTCTATGCCGTCGGCTCCAACTCTAAGACGCTGCGGATATGCGTTTATCCCGGGGCCAATGCATCCAGGTATGGTTAAAAATCCTCGTCGTACCAATACTGTGGTTCATGTCATATAAATACTGTGTAAGAAAATACCATGGTTGCTGAAAAATGAACGACAAATAAAAATCTAAAAGATGTCAGCTTGAATTCGATTGAAGACAAAACTCTGGTCATGTCAGAACATTAGGAATGAACTTCCCTTTCCATTTTCAAACTGCAGTATCAATTTCTTGATTTAAACCTACTCAAGTAGCATTCTTGATACATCCTAAATACACCTCGGTAAGTTCAGACAAAGTTCATCCATTTCACGTGATTTGGTTGACTCCTTTTTCTCTTTCCCTCTCTTCTTCCCTCTCTTGCCCTATCCCTACTTGGCCAGTGGGGGCAGTGTTCAACAGCCCAAGGTGCTATTCAAGCGCATGCGTCATCACAAGGGCTCCATCTATTGCGTAGCCTGGAGCCACTCCGGCAACCTCGTCGCCACGGGCTCCAACGACAAGCTCATCAAGCTGGTGCGCTTTGACCCGGACAAGTGCAATGCGAGTGGTGAGTCCATAATGCTTCTCATAACTTTTAATCTCTGGATGACGAGAGTGAGACAATATTTCATTATAAACCATATTTAAATGTATGTGACTGTAACTTATCATTGACGAATGATTTATGGTATGCTGCTTTGTCGCACATAGGCAAAGAATTTGTTCCAGGGTTAGTAAAATTTTCCTTGGCCAGTACGACAAAACCGAAGAGGAATGGAGCAAATTTTTGATTGATACAGGTGGAAAGAAGATGAGGAAATAGGAATTAAAATAAAAAAGAGTTACTCAAAGGTACAGGTGCTCATATTTGAAGGCGGTTTGATAATCCTTTTGTGCAATTATTTCAAAATTGAGGCCATGGTTGTAATTTGATTTATCCATATCATGGTTCTGATCCGATCATGGCTTGTTGATGCACTTTTTAAACTATGGTTTCACTTGTGACATTATCTGCATTGTAATTGACAGTGAAATCAAACTTCCCTTGAGAACATAGGTCGGAAGCTTTGTAAACTCAAAGCCAGACAGACAAACATTTATGTCTTTTTCCCCTGATCTGGGCTAAGAGTTTATTTATACATACAAAAGATTCTCATAGACAAATCACAATCTTGCAGAAACACATACGTGTACAATGCCATTTTGTATTCTCTCTTCCTTTAACCCACCCCCTCCCACTCCCATACTTTTCCCCATCAGGACCAGACGTGGACCTGTCGTTCCACGACGGGACCGTTAGGGACCTGGTGTTCCAGGACAGTCCCTGCGGGACGACACTGATCAGCGCCGGGGCAGGAGACTGCAGCATATGTCTTACAGACTGCCAGCAGGGTCAAGCTATGCACGCCATGGCGGGCCACACAGGTGAGGCTGGTAGGAAAAGAGGGAGGTGGGGGGTCCATGTACCCCCTTCCTCCCACTCCCCCCCCCCCCTCCCACCATTGATTTCAAAGGGAGACTCCACTCCATTCTCATACTGACTTGTATGAAAATAGTAGAAGCAGACGAACAGAACAATGAGAGTTTTATTGAAAATACACGAACTGTACAGAAATTAGAAGAAATGATGATACCATTATCTCACAAATCTCTCATTGGTGTCTTAAATGATTCAGCCTCAATTTTTCTTCTTTTTTTTACATATATATACACGTACTTGTTCAGTCATTGACAGATAATTGTTATATCCTTGTGCTCTGCTCAAAGCAGATTAACACACACAAACATTTGTAGCATTTCTCCCTGTTTTAATGCTCATTACTGTGGACAAGCATTTCGTTTGTACTGCTATCGTCCCTTCTCTCTCCTGCAGGTCACGTGCTGTCCCTCTACGCATGGTCGGGTAACATGTTAGCGTCTGGTTCCCAAGACAACACGGTGCGGCTGTGGGATGTTCGGACTCCGAGATGCGTGCAGATTATCGGCTCTCCAGGGTCCGACAATGGAGAAGGTAGAAATCTGTCAGTACGAAAACCTCAGTCTGTTTATGTTTATGTTTAGGTTTAAGTTTTATGTACATTTGTAGTGGCTGTTGTTACACCTGTACATTGCATCAGCCTTTTCAGTTTTTAGCAATGACCTGTGTTGTAATAGAATGCATAAAATTAACAAAAATACATATTAGAAGGCTGGTTTTGAGGATCATGATGAGACAAAAAGTTACTTGGTGAGAAACAGTGTCTTGTTATCGTTGGTATTGTTATTATTATTGTTGCTATTATTATTAATTTTATTGTCATTATTATCATCATCATCATCATCATCATCATCATTATTATTGTTATTATTATTATTATTATTATTTATTATCATCATCATCATCATTACTATTATTATTGTTATTGTTATTATTATTTTTGTTGTTGTTATTAGTAGTACTATTATTATCATCATTATTGCTTTTGTTATTATTATACAGTAATTGTCATCATCGTCATCATCACCATTGTTATTGATATTGTTGTTGTTGATGTCATTGTCATAGTGACAATCTCTTTATAGCTTAAAAAGGGTACTTAACCCGTTGAAGACCGACTGATTTTGCTACAACACGCATTTCCCATAGACACTTGCCTGAGTACACTCGGGTCTCATCCTCAACGGGTTAATGATGACTTTCTCTGTGTGTTACGAACAGGGAGTGGTGCAGCTGCTGTGGCTGTGGATCCATCAGGCCGGCTGCTAGCGTCGGGCCACGAGGATGCCTCCTGCATGCTGTACGACATCCATGGAGGGCGCCCCCTACAGACCTACAAGTCGCACAGCTCGGACATTCGCTCCCTGCGCTTCTCGCCCAGCAACTTCTATCTGATGAGCGGGTCGTACGACTGCACCATCAAATTGGCCAACCTACAAGGTGAGGGGTGCTGGACTCTTATATTTCGTGTTTGTGCAAATGTACAAAAGGGCAGATGGAATCTACAATTCAATCCACATCCCAGAAATTATACAGGTACATGCACACACACAAAAAACAACAACAAACAAACATGCATATGGGCACACAAGACCCCCCCCCCCTTCATGCACACACACACACACACACACACACACAGAGATACATTTTAATACACTCGGTGCAACAACAAATAAGGGTGCTTCAGTCCTCTTGGGTAATGATTACAGTAAAACCAGAAATATTTGCATGCACGAAAGATTCGCAAAATTAAAATGCATGCAAAAGGTTTTATCTACACGATGCATTTAATGGCAAAGACACTTTGTGAAAGTTTTATGCCACGAAAATAGGCATCAGCTCTGATTTGCAAAAGTTTCATGCTGCAAATGTTTCTGGTTTTACAGTTCATCAGCATCCCAGAAGACAACTAGGATGGAATGAGTTTCTTTGGGCATTTATGATTTTGTCTGCAAGATCCTAGTTTTGCAGTCAGTGACCTGGGCCCCGTTGCTAGAAACTTTGCGTTTAAACGCAACTTGCAACTGATTGTCACTGGCCAATCAAAATCATTGTTGCATGCATGTCTTCTTAATAGGGCAGACCCTGAGCCAATCAGAATGGTTGTTTCAAAATTAGCAATTATTTGCAATTGATTGCAACTTTCTTGCAACGGGGCCCAGGTCTTATAGCATATCAAGCCAAATTGAACTTTGTATGCCACAAATAGTATACCATCTCAGTACCTGGTATACATGTAAATCAATGATAGTGATCTTCGTTCAGGATGTGATGACTGAGCAGTATTAAAAGTGTACATATGGGTGATGTGATTTCATTCAGGTAACCACATGGTATCATTTTGTCCATTGATGTCACTTACAATTTGTCTGCTGGTGCCACCTGTAAGTAAAAAAAGATTCTTATGTTGATTAGCATGCCATCTTTCTTGGATGTGGTTTGTGTTTACCAATCTCTCTTCCTCCACCCCCCCCCCCCCCACCCCAGGTGACATCACACAGCCGATCCCGACGTCGACGATCGCCGAGCATCGCGACAAGGTGATCCAGTGCCGCTGGCACCCCAGCGACCTCAGCTTCCTCACGTCCAGCGCCGACAGGACGGTCACTCTCTGGACCATGGACAACCCGTGACAGTCAGCTGGGATGGCCGGACGTTGAGGGACCGGTAGGATGTTGCGCTTGGCAGGAGCTATCATTGGACAAAATCCAATGCCACATAACAAGCACATGTAGGCAGCTTATCGGTAGTGCTAAGCCTGTACCACTGGAAGGGGGAAGTTGCTCACACTTGTAAAGGTTTTTCTTTGGCGTATCTACACCTCTGCACGATATTCACCCCAAACCAAGCCACACTGAGGGCGAAAATCTTGGAGATTCATGCAATCGATGCAACAGCACATCCTGTGTTCCCAGTATACACGTATGCAAGCTTAAGACTGTATCGTATATATTCCATGCACAAACATACTAACTGGAATAAAGCTATGCCTTTTTTCAACTTTTAGTGAGCGGAGAGAAAATACCCTCTCTTGTCTTTGCAAAATGAGGATGCAGGTGGAATATAATGTAGCTCTCCTAATCTTTGTGACGTACTGTAAAAGTGGAAGTTTCTCAGTGTTTTTTTTTTGCGCATTTTGTGGGACAAGAAACTAGCGGGAAAGTAAAAGCACGCAACTTTTACTTTTTTGCTGTTATATGTTACACCACTGATGTTTTAATTCTGCGGAATTTAAAAAAATTGAAATTCATTTTACCCAGCTGAGTGCAAAAAATTCCTCCTGCGAAAATTTCCACTGTTATGGTATGTTGTAGTGACAAACGTGGTCATATGATATCATGCTATACCCAGTGTATCCAACAGCTGTCAGTCTCCACAGGTTGAAGTACATGTTGAGTTCACCTAACATAATGGAACTTTAGTAAAGTACCAACACTATCATGCTGTAAGGGAATATATAGTTATATGCATAACGATACCGGGTATATAGGTATATATGTATAAACATCAAAGATTTTAATGTTCTTTCACTGGAAGCGAGCTACGATCAAATGTATCAAAATGTATCAAATCTTACTTCTATTTCTAGCTTATTCACAGTGGGTCAAGGGTGGGCAAACCTTGCGATTTAACTCTTTCCGTTCCAGGGACTTTGGACGTTGTGTACAACACTATGAGGTTTCCTGAGCCGATCCACACTCCAGAACACACAGATGGTCAATGTACGACTATCTGTATGACAATTATTACTTCTAGATTTAAAAAAAATCTGTATCTATCAATACGCCCAGCACTTACGAGATTGACAAGCGTTACCATGTTATACATCTTCTCATTATGTGCTAGAACTGGAATCACGGTTGGAAAAATGCTTGTGTATACAAACCCTCTTGTACATGAAATGCCAAACTGGAGGCTCTGTGGTTGTGCTTAACTACAGTATTCATTCCCTGTGTCTGACCCACCCCGACTATACTTGCTTTTTGTTTTTTGCTTGGTTGGTTTTGTTTGGGGGAGACAGAATGGAATAGGAAGGTAAAGCTTGGGGAAGCTGTCGAGGCTAATATTGGTTGTACACCTATGCATGTTACTTATAGAGAGAGGAATGAGCATGGTGTGCAAATAAGTCGTGCCAACCATTATCTCCCATGCATCGCTGATAGTAGCAGTCACTTTATACCAGTTTACCCCAGTGCTCCCCTCCCCCCCCCCCCCCATCACTACCACCCCCACCCCCCATCACCACCATCCCCCCCATCTCCACCACCCTGATGTGTCTGGTGATTCAAATGGTGATTGACTCGCTAGCCATGAGAACCGATGTCAGAATTCTGTGTATCTCATTTACATTTGACAAACAACAGCCTCAGTTGTGATAACTGAGTGCTCATATACTACACTTGTATGGTAGATATTCATGGCTATGCCGTATGTATAATGGAACTACATGTATTATCCCCACAGTATTTCGATATGTGTCGCTTGTATCCGTGTATTGGAATGATCAGTTATGCCTTAGCGGGTAGTTCTTTGGTAAGAAAATATTTCCCCTTTAATAACACACCAACTTTCTTTATATGATATGTTGCGTGATGTACATGCTTTGATGCATACACTGCCATCTGAGTTCTGTTTCTATGCATACTGGGCTGGAGTAGTGTTCACTGTAGAGTGTTAGTGTGTGAAACCTGTTCTGAAATGTAAACATGTTTTCTTCATAGAAATGTGCACAAATTTGACTGAGACAGCTGCTATTTTGAAGATAATACAGCATTCTTTATGTTATGTTTAGAAATTCATTTCACATGTTAAGTGCTACATACCACAGTAGCTCTGCTTTCAGTCATAACAGTTTTAAAGCAAAATGTTATCTTTGCCTTCAAAATGTGAGTATCATATAAAAATTCTTCTTTAGTTTTACATTAAAGAAGGGAAATTGAAAAACTAGAAAAATCCTCATGTCTTGTCCCACATCAAACACTCAAAATTTAGGAGTTATGCTGACCTTAATGAAACCATATCAATGAAATAATCATTACTTACAATTTAATCAGAGTGTTCAAGACTAGTGAACATTTCAGCTTCATAATGCGAGTGTCAGGGTAGAGATGCTGTGTGTAGTGCAAAGAACGGATACACTCTGCCTTGTACATAATAGCGTGATGAGGATGTTAAAGGGACAGTTCACCTCCCATTTTGTAAATATTGTCTATCACTGCCACAAATACACTCCACCAACATTAAGGTATATTGCAGCTCTCTTTCACGTTAGTTGGTTTAAGTCAAGTAAAAAGACGTGGGGCAAAAGCGGGTCGCTGTTTGAGCTTTCATCGTTGTGCAATTTGGTCTGCATCTTTCTTCATCAGACTAAAGGTGTAGCAAAGGTTATTGAGAGTTTGATTGAAAGCAAGGATGCCAGTTTATAGCACTTTTTTTTCCTCCATGCATTCAATATTGTGTGCACAAGGTGCGCATCACGAGAGCCAAGTGTGATGTCCCATTAGGCTGGGGTTGTAGATGCTCTCTTGTGCTATCTTAGCCTGATTTTTTTATTAATCACAAATGACAAAACTAGAATGTTGGGTGGGAGGAAGGCAATTTCTAAGTGGGAGACACACAGCTAGAACAGGAGAGATTCAAACTGAAGCGGGAGATTCTGAGAAAAGAGCCTCAAAAGTTGGACAGGTCGAGTCTCTGTGAATTTTATTTGCGTGGTAATCCTTGAAGCAGAATTGCCTTCTTTGTATTTTTATTACATGGAGACAATGAGGTGAGCAAGCTTTGATTGCGAAGTACAGATGCCCCCCCCCCCCCCCAAATAGTAGGACATTGGGCATGATTTTACTTGCCTTAAAGAGATTTCACACTTTGTACTTTGGTGCTTAGGGTGCATTTTAAGCTGCAGTGTGTCCAGAGCAGTTAGGGCTCCTGTCAAAGTGCTCATTCCCCATTGTTTTGGGGTCGATTATTGAGCGCATGTTTCTGTATTAATTGTCAAATCACCCGGCTGTGAGGAAATACCCCTATCATCATGTCTGTCATGAGGGAAGTACATGGACTAAGCAGTGGACTCTTGTGTATATGCAATATCATGAGTCCAAACGTATGTGGGCATTAGAATTATCACAAGGCGATCTTGTGTACTCAATAATGCAGCAGTTGTGAATTTATTGTGAATGAATTTAATTCACAATTTATTAATTTATTGTGAGTGCACAGAGAACTGACATGGCAGAGGCTGCCACATCAACTTTGATTGCTCAAAGAAGTAGTGAATCAGTGTGAGAACGTTTCGTACATTTTACATCCCAAACAATGCCGTACGCACCAGATGGGAATTTTTCCACATTTTGTTTTTGTCACAGAGAGTATTTAAAAGCAAAATGGTTGGTAGGGATGGATTCACGCCAGCAGCTTTCTATAACTCATAGTCATTTATTCTAGCATTGGAGAAAATGCCCGAAATACATGACTTACGACCAGTATCCAGTGCTGCAATGCATTATTTTGAAACCTTGATGCTGACTTGCCATATGCTTGCCATCCAGGATATATTGGTACAGATACATTGTAGGAGCCAGTATGATGTAGGTCATGGAAAGATAAGCTGCATGAATTTTGTAGAGGCAAAATTCATCATCTGACTTTTTTTTTTCTTTCTTTACTGCAGTACCAGCTGTTTTACTGCTGCATTGTGCAGGACAGATGTCTGTTCTGATGTATTGGTTTAAAAAATGATTTCATATCCCAAATGTGTCAAGTGAGTAAATCTTAAAGGGCAGCGGTACCTGCAAATTCATAGATTTCCTCGTAGTGCTTTCACAGTTAAAAACAAGTTTTTTAACTCTATGCTCGACTGCAAACAAATTGTAAATCTTGCATTTACATGTACATATGTGGTCTTTGTTTGTACATGCCTGGGCCTGTATATTACATGTATAAAAGATAAAGAGAACTACTTGTAAATTCAATGTATATTGTGTCTCGGAAACTTGGTGCAGCCATGTTAATGCTATTTGAGAGTTTCTGGGATAAACAACAACAACTTTAAAAAAAAAAATCATGAATGAAAGGGGAGGAGAATTGTACATATGTCATAGCATGCTAGTGCTGATGACCGATGGGCTATTTTGTTTTTATTCTTATGTGCTGTATCACATTGCAAACATGCATGGCCCAGGATGTTTCAAAAGTTATGATAGATATAGAATATACTTGCTAGGGACATATGAATCTATTCATGAAGGAATTCACACATCTAAACAGATATATCCTTATAGCTATGTAGACTTATAACTGTGTTCACTCTCTCTCTCTCTGTTGTTGAAATGAACATGCATGCATCTTGCATGACGATATAATGGACTATGTATGGAGTACTGTAAAACATGATATTTTCGTGGCATGAAATTTTCGCAAGTTGCCTCTAACATTCAATGCATATAGTGTAGACAAGAACTTTTTCGTGCATTTTAATTTCGCGACTCTTGGCTGTCGCGAAATTAAAATGCACGCGACCATTCCTTGTTTTACAGTATCCACCAAGTTTTTTCTTGATATTCAACTTGAGTGATGTTTGGTATATTGTTTCTTCCCACCACAACCTCTTCCTATGTACAAGACGCGTTTAAGATAAATTTGATCGGACAGCTTATCACTATCATATTAAAACCTTTTATTACTATCCCCGTCATTGTTGCCTTCGTCATCATCGTCATCAATATCATCATCATCATCGTCATAACCATCACCATAACTTTTGTCGTACCACCTCCACAATGCTCATCATCATAATCATCATCAAAAACACACCAGTTACATCCTCCCTTTCTTCATCGTAGTCATCATCTTTGTCATTATCAATATCCTGTGAGCCCACTGATGTTGTGTAGATAATCAAACAGATGTATTTAAGTGGGCATCACTTTGGCAGAATATGAGATTCCCCCACCCCTAGATTGCTGACTGTAGAAAGAAAAATACAAAACACAACAACAAAAGTGTAACCAGTGGGAGCTCATGCAATATATATTTTCGTTTCGAAGACTTGGGTATGTATATAGAAATATTATCAGCGTCATCTGTGTAATACATGCGTGCATATTTTGTGTGAAACTTGACTGTCGGCCATCACTGAATTACATGCCAAATATGTGATCAAATGTATCATACACTTTAACTGTGGTGAAATATATTTATATTGAATGTCGGCACTGCGTGTATGAGATGTAAACAGAAGCGAAGATAGGGTTTGTATGAAACCGATGCAATGTATAGGCCTACTATTATTTTGGGTGTATGTTCTTTCAGCTCAAACAATGTGTGTACAATTCATATATGTTGTCCCTGAGAATCTTTGCATAAGTGTGCATATCAGTGTCGTGTTCGAGATCTTCAGAATCGTGGTAGATATTGGAGATAGTCACCTGATGAAAACAAACAAGCAAAAATGGATGGTCTGTATCGAAAGAGATGTGTACATAGGTCTGTACGTAGTTTGAGGGCCCGCCTGGTTCCAAAGTCGGATGCAGTCGGATTATTTTATATAGGGCGCTTTGTGTCACACATATTCAATGTATTGCTAGGTGAGATCTCATATTTTCAAAAGTGGCGACATCAGTGTATTCTACTATGCTTTGATCATACTTCATATTGTGTGTGTTTGTGTGTGTGTGTGTGTGTGTGTGCAAGGGCAGTTACAAAGGGTTGCCATGGTTTCTTGAAGATAATCCAGTTGAAGTGGAGAAGAGGAAGCAGCAGCTGGAACATATTGTGTGTTATGATTGCCTCTTCATTCTATGTTGTGAAGGTCTTGGCAGCGCAGGAATATAGTCAGTGATGTGTTTTATCAATGGTGGTTGTAGATCACCTTTGTCCAAGTGGCATTTCATTTTCATTGAAGCCTGGACCTTAGGCATATCGGAAGAAAATCAGTGCAGTTTATAGTAGACAAGGTTAAGTGCATGCCATACTACAGACAGACAGACACACATGCACACACCTACATTGAATTTATGAAATGTGTCCATAGCTCGAATGCTATCATTTAAATACATCTGTATGCATGTTGTACATGAGCCTGGCTAAGTTTGAATGAAATATATCTAAAATGCAGACTGGTTTCAATCCGCCTGTTTTCACCTGACATTGTATGTGACAACTGTAGTCATCATTGTGAAGTTTAATGCCAAATTTGTCTTTATTAGGTTGTCTGATTGAAGGAAATGATTTAAAGGATAGGTTCAGATCATATGAATGCTTCTTTCAGTAAATACATTGTGATCATTCAGTGCTTTTTCTCTTGTGTTCTGTAATATGTGTCTCGGATGTACACTCTCTTTCATTGCACAGAATGTCAGCGAATATATATTGCACTGTACTTGGTGCATAGATATAACTTGGGGCCCTGCATCGTAGAAATGTATGCAGCAGTTGCTTGCCGAGAATTCTCGGCCCCTGCTCCAACTTGACCTATCAGAATAGAGGATTAGATGATTAGAGATTTGTTGCAATGTGTAGCAAATGATTGCTATGTTTTACGTTGTGGAGACTAGCTTTCAGTCATGTATCTCCAAGTCCTCGAGAATTCACTTCATATTCATTTTATTTTTTAATCCTTGTTTTATGTGACTGCGTCTCACATTTGGGCCAAACAATATGCTTTCTAGCGGTTCTGGATTTGATTTGAATCGGTCTTTTTGTTTTTATACTTCGTGTACATTTTTGTTTGGATTTGTTTTGTTTGAAATGCCTTTCTCTGCTTTATGATGCTGATTTTGATTTCAAGGAATTGTGTTGCAAATATTACGTTGTGTATTTTTATTTATTTATACAGTATGTTGATTTCCAAACAGGCATTAAATGCTGGCAAATGCTGAACTGTACGTCTTGTGTCCTTTTTCTCATTTGCTGTAGATACACTTATCCATACAGATTCACAGTTGAGTACTGTATACGCTATAATTTTCGCGTACATAAATTTTCGCGAATTGCCGCTGTCACACATTTTCGCGAGTGGTTAAATTCGCGATTGGGGGACAAGAGAAAATATGAAGTGGCAAAGAAAGTGTGAATTTTCAACTTACTAGCAAATAAGAATGGTACTAGTTATACACTGCATGAAAAAGACTTGCCAAACTCTGCGAACTAGTAAGTTAGAATTCAACATTTTTGAAGTGGTTAAGTCCATCGCGCTAGATTTCTGACGAGTGGTCCCCTTGCGATAATGGATTGGCTCTCTACAGTATTCGTAAGTAGACGTGGACGTGCGTAAACAAGCTTAGCCAGTATGGTCTGTTCGGTAAGCCGTGACATGGTCTACTAGTACTGAAATGTTCGTATCATCAAGGCAAGGGATTCATTTTGGAAGGTAATATTTTCGCGTGTTGTTAATTTCGCGATTAGCTCCCGACTCACGAAATTCGCGAAAATAAAACCCCCGCGAAATATATAGCGTATACAGTAGCTCACGGCTGCATATATAACCAAGTAGTTACAGACAAACTGGTGGCTTCAATCTGGATTGATAGCGCATACAGATGCCTACAGGCATATAATAATGGCAGGGCCCTCTGGTAGAGCAGTGGCAACACTGAAGAGGCTACCCTGGATAGATAAGACATTGCATGTACTTTGTTGTGGTTGTTGTTATTGTTGTTTGTTGTTTGTTGTTGCTGCTGCTGTTGCTGTTGTTATTATTATTACAGAGTATATATTACAGACAAAGATATGACAATGAACTTCTTGTAAACTTGCCAACATCCATTTTTATAACCCAGGGTACAGGGCTAAAATTAAAAACAAGCTAACAATTTAACAAAATGCCCAATTTTTAGTTGTACACCGGAGTACCAAATACCGCATCAAATGTTGAGAATGCTTGATCTAGTCATTGGCAGATTTCTACTTCCTTCGTTCACTTTAAACCCTATTTCTTTTCTGTTTTCATAGCTTCATATCTACATAATACACTTTAGAGACTCTGATAGCATGTAGGACTATGCCTCTCTCATGTTTGTTTGTTTGTTTGTTTTTTTTAAACTAGAAACACTAATGCCTGTTAAACAGTGCCTTTGCTGTGCGCTGAGAGTGATTGACACTAATGAGGGTTTTGGTTAATTTCGACCGGCTTATGCCACAGCATCTAAGCCCTTACGACCCAAATATAAGGTTGAATACAACCACTTTGGAAAGAACTTACTCAACATTCTTTTTTTTTTTTGGGGGGGGGGGGGGTCTTCCTTTTTTAACACATGGTTGATTCTTGTTCAATAAGAACAGCAAACAGCTGTTAATTGTTATATATACAACTATTTAAACTTAAAATTAACAGAAAACAACATGACGCCCCCTGAACCCAAATGGGAGGAGCTTTGTAAAAAAGAAGGTAAATCGTCACAATCAATTGTACTGGTTTACACTTTGGTAGTTTTCTTCTTTTTTTTCTGAGTTTTCAGTGCACACGTGACTTTCATACTCTCCTTCCACATCGATAATAGCAAATATCAAAACACTTTTTTTTCTTCTTTTTTTTTCTGACTTTAAAACCCAGGAGGAACTAAGTAAGCTCGCCTGGGCCCCCTTTCATAAAAAGTTGATATAATAACAACTATTGCTGGAATGTCAATTGTCATGTTAACGACAAGAATCCAGCTTCCTGATTGGCTGTTGCTATAGGAAGTTGTCATTCCAGCAAGAGTTGACATCGTAACATCTTTTATGAAACGAGGCCCTGGGGGGCGTTTCATCAACGAGTTCGTCGGAGTTTTCACCGACAAATTTGCTATCAGCCAATCAGACCAAGGATTTCATTAGCTTTTGACAGTTGTCAGTATAAATCCTTGCGTCTGATTGGCTGATAGCAAATTCGTCGGTGAAAACTCCGACGAACTCGTTGATGAAACGCCCCCCAGGTCACCTCCTTGCTCAAACTAAACAAAAACTGACTTTTCAAACAGCAGCAGCAACAAAATACATATATATATATATATATATATTTACGTTTATATTTATGTTTCCATTTTGATTTCCACTGAACTGTGGCTTTATTAGTTACCCTCTAAAAATGAATGGGCAACTTGAATCGGTTCAAGTTGCCCCTGGTTCGACACTCGTCACCATGGATGTTCAAAGTCTGTATACTAACATCCCTCATGAGGACGGTGTACAAGCAATACGCCGTTTCCTCCGTAACCATGCTAATGAGGACGAAGCTGTAGATAAAGACACATTAGCCCAAATGACAGAATTCATTCTGAAACACAACTTTTTCCAGTTTGACGACAAGTATTATCTACAGAAAAAAAGGCACTGCCATGGGAACTAAGATGGCACCCGCATACGCCAGCATTTACATGGCTGCCCTAGAGGAGGAATTTCTGTAAAGCTATCCTCAGAAACCTACGGTATATGTTCGCTACATTGATGACATATTTATGATTTGGGATCACTCTATTGAAGAGCTGGCTACTTTCCACCAGGCATTCAATTCATGCAGTCAAAGCATCAAATTCACAATGGAAAGTTCACAAGAGAAGGTCCATTTCCTGGACGTACTATTGGTGTCGATAGACCAGGACAACAAAACGTTACAAACATCTGTGTACCGTAAACCCACCGACTCTTTCTCATATTTGAGATTTGACTCATTTCACCCACACCACATCAAACAATCGATTGTTTATAGTCAGATGCTTCGCTTCCGCCGAATCATCTCGGACGAGGATGTGTTTGACAGAGAGGTCCTTACACTAGGTAGACAATTCCTCAAACGAGGATACCCTCCAAAAATGATCAGGAATGCAATTCGTAGAGTAAAGGGGAAATCCCGAAGAGTTCCCCTCAACCAAACTAAGTTGGAGAAAAACAAGGAACGCCTTCCATTCGTGACCACTTACCACCCTGCTACCAAATCTTTCGTGAAACAAGTCAGGCAAGAATGGCCTACACTGGCTCTCGACCCCGAGTTAGGGAAACTTGTTGGAGATCAACCTCTACACGCCCAGCGTCAGCCCCCAAATCTCAAAAAATTGCTTGTAAGCACCAAACTCCCAGCACCTTTACCATCGAGTGGTAACACACCATGTGCTAAGCCTAGGTGCCAAATTTGCAAACACCTTATTACTGACACCAGGGTGAAAATCTCCAACAATGTCACCCTCCGTCCACAGAGACTTACCTGCGATTCCAGTAATGTACTGTACTGTCTAATGTGTGCAAAGTGCCCTCACGCTGTCTATATTGGTGAGACCAGTACCAAATTCCGGATGCGCTTTAATAATCATAAGTCGTCCATCCTGAAAAATCGGAAAGACCTCCCCGTTGCCAAACACTTCAACCTCCCCGGCCACTCACTGACGGATGTCAGAGTGTGCATTTTCGGGGGAGGTTACACATCAACAGAGGAAAGAAAACTCGCCGAGTTACGAGTAATCGTAAAGAGTAAGAGCTTTCAAGGTGAAGGGTTGAACAGGGATTTATCCTTTTTAAATGGTTACTCATTCTTCCATTAAAGAGAAGAATATGTCATGACGAGGATTATAAGATATTTGATTGATAACTGTTTCACTACCACTGGTGTTTAGAGAAATTAGTGGGTTATTCTGTCTGACATGTCTGTGATTATGATGAATTAAAGCGAATATTATGATTTCATGTCTCCATCTTAATAATCAATTTACTCTTACTTTGTATTATTTCTATAGATGGATTCACACTGTCATCCTAATACTCATTTGTATGATACAATCAATTTCACACTTGTATGTTCAAATCTGTTTAGATTTCAGTGAGACACTGAACTGTGACTTTTGTAATTGATTATTTCAACTGTTTCTTAACAGGAATTATTATTGAATTCTGAGTCATTTAATTGTTTGAGTGCTATTTAACCTATTTTTGTAACTTATGATTACATGTGTCGATATCACAACATGAAACAATTTAATTGCTGGAGCGCTCTTTAACTTATTTTTGTAACCTATGGTACGTTGATGAGTACATAGTATGTCGATATCATAACTTGTGTTTATACAAAGTAATTGAACACCATTGTTACGTAATAAGCTTGTCAATGTCCTCCTCCTTATGCGTGGGGTGCCTTGACTACATTGCGTCTACATGGCAACATCATTGTAAAGGGTACGCACTCTCATAGCAACCAATTCTGTGTATGTGCGCGCTCTTCATGTTCAATTTATGTTTTGACATTGACATTCCGCGTCGAGACTCCTGAAGAAGGTGGATGGAAGCCACCGAAAATTTGAGTTGCTCAATAAACTCTATATTGGCGAAATATTGCATTACCGGTTTATTCTTCGTTACATTGGAGCCAATACGTGAATTCGCAACATGTTTGGACCTAGACTATATATATATATATATATATATATATATATATATATATATATACACACACACACACACACACACACACACACACACACACACACACACATTTAAGAGAGGAACCAAGAGTACTTGCTCTTTTTGTAAGGATACATGTACAAAATTTTAATTTCACATCTCTCTTTTTTTTATACAAGGAAAAAAAAGAAGAAATGATTTTCAGTACAAATGCCTAGGGGGATCACCCTCCGTGAAAGGAGATTATCTATTACATATCTGCATTTTACAGACACATACTCTGGACAGGAAATATTTTTATATTTACAATATATATGCAAAAAAAAAAAATGAATGCAAATTCAAATGTTTAAATCAGTTCCTATACCAACATTTCATATCTGCACACTCATTCATATATACTTGTTTCTTCTATGCTGTGTTCTCGATATACATGGTAACCAAAAATATGAATAACACAACAAAATTGAATACAATTTTTTCAATAAATAGTGGAACCACACCGCTACAGAATATCCATAGAGCCACTGCCTCTTACTTTGACACAGTTGTGATTTGTGCAACTCATCTTTCTTTATGAAGTTGGGACGTGTGGAATCGAGAAATATGAGTATAACCACAATATGCAAAATGACATTCCATTCCACAACTATCATATGCAATAAAAGAGGAATGAATAGGGGAAAAAACAGAAGAATGAATACCCAATCTACAATTTTAACTAATAGCCTTCATAGCATTACAAGGAAAGATGTATTTTGAATCTGCAAGTGAATAGAGAAATACACGTTGGTCCTTGTCGCAGTGTCTCAAAATTACACAGTACCTTTGGTACCTTTAGTGTGACATCATAGCCATTCGTTGCCATGGAAACTGATTCTACGCAACCCGACTTAGCCTGAATATCTGCAAACACAACGGTTGCTAACCATGCTCGTATCCAGACCGCCCGCCCTGAGCCTTGTGAAAGGATAACCTGTTTGTATATCAGCACTGAGCTACCAGGTACAATATTAACACAAGACTGTGACATCATTACTTCTGTACCCTGATTGGCCTTTTCTCAAGTGAAAACGAAGAAAAAAATAAGAAGCAATCTCATGCCGTGGGCCTCCGCGAGGAAACAACCTCAAAGCGCTCATATTGAGCGGGACGGAGGTGAGTTTATGGAGTATAGGGTGTGTCAGCAGCTGGAGAAATGTTTCTCTTCTGCTCATCTTTGCAGTGTGGACAGCAGGGTATACAAACATGCAGGTTTCTCTCTGTGGTTTACATTGGTCCTACTCATGATCCACAGTACACTATTTAAGTGAAGTGATGTGAAATGTATACACTATGGCTTCATACATGTCATGTCTGAATACCGCCTACAGGTTGACACCCCCCCCCCCAAAAAAAAAAAAAAAATCAAAAAACAAAAACAAAAACAAACCAAAACAATTCACACAAGATCTGATTGCTACCTTGGAAAAAACAACTCTTGAATACCTAATTTTTGTACATGAATGCTACAAATTATTGTCCAGATGTTGTTTTTTTCTTTTTATGACATACATTTTGAAGTATTCATCAAATACTGAGCATGCTCACTTACGTAGACTTTTAATAGGTACATATGAAATTGAAATCTGTAAATAGTCTCTGATTGGTGGACACTCACACACAAAATTGATAATGGTTTTACTCCAGAGCTTTTACAGATAATTAAATTTTTGCATTGCCCCTTGGAGGCTTAACGCAGTTTAGCAGAAAGAGTATAATACCGGTTCCCCCCCCCCCCCCCCCTCAAAATTTCCATTACAGTTCATGCAAAATGGCATCGTTACACCTACAAATATCAAACAATATGTTGGATACTTGCTAATAACTGCTGGTGAAAAAGCAAGGGTATTTTTTTTTTTTTCCCATACAACTTCATAAATCCCTATTTCCCCTTGGCCTATCACGTCAACATGTGTGCCAAGAAATGCATGGAGGCCAATATTGGGTTAACATTTGAGTATAATATCATAATTTCATTGGTGGGTGCTAGTACTGTCAAAAAGTTACAAAAAGGACTTGACTCCATACAATCATCACTTTAATCATTAAGAAAAAAAAAAGGGAAAAAGAAGAAGAAACCTAAAGACTCAATGTCTCTCTGGCGCTCTCTGGACATGATATATACGGAGCTGAACAAGAGAAACATATTTAACAGGGCTGCAGAATTTTCTTCAAATAACAGTCTCTCGTGCAAATGCTCGATACAATTCTGTAGTCAGAATATACTTGACAAATAAAAAAAAACACGTCGCTAAAGGTGAGAATGAGAGGGGTCGGAGACCTCCTCTCTCTCTCTTTAACACACAAACATCGTACTGAGGATTCTTTTATACACTCTGGTGTGCTAATACTATTTCATCGTTTGCTGGAGATGAATTGAGGTGGTTCGCCATTTATATGTGTCATCGTCGTCATCAATATCACTAGCCACGCAGAGTGGCTTACATTTTGCGTGTTTAATGGAGGGAAACGCCATCTAGCTATGGCTCGCAAAAAATGTGACAGCACACTCGCCGCCACACGTTTTTACAGTTTTGTGTGAACCATGCATATACAACAAATTCACACAGCCATATAAATACCTTTAAATTCTTCCCTTGTTACCTGCAGGACACGAACAAATGTACAAAAATAATGGAAACTTTTCGTCTGCTACAAAACACTTGCATTTCCATGTATCTCCTGTTTCTTCACACCTTTCTATACATGTAAGAGTACTGGCAAGTTTGGAGGGATATATAATAATATTATATATATGTATATATACATATGTGTGTGTGTGTGTGTGTGTGTGTGTGTGTGTGTGTGTATGTGCAAATATAGAAAACAGAGGACAATGTATGAAGGAAATCACACAATCTTCAAATATCAAAGACTTTATGCCTACAGGTCCAATGCATACACACAATTCCACCTACCAAGAACAGACTGAAAAAAATAAAATAAATAAATAAATGTACGAACGGCCTGGAATTGACCTCGGTTGACCCCTATGTTGTAAGAATGCACCTTGCTTTATATAGTGTAATCGCTGCTACAAGCGGCTCCCGACACCAAAGCCCACCTATCGAAGTCTGTGTAACGGAACAGTACACAGCTAGAAACAGAATAGGCATTGTTCTGAATGGTCCATTATTGCCATAATACCACACACACTATTCTCAATTGTGCATACCTGCAAATTTTAAGGCAACAAAACCGAAAGTTGACCACATAGGTTATGGCATCTAAATAACATGGATTTGAACAAATCAAGAGTTTTTTCTTTTCAACCGCTAGTTATTTTTTTCCTGAAAATGAAATCTTCTCAAATCCTTTTAACTTAAAAGATGAACGACACATGTCACCTACATTGAATGAGAATGCTGCCATCACTTGCAATCTTGTGGTCCTGTTCCAGTTTGGGGCAGAAGGAGACTGAACAATCACAACCTTGTGCCCGAATATTCCGAGGACTTGAGTGTAAAAAATATACTCATTTCAAGACAGAGATTTCAAGATGTGACAAATGATATTCCTGCCTGGACAAAGGATGGTGAATTTGCCTTGTCCCACTCACATTCCATAGCACAGATTTGAAGCTGAAAGCTGTTATAGAAATTCCCTCTCTGCTACAAGCAACTAGCACCTGCCCTGTTCACATTTCAAAATAAAGATATGAAGTTTTAAGTTAGGAAATTCTCTCTCTGATACAGGTGAACAGCCCCTGTACCATTCATATTTCAAAACAATGATTTAAAGCTCACAACTAAGAAATTCCCTCTTTGATACAGGTGAATAGCACCTGGTCCCGTTCATTTAAAAAAAAAAAAAAAATTGAAGCTCTAAGCTAAGAAATTAACTCTTTAATACATGTGGATAGTGTCTGTCCTATTCACATTTTGATACAAAGATTTGGAGCTTGATACTAAGAAATAACTCTCTGATACAGTTTGACAGCACCTGTCCCATTCACATTTCAAAACATAGATCTTAAGCTGCAACGCACAAGTTCCTTCCCCTGGTACAGGCGGCTTACTCCCGTCTTGTGTACATGGAAGCAAGATGGGTGACCCAGTGAGCATATCTTTGGTTTGTATGAAATGCCCCCAGGCATTACCCTCTCCACTTCTTTTTTTCCCATCATGTTAACCTTCTATAAGCACCCTCCTAGGAATACATAGCACCGACTCAAGATTCAACATGTGTCACACATATCAGAGCAACAAAATAAGAAACGAGGAAAAGTGAAAATGACCACAAAAAAAAAGAAAAGAAATTATGAGTGTGAATTTGCAGCAGTTAGGAGGGCACCAAAGGACGTTTAACAACTCGAAGTTGAAGCAATAGCTACGACGACATACATTCTTGGTTAATTTGTTGTTTTGTCAAGCTTCTGGGCATGTCTATCTTATGATGCTCCACCAGCCTAGAATGCACATGGGGCCAGTCTTTGTAAAAATTCCCCATCCACCTGATAAGAAGAAATCTAGCTTGGATATTTCTGAAGTGTCACATACAATACTAGCAATATACCCTTTATTGGCTAGATGGGGAAAAGTGTGCATATTCACTGCAAAGCCATATCCATCCTTTGTTCTATCTTGTCGCAGGATCGGAACATAACCGCATCACACATGTCGCCTGCCTTCATGGACTGCCAAACTTTGGTTTCGGCGCATTGCGGAGCAAACACTTCTGGAGGGAGGAAGACGCGTAGTGCAGCCTCGGTGAACTCGAAGGGGTAGGTTGGCGCAGATGCGATTCATTCCCAGACGCGAGCTGGCGCGGAGTGGAGGGGGTGTTGGGTCCGTACCCGTCAGACACATTGCGACATCACAGGGCTCTGGGAAATTCGGACGTCATCTCTCCTGAAAGCAGGGACGCATGGGGGGGAGGGGGCGAGTTCTTCCCTCACAAGTTCTTTAGGCTTCGTCACGTTTTCATGACAACATAACGCACCTGTCATGTGTGGAGAAGAGGAGAATCACACACACACACACGCCTCCTTGAAGGGTGATGATTTCTTGACAGGTTTCGTTGTTTACATGCACCCACTACACCGCTGTCAATGACACACACTTTAACAGACTTATCGTCAGCAGAGGTGGCACTAAAGCTAGACCTCTTGCTGTTCATTCAAATTACTGAAAAAAAAAAGCAGAAGAGAGAAACGTCTCTGAACTGGAAGCATATTTTGTTCACACAAAGTTGTTCAAACGTCCTCTATACAGAAACGTCTTCCCAATACCACTTCTCCTCCCGAGTTCTCATCTGCAAGTTCTTCATCCCTTCTTTCATAGTATCTTTTCTCTTTTGGGGGTTCATTGTAGTACTTTAGCACCAATCAGCGATGTAGTTGAAATCTTTAAAACACTCCTGCTCCTTGTCGGTCAGCGGCCTCGGGTCCTTGGCTGGCGTCAGGACTGGGTGCTCTGATGTGAACTCCTCATCAAAGTTACTCACGTCCTCCGCGTTTTTCTAGAAGGCAAAAACACAATAAAGAAAAGATGTAAGAGATCACTGTCCCATCACAAAAATTGATATTTCTACCACATGCTTGATGATCTACTTTGAATTGAATGTGAAGAATTTGACAAGATTTCATAATCAATTCATCTAAAAAATCCTGCTACATTACCATAGCACTTTTATTTTTTTTGAAAGTGAATTTCGATGTAACAATTTATCAAGTGTTGAAGGGTCAGATGCCTGATGATCACAATAAAAAAATGGATGGGAACGCTTTCGTCATGTATCATCAAAATTTAGCTTTTAATCATTCTAGCATATTCCTATATAAATTTTTAGTTGCCTAATGCTTTGAAAATCATGACTATAGCTCTGAAAAAATATAAGTCATCATCATTGTCACCACCTGCTTCATACATTCATCATCAACATCATCATCATCATCATCAATATCATCATCACCATCATCGATATAATCATCATCACTACCATCATAATAATAATAATCATCATCACCAACAACACCACCACCACCACCATCATCATCATCACCATCACCATCATCCTTATCAATATCATCATCATTACAACACCAGCAAAGATTCATAGCACTCTTTAAAAAGAGGATGCACTAAGAGGAGGGAGATGCTTACGATCTTGGGGACAAACGGTGGCGTTACCCGTCTCATCAGTAGGTCATCCCAGTTCATACTCTATCGGTGGAAAAAAACACCAAACACATATAAACAAAATGAATAAATGATCAATGATTAGTGCACATGGATGACATGATTACAGGTGCAGGTATATAATATAATTTACAGTCACAAGAAGTTTGAGGATGATGAAAGTGTGGGAACACACAGAACAAATTTCATCATCAGGTGTAAACTGAGGGGCAAGAAATATGAGCATTACATTGCAGCACGCAATTAAACATAATTGAAGTGTGTGTTCCCTGTTATTTCTATCAGCTCTGAAATTGAGAAGTTTGTGCCTGTTGTTTTCCTCATACTGCTGCTGGTAGCTTTTGAGGCAGATTCAAGTACAGTACTTTTCTTCACACACGACTGACAAATTACATTTTACAGATGGGGAAACAACCACTGGTTTTTAACCTCATGACTAAAATACTAAAAGCATTTTCATAACATTCCCAAGTAGGTTACACAAAGGCTGAAATACGTTTTGAAACAACCAATCCCCAGCATTGCGAAGGAAACTAATATGGAGAAGTAGAGTTTTGAATGTGTATGGCTCATCCTCTCCCCAAACTTGACCATCAAGTGACCCTCTGGTCACTCTCTCACCTTGAAGAATGCCTGACCCTTGATGTCCTCAGCATCTCGCTGGCTTGACCCGAGTCTCCTCATCGGGTTTCTCCTCAGTAACTGCGAAATCGAGCAGAGATGAAGGGAATCACATTTGCGAAATCAAAACCATGCTCTCACACTAGACAGATTAGCCTATAATCGAGGCGGAGGGTGCAGCTATTGTCTTTGCTGTAACGCTATCAACGTCTGATGCGGTGAGATTATTGTCTTTGCAAAAGCAGTTACTAGTGGTGTGAGAGAGAACCTAGTTGAACCTAGTCTATTTTTTTAGCTACTTTTAATGTCCATATGCATGAGTAAAATTCCAGTGAAAGTGTGGTTTTTGTTTTCTTCTTGCATTTACTCACCCTCCTCATGATGGCGATGGCCTCGGTGGAGAGGAACCTCGGATACCGCACCTCATCGTTGACGATGCTGTCAAACACCTCCTCCTCATCGTCCCCTGGGAAAGGTGACTGCAAACAAAGGAAGCAAAATGACATTTTAACCCTTTCTGTGCCACGAACTTTGGACAATGTGTATTGACAAAAGGGTTATGGGGTTTTCTGTGCCAATCGGCACTCAAAAGCGTGCAAAGGGTTAATTGATAACCCAATGCTATGGATCCATTCAATCAATCATTCTATTTAACCACGGTACTAACATCAGCCACAGCTGTTTTTCAGTCAGTCCGTGCAATAAAAACAAGTATACATAACGTGATTCACCATCATAGATACAAAGTAAATAAAAACTACATAAAACTACACAAATTAATTAACATAATATCGTAGGCAACACACAAAACAGGCAAGACTATCAAATTACAAAATAGAATAACATTTCCATTAAAACTTCAAATCATGAATATCTTAAAGTAATCAATTAAATAATTATTTGATTAATAAAAACAATAGAATAAGATAAAACACAAAATTACCGAAATAATATCTAACACACACGAAAAACACACTTAAAACTATTGATAACAGATTGCTGTAAAACGAACACTGCACATCCCCTCTAACTACCCTAACCTACAGACACATTTATTTCATTCATTCTCTGCTACCACTCCACTCACTCATTTCTTGCTTGTTTCATTTTTCTTTCCAAGAAAAACAGCGATGAACCTTTTGACTCACACAGAGACACAAACTCTGCACAAAAGCTGTGATATTATGGGCTTTCTCATACGACATATTTTGTTGCATCAAATCTTAATTGTTACCTATGATTACTAGTAAGGTATCGATAAAGGATTTGAAGGAAATATCAAACTGAAAATTCTTAACAGAGCAAATCATTTTTTTTTTACCTCCATTCACTCATTTCCTCACTCATTCATTTAACTATTAATTTACTCACTGACATTTTTGACTACTGATTCCGTTGGTGACTTATCCATTCCTCCATCAAACACTTATTCATGTACCTGGTATTCACCTACTCATTCAACTATTCCGCCACTTACTCAATCACTCACTCCCTCTTTTACTAAATCACTCATTCATTCACTCACTAATTTATCGATCCATTGAATCATTCATATTATATTTCATTTCATTTCATTTCATTTTATTGTTTCTGTATGGCACAATATAATCAACTCTGATCACTTTCAGAAATAAACATATGATTCATAATAATTCATGGCTGATTTTGCACATGACAGGTAATCAAATCTTAGTGACAAGGAACGAAGACATACTGATAATAAACAAAAAGTCAGGGTACCATACAGGAGGATCCCCAGTAAGCCGAGCTTGATATTGGGGCCTCATACACAGATAAATGAATAAACAGTTTCAACCAACTGTCGGTTTACTTAACTACAACAAGACAAGCTAGTTTTACACAGCAAAAACAGTTACATAACAAAACATACATGGACATGTACGCAGGTGATGCTATATAGTAAGTGAGTCGGGGGGGGGGGGGGGGGGGTGGAATTTGCTCCTACCTCTCCAACCAGCATCTCAAATATGAGCACCCCAAGGCCCCACCAGTCCACGGCCCGAGTGTAGTACGGCTCCGTCAGCACCTCGGGGGCCAGAAACTCGGGCGTCCCGCAGAAGGTGCTGGTCCTGTCCCCGTAGCCCATGCCCTCCTTGCAGAGCCCAAAGTCGGCGATCTTCAGGAACCCGTCCTGATCAAGCAGGAGATTGTCCAGCTTGAGGTCCCTGTGGAAGACACAGAATTGTTGGAAGGAAGAGAAAAATATTGAATTCTTGGCCACTCTACATTACCTGCATTCTGAAACATCTATTTCTTCTGTAGTGCATACAGATGACTCTCGTTATTACGAAGTCCTAGGGACCAGCAGTTTTCCTTTTTTACATCAAAATTTTGTTATAGCTGAACAAATGATGTATGTACAGATATAGAGATAATAATTTTGGGACCTGGATTTTGTTATAGCTGTGTTTGTTCTAGCGGGAGCACACTGTACGTTCGCACACAAAGCTGAAACTGTTATTGTATAGCCTCTTCTACTTCACGAGTGAAACACAAGTTTCAAAATGCTAGTTGTGACCAAAGCTGTGTTAAATTGGACCTCTTGATATGTGGCTCAAACACTAATGGAACTCACCTGTACACAATCTTATTCTCATGTAAATATTGCAAGCCCAGGACGACACATGCCGAGTAGAATCTGCAAATGGTTGAGAAGAAAAAGGGGGTAAATGCAAAGGTGTTATTACGCACTCTCCGGAGACAAAGAGTCTAGTGCGAACGTTAAAATCTACAGTCCCACTTAAATACTGCCAAAACGATTACAAGATGATTTCACCACTGCAAGATATTATGAACCCCTAAGTGTTGTTGCTAAGAACCATTCTTGCCATGAACCACTGTCCATCATCACAATTTTGATTAGCTTGGTTACCACCTCCCAAACACTCTGGGAATTCATCTGAAGTGTGGTCCATATACCAATGGATGAGGAAATAGCTATAACTGCATGTCGAGGTTTCGACATTGTCCAAGTCATTCCAGGTACCAAATCATCCATTTATTGTAGTTTTCATGCAAGCTGAGCTTTCAGGGCACAAAAAGGTCTCGCTCACCCTAAGAAAGGAGTAGGAACTTGTGTGATATCAATTTGTCCTGCAAACAAACTACAAAAGAGTTATTACATTTAGAAAAGAAAAGAAATCTGTTGTGAGTAGATGTCTAACTTCTTGACAAACATACACTCCCATAGTTCTGCATGAGCAATGGGACAGCATGTACTAGAATCTATTGCCATGATATAACACTCGACGTTCAACAGCTGAGATTTCACAGAATACTTACAACTTGTGATTTCGAAACATGTAAAACATGTCACATGATACTGATTACATCACATTTGAATAATATGTTGTGGGATCTGTTCAGAATGAACTCATCCCCACAAAATCTCCTACTATGCCCGGCTACTGCACTCACACTGTCCTCGTCTCGGAGAAGACGTCGTTGTGTATGTGCATCATGAGGTCACCACCCATGGCATACTCCATGACGAAGCAGGCATGGTGCGCCGTCTGGAAGCAGGCGAAGAGGTTGACCAGGAACGGGTGCCGGATAGAGTTGGCCGCCTCAAATATCCGCTTCTCACACATCAAGCTTCGAAAATAACATAACAAAATTGGTGAGGAGTCGCATCACAAAATATACCGACTTAAACACTGTTCAGTATTTCTGGATCAATTTTGTGTTGCAACTACAGAAGCCCTTTAAATGCTTATTCAAGCAAAATATCAAATAATTATTGAATTTCAGTCCCCTCCAAAAGACTCTGGAATGAAGAAGTGCCTTGTCTATGGGCACAACTACTGCTGCTGGCAGCCTTGAATCAGGAGTCTATTAAGTGCATGTATCCCGATGTTGTGAAAGTAGTCCTGAAAGGTAGATTATTACAGAGGAAAAATAAACTGCTACCTTTTTCCCTCACAGAGATTTAAATGCTATCTAATTAAAAATATTTTAATTATGCTATTTAATTAAAGAATTTTGGGTGAGAGAACAACTTGGCTAATCCTCAACAGTTCATTTTTATTCAGCTCTAACTTAATATACCCCTTGCAAAATCACATCTGTATTTTAAAACTTATAATACATATCTCAAAATGTGCCATCACATCGAGAAAGTCACCTGCCCTTACTCACATTTTCCTTTCAGGGAAAAGACAACAATGCATTGCAAATATCATCTACAGCTGTAGCCCAATAAGAAGTAAAAATCTCTTTCATAAAGCACGACTTCATTCAATTCTCTTAGAGCGTGGGAAAAGATTTCATCATCTTCTAGGACTATCTCCCCCCCCCCCTTCGATTACTATGGCTCAAAAATAGCTTCTTTCCAAAGAGTTGTGAAAAATAAAAAAATCTCTTCCACAAAGTTGCACTTCATCTCATTCTCTTCGAGCATGAGAAAACATTTTGCTCTCTGCCATGACCATCCCCCGTTATCCTTGATAACTTCGCTAGCAAAAATTCCTTTCAAAAGAGTTGCGCAATCCTTCATTCAGACGATGGGAACCGTCGGGATGTCCTCTCACTCACCTGTCCACCTCTTCCCTCGCCACGACGTCCCGCTTTTTCAGCGCCTTGATCGCAAACAACTCGCCCGTCGTCTTGTACTCGGTCAGTAGCACCTTGCCGAAATGGCCGCGGCCGAGGACGCTTATCAACCGGAAGTTGTCCATGGTCATCAGCGTCCTGGGATGGCACAAATGTGGTTTGTTGTGATTTGTTTTGTTTTGTTTAGGGATGAAAAGAGAGAAGGGAAAAAATTAGTGAATGTACAATCTTGTTAAAAAACAAAAGAAAAGAATTCAAACTAGTTTCATCACAAGATTACTTTTTGTACTGGATACATCATATTTCAAAGACATCAGTGTTTGTGGGCTTTTACAAAAATTTAGGAATTTAGAGGAGGAAAAGGAGAAAAGACGAAGAGAAATAAGGGCATAAAATGCAAAGAAAAAGAAATTTGAGGGAAAAAAAAAAGAGGAGATGAAAAGAGGGGAAATGAAGGAAAAGAAAAAGAAAAAGAGGAGGAGGAGGAGGAGGAGGAGCAAAGGAGTGCACATGATAAGCATCTCACCCGTCATCCATGGCTGAGATTTCTTGTCCTTTTCTCCCCTGGCTCTGTGGGGCGAAGGTGGGCGATGACCTGGCATCCGGTGGGGTCATGGGCGTCCCGACCTGCGGTGACCCCGACGGACTGTTGTTGAGGAAGTCGAACGAGGACAGGGCATCCTGTTGTTTGGTAAGACAGAGACTGAGGTATTTAGACATGAACAGGATGTTGATTTACTGTGTCATACGTCAACTGAACACATCAATTGTCCTCACATGACAGTACTACATATGCATGCATGTGTGAGACTATTATGAAGACATTGCTGATTACAGCACTACCAAAATTTCAGAATATCTTATAAGTATAAAAACAGGTTGTTTTACACAGAAAAATGATAAAAAGAAGATTTCTGAAGGTGAAAGAGAAGAATAATGAAGAGAAAAAGTTGCAGGAGAAGAAGATACAGAAAATAAAAGAACAAGAGAACAAAAAGGAAGAGAAAGCCAAAAAAGAGGAGAAGGAGGAGCAAAAACCTTACGCTGTACACGTACCTTTAGTCCCGAGTTTACTCAGGCAGGTGTCTATGGGAAACATAGCGACGCTGGGGTGACAAGACCTTGTATTTCAAATTTTTGTGAAAATGACTTTCTTTGATTAAGGGCCAGATAATCAGTTCAGTGATGTCCTGTCCAAATCCAAGCTTTCTTACCCCAAAAATGAAGCCCCCATGGCATGTCAAATGAAAAAAAAAAAAAAATTGATATAGTGCTTTGGCTGCCATGTTTCTTTTTTCTCCTGAACATTTGACATTTTGTAGATACGAGGTCTTGTCGCCCCAGCGACGATAAGTTATAGCAATGTCAGCTCATCCTAAATAGGTTAATGACTAATATTGGAAAAAGAATGAAATTATAAATCATGAAAGATGATCCCACAAGAAATTGGAATGGGGTCCTGTGAGGCAGAGCACTACGTACCTGTATCTCCAACCCAGCAGGCCTTTCCTGAGATGGTGACGCAGCCTCGCCCTCGGGTGTGCCGTTCCCTCTCGACCCCGCGGAGTCCCCGTCGCTGAAGCTTAGCCTCTGGATAGGGGGGCGGGGCCGGGCCGCCGTCGGTGGCGAGGTGCCCGGGCCCTGGGACGAGATGCTGGCTGGGATCGCTCGCTTCATGAGGCGCCCCCACGTGGCCACGTTGATGTTCATCTGGCCCGCTCGCAAGAAGTTCTTGCCTGAAGGTGAAGCAATGAAAGAGGGAGCTCTTGTTATCAATCGAATTTTGATTGAATTATTATCATAACAGCGATCCATTGTATACTTTGATTTATTTGCTCAATCTCTTTAGCACCCTGGTTTTCTAATTGGAGCCCGTCACTCCCATCGCTAGCATTACCCTCCCTCCCCCACCCCCAAGAAAACAACCATCAACAAATCAACAATCGAATCATATCTCCTAACTTAATTCTTATCCTGCACAGAGAATACAAAAGCCATTTTTATTCTTATCCCTCTGACGCAACAAACCAGCAATGAGAGTATTTCTAATTATAAAAAGCTGCAAAAGGCAGAGAACATTGTCAATTTGTCACTATACTACAAAAGCAGACATCACTTGCAGACAGAGCTTATGAAGCCAATATGTCTCTTCAATTACACGATACTCCATATGTTGAAGATAAGTATCACAGTGCGGGATGCACAAGACACACATGGGTGGGGGAGGGGGTGATTTATGAGACATTGGTCTGGTTCTTGGAACACCTCTACTCACTGACACATCCTTCCACAAAGAATCTCCTTTCGTGGTAAAAAACAAAACAAAACAAAACAAAACACATCATTCTTGGGAAAAGTTTTCTCTCCCTGTAGCTTTTGTTGTTGTTGTTGCTGTTTCTGTTGTTGTTGTTGTTTTACTAGAAAACACATCTCTGGCATTCCATCTGAGTGCAAAGACACTTCTTGATCCTTTCCACTTGCATGCACCAAAGGGTGATATATGAGGGAGGGAAGTGAAGCTATTTTAAGATAAAGGCTACGGGGTCAAGAGGTGTCACCGTTACATCATGTGCTCTGCTTCTAGCTCGCAATTCCCCCATGTCATTATACAATATTCCACTTTACGATGCCCCAAGAGAACGTGAGGGACGGAGTGAGCGAGATTGAGAAAGAGACAGGGAGAGATAATGAGTGAAAATGAGAGAGAATGATTGAGAGAACGAGAAAAAAAAGGAGCGTTACAGAGAAAGACGGTGTCCCAGCTAGCTGCCCCAATTTCCCACAAGCTATCGTCTGCCCCCGTATCAGTCACGAAACGTGACTCTCGAATCAAATTTGCCCTCATCTCGCTTCCCGGTCTGCCGGCAGTAGATAGAGATCTTGGTTTTGAGGTTGGCCAGCGTCATCTTGAGGTTCCAAATCTCGGGAGTGCTCGGGATAAGCCACCCAACTCCACTTAGCACTGCCATGGTACAGAGTTATTCTATTACGATTCTCATGGCACGGTTACTCAACAACCCCAACTCATTTCAATGGCACGAGTTTTGTGAAGCCACTCCATTCAAGGGGAATGAAACCTGAGTATACATTTGGATTGAGTGAATGCAGCAATATCAGCAGAACACAGCTGTGAAAGTTTGGGGAAAATCAGAGAATCCATTCGAAAGTTAGGAACTTTCGAAGCTTTGGTGCAACTATCGCTGGATGTGAAGACTACTACAGTTTGTGATGTCATATATGAAGAACAATAGAAAGAAAATATAACGAAAATTCAACAAAATTAATTTTTTTAACGAAAAGTACACATTCCCTCGACTTGCTACTGATATGCATGTAAGTTAAGAGTGATTTTATTACCCCTGCTTTCTGAAAAAAGTGTTCTTTCATTATGCTAGAAGAGTGAAAACATGTTTAATTTTCTTCATATTTTCTTCACATCATTCTTCATACGAGACCTCACATACTAAAGCAGCCTTCTCATCCAGCAATGGCTGCACCAAAACTTTAAAAATACATATCTTTTGAATGGATTGTCCAATTTTCCTCAAACTTTCACTGAGGCATTCTAATACTGCAGCTGCATTCACTTGATCCACATTTATATTTGGGTTTCATTCCCCTTAATTTAAGATCTTAAATTAAGAACATTTCAGAGCATCTACGCTTTCACAGAAATGCACATTGCTGCATAGGTCAGGTGCCCCAATGCACAGAGAGGTTACTCATCTGGTAATTTGTAGAAAGTGAGGATGATGTCTCCATGACAACTGCAGATGTCATTCACAGCTGATTGGCCTTCATTTACCTGCTGCCATAGCAACCGCAAATCACTGTGGCTTGCAATTGTTGAGAGTATCAAATTGTGTCCTGCTGCCATAGCAACCAAACTCACTGTGGGTGGCAATTGTTGCAAGTATTGCATTGTGTTCTTATTGATTTAAGAGTCTGACGGCCACTACTCTGCAGTGGAACTTAATGCACGCCTCTACTCTCAATGGACACCGTATTAGGAAGTACACCATCTACCACGACTACAAGAACACTTGTGACGACACACTACTCAGAGAGAAAACAAAACCTCATCAAGGAGAAGACAGCATCTCTGAACTTTCACTTTTGATCACATCCCATCGAGAGTACATTTAAGTTTCAATTCTCGCCACAAGTTTCCAAACACTATCTAACAACATTTGCACTACTTCAGGCATAATCATTTTGTCTGTTGCATTTCCTTGCACTTGTATGATTTACTTTTACAGTCTAACCCATATGGTGCTACTTCTGTGCTAATAAAAATTGCAGCTTTCAACCTGTGCAATGTTATTGTTTGATTGATTGATTGATTGATTGATTGATTGATTGATTGACTAATTGATTGATTTGATAATGACGTCCTATTAAACACCCAAAGACAAGACGGTGCGTATCTTTTTTTCTTTTTCTCGTCTACAGACCACCCATACGTTTGTTATATGGACATGTCCTGGGTTGGATGAGCACAATGGGAACAAATGGCTTGGCCAGACTTTAAGTGAGACTATGTGTAATGAGGCAAGGAGAGCTGGGTCCGGCCAGTACTGCTGCATTATGGCGCACTGCTGCATTACTGCGCACTAAATTGAATCCCCAGCCCCGCCAATTTGGCGACAGGGCACTCACTTCATGGATTATTGGGTGCTCTAAAATCTTCCTCACCAGCCCAGGAGAACAGCACAGCATATGCTTTACCATTGTTATTTCCTCATCCTAGTATTGCCTGCTTTAAAAAGAAAATACTACTTCCCAGAATGTACAACTTTTATTTAAATTGTATATATTTATATATCACATACATGTACATATATTCATATTCAATGCTACCCTGACAGATTCCATTCATTTTCTGCCATCTCATTACTTTCAGATGCACCTACAGGCACCATTAACAACTCATAGCAAGCCTCCTTCACCATCTTAACATGCTTGCCGACCATTGAACCCAACAAACAGTTACAAATGGGAGAAAAATTTACCCCCTCGCCCCCCCCCCAAAAAAAAAAAAAAAAAATCTTACTCACTCTTGGACAATTTATGATCAACAATTAATGTTCTCCAAATATCAGAACAGAGCTTCTTCTCTCTTGAGACAGAGAGATGTTCCTATCAAATGAGAACAGTCCACAGGTACGCATGTATGCCGAAGTGGCAGAGTCCCTCTTTTAGCCCTCTATGACTGCGCTTCAACCTTGTGTTCAGGTGGCCACTAAGGACAGGTTTGACTGCATAACAGTATTACAATGTATAAATTCATGTTTAATACCTTTGTGCTTGGGGAAGATTTTTCTCTGCCTCCTGAGCTTGGTTTTCCTCTCAATCACCGGCGTTGTGAACGTAATCTGATACAGCAAATCAAAACAAAACTAAAATCAAATGTGGGAAAAAAAACATGAGAGAGAGGATGTTTATGACAAGGAGCAAATATTTTTCCTCAGATTGCTTACAATACAAATATTCTCCCGTTCCTTTCCACTTTCCTCTAATCACTGCACAGGTTTACTGTAAGACCAGAAATATTCGCGGCACGATACAGTGTATTTTCGCAAATCGAAGCTGCGGGCCTTTTTGCGGCACAACATATTCCCAAAATGCTACTGGCGTTCAATGCATGTGGTGTAGACAAAAAACTCTCCCATGCAATTTAATTCCGTAAAATCTTGGCTCTCGCGAAATTTGCAAAAATTAGAATGCACGCCAAAATTTCTGGTTTTACAGTGACATGATTTGGCGTTTACTCTAGAGGTGGCATATTTTCGTGATGTGTTTATTTTGCCAATTTTGTAAGTCCACTGATATTTAATAAGATACGAACAACTCACAAAAATATTGTAATATCGAGAAACAGATGCACAGTATTTATTGTCACAAATGTTAGGAGTCACGAGTATCCTCTGAAAAGGATGTATTCCATCACAACAGTTCTCAATCGTGAATTCAGCTACCCACAAAAGTGCCTTTGCAAGCCCAAGTTCGCAAAACATAATTCTTGTGAAATGTATATCATGGATATATTTGTTCTAACACACTTGTTCATAAAAATAACAAAACATCTTAAAGGACAAGTTCACCTTCATAAACATAAGGATTGAGAGAAAGCAACAATATTAGTAGAACACATCAGTGTAACTTTGAAGAAAATTGGACAATCGATGCAAAAGTTATGAATTTTTAAAATTTTTGTGTTGGAACCGCTGGATGAGGAGACTACTACAGCTGGTGAGTCATGTGCGTACAACAGTATAAAGAAAATGTAAAAGAAAATTCAACATATTTTCACTTTTTTCGCATAATAAAAGAGCTCTTGACTTCCCTCTTTCTAAAGGCAGGGGGAATAATATTACCCATAACATTTGTCGGTAACGAGTCAGGGGAATGTGTACTTTTTTCAAAAGATGGAATTTTGTGAAATTCTCTTTATATTTTCTTTATATTGTTGTACGCATGTGACATCTAAGTTATTCATACACTGCAGTAGTCTTCTCATCCAGCGGTTACTACACACAAACTTAAAAAATGCATAACTTTTGAACGGATTGTCTGATTTTCCTCAAACTTTCAATGATGTGTTCTACTAATATTGCTACATTCTCTCAATCCTTATGTTTATGAAGGTGAACTTGTCCTTTAAGTGACATACCAAACCTCATTTGTCTGCAGTCTAAACCGACATAAAATTTCGCTTTCAGATTACTTTTAGTGTCAAGATGCTGAGAGTCAAATTTCATCACTTTTAGCCATCAACGCATCCATTTTCTCCTGTTTAGGTCTTATATGTCTTATGCCACAGTTCAGGTAAAAGGGTTCACTTTATAGGGGGAAATTTCTCTTGATGTCAGTGATCAGTGTTTAAAATGTGTCACTTGCAACCACTCAAAACTACATTTGAATGCTTCTCTTTAATCATACGTTGGGGGTGGGGGGGGGGGGGTGGGGGTGTCAATCGTCAAACAATCAGGCCCAACAGACACATCAGCACGCATACAATCACCCTGCAGGTCGGCATAGAAAGTACGGAAATGAGAAAAGAAAAATGAAGAAGAAGTGCAGCTAAGCTTTCCTATTCATCGATACATGCTGGAGTACTCATAACCTCAGTCTCAATGACATAACAACCAAGGATCGTTGTGACGTCGGTTTCTGTTTTCGGTTTACAAAGCTCTCGCGCCCATACGAAGGAAGACTGCAGAATGCCAGAGAGAGTCTGCACATTTTTCATGCATTTTTCACTCCCGTCTTTTTTTGAGAGATAATCTCTCACGTTCTCTCTGTCTTTCTCCAAAAATATTGTTTTTCAATTTCTGACAGCGGTCAGAGAAAATTTGCAAAACAAATTGTTGCCCATATCACAAGCCTTAAACTCATGTGAGTACCAAAATTACTACACCCACAAGAGAGTAATTCCTATGTAATACAATGCTGTACAAAGACTGGTGTTTGGGGATTACTTGAGGCCATTTACGATGAGAATGCTAAACCCTCGACAGTTTGAATACTTGGCGGAAACAAAAAGTCAGGCCATCTCGTCATAACTGCGCCAACAGAGATGAGGAGATGAAGACGACATTGTCGATGCAATGACCGTCCAAAAAAAGATTGTACAGCAGTAAAAATTAAGTGAAGACTTGAAACCTTACACTATATCTATCCCCTGGTATTGGCTGTCTAACATTTGCACATCAAAATCATAGTGGTAACAAAGAGTAATCAAAGAGATGGTACATGCATAGACCTAGATAGGCAAAAACAAAAATGATTCTTAATTTAAGGGGGACTTTTAGATTCTTTTTGCATGGACATGAAAAAAAAGTTCGATTTTGATTCATTTATTTATTTATTATTATTATCATTATTATTATTTTTTTTTTTGAGGGAGCCCCCTGCAGGGTGGGAAATACTTGTCAGGCTAACAGAGGAGAAATAATAATTGCAGGAAGAACAGGGGAGAAAAGAGTGGTTGATCTCCTCACCTCTGCAAAGAAGAGGCCGTCGGGCTCGAGGTGGAGACACATGCCGTGCCGCTGGTTGTCCAGGAAGTCCTCCAGCCGCAGGAACTTGACAGCACAGAGCGAGCGCGAGTCCTTCCATCTCACGTTGATCTCCAGTTCTCTCGCCTGGCCATGCAAACAAAAATAAAAAATAAAAAATAGAACAAGGAAAAAATGGATACCTGCCATAAAAAATAGTGTTGTACCTGTCATTTCTTTTCATTTCATTTATCCATTTTCAGCAATAACACCAACAAAAGGATATGTACGAAACATAACATGCTGATAAAACACAATCTGTATTCTAGATAAGTCAAAATATAGTATAATCACAATGTAATAGGTTTTAAAGCAAAGATGCATGATATTTACTTAATAATCTTGAAACTGCGGAAAGAGCATTGCATAATAAAATCAAATAAGATGATGCCACCGATTACATAAGCACTGGAAAACATGATGTTCTTCTAATGAGAGAGAGAATTTTTCTCTCCTCCTTTTTGCTCCTCTGCTTTGAGCTAGAACTCTTGTCTTCCTCACTTTCATTCATTTGATTTGGTTTCTTTTCTGATAACAAGTACAGCCAGCTGAATTTCACCAGTCAAAGGGCGGTTGACCCTTCAACAGTCAAACTACAAACCACCATCATGAGAAAGAAGTCATCGATGCTATCAAAGAAAGGAAATGTATCGCATCCCTCTGGATGATTTCAAATTTGCCGAGGCCTTACTTGTTACCCTTTCCCTACAATGTACATGTCATTCTTTCTTTCATAAATTTTCTACTGATTACAAAACTTTGAAGCATTTTACCAGTAAGTATTTGCTAAGAATATTATTAGGCAATCATTGCTGACCTTCAACAAACATAGAGGACTAACTTTTTTTAAAAACATTTTCTTCAGTTTCAACTGTCTGAGAATTTGTATACAATTTCTCTGAGTATTGAACATCAGAGATCAATGTTTTCATTTACAGCTGCGTTGCCATCAAAGAAGCATTTTCAGCATTGGAAGCTGGTGGCGATCAAAGAAGTTTTCTCGAGACGTATCAAATACCAATTTTCAAGAAAGCATAATTTGTATCATAGGTATGACACGAACAAAAGACGTGGGAGGGGGAAAGGGGAGACATTATCATCCTGGAGGAAAAAGTTTTCAAGGTTACTGACGAGAAGATTAATTTCCTCTCTTGCATCTGAGACCGTATTCATCCACCGCTAACCTTTGCACAGATTATTGATCGCATCTACGCATACACGCACGCACACAGAGGCAATGTTTTCCACTTTGAAAGATCGTGGATATGAGCCCAGCAATGGCTAGGGTCAATATACTTCTACAGTTGGTCAGCTGCAAGTACATGGCCTTGTGTGCATCGCTATTTGGATCAGACGTAATGACCTCATGCCCCTACCTCCCTCTCTCTATCTCTCTCTCAGCCTACAAAATATATTTTTGTTGTTGTTGCTTTTTATCCTATCATTGTATCTGCCTCTAGGTGTAACCTGTGCGCCATGTCATTTAATAAAGTGAATTATATTCCTATGCGTCTCTCACGCCAAGACACACCCTCATCCATCTCTCTCTCATAAATATATTTCTATATTTTGTAGATTATCTTATATCTAAAGCGGTACACTAGCACTGGTCTGATGGTCCAGGACCAGTAAAAATCATTGTCAGATCAGTAACTTTTTCAGGAATGGACCAGTAAAAAAAAAGGAAAAACTGCAAAGCTACTGGTCCGAAAGACAGGTCTGACTAGTAGAAAAAATGGGTTTAGTGTGCAGTCCTGTTATATCTCATGACTGACTGCATCTCTTCACTGTGCTGACTGTCTATGTGTGTGACATACTTCTATTAATAAGGCAGAACTTTCCTTTGAAAGTATCATCTACTTTCAAACCACTCACCTTGTCGAGGTGCAGCAGGAACTTCTGGTCCCAGCACTGGTTGCTGATGGGCTTGAATGGTGTTTGGCCAACTTGCACATTGTCTAACTTGAGGACAGCACTGATTTCATCTGCAGGGGAAGAAAGAACATTCTTGAGCATCTCCATGAATTTATTAATCTATGTCCACACTTTCAGCCAACATCTATGCAATGTAACAAACCTTTCTTCTTTTATTTCAAAGACAGAGTAGAGAATGACTTTGATGGTCTAATACCAGTTCCCTGTACTAATACTGAAGATTGATCTACTTGTCAATATGAACAGACTGTACAAGGCAACCGCCTTGGTGGGACGGAATCTTGTTCTGTAGGGTCGCAAACTGATTTTGGTTCTCATTGGCATATCTTTTGTCGTTGTTGTTGAGATGTTGCAATAATCAGAAAAACTGTAATACTCAAAACATGAAAAGGCCAGATACGATGCTTTAACTGTGACAACATTTACAGACATCTGTGGGCTGATGTATTGAGGTAGAATGATATGGAAAGCATGAGGGCAAGAAGAGAAATGTTTGCCAATTTGATGACAAGAGGAGTGAACACACTAATGGATTTCATGCACACTCTACGGACAAGGTTCTCTTGTTTGATGAAAAGCCACAAGTGCCTTCCATACTCAATTCTAACTCACTGACCTGGCAAAAAACAACAACAAACAAACAAACAAACAAACAAACAAACAAACAAACAAACAAACAAACATAAACCTGATATGCATGAACTTCATGGCCAAGATCTCAAAAACATAAGACGGAAAATTCACGAGTGTCTTGTTTTTGTTGCAATATGATTACATTTTTGCACACACAAACACAAATGCACACACACACGGCTGCCACAGCTAATGACAACAACAACAACAACAGTGGTTGCACACACTTCAACACAGCATAAATAGCATGCTCCATGTGTAGGTAACACCTGTCACTTTTGCGCTCATAGTCATGGCAACATGCCGAAGATTAAATGACAGCCCTTGAAGTAGTCGCATATTAATTTATCAGACACTCGAGCAAATGACCCCATCAAAGTTTGTGAGCACATGACAAATAAGGCCTGTCTGTTTAATGTGCACACACTCTGAGGCGCTAATGGAGAGTGACACAGATACGACATTAATGCCAAGACCGTGCTCAACAGCTTCCGCCATAGATAATGATCTACTGCTGATACACGATATAATTGCAGCTATCAGAGTAATGAAATGAACATATTTAGCAAATTGCTATGACATTAAGCCCTCGAAAAGAACAGCACTACTTGGTGATTATATGTAGACTTTACAGAGCATAGGCACATTGTATAGCTCATTGTATTCACTTTGTGTCTATACGGACAAATACGGGAAAAAATTCTTCTCAAAAGTAATCAAAACTGAGGCTTGAGATACTGTATGTACAATGTAATTTTCCATTCTTGATAAAAAACAAACAAACTAAAAAACAAAAACCTGCATACGATATCTTTGTATTTTAAAAGATGTGTGTGATTATTTACTTTCACTCAGATAACTCATGCTGGAGCATGAAGAGGTACATGTAGCTGTTGACGGCCTTAGATACAGCCTCCTGCTCCAATCTCGCGACTTACCAACCACGCATTCCATGTAACGCATGCACACACTCACATACAAATACACACAAACAAATACATAACTATCATTAACAATGCAGATTTATTACAACCCAAGATCAACTGACATGACTTCAATAGCAGGGACCTCTATGATAATGATGGCGACAACACCTCGTCCATTTTTGCCGCAAAGTATAATTCCGGCGACACTGCTCCCAAGAATGCTCTCGAAATGAACATGAGAGCAATAAGTGTCGCCATTCCAATCAAATGGCACTAATTAATCACAGCTCTGTGCACCATGTTCCTTGAGACTGTCGTCTTTCTCTTTAATGTCACTTGTGAGGCCGTATTTGCGGGCACCCACTGCATTCCAGCTTTTATGTTCCCGAAACATCTGGTAGGGATACATTAAACACAGATTTTTTTTTTTAAAGCACTCTTGAGAACAACAACTGTAAAATGAAAATGGCTCTAACCCCATTGGGGAGCAGGACAGATAAATCACACTAATCGATGCCTGTCTCCAGACATCAAAGGTCATAGGTCACATCAGCGAAAAATGGATACCCCTTTTGAGGACCGTGCCCTGAAGAATCTTCAGATTTCTCTTCTAATGTGGGGAATAATATGATAAGAAAAGGTACACTCATGCCCAGTCAATGACTTTAGGATATAATTTGTCTCTCTCAATTGAAGCTGTAGGCTCCTGAGTTGCTAATCAAGCACTAGCAACAACCACACCCACCCACACACACACACAAATACACAATATACACACACCCATACACACATGCACACCAAACACACATAGTATATCAGAGAATAAGACAATGGGCATGGATATATTCTTGTTTAAATGACGATTATACTGATCTGCTCACACTGTCAGCTGAACATTAAAAAGGAGAGGCCAAGTTGTAAAATATCCATTCCACATTTTTATGCAGACTATGATAGATGAAGTGAATTCGAACAGACAATGGAGCATAAGTTCCATAAAGTTGATCCATATGAAAGATATAGTACTCTAAACTTTCAAATTTGCATATATGTGGTATTCAAAGAAGAAAATAAATTTAACAATTGCATTACTTTTGAATATTCTAACTAATTTTGATAAGATCTCTTACATTCTGTTTGATTTTACATCTATTTGTATAAGAACCAACTTGACCATGGTGGGGAACTGCACTCGAAGGGGGATAATAGAAAAGGGCGTGGCAGGGCGCGGCAGTGGATGACACTCACTTGATAATTCCTCCTTGGTACTTGAGGAGCGGTGGCTGTTTCTGTTGTGGAAGGAGGTCTTGCCCCGCAGAAGGCCCCCCTTGCTGCCATCGCTGGGGCTGTGGGCCAGTGAGATGCTGTTCCTGGCCCGGGTCTGTATGGTCTCCTGCAGGTCCTGGCACCCCATCAGTCGCACCTCCAGGACGCCGGTCAGTGCCGCCGGCTTCGGGAGGGGGTTGTCCGACTGCAAGGGGTCATTTGAAGGTGAGAGGATTAGAAATGACCTACTACAACTACTAGAACTGGTTACAATGAAAAGCTAAACTACAAGCAAACAAACAAAGAGCAAAACATCACTCAAACATAATGTTCAGTTCCACATATTCATATCCATGTTGGAATCTAATCATGGTTTGTTTGATTTTGGGTTGTTTTCTTTTGGACTTTTGACTTGAATAGTTCATATAAATCAGATGCTGAATACAATGTATACATACAACATGTATGTATTCCAACATTCAGAACAACAAATGCTGTTAATTTCGCCCAAAATCTTTCCCAAGAAGATCTTTGCTGCCATGAAACTGACATGATCTATTCATACCTTATCAAAAGTGGCATGGCTTCAAGATCGGACTCTATGTACATAACATTTTTGGTGTTTTTGTTTGTTTGTTTTGGGGTTCTTTTTTTGTTTGTTATTGGGGTCTCCTTTCCACTCAATGCCAATGCATCTGACTGACGAGAAGCACATCTCACAGATATGTCCAGCTCAATATGGATGCATCCTCTATGAAGACTACCAGTGATGTAGACTCGACAAAAGCAGAACTTTATCTGGAAGGATAGTCTTTGTTTACGACTGCATCCAATACATGTAATACTGACACTATGCATACAAAATACATTATTGTAAAGTGACAACTACCTGTAGTTATAAACAGAAATGGTACGGAAAAGACTTCTTACAGCCTTGGACCACTAAGAGTACGTAACATTTATACAGTCTGCACTAATCTAGGTGTCACATGATGGAAGATGTGTTCTAGGAATGATTTCGAATGAAAATTGAACCCACTGGGTCATGCATAGTGTTTACGTCTCCCTTCAAGACTGCAAGCTCGTAAATCTTGAAAATGACACAATCAATGTCAAGGTCATTTGTAGTTTGTTTTGCATCATTTGTAGTTTGTTTTGCTCCATTTGCAGTCCAGTAAAAAAAAAGAAATGATGCCCCATTTTCTCATGAAGGATTTGCAGACAAGCCAAAGCTCACATTCTATGTATACGTGCACCTGGCATGCAAGACTTTATATCACAAAGCAGGTCATAGTCAATATCTGAACTGCAATTTTGCTGACAGTCTTTTCCAAACAACCTGTCAAAATTACATCAGGCCAAAATGTCAAGAGGCTAAAAGGGGCCATAAAGATATTCTCATATTTTCTACCTTAAAAGAAAAAAATTAAAAATGGAAAGAAAAGGAGGAAATAATTCACAGAGAATGGAAAGATTTGTATGTCTTCTTTTATCCTTAAAAAAGAGAAAACTTTACATAAAAGAAGTAAATACTGCATGCACACATATTTTGTTTTTGCGTCATCGTCAATGGTTAAATCATGGTTTCCTCTTCTTGAATAGCTGGTATTGATTTACAGCAATCAAAAGTAGGGTTCTCAGCATCAAATGTGTATGATGATAATAAACTGTCATACATGTGTCACATTTCACTGGTCAGCTGTTGAGTAGGCAGCGAAGCAGCCTCGAAAGCGAAACTTGATCGCACTTCCGCTACGTCGAATGCCAGATAATGTTCGAATCATACACATGCATCTGATGTTGCCATTCAGACTGAGCACTCGCTACTGCTCTCTTCAGTGGCCAACAGAGATATGCAATGACAAACGCTTATATGCAGAAATCGAAATTTCACTCTGACTGAAATAAGTTTGATCAACACCTGCAAATACATTACAGGATAAAGTCATTATTCCTGACACCGTTTCATTGTTATCGCCCATTACTGAACCAAGAAGATATCCGTAGCCGAAGAAATACTTCTACGTGGCCATGTGTGTGACACTCTCCATTCATTGCAAGCACTTTTGCAACATTTTGAGCATATGTTTCATCATTTGACTTCTGTTACTTTTTGCTTTCATTCTATAAAATGAATAATGCTTTGATGCTTAAATGAAAACATCAGTGTGTGATGAAAGTATGTTACATTGCGTAATCCAACTCGTCTTTAAACTGTAAAGACTTATTTGTGGTCTTTTTTTTTTCGCTTTCAATTAGATACTTTACTCCGACACTCACAGGACATCATCATTTAGAATTGAGCCAAAAAGCCATTTTCACACTAACAGATAAATGACTATTACGTATCTACGTGTATGTAAGGAGTTGATGAACTTCGTTCATCAAGCAAGAGGGCGCTATTCCTTGACTTGAAAATGAAGAAAAAAAAAAGAAAAGTTTCGCCACGATGAAGCGTACCTGAATCTTGCCCGTCTGGAGCTCTTCTTTGATCTGCGTGACCCGCGGCTGGTCAGCCGGTAGTTCCTGGATCCTCTTCTCCAGACTCTCACGCAGGACGTCCAGTTTGTGGCTGGACTCCAGTAAACCTTTCTGTGCCTGCAGAAACAAGAATGGATTCAGTCACAATATTGATCATCTAGAAAGACACTGCAACAAAAATATAGTGTGAAAACAATCTATTGGACCATTCGCACCAACTGTGAAAAATTGCAACTTGAAAAAAATTAATATCTGTAACTACACACATACCTTGAAATTTGATAAGCTACTACTGACTGTGCTAACAAACCATCTGCGTAACTACAAACCCGCACAACACAGACTTGTACTTGTCTCACTTCAAATATACACAAATTGTAGTTGGCTGTCATGATTTATGAGGGGGAAAAAAGCAATACCATAGAAATCTTGACAATTACAGTTGTACCACATGACTTTCACTACCTACTGGGTTATTTGCCATAGCCGCATGAATCCAGCTACGGTATCGTTTGAGTAACATTCATAGTCCCACAAAGACTGATGAGTCAATTGTGCATGTGCAGCACAGTGGCAAAGACTCACAATTTTTTTTGAGATCAGTAATATTAAAATTGTATGTTTTTATCACTGTGTGAGTGAAATGTCGCAGGGAACTCTAAACAGTTCAAATAGTTACCATATGACAAGGTCTTGGAAATATTTTTGGGGGTGCTTGTCCATGATCACACTTCCTAACATCTCTGTTCCTAAATTGCAAAACGTTATTTGGTCAAAGCAGTGATAGTCAACAAGAAGGGTGAAAATGAAGCCATTGCATGAAATAAGCACAATTTTCCTCTTTTTTTTTTCATTCATAGGAATCACAGTTGTTCTCAAAGTTGATGTACAAGGACCTCTTCAATCTATTCCTCCAGGCTCTTTCTCTATGAAGACAGGACCCAACAAAACATTTATGGATCTTACACAAGTGTCTTCAGTTCCCACAGTCATCACTGAGAAAAAAAGGGAGTGTACACTCTGCTCAAAATAAATAACTTCTTTCTCTTCCCAACAGGACTGGTAACCCCTTCCATGCAGTATAATATTCAAACGGTTCTTTCATCCCCCCATTCTACAATAAGTGCTCTTTTTCACAGATTGAACCACACTGAACCTTCTTGAGATTGAGTGAACCAATTGGCATTTATCAAAAATGCCAAATGTATTGTATATCGTCTGTGCTAAAAATCACCGACATGCTCAGAGGATGAAAGATTGCTGTGGTTTCTAAAAAGTGAACTGGAGATACATGTCGCCTCCATCTCGTTTGGCGGAAAAAGGAAAGAGGAACTAACAAATCAAAAGCCACCATGTGGAGCCATGTAGGTGATCGCTTGCTTACATATGTCACACTCGTGTATTTAAGAGAATTTTCACATGCAGAGAGATGTGCCGCACACTACATCTGTCACATTCCTGAACCCTGTGACCCCAGGTGACCTTTGACCCCTGAAACTCTATCTGCCCTGCACTTTCCAGGGGTGCTCTACATCACTGTCACTGGGTAGAAATATATATGGAGCAGACTCCAGGATAAGATTCTGCCCACAGTTGGTCTAATGAGGCCTGCTGTAGTGCCACACAAGATTTCTCTGGCAAACATATTTCTATTCCACTGTAATGTTTCCACTTTCTCTTCTTTTTGTTTGTTTCCTTGTTTGAAGGGTGCATAAATGGTGCACCTTTCTCATAACAATCCCAATCAATTATTCTTTTCTCCAGAGCTGGTCTGGAATGTGTGTGTGTGTGTGTGTGTGTGGGGGGGGGGGGCAGTGCATTGTGTCCAATTTCTCTAAACGACAACAGCATCATGTTCTGATCCTCTGTTTATTGGAAAAGGGGCCCCCTCATGTCTGCGCTGTAAAAGCTTACTGTACCTACTGAAGCTCACAATACTTCATTCTATATATACACACGATATACTTGTGAACATATCCAGCAGACAGCTACAGATATGTTGCGGAAGTGAACCCCTGTATGAAGAGTGATGTCTGACAAATCGATAAAAATGGAACCTGCTGATCGGAGGACGACTGAGCAAAATCAGATGCATGGATAAGAATCATTTCATGTGCACAGACCACACATTATTATACACAATGATGAAGGGCATCTCAAAAGTGCTGACTTTGGTTATGTGAATAGTGATGTCACTCACACAAAATTCATGATCTCTTTTATTCTGTATCAAACCCGGACCAAATTCTTGTTTTGTTTTGTTTTTCTCATGATTTGTGCATAGGAATAGACTTCATATGAAAGAAAAGAAACCATAAAGTACCCAGACAATGCCACAGGACATTTTGTTTGGATGCTGACAATACTGAAACAGTCATAAACTTCCTCATATGAAGTGTTAAAAACAAATTTTGCCCACATTTTGTTCAGCTCACCTACTGCCTTCACACTGTCTTAATCCACTAAATGTTTTCAATGCTTTGTGAAGTTAAAAACTTTCACATCACATGCATTTTACTTTCACAAATCTTGGCTCCTAGCAAAATTTGTGGAAGTTTCATGTGCACACGAAAATGTCTGGTTTCACAGTAACCAAATTGATCCCGGATATTTACCTCAGCCAGCCCCTTTTTGTCGGCAGTCTTGGCATTGTTGTACATCTTCAGGACATTCTTGAAGCCGTCAATAAGGGCCAGTTCTACCTTGTAGTGGTGCCGCAGCTCCTCCACGCGGAATTCGATTGGCGTCAGCTGCAGCTCGACCGCCGACGTCCGCCTGAAACCTGCGAGATGGAAAAGGAGTACAAAAAAAAAAGAAAAGAAAAGAGAGAAGAGAGTCAAAATGGCCGCAGATCCGATCAGACGATCTGATTTGCAAACTCATACCCATGATCCACATTGCATCAGAGATCGGCTTTGAAAAAAAAAAATATGGTTCAAATTAAAAATGGTTTGACACTAATTCCTCTTAAAACTTTGTGGAACGAATGCATAACAACCTCAGACACAGCATCTATGCACATCGACAGTTCCCCCTTATATTTTTATGATATTATAAACTAATATCTTTTTCATGACTGAACAAGATTTATCACAGATACTACAAGAAAGCTGCACGTCTTCCAAGACCAGGGAAGATGACTCTTTCACTCAAAGTAAAAAAAAATAAATAAAAAAAATTCTGATATTTTCATTTTACTAGGAAAGCAGTGCCATGGTTCTATCGTCTAGCAAAAGCTATTAAAGGGAAGATAAACCCTAAAAGCAATGTGGATTGAGTGAAAGCAGCAACATTAGTAGAACGCATCAGTGAAAGTTTGAAGAAAATCGGACAATCTATGCAAAAGTTATGAATTTTTACAGTTTTGGTGTTGGAACTGCTGGATGAGGAGACTACAAGAAGTTATGACGTATGAGTGGACAACAATACAAAGAAAATATAAAGAAAATTCTACAAAAATCCATTTTTCATGAAAATTACAAATTCCGTCAACTTCATACTGACATATGTTAAGGGTAGCAATTATTCCCCCTGCTTTCTGAAAGAGGTTAGTCACTAGTGCTCTTTCATAATGCTAGAAAAATGAATTTTTGTTGAATTTCCTATATTTTCTTCATATTGTTGTCCCCTCATACGTCATAACCCTTTAGTAGTCTCCTCATCCAGCGGTTCCAACACCAAAACTTAAAAAATTCATAACTTTTGCATCGATTGTCCGATTTTCCTCAAACTTTCCCTGATGTGTTCTACTAATGTTGCTGCTTTCACTCAATCCGCATTGCTCTTTGGGTTTACCTTCCCTTTAAAGATAAAGGCCATGGATCCCAAAGGTACTTTGCACTTTTGATGTGCACTTCGCACAGCAAAAAAAAATTGTGTGCAATTCAAAACTTTTTATTTTCACTTTCATGCAACATGCAAAACAACCCTTGACTCACTGTTTGATAATGTTATTTGCTGAAGACTGCCATTCCCAGACAGAACTTAAAGGAAACCAAAACCCAAAGAGAAATGTGGATTGAGTGAAAGCAGCAACATTAGTAGAGCGCATCAGTGAAAGTTTGAGGAAAATCGGACGATCAATGCAGATGATAAATTTTTAAAGTTTTGGTGTTGGAACTGCTGGATGAGGAGGCTATTAGAGGTTATGACATCATGTGTGGACAACAAAGAAAATATAAAGAGAATTCCATAAAAATTCATTTTCATGAATATTAAACATTCCATCAACTTGATACTGACATATGTTAAGGGTAGGAATTATTCCCCCTGCTTTCTGAAAGCGGTTAGTCAAGTGTTCTTTCATTATGCTAGAAAAGTGAAAGCATGCTGAATTTTCTGTATTATTTTCTTTATAATTGTTGTCCACACATGATGTCATTTAAAACTTAAGTAGTCTCCTCATCCATCGGTTTCAACACCAAAACATAAAAAATTCATTTAACTTTTGCATCGATTGTTCAAAATTCCTCTAACTTTCACTGATGTTTTCTACTAATGTTGCTGCTTTCACTCAATCCACATTTCTCTTTTGGTTTTGGTTTCCTTTAATGTAGAAATGGGGCAAAAGATTTGCACCATAGCACTACTCATCCATACAATTACAGCAAACACAAAAGCAACAACACCCATGAATACATTAAATACATTGTACATGCATTCTCATCAACATAGTTAATTCTCACAATATCAATGAATGTTTCACTAAGTTCATGTAAAGTTCAGTAAACTGCAGTCAGCTACAAGATAGTTCTCCTAAGGGCTTTTTACACTTGTGTTTCTTAACCCGGGACTTTCTCTGACCCAGGACTATCGTTAGTCCCGTACCAATTTTTTCAGCTTTTTACACTCGCCAATTAGTCCCGTACTATCTCTTGTCCGGGGCTAAGGAGAAAACTGACCTTTTTACACTCGTATTTCTTAGCCCAGGACTTTCCAAACCACACGAATATTCATAATTACGCTGTGTACTGTACAAGTACACGCACGCACCGGCAGCACTTGATGACCTCGTTTCTGATTGGTCAGTGAGGGTCGGACTTCGTCTCCGTCGCTTAGCCCAGGATTATTTTTTCGTTCTGTTTACACTCACTTGCTTGGCACCGCAATTGCGGTGCTAACCCCTGCTATTTTGCAGGGCCAGATAGTACCGTACTATCGGTGGGGCTAGCCCACTTTGGCAAAAACGAGTGTAAACAGAAAGTGGGCTAAGGATAGTCCCGTACCAACGGTGGGGCTAAGGCCCCCCCTTAGCCCCACCGTTGGTCCGGGGCTAAGCAAAATTTTACAAGTGTAAAAAGCCCTCTACACTCTCTTCCAAAGAACAGAAACTCATAACTTCGATGCATTGTAATATACAATGTAAATTTATCTGGAGACCGCCCACACATTTTAAGCATAATTATTTGGCAGATTGTTTCACATTTTGAAACTAAATCAGCTCTTGATTGAATATAAATCTGCAAGGAGGAAGCAGAAATGACATTGGTGGTCAAGTGGTGTCCACATTCCTTGGTGTTGATGACTCTCGCTCGAAATATGGCCAATAATGACACTAAACTTCCCTGTTGTGCGATATGTGCCACTCCCACGTCAATTCTGACTTTACAGAGATCCACTATCATAAACTCAGCATAAAACAGACAGAACAGCATAAGTTCATTCAAATCTGATATAAATGTAAAGTGGGATTGCCTTGGAATTTCAGAGCATAGCACATTTTCACTATGAATGAAGCAGCGAAAAGATACTCAGAAATGGGTATGGTAGTGATATCCTTGTCTCATAGTTATAAATCCTAATGGCCTTCACACTGATCTTCACAACTTTGTTTTTGTTTAAATGACATTTTAAAATAAGTAAATATCCATCATATCTCGTATACAATCATTGTAGAGTTTTACCAAGTTCTTCAATACCAAAATAACTCTCTCAGGGAGGGGTCTGTTTGCGATTGTTACATAATTGGACCAAAACCATGCATTTTCTATCATTTTCAATACACTCAACTAGAGAGCTGTGAGGCAATTACCACATTGATCACCTCTTCTACGATTTGCATGAAGAAGTAGTGACATTGGATATTGCAGTTCTATCCAAACAAGTGAGTCTTTGAATACACATTCAGTTTAACTTTTGTACTTCATATCTACTGTAAAGAGGCTTTAATCATTCATGATTCTGTTTAAAGTTTCATTCTACTCTGCAAGTCATTTGATATCACAATGTACATGTATCCTTTGTATGGTTTTTTCATATCTCCACTAAAAAAAAAGAAGAGCAAAAAATGTATCAACTGTGAATGAAATTTCACTGCTATCATACATATGTACTCAGGTATTGATAACCTCCCTCCCCCCCCCCCAAAAAAAGAATAGAATAAAATAAAAATAAATTGAAGGAAAGAAGGATTTTTAAGATTGCATTAATGGTAGATGCTTGGAAACCCTGGTTACAAAGTCGCGATCACATTATAACCATGGCCTCCAGGCAGCTCCTACTTCACTGGCAACTCAGAAAGGTCGAGCAATCGATGCCATGGACTGATTTGGCAGTTCTCTCCCTCTCTCACTCTCTCCCACATCCAGCGGGTACACCTCCACTGATCTAACGATCGACGCCGGTGAAATGCCGCACATAAATTGAGCTTGGTACCCTGCTCAGTGTGATGCCACCATTGCAAAGCACCCCTAGACTCTTCTTGAAATGTCAGCGGCCAACTCAACAAAACACCCAGCCTAGACATATCGAAGGGGGGGGGGGGGGGGGTTAGGGGGTGGAAGACACACACACACACACACACACACACACACACACACACAAACACAGTCCAATCCTAATGCTCAGCACACTGAACATTCCCTTTATGCAGATACTTCAAGCGTACAAAATTCATCTTACCCAACCGAGTGCGAAAGATTTCTTGTGCAAAGATGTCAGTAAAATTTTTCAGTGACAGATTTATACATGTAGCAATCCTAACTGATGGTGTGCTTCTGCAGTCTTTAGAAGTAATTTGAGCAGTGTCAAAATGAAATCCTTTTGCCACTAACACACTTAACACCCCCCCCCCCCCCCACCACCACCACCACCCCACTAAGCTACATGTAGATTAGGCTTTGGGGATTAACAGAGAAATAATTAGAAACATACAATGTATACGGCAGACTTTTTGCTCCACTCAAAAGATTTTGTTTTCCCTAAGAAGGAAAAGGAAACAAAAATGAACAAATGTGAATCATCAACTCTGCAATTATTTTTTCAGAATGCTTTGCTTCAAATCTGATCTACAACTGATTTTTGTAAACTGTAGATGTGCTTCACTCCTATGGAAAAGGCAATTTCTCTACGGGAAAAGGCAATTTCTCTCCGGCAAAGGCAATCTCTCTACACTTTCTCAAAACTGAAGTTTAGTTTTGGTTTTGTTTGTGTTTGTGTTTTCACTACCGAGTAAATGGGCAAAAGGGTCTGTCCTCTGAAGACTGTGTGTGCGTATGTGTGGGTGTGAGTTTACAGTCATATAGCATCACACAGCAGTTGCCAAAACAGCACTGGTGGAAAGGGGGCTAACACTGGAATGCACTGGTGGGACTGAGCAAAATCAAATTACCACCATTCTTTCTGCCTGCTGTTTGCTGCTACAAAGGGCTCGTCTTCTATATACAGGGCCCTGAAGATATGCAGTACCAGGTGGACAATTTATAGTCTCATAAGATAGCCAGCAAAATGAAATAAGCGAAACGAATATTTTACGCCGGCCATAACTACTGTTTACTGCAGAAGTTCTCTACCAACCCCCCCCCCCCCCCCCCGTAAAAACAAACAAACCAAAAACAAACGAACAAACAAACTAACAAACAAACAAACAAACAACATTTTAAAGAAAGTATTGCATGGGATGCAAACAAATACACTTGCTCAGATTTTGCATTCTATGAAGTACTGCGTTGAAGCTTTGTGATTTACACGAACTGGATTTTCTGTACTCAGTTTACAGTCGCATGAGATGTCGACGCTTGTATACTCGCTGCTGCATGCAATTGCATCAAAGCTCTGAATACTTTAATTCACAAACAATATGCTTTGGTGGACATAGACCCTACATCTCACAGTTTGCTGCTCTACAAATAAGAAATCAGATATGATTCACACACTGTGATGTCCTGATTTCTGATGTGTCCCACAGTCGTCCAAAGTCCATGCTGAGAGTGGCGGCAATAGGTCTGGCACCCGATTATTCAAATACACAATTTCCAAAAGCACTGTATACAAATATTTTGACTTTACGTTGACCTTTTCAGAGGTCATGTGGGGGTCACATAGTGGAGATATCAATCCCCCCCCCAAAAAAAAAACCTTCTGTTTTTCATTATACTTGGTGCAGACAGATTATCAGGATGAACTACGTGTGAAAGATTTACGGTTTCATCAAGATGATGATAAATAAAAATACAATAAGAAAGAAAAAAAACCACAACTAGACGTCCAATGCCATAGATTTTGAAGAAAATGAACACAGTTAAAAATTACATGTAAAGAACATGTGAATATTTGGAATTAACCACAAACTAGTTGAATATTTTAGACACCACTGACCACTACTGTTCATCTATTGTTCACTTTGAAATAGAACTGCGCAAGGACTAATTATACAGTTGGAGTAGGTCTGCATGTTATTATCAGTGCGACAAAAGGCACGTACCATAACTGTTATAGCAGTTACGTTCAGACGACAAGCCCTAACCTCGAGGTTAGGAAACCTCGAGGTTAAGCTCTTACCTCCTAACCTTGACGTGCGAATCTTAAACGCGAGGTTACGAAACCTCGAGGTTAAATCACAAATCGTGTTGTGAATGTAGGACCTACTAATACAGAATATTACTCCTGACTTTCAAGCATTCCCACTTTGAAATTTGGACAGGAAAATGATGAAAAGAAAGCAAACTCTTTTTCCCACAGTTTAAAAAAAAAAAAAAATCTTCCTAATCAGGCATATCACCTTCTCTTGCAGGTTTCTTGGTTTTGCCGTTCACGATCTGATCAGAGTAATCTACATGGTGACAGGACACGAGTACTACCATTGCATTAGAATAGCACCATGTGTCATGTAAATATCACCGCCTAATTCAAGAGTAATTCCACTGTATCGTATACATTCACAGGGTTATCAATGTTGTTGTCTTCATGATAATGAAAGTAGTCACTAACCCCCGTAATCTTCGCTGTTTGCAATCACACCCACTGTCTTGTTTTTCTTTTCCTCTTTTTTCAATAACGATGCATGACCTGTTTTTGGTTAAAATACTTTGCCAGGAAAATGTCCTGATTGGCCACAACTGCTGTAGGATGACCTCTTAAAACCCTCATTGCACTGCTCTGGCATGGATTCAATTTCTAATATTAAAGGATGATTGAGGGCAAATATTGTCAAGAAGCTAAGCTTGGCTACTGCACCCAAAGGTACGGTCACGGTCAGCCCACGCACACTGTCATTTAAAAAAAGAAAAGAAAAGAAAAATGGATGTAACATCAAGCTTAGATCAAGATAGAGGAGCAGTGCAAAAACAAATGTAAAACCCACTGCTACACTACAATGTACATGTATGCATGCAATTTGTGTAATTTTAGCAAACCAGTCTATTCACATTATAAACGATGGAGAGTGTGTGTGTGTGTGTGTGTGTTGGGGGGGGGGGGGGGCACAAGAGAGAACACAGAAATCAACACACATGTAACATAATTTTACAACTAAATTCTGTGGATGGAGTATCCACCACCTGTTCACAGGAAAGGGAAAGGGGTGTGATGAGGTTGCCAAACTCCATTTTTTATCTTTTTCTTTGTTGTATATTTATATATAGGACCCTATATTTTTTTGGTGGTGGTGGGGCAGGCAAAGCATTCAAGATGATGATTTTAGCAGAATCTCTAGAAGAGAGTATCCATCTACTGCTTAATTGAGGACAATTCCAGTGCCTGCCAAGTTGACAGTGAGATGTTATGCCATGAACAGGGTTGGTGGGTAAGTCGGGATCGCTACTATGCAAACAGTTTTTTTCTCCACGACGTCTGATTAATTTGCTTGAGTTCATCAGAAAAGGACTATCTTAGTAAAAGGCTTCCAAAAAATTTTTTAAACTGTCGAGGACTTTTTTTGGCATTATTTTCACAACAGGAGAATTTATCGTTGGCATATTGCCATGTGCTCGAAAAAGGTTTGTCAAACTACGATTATTTCCTGACTTGGACGGATCATAACCACCTCACAGGGAGAGAAACAGGATTTATTATCAATGATCATCATGTGTTTTTTCCATGTTATCCTCTAGTATTATCACCCATACTGCAGAGTCAAATGAAGTGCGAATGAACCCCCATGGGCCAGTGGAAAGGGAAGCGGGCCAGACAAACGCCAAATTATACACAGATAGGCTCGCATTATAATCGCCCACCAAAGGTAAAGTAAGGAGCCTATTTCTGTGAAAACGGGTTTATCATAACTTTAATAGGACTCCCTTCTCTTTCAAGGATAGGGAGATAATCTGGTGCAGGATATCACAATGTCATTTGAATCCCTGAAACACTGATACATTGTCAGACAGGGATAGCCAAGTTTCAGTATTTGTAAGAGACAAAGACAAGGGTGACATTACAGTACAGTGTATTTGGAATCTACAGAATGTATCTCTAGCACTCACTTGTTATATTTTTGTCCAACAGACACTGTACTGCTTAAATGTTCAGTGTCAACTCGAATTACATACTGTAGCAGCAGTGCAACAAAGTCTTCAAATATAGCCAGGCCATGTCAGAGTAGGAATTCACCAAGTTTTCATGCGTTTAACACTTACAATGGCTGCTGGTATGAAAAACAAAAAAAGGATCAGATTGAAGATCTAGATTTGTTGTAGAAACATCTACAGTGTACTTTTAAAGGCCTTGTCCTCGTGATTTTGATAGTCTTTTGTCAGGGTGTGTACCTAAAAGAAAAATTGAAGATCTACTGGCAGTGGGATATGCCAATACTGCTGCCTAGAGTCCACTATTCCAAAGGCAACTGGTGCGTTTGTCCCATATCCATAAAATTCTACTTCATCCAGCAAATGAATTGCAGAGACTCTCATTAGTGTTTAAAAGGTTCAAAGGCTGAAGACATATTTGCTCACGCGTCATTCTTAACGCTTAAAGATTTACCTGACACCTCACCTCTTGTATCTCTGAATAGTTTTTAAGTGTCGTTAATGTACAAATTGTACTGAGTGCTTGGAGTCATTGAGAGCAGATTTTTATACCCATTAACCCTTTCTGTGCCAGAGAATTTGGACAGTGTATACAACACTATTTAAGGTTTTCTATGCCAATCGGCACTCAGGGCATGCATGGGGTTAAACAGAACAGCCATTTAAGAGGCAAACAAATATGAAGTTTTATGGGAAATGTTAATTAGAAATCACACCCTGTTAATGGGATTACCCCATTAACCACAGCCCATTATACTCAGACCATCATATCATTACTGCCTGCAAAATGAAAAGGAATTCATCACTCAGTAATGCTATCACAACAAGCATCATAAATTCTCATCATCTTTCACATTCCAAACAATGTTTCCAATGTATGAGACCAAAGATACATGTACTTTGCTGACAAAATGTAAAGCTGTAGGCTCTACTGCACATAAGCCAACTATGCTGACTTAATGATAAGAAATGCATTTGAGTCACCACAGAGAATGAAAAATGTGATAGTCATATATGTCACTGATGATGGCAACAAGCTAAATTTACTGCTTAATTTCTCTTTTTCTTGAACATTTGAGTATGAAACAACAGTCAAAAAGTGTGCCACAGAATAAATCATCTGCATGCAAAGAGGCACGAGTTCCCGAACACCTCCTCTGATGTACATACGAAGAATGAACAGAAACTCAGATGCATGTTATGATAATCAGCACAAAAGCATCATTCTTTTCTGATCTGAATTCTTGCTTTGTGTAGCACAAAGCAGCCCTCTATTAAACTCTACAGATATTGAGGTTTCTGTGTGTACATCAAATCAAGTTTAATACTGTCCTCACACATGCAACCAAACAGGAAATCGAATGTGGACGTTAACCCAGGTAAGGAGAGAGGAGATCCAAGTTAATGCACTTAGGTAAGGCCAGCACCCCTGACACAACCTCCAAGGCCCGAGTCAACCCAAATAGTTCAATCCACATGGAGCAGTCAAGCTCAAGGTATGAAGACAACAAATCCAGGGATTATCCCAAGATTGCAGAGAGCAGTGAGTCAGTTTGGCTAGCTGCATTTTCATGTTAGCTCTTCAACAACTTTTCATCGCATAACTCTCTAAAACTGACTAGATACAAGTATGTCCCCAAGAAAAATTACAATCGGATTTCTGCATTGCTAACTTTCAAAATAATCTAACAATTGCTAAATGCAATTTCAGCGTATGAAACTATAACTCCTTTCCTTTATCTTGCAGAAAACCTAAATCCAATCTTCCATGAGTTAATAATTTCATATCTTTCCTTAAAGGACAAGTTCACCCTCATAGACATGTGGGTTGAGTGAATGCAGCAATATTAGTAGAACACATCAGTGAGAGTTTGAGGAAAATTGGACAATCTGTTAAGAAGTTATGAATTTTTGAAGTTTCTGCTCTGTCACGGCTGGATGAAAAGACTAGTATAGCTCGTGATGTCACATGAGTACAACGATATACACATGTAAGGAAAGAATAAAGAAAATTTAACATATTTCCATTTTTCTCGCAAAATAAAAGAACACTCGACTTCTCTCTTTCAGAAGGCAGGGGGAATAATATTACCCTTAACATACGTCAGTAGCAAGTCGAAGAAATGTGCACTTTATACAAAAAGTAAAGTTTTGTGAAATTCTCTTTTTATTTTCCTTATATAGTTGTACACATGTGACATAATACACTGTAGTAGTCTTCTCCTCCAGCAGTGACTGCGCAGATACTTAAAATGTGTGTAACTTCTGAACGGATTGTCCAATTTTCCTCAAACTTTCACTGATGTGTTCTACTAATATTGCTGCATTCTCTCAATCCTTATGTATATGAAGGTGGACTTGTCCTTTAATCATTCATTTTCACACTTTAGCAACACTCACAAACTAAAAAAAAAAAAATCTGTTTCCTTTTTGATGTCATGAATTAATAGTTGAAAATGAAAAGAAGCAAGCAGTCACTCTTTCAACAGAGATTTTGTGCCAGAACACAATGAACAACTGTGTATTTGTATGGTGTGAACACAATGGACAAAACTTTGAGGGAAGGGATTCCTGACATGCTCTACAAAATCCCCATTTCTCTGTATTTTTTAAACTACTGAAGCAAATCCGATTGGGTTTTCTGTAGATATGTAACAAGTTATAGTTTCGTACCTTGAAATTGCATTTTTATAATTCACAATTTTGAAAGCTACTGTTGCAGAAAGTTCAATTGTACATTCTTTTGGTACATTCAAGGCAATAGTTGTTTCAGCTCCTCCTTTCTAATTTCTTAGCCTATGACAGGATGGTTACAGCTCGTTATTCCGAAGGTTCCTTATTCCGAAGGCTCTTCAGTCCGAAGATTCGTTATTCCGAAGGTTCGTTTTTCCGAATTTCATTTTCGGATGAACAAACTTCGGAATAACGAACCTTCGGAATAACGCCACAAATGTTCGGCTTTATGAACCCTTTTCCATTTTCGGATTAACGAACCTCTAGGTATAGGGAATTTGTGTGTTTCGGACTAACGAACCTTCGGAATAATGAACCTTCGGAATATCGAACCTTCGGAATAACGAACAGCACCCGACGGGATGGTAACATGATGAAGCTTGGGTCAGATGAGAATAATAAGGAGCAGAAACCTAACGAGAAACTACTTGGAGTACCGTATTAAATGACACCAACAACCAAGGAACCAAAAAACAAAAACGACAACATCAGCTGAACCTGACAGTGATCATCAGAGTGTAATCGGATACAAGTAGGTACAGGATGCAAAGGATTTGATTGCCAGTGAAGAATTTGACACTGCATGATGCTGTCAAGGTAGAGGCTTTGCTTTTGTTGTAAACATATATTCCAACAGTTCCACGCAATGCACATGTACAATGTACCAAATAAATACTGGGGTATGGTGACCTTTGCTTGACCAGTAGAAGCCAAGGTAATAAAGAATGGACATAAAATTCAATATCCACCAATAGAAGAAGGTCACAAAACATTGAATACAATTTTGCAGAATTAATACTCAGAGGAGTCATGTCCAGGCCTGGCCATGTCAAAAGAGCAGCAAAATAGATAATTACCACCAAAATTACTGCACACTTCAGTCAGTTCCATATTTTTTCTTTTTGTCCTCTTTTTTGCATCACCTGTTCCCTTTATTCTCTTCAGCTCAGTCTTGAGCAATCTGCTAATTTCTCCAACAAATAGGCCCAGAAAGTGTGCGTCTTTGGTGTTTACAAAAAATTGGTGTGTGTATGTATGCGTGTGTGTGTGTGTGTGTGTGTGTGTGTGTGTGTAGTGTGTGTGTATGCTTAAAACATCCATTGCTCACAATTTTATATTACATTTGACAGCAATTAGCCTGTTTCTCCAAGGGCACAACTAATCAAAAAGAAGGGGGGGGGGGGGTCTGTATCTGTATTTCTCGTTACCATGTACCACAGACTATTGCACATACAATGGCATTCTCAGCCTTCCCCATCATTTGCCTTCTACTTCGCCGAGAATGGGCCAATGATTGGTGTTAGTCTCTCCGCCAAATTCTCGCGCCACCGGGCAGCTAGCGGCATCGTCGACGGCAGAGCAGGCGGCGAACGAGCGAGAGACGAGCAATGTCTCTAGATGGTAATGAGGGCAAATTTGACGCTACCGCAACAGCTTAAGACGCAATTAGGCGACAATGGCGAGCTGCCGGAGCAAATTGATGGGGAAGCGAGTGCCAATGTCATTTGGGACTGGACAACAGACAATACAGTATGAACTATGATCACACATAGTAAACCACAAACACAATGGTAGACACAAAAAGATATTCATGTGAGTCTCAGGTTTACTGAACATCTTCAGGCCTTATTCTACTCCCTTGGTTAAATTAACTTTGATGAAGATACTTGTAGCAACACCAAACAAAGCAGAGAGGGAAAGATTCATTAGAATTGGACAAAAGAGAGCATTTTTTTTTTAGATTTAATATTTTCAGGAAACAGAGATTATGAACTGCCATATCTAGTGTAGTTACACATTAAAATCAAATGATATGATGTCATGGTCTCACAACTCTGCCATTGGCTAGTCCATGATAATAGTAAAAAAAAAAAATGTTCGAACTTTGCAAGATTTAGTCTCCTTTTAAAGAACCATGTCATCACTGCTAAATCATTGTAACTTTTTGTACCGCTGAAACAAAATTTAATACTACGAATGTCATTTCTTCTTCTATGGCTAATTCATTTCGGAAAAGGAAATTCAGTTAGGGTGTATACCAACAATATGTGCAGATAAAAACAATGAATCATGCAAATATGATTGAAATAAAAATGAATTGCTTACAGCGAGTTGTACTGCCATGAAGAATTTTGGCAGCCATTAATTTGTTCTTTTAAACAGAATAAGGTGAATAACATGATGAGTGAGAACTCAATGGCTGGTAAAACAAGAGAAGCCTCCATGGGTATCGAACTCTTCCATGAACTTGTAGATGCTATCAATGATTCATGCTAAGCCTGGAAGAAAAACAAGAATATCTCAGCTCTCCCTGCGGATGCATGTCTGGTTCTCAGAATTCTAGCTGGAATCTCACCACAAACTGCAGCGGTGAGAAACTCAACCAAACTTCCTATGGCACCATTTCACAAAACTGAAAGTGGGTACAGAAGAAATGCAACCTGCTCTTCCAAACCTCATCCTGGAGCTGTCCCATGGGGCAAGCTCAACTTGGAAATACTGACAGTCTTCACAAACATTGTGGATGCCATGGTAACAGGCCACCTCCATAACAATTTTTGTGGATATATGGCTGGGAGCTAGCCTTTGGGCATGAAATATTTACCAGTATTATGTGTAAGAATACTTGTTGGACATGGATATATGAACAGGTTTCACAAACAACAAATTAAAGAATGTTTAGGCGTGTCTTCATCAGGCCGAAGTTCAAACTAGTAGGCTTTTTTTGCGGTTTAGGAAAAACGCCCGATATCATAAATGTGCGTCTTCATCAGCTCAAACACAGCTCGCTTGGGAAATTAGACCAAAGTTGACGTACACCACTATGCGTACTTTGCATCATTAATCGGCTCGACTCGCTCAGACACATACAGCTCTGTGGGCTCACAGTGCATGGTTCAAATGATGGGATCAAGAATCTTTTCGGCTGATGGAGACGCAACACAATTAGCATGCTAATTCGTAAATTGGCATGCTATTTCACAAACTAGACCAAGATTCGGGGAAAAAGTTTCCCGATCAAATAGCATGCTACCATAAAATAGCGCGCTATTTTGAAATTTTGGTCTGATGAAGACAGACCTATTGGAGTGCCTACAATTGTAGGTAAGCAATCGACAAAAATGGGTCCAAGATATTCTACTCTCTTCTACAAAGCAATTGTTGGCTTCTCGCAAATGATACACCAAATATATCCTTGTAAACATAATTGTGCAGAGTCATATTGCTACATGCACTTTACAGAAAGAGTTAGTGATACTGTAAACGTCAATATTTTCGCGCGATTAATTTTTCGCGCTGAGCGGCTCGAAAACGTATTCGCGGGTTCTTAAATTCGCGCTCCGCAGCAGGTTACTTTACTGTAGTACACATTCACTGCTTTCATCCAAAGCCTCTGCTACATAGCTTGCTATGCCAGCGTACGACAAGCGACGTAGCGAGCGGCTCGACTGCGAGTACAAGCACTCAAATACGTAGTACAGCTGTGACTGTAGTACCGTAGTCACGGGGGAATGTAGCATCGGTGCGCGCGGTGCACACTGCATGCTACAGTACACAGCAATCTATCGTCTCTTCGCACAGTACTAGTAGCGTAAACATGCCTGTACATTGTACTACGTAGCAGTATCATCGATGAAGCACACACAATTCATCCCGTTCAAAATGTGCATAGAAAATTGTGAAGATATATTCGCGCGTTTTTGAATTCGCGCTAGCCGAACGTAGCGCGAAATCCGCTAAAATTAATGTACCGCGAAAATTTCCACGTTTACAGTATTCCCCTCCTCCCTCCCCCCCCCCCCTCCCCACCTTTAATGTTACAAAGGCTGACATACTTGTGTTATGGGAGGGGGACAGGCATGGCACAGGTACATGAACTTTTTCTAAAGTTATGCATGGCCCTCTCGCATACTCACCAACTACACAGATATACATGATGATCGGCAGTAAGTAGCAGTCAGATGTAGAAAGAATGACGATTTGCTGATTTCCTCTGGCTGTTACCCAGACGACAAGGAAAAATTCACATCAGAAAGTCATCAGCATGATGAAAGCTTCATCACAGCGGCTTCCGGCATCAATATCAACTTTCCTCGCAACACAAGGGTACAGAAATGATGAAAGATCATTTGAAATGCAGACAGAAATGAGAGAGAGAGAGAGAAGGTTCCAATATTCATCAATATCCTCCAGAAATGATTATGGGGAATCGCAAAGTGAGAATGACTTTTGGCGGCATCCAATCTGCATCACAGAACTTGAACCAAGCGCATGCAGTGCAGTCAAGTCATCAAACAGCGGGCAAATGAAGAAAAAACCAAAAGACACACAAACCTATCCCAGGCCTGAGATTGCGTGGCAATTACCATCGGCTCCACATCAAGAATGCATGCCGCCACAGCGCAAGATATGAGAAATTTAAATTCACGCCCTCCAGTTCGACGGCCTGCGATCTTCTGTGGTATCAAAATGCGGCCACCTTATTCACAGGGAATTCCACCAGCATATGCCAAAGCCCGCTGCCATGCCCCAAACATGTGCTCCACTGTCTGTTTCTCCCGCAGTAGCTCTCCACTCTCTAGAGTCTAGGCTTTCATCACAGGGAATTTAACCCAGCTCTACTGGTAGTAATCCCTCTTGCCTTTGTTTCACACCTGCCCAGGCAGCACTGGTCCACCCTCTGCAGCACCTCAACACCAAATGGAGCCAGAAGATGATGATGCAAAGATGAATCACCAAACACACCAGCTGTACACTAGATCCTCCTCCCCTTCTCCTCTTTTCCTCCTCCTTCCATTCCTTTATCCCCTTTGTTTATACTGGACTGATAAAAACAGAGCACAAGGGAGCCATATTAGATCACAACTACTTGGAAAATGACACACATGGGTCCTTTATCAAAGAAGGGGAGATGTGGGGGAGGGGTGTGGGGAAGGAGACACTGCTATGGTTGTGGTCACCAATGTCAACAAAAGTTCATCCACATAATGCCCAGTTCTGTTTTCTGTTGCCTCTTGAAATCAGGACAGAGCTTGATAAATGAGACAAGTGTTCAGTCTGGCTGGAGACCTGAATAAAAATGGGAGACTCTCTATTTGTGCTGCCTTCTTGAGGAGCCAATAATCAGACTTTCCGATAAATATTGTTTACACTCCCTGGTAGATATTCCATCATTTTTGCAAGATGTGATGCACTTTCCCCCTCCATTGTGTAGTACAATCAATTTTTTACAATGAACACAAAAGTTATCCATGACAGAGTTGCCAATCATGACCCCTGTTCAATCACACGGTTGCTACTGTTGACATGTTGGATGCTAGTTGCAGGTAACTGAGCATGCAGATGCAACACGTTGCAGCAACAGATCTGCAAGTGGCAGCTGTACATCCACACTCAAGTGTCCCGATACATGTGTGCACTTTTCCACCACTGTTACTGTCTGGAGAGGGTAGATCCACAAGTAGCATTCCTGCGCTCAGCATTTAACGATCAACTTTCAAAACTGTGGAACTGGAATCAGCTCAGCAGAAAAAAAACAACAGAACAAAACCAAAATAAAAACATGTTGGAATTTTCAGCATCTCTGTCAAACCGCTGTAACTTCATTATCCCAGTTTGAAAACATTTTTCACTTCAATGCTCTGTAGGAGAGAAAACAAAATCCAGCAGCACAAAACTTATACCGTATGGATCAATTTCAATGATATCACTGTCTGAAAAAAGCGTATGACCACAGTCAGTGGGTTACAATCCGTGAACAGTGAATGCCTGCAAACTGATCATATCGAACAGAGAGTCAAGTGTGAGAAGTTGTAATCTGTGATTTGAGCCCTAAATCTGAATATTATTGCCTGGAGGGGTTGAAAAGGTTACGATATTCTCTTGGGTTTGAAGAGGCCAGGAACTACCTCACAAAGACTGCCTTTGTGGGGCTTTATTGTGAATCGAAAGCACACAGTCATGTGACCTCCAGATCACTAGTCTCTGCCCTGTTGGGCAAGGAATGACCTTTGCCCCAGTACAGCAACAGTACAGCTGTACTTTGACAAGCAGCAGTTCACAAGTGTGCATTGACTTGGCAGGATTAAAGGGACTGTACAGTACCGGTTGAGGTGGCAATTCATGTTTTGAACATTCCTAAAGCCCTTTTTACACTTGTGTTTCTTAACCCCGTACTTTCTCTGACCCAGGACTATCGTTAGTCCCGTACCAATTTTTTCAGCTTTTTACACTCGCCAATAAGTCCCATACCAGGTACTACTTGTCCGGGGCTAAGGAGAAAAGTGACCTTTTTACACTCGTATTTCTTGGTCCGGTACTTTCCAAACCACATGAATATTCATGATTACGCTGTGCATTGTACACGTACACGCACGCACCGGCAGCACTTGATTACCTCGTTTCTGATTGGTCAGTGGGGGTCGGACTTCGTCTCCGTCGCTTAGCCCCGGATTATTTTTTCGTTCTTTTTACACTCACTTGCTTGGCACCGCAATTGCGGTGCTAACCCTGCTATTTTGCAGGGCCAGATAGTACGGGATTATCGGTGGGGCTAGCTCACTTTGGCAAAAACGAGTGTAAACAGAAAGTGGGCTAAGGATAGTCTCGTACCAACGGTGGGGCTAAGGCCCCCCCCCCCCCTTAGCCCCACCGTTGGTACGGGACTAAGCAAAAATTTACAAGTGTAAAAAGCCCTATAGAGTAGGGAAGCACCTGAATTTTCATTGGATACAGTTGATGTACTTTGGAACTACAAAAAGAATGGGAAATACACTGTAAGTGTGTGACTTTGGTCATAGTACAATATGTAAACAAACTGCAGTGCCTGATAAATGAGACTAACAACCCTTAGGGGCAGACAGTTATCCTGACCCTAAATTGGATCAAAGGTCACAAATTCCCCTCTAGCCATTCTCTGCTCCCCACCCCCCCCCCCCCCTCCCCCACAGACAGACAGACAGAGAGACACACACACTGGTACACACACAGCACACTGATCAATAGGAATATCATTGTCAAGACCATATAAATATTTGTGATGGATCATGCTGAACTTCGTAGTCCAACAAAGAAGCTCCTCCGTCCCCTAAAAGTGAATCTCACTTTTATATTCTTCTTTAAAAAGATTTTAAAAATGCTTTGCATTCATATTCGGATTGGAATGCACAATACTCCGAAGAACTAAATGGCATCAAATTCCAGAAGGTCACAAAGACAACAGAGTACAACCCCTGACCTAAAAGAAATCAGACCAAAAAACTAAACAAAAATTGGGCCATTGAACAGAACCAACAGAGTACATTTTGTAAATCTATAATGAGGCATCATATACGAATGGGCACTCTTCTGCCATTTCTGGTTATATCACAAAACTGATTTGTATTTAACAGGTCTTTTTCCATTGGTCAATAATAGGGTGTCCCTCATTTCACATACTTATACGTTTTTCAACATTTCTCACTGCCTGCACCAAGACAAATTTACCATGATCATTCAGCTCAATACATAGGCCTACATGTCAGTTTTCTTGTCCAATGATGTACTGAAACTTAAAAATTCATAACTTCTGAACAGACTGTCTGATCTTCCTCAAACTTCACTGATGTACGGTGTTAGGCATACGGTCTGTATTTCTGCACCCACTCAATCAAAATATGTAGGTTTCATTCTCCTTAAATGCTTGCATAAAACCAATACAGATCATACAGTACCATGTAGTATCCTTTGCACAGATGCAATACAGATCAACAGATCTTCTTCTTTGCATTTTATAATTCTCTCCTAAAGAAACAAGCCACGAAATACAAACATTTCATTCTGGGGTTGTTGTTTTTTTTTAAACCGGAAAATCACACAATAACGTTACAAAGTAATGTGCTTTCTCCGAAGCCAAATTCTATGCACCGAAAGACTACTTCACAATTGTGATACAAATTTGTAGCATCCAACCATATCAGAATCAGTCTGTTATTTGCGAGTTTATGGAGTAATTTTCACCACTTTTTTTCCCACAAGTGGGAGGATCTGACCCGATGGTTTCAAATTATATTCATTCCTCCACAGAAATTCCACACAAATGAACAGCTGTAGCCAAGGCAACAAATACTTGTCTGCAGTACACAGTATTATCTTTTTATAACCACTACCAGACAGAGGCACATCAACCCTCTTAGCACCAATATCTAGAAAATTAATGCCACTGTGATTGTATAGAACAAGTTGGTGATGCTATTACTATACCTAGGACATGTTTGTTTGAACAAAACAGAAAATGAAAAGAAAAACAAAACCACAGGATAGTCCAAAGTTGAACAAAATTTTGATTACAAATAAAAGAGCAGATTTTGAAAGTGTGACCAATCAAACAGAACATGACAGATACACATATGTGAGCTCATCTTCTGTTTGCCCTGTATACAAAATGAAATAAAACCTCTCCTTTTTTTTGTGTTATTGACGACAGAATATACTTTTTCATGCAGGGATTGCAAAAAGAAAAAAAAAAATATTTACAATGATTGTGTCAAGTGTACATGTATTATTAGAAATTTACTTGACGAGAAAAAGAAAATTTCTTACTGCACGTATTGCAGTTTTTAATAGCATTTGTATACAATCTCCATTCTGTCCTTGGCAAAATTTCTGCCTCACGTGATTCATGTTTTGCTCATATTTATTTATGTCCTTCTGCATCTAAAATGTACATGTAGAAGATAATCTCATAAACTACGTTTTTATCGTTCATCTTCTTCCCTAAATTGACTCGAGACATGCACACAACAGGACAATATTGTGGGGAGAAAAAAACACCCCGGCTATGTTTCCTCTTTGTCAAGTTGAACTTGACAAGAACCAGGTTACCAAACAACCTGCGCTTATGTATCACTCGATATCCGTATCAACACTGCATGAGTCTCAGTACATAGACTGTAATACAGGGAAAGCTGTCATTGCAACTCCCTGTTTTAAAAGTAGTCACCAGTAATCCAAAGGAAATATTTCAACCAATTTTACATCTTAGTTGCCCAATCGGGCAACCAAGTCTGGTGGCCGGACATCAATTTTTAGTGGCCCCAGACCACCGCTCATATCGAGCTCTGCTATTATTAGCCACCATCTCCAGATATCTATGGCTATTTAACCATGCAACATAAAACCAAAAGGTCAACAATGTACATGTGAAGATAGAAATGATTTGCATCTCATTGGCAAATTGTTGAATACATCTACCACCCCCCCCCCCACCCCCACCCCCCACCCTCCCCCAACTGCTCAGTAGCAACAACCAAGCAGTAGTCTGATTTCAGGCTGCAGGCTGTTTTTCTTCCCATCACCACTCATTTCAAGCAGCACACTGTGTAGACAATATCTATTAATACATGTAGTATGTGTTAGGATTAGCTTTATTAATAAGGTTCTTTGTTGTTATCTCCCTCTGCAGGTCTGGTGGGGCTTAATGTATGCCAGTAGTTAGAGATAGACAAGATAAGGAACTACGTAGATGCAAGTACTAGAACAAGATAAGGAACTACCTATGCAAGTACTAGAAAGTCCCAAATAGCCATCTACTTTTCATGGTAGCAGAGCGAGGTTACTAGAACAGGTAGACAGAATCAACAGTAGACATGGCTGAAAAGGTAAAGGACAATTTTGTGGCCCCACCAGTATGGAAGGTGGATACCACTTCATACGAAGATTGGAAGTTTGATGTATCACTGTGGACTCAATTCACCAAGACAGAAAAACGTAGACGGGGTTTCCTGTTGTACAGTGTTCTTCCTACAGACAAGGGAGTCAACGAGAAAGTGAGGCTGGCTATGCAGAATGGAGAGATCTCCATAAATGATGATGATGCAGTCAGTCAGATCTTTGGTGTACTAGACAAATGGTACAAAAAGGATGACCTCAGTGTGGTCTGTGAAGCGTGGTCTTCATACAAGAATCTTCAGAAAAAGGACACTGAAAGCATGGATCAGTTCTTGAATGAATATGAGAAAAGAGTGAAAGAGCTCAAAAAGGAAGGAATCACTCTGCCAGAGGTTGTTCTTGCTATGCAGTTGATTGACAGTGCTGGTTTGGAGAAAAAGGAGAAGCAGATAGTTCTTACTGCGGTAGACTACTCAAAGAAGGAGGAGATGTATGAACAGATGAAAAATGCCTTACGAAAGTTCTTTGGGGAACAGACGATGCAGAAACAAAGAGGCACAGCATACAAGGAAGAAGCTGTGTTCAACACCGAGTCAGAAGAAGCCTACTATACTCGAAGAGGTACAACCCGTAGAAGTGGTTATCGTGGTAGACGAGGAGGTCGCTGGCCTAGATGGGGAAATCAGCCTGGTAGAGGACGTGGACATGACTACGGACAGGAGAGAAACAAATCACAAAATGAAAAAGCATCCAACACACTGAAAGGAAGTTCAGTGAGGAAAAATCCATGTGATGCAGATGGAAACTTCTTGAAATGTCATGTGTGTGAATCTATCATGCACTTCAAACAGGACTGCCCTCACAACAGTTCAGGCAAATCAGAAAATGTCATGAAAACTAAAAATGAAGAAGCATACAAAGTCCAAGACTATTCTCATGAAGACAAGCAGGTGCTTATGACAGAAGCAGCTCATGCAGCCGTATTGGATAGTGCTTGCACAAAAACTGTCACAGGACGTGCATGGAAAGAGTCATACCTGGCTTCACTGTCCTCAGACGAGAAGATGCATGTGAAAATTCGAGCCAGCGATACTAAGTTCAAGTTTGGAGGAGAAAGTACGGTCAGATCAGATGAACGGATGGAGTTTCCATGCACCATTGCTGGTCAGAAGACAACAATTGTGACTGATGTGATAGAAAGTGACATTCCACTGCTGCTCAGTAAGCCGGATATGAAACGGTTGGGATTCACTCTGAACATGGCTGATGACACCCTAGAAGTCAATGGAAAGAAGCTAGACCTTGATACCACTTCATCTGGCCACTACTACTTACCACTGAGAGATTGTGAGATGCAGATTGAAAGGGTGAATATGGTTCTAGAAAAGACAACCCAGGAAGAAAAGAAAAAGATGATCACCAAACTTCACCGCCAGTTTGCTCACCCCACGGCAAAAAGCTTGAAAGCTATCATGAAGGATGCTCTAGATGATGACTATGCCACCCTCATTGAGGAGGTCAGCAACAAATGTGAGGTGTGTAAGAGGTACAAGAAAACACCACCTCGCCCTGCAGTGAGCCTGCCTCTGGCTAGACAGTTCAATGATGTGGTAGCCATGGATCTGAAGCAGTTTGGCGAAGTGTACTTCTTGCATTTCATTGACCTGTTCACTAGATTCAGTAAGAGCAAAGTGATCAGAAGAAAAACACCCAAGGTGATAGTAGAGAGCATCGCAACTGAGTGGATTGCAGCCGGATTCGGGCCACCCAAGAAATTCCTGGTTGACAATGGAGGAGAGTTCAACAATGCCGAATACAGAGAGTTGGCAGAACAATTCAACATTGAAGTTTGCACCACAGCAGCATACTCGCCATGGTCAAATGGTATTTGTGAGAGAAACCACTATGTTGTGGATGTGTGTGTGCAGAAGATGATGGAAGATGACCCTCAGATGAACCTGGAAGTGGCCCTTGCATGGGCTGTCAATGCCAAGAACTGCATGCAAAATCAGAGTGGATTTAGCCCAATCCAGCTAGTTTTGGGGACAAATCCAAACCTTCCTTCAGTCTTGAACAGTTGCCCACCAGCACTAGAAGATGTTGAAGTCAGTGAAGCTGTGGCAAAACATCTGAATGCCCTCCATGCTGCCAGAAGAGCATACGCAAGGTCTGAAGCTTCTGAGCGGATTCGCAGAGCCCTTCGTCACAACATCAGAGTTCCAGAAGTCCCGTTTCAACCTGGTGAACGTGTGTACTACAAACGCGATGACAGTAACAGGTGGCGAGGTCCGGGAAAAGTGATAGGACAGGATGGCAAGATTGTCTTCATCAGACATGGCAGTCAACTAGTCAGAGTGGCATCCTGTAAATTGATCAAAAGCAATCATGACACTGCCTCTTCAGATGACATGATAGACAACAGAAGCAAAGATGACACTCAAATCAAACAAACTGGAAGTGGCAAACTGACTGTCCTGGCAGAAATGGATGATAGCGAATCTGTGGAAGAAAATCACAACAAAGATGATGTCAATGTGTCTGTGCCAAATGAAGGAAGAGACAATGATAGCGTCCAACAACAAGATGGAATTGAACCGGTTGATCGAATGAGAAATGAGGAGAATGCACAAGTGCTGATACCCAAAGTGAACGCAAACATAAAGTATCGGCATCCAGGCACAACAGAATGGACAGATGCAAAAATCCTGAGTAGAGGAGGTAAAGCTACTGGAAGAAACAAGTATTATGTCAACGTAGAGACCAATACAGATAAGCACAGATACGGCATTCACCTTGATCAAGTTGAATTTGAAACGATGCCTGATGAAGAAGGAGAGCAACCAACAGACACTGATCAAAGAGGACAAGCTGAAGAAGCCAATGTCGTCTTCATACCTCCTAATCATCACAATGAACCAGAAGTCATAGAGGCCAAACAGAAGGAACTTCAAAATTGGAATGATTTTGAAGTGTACCATGAAGTTGAGGATCTTGGTCAGCAGACGTTGTCCACAAGATGGGTGATTTCTGAGAAAACAATGCCTGATGGAAAGAAAGGAGTAAAGGCTAGGTTGGTAGTCAGAGGATTTGAGGAACAAGACAAAGTCCCTTCTGACTCACCAACTGCTTCAAAATCCGCACTCAGGCTAGCCCTGGCGATAGCGGCAAGCGAAGGATGGAAGTGTGAGAGCATAGACATCAAGGCGGCCTTTCTACAAGGCAGAAAAATAGACAGAGATATCTATGTCACACCCCCCACAGAAGTACGTCAAGACGGAGTCCTGTGGAAACTCAACAAGACAGCATATGGCTTGGAAGATGCATCTCGCAACTGGTATCTCAGTGTCAGAGAAGAACTAGTGAAGCTTGAATGCAAACAGTCAGAGCTGGATAAAGCTCTTTTCAGATGGTACAGTTCTGGGAAGATGGAAGGCATTTTCTTGATGCATGTAGACGACTTCCTATGTGCTGGAACTGATGACTTCAAAAGGAGAGTCATTGATCCCCTTGTTCAGAAATACAAGGTTGGAAATCGACAGATTGACAATTTCCAGTATGTTGGGCTGGAGATCTCTCAAGACGACAATGGCATCAGAGTACAGCAAAAAGCATACGAGGCAGAAATGGAAGAGATACCCATCACCTTCAAGAGAAAAACTGAAAGAACCTCCACTCTGAACAAAAGTGAGATGCACAATTTGAGGACGACGGCAGGTCAGCTCAACTGGATGGCAACACAAGCTAGACCAGACTTGAGCTTTGATGCTCTGGAACTAAATATGACTAGAAACCACCCGACTGTAGACCAGCTGCTGAGAGCAAATAAAGCTGTGCGACATGCCAAATGTCAGGGAGAAGGGATACTTTTCCCACCACTAGGTCCTTTTGGAGGATGGAAACTTGCTGTGTACTGTGATGCATCCTGGGGCAACCTTTGTGACGGAGTGTCGAGTGCTCAGGGTCATGTGATCTTCCTCCATGGACAAGATGAGAAAAGTTGTCCTGTGAGTTGGACGTCAAACAAAATAAAGAGGAAAGTGTCAAGCACTCTAGCAGCAGAAGCATTGTCCATGCAGCATGCCCTTGATGATGCAGTCTACCTTGGAAGTCTGATAACCGAGATCTACAATGACAGCTATGCAGAGAATGTGGTTCCCATCACTGTATATACGGACAATAAGTCTCTGCATCAAAACATACACTCCACGAAGCAAGTGTATGAGAAGCGTCTGAGAATCAACGTGGCTGAAATCCAGAGGATGTTGTCGTCTGGAGAAATCCGTGCCATCGAGTGGTTGCCGAGCAAGCTGCAGCTGGCGGACTGTCTGACCAAAAGGGGTGCCGATAACAGACTGCTTCTGGAGAGTTTCAAGAGTGGTGGACTGCCAGTGGACCATTTTGACATTTGAGATTCCCAAGGAATTATAGGAAAAGGACCTAAAATGTCTTGTACATGGTTTTGAATATGTGACATTAACAAGACTACGTTTTGTAAAAGAAAACTGCCAGATGTCAATGACTGAGAACATTGGACAGTATTTAAAAGGACTCTACCTGGATTGTGATGGACATGTGTTTTCAGGGTTACCTGAATAAATGACTGAGAACATTGGACAGTATTTGAAAGGACTCTACCTGGATTGTGATGCATGGACATGTGTTTTCAGGGTCATTTGAATAGACCTCTTTGTGTTATACTCTTTATTGTATTGTTGTAGTTTTGGACATGTGTTTTCAGGGTCATTTGAATAGACCTCTTTGTGTTATACTCTTTATTGTATTGTTGTAGTTTTGGATGTGAGTGTTCTTCTATTCATGTATGTTGTGCGTACCTCTCCAGACCTCGGTTTTAATCAAAAGAAGAAACAAGGGGGAGTGTGTTAGGATTAGCTTTATTAATAAGGTTCTTTGTTGTTATCTCCCTCTGCAGGTCTGGTGGGGCTTAATGTATGCCAGTAGTTAGAGATAGACAAGATAAGGAACTACGTAGATGCAAGTACTAGAACAAGATAAGGAACTACCTAGATGCAAGTACTAGAAAGTCCCAAATAGCCATCTACTTTTCAGTATGTACTGTACTGTACATGACAGAACCAGTGTTTCATGTTTATAGGGGACACACAAACAAAATTGCCTTGTTGCAAAAGAAAAATTTTCAAGAGGAGGATGAGTTATCACGGTCTTTAACAACAGGAGTGTGAACCATAGAAGATCTTGTGGGTGCTAGTCTTCAACGAGATAACACATTTACTGGTGGGGAACACAAATACCCCTTTCCCGCTGAAGAAAATCTTCCCCGGGGGCACCTGGGGGCACCCGGGGAACCCCTCAGTGTGAAAGGTCACTCGGTTGAAACCTAGGGGAAGCCTAGGTGAAACACCGATGAAATTTTTGGCAATTTTTACCCGAGAAGCGTCCTGGGTGAACACCGATAGTTCAACGGGAGATCACCCGGTGGTTCACCGAGAGCGCCCAGCGTGAAAGGTTGTCTCGGTGAAACACCGGGGAAAATATGCAGATTATGTCAAAGGTCATGTTTTGTTTCTGGTCATGCACAAGTTTTCAGCTAGCTAGCGCGCACTCGACCTCCCAAATCCACACGTACAGAGTACTAGTAATTCGTGTTTGTAAACATACACACGACACTACATAGTACTAGTATGTCGTTTCGTGTGCAATGTGGCGTTGACAGTGCGACGGCATTGTTTTGCATCGTGCTGTGCATTGTATTGTTTACTAGTAATTAGCACGCCGTGTACTGTATACAAAGCTGATATAGGTTTACAGTGTACATTTTATGTACTTGATCGATTTGATGCTTCCTCCTTCTTCGTCTTCCTCTAGTGTCTAGCTCTTAACTCTTCCAGTAAAGTCTGATACAGTGCGCCTCTTGCTTGATTTTTTCGTATTTTGTGCTTTTCTCGTCAAGTGCTGGGTTTACAGTGTGCAGGAGAAATCCGTTGACGTTTTGTGCTGTTGAAATTTGAGGGAATTTTGCAAATGGCTGGAGCGTGGACCAAAGACGAAGAGAGACTGTAACTTCAATTACGTAGCAAGGCAGCAGTGAACGAAGAACTGAGCGGGACGTCGGCTGACGCTGCCGCGTACGAGTCCCTCCTCCGAAAACTCCTTCGAAAAAACCAAATCGCAGATGCACAACAAACTCAAGTACATAAGATCACCCACGTTGCGAGCAGAAAACCCATCTAGGGGAAAGTTTCACCGAGAGCAGTGTGAAACGACGGCACTCAAACTTTCACCGAGAGGTTCCCCGGTGAATTCACCGGGGAACCTCTCGGTGGTTCACCGAGACGGGCAGCGGGAAAGGGGTATAAGTTTACTAGCCTGGGAAACAGGCTAGTATCCACACATCCACTTCAGCACGAAAGATCCAGAAGAGCAAAGATCCCAACACTGAATCGCTGGAAACAATGCCAAATCTTCCTGTAGCTATTTACTACTGCTTTGTTATTCTCATGGTCTGATCCGAAGTCAAACGCTACGGCTGAGTGGAAGCATTACGCGGTGTTGTGAAAAGCGCACTGAAATCATTGTAAACTACTACGGGTATTGCTAGAACTGTAGCGAGGCCAGTCAATGGTGCTACTGCTTTAATACTTCAGGACAGGATGTTTTTTCCCCTTGCAGTACATACTGTACAGTGTATCTTTCACTCTGTATATTGCATAGAGTATTATACATCATGTAAATGAGAAAGAGAGGTTTGAGGGAACACTATGATGTGTTTCAAACAGCACATCATGTAACTTTTAATTTGCATGCTCCAAATGTTTGTACAGCAATACAGGCTGCACGCACAAACACACATGTACATTCACATACAGCTTCAATAGGCGTTTTCACATCAGCCCGATAAAAATCCAAGCTCGAGATATTTTCCAATTTCCCAAGTCAGAAAATAGCGTGCTATTTCGAAACATCGGACTGATGTGAAAACGCCTAATGTTCACAAATTGCAAAGGCTGAATCTACAAACAAATTCTACAAATGATTGCATATTATGCTTGACGTGCTAGCATGCATGACACCTTGGCTTTTGAGTCGATTGCGTAATGTATTCCTCATGAAGGTTACACAGATGGGACCCATATCTCGAAGTGGAGGCAAACTGTCGTAAGAGAGGCAATTCAAGATTGCAAAGCTGGTAGATGAGCCAATGCGTGAGATCTCCACAGCTATTTCATGTTTTCTTTCATGCGCTGGTCACATTGGGGAGGGGAGGGGGGGGGGGATCATTTGAAACTTTCCAACACAACGCGAGTCCACTAAGAGTTCAGTCAACAGGATATACTTGTAGACGTGCATGTTATGTACATCACAGAACCTTCTTCACAGGAGCCTACAAAGGTAAGGCCCATGGAATATCTGCCCCTCTCATCTCCTTTCCCTTCTTTTTCCTCTCCTCTGATTACTTTAAAGGGATGGTACAGTATTGGTGGAGCTGAGGATTGGGCTTTCAATGTTTTGCAAGACGCCAAGAAACCACTTTCCATATGAAATAGTAGAGAGCATACCATTCTAAGAGGAATTCAAAGTTTATTTGATGAAAATCGGTTTTGGAATGGCTGAGACAGCCGAAAACAAAGTATAACAAAGCGATCATAATTAAAGGCAGGTCTCACATTTTATTAGAATTGCTCTGTTTTGGGCATCTCAGCAATTTCATAACCAATTTTCATCAAATAAACGTTGACGTCCTCTTGGAATTACATGTGCATGCTCTTTCATATTTCAGAAAAGGTTTCTCATTATCTCGCCCAGAAATGTTAGAAACCTGAAGTTAGATCTCTACCAAAACTATACAATCCCTTTAAACCATCTTTTTTTTTTCCTCTGGGAGAATTCCAGCAGTCAGTAAACCTAAACAATTTATGACATTATTTATCATCTCTGCAGCAGGACAGCCACGCCTCTTGGCAGCAGAGTCTTTGCTCCTCACAGAACAAGAAAAAGTTCTCTATTCAACGATTTTCCCTTCACACTGTTGTACTGGGGAAATTAATTTTGCATACAGGCATCACATGTAATCCAGTAGTATGAAGTAATAACTTCCTTTATAGACAGTAATTGTACAGGCAAATCTTGTGAGAGTAGCTGTTATTTAAATGAACACAGCAGCAACTTTACATTGTACCTGGTGATATATTACAAAATCAACAACACTGAACCAGATATTGACATAATTTCATAACCAGCAAGTATGTAAATATGCATCTGCGTAAACTTTAAAAGCTGCAATAAATCATTCCATAATTTCCCAAGAGACATTTTTATTTTAATCAACAACAACAAAATCAAATCACCCATTCAACTTTTTTTTTCAGATTAAAGAAAATGCCTGTTCCATTCTACATGCTGTGTCATATGTAGGCCTACTGTAACCGCAAAATGTATTTTACCATGTCATTATATGTACACCGTATTTCCAGGATTAAGACCGTTTGCTTTGAGGCATGCGCTTATCAAAATAACAATGCATTAGCATCAAAACATGTCATGTGTTGGTTTCCTCAGTTTGCATTTGGCTGACTTGTAGCTGGTGAAACAAGATGTCATCTGCTATAAATATTGCGGCAGTTTGTGTGTTTGTCTGACGATAAAGGCAGCCTCCGTACAAATTCTTGTCTAATGATGAGGGTTCCTGTACACACACATTTCTCAAGATTTATTCAAACCCCATGACAGCTGTAGGGAAAGACGATTATGTACAATTACAGAAGCATGTATGAAGGTGGTCTGAAAATGGTTTGAACTATCCCACACTCCAGAAGCATCAGTTTTGTAGTTGGCAGCAGAGATCATCAATAATAAAAAACATACCTTTTATTTCACTTTATACATGTACCACAGTACATGTGACAAAACTTTCTGACAAAATACACTGTCAGTGAAGGCCAAATTATATTACTCCAGGATAATTGACAGAATTTTATCTACTTTTTATGTTTGTTTTATTTTGTTTTCTTTTAATCAATCAATGTTTTCCTGGCTGATATGAGTGCTGGACACTTTGTCCTTGCTATCATAACCATGGGCTTTGCTGAAGAACATAATATACACTGCCTGTTTATCATAAAGATTTATTTGGACAAATTTCAGCAGTTCATCCTACAGTACCTGTTTTTTCCATTCAAGCCACGAATTCGTCAAGCCATGAATTCTTAAATCTATGTCAAATGACTCCCACCTGAACTTGATTTTTTTTTTAGCATTAAATGAATAAATTAGAGTAAAAACAGGGCTGCACACTGGCGCCGGTCCGACGGTCAAAGACCGGTAAAAGTCACTGTCGGACCAGTAACTTTTCAGGAAATCCACAAGTTACCGGTCCGACATGACCAGTTTAAAAAAAAAAAAAAGCATTGGTGGGGTCAGTAGAAAGGAAAAGAGCAGCCCCGATCAGGGAGAAACAGAATGCAAGATATCGCACTGTTCAACAAGTTTTACGCAAGTTTTCGTTAATGTCTACCAGTGCAATTTGTACAGTAAACATAGTTTTGAGCACTAGCATTCGACCAGTTACATTCGCGCTCGCTTGCGCATTTGGCGCTGCTCACGCACTGCCATGCAATGCAATACATGCAAAGCAAACGATGCAAAGCATGTACAGTTTAACTGCTTCTCGTTTGCTTGCGATCGCATCGGCTGTCATGCCAGACAAGAAGCATTGAAAGAAGCGCACGCATTTCTGGGTCATTTTACTCATGATTTTTTAACGCAAGATCGATCCGATCCCGGCTTCGCAGCAGCGTGGCAGTTATGTTAGAACTAATTTACTTGTGTCGATTTTTAGAAAAAGTAAGAACACACTCGATATTCAGCGATACAGTAAATGGATCTGATTGCGTTTATTTTCATTTTGAGCAGTCATTTCACAAATTAATATTTTCATTCGCTCAGAATGTTCTCATTACGAAGATAGGCGCAAAAAGGATCACGAAATCGGCCCTTCCGTGTACTTTTTAAGAACGCATGCACAAAATGTGAAGAGATAATACTAGGGAGAAAAAAAATTCATGAAATCATGGCAGTCCCGCTTACATATTTCAGGTAGAAATCGTCCCAAAAGGGATCATGAATTCGACCGGCCGCGTCGTATCTTCCAAAAGATTATGTACGAAATGCGAAGAGATTATAGAGGAGAAAAAGAAAAAAAAAATAAAGGACACATTTTGGTGAATGCATCATAAACGATTACAGCCGAATAACAATTCATGAAATCAACGCAATCCCGTTTAAATTTGAGGAAATAATAGGCGCAAAAAAGGATCTTGAATTCAGTCCTGCATGCCGTCTTGGTTATCAAAAACGCATACACAAATGCGACGAGATCATCGGGAGAAAAATAAAAAAGACATTTTTACCCTTCTGGTGCGTGTATTACAAAACATTACATCCGAAGTAATTCATGAAATCGCCACAATCCCGCTGATATTTGAGGTAGAAATAGGCGCAAAAAGGATCGTGAATTCGGCCGTGTCGTATACCTTGTAGATAAGAACGCATGTACGAAATGGGAAAAGATTAGCGGGAGAAAAATAAAGGACACATTTTCACCCCTTTTGGCGCTTGCATCATATAAATTACAGCCGAATAGTAATTCATGAAAATTTCGCAATCCCGTTGGAATTTGAGTAAACAATGATAGGCGCAAAGAGAATATCGAATTCGGCCCTGCATGCAATGTATAATTTTGAAAACGCCAAATACGAAGAAATTATCGGGAGAAAAATAAAGAACACATTTTCAACCCTTCTGGTGAATGTATCACAAAAGATTACAGCCGAAATAATTAATGACATATCGCAATCCCGCTGATATTTTATGTAGAAATAGGCGCTAAAAGGACCGTGAATTCGGCCGTGACGTATAGGCATGTACGCAATGCGAAGTGATTATTGGGTGAAAAATGCAGCACACATTTTCAACCCCTTTTGGCCCGTGCATCATAAAGATTATAGATCCGAGTGATAATTCATAAAATCATCTCAATCCCGTTGAAGTTTGAGGAAACGATAGGCGCAAAAGAATCATGATTTTTGGCCGTGTCGTGTCAAAGAACGCATTTACAAAATGCGAAGAGTTTATCGGGGAAAAAATAAAGGACACATTTTCAACCCCTTTTGGCGCGTGTATCATAAAAGATTGCATCCGAAGTCATACATGAACTCATCGCAATCCCGCTGATATTTGAGATAGAAATAGGCGCAAAAAGGATCGTGAATTCGGCCATGTCGTATACCTTTCAAGAACGCATGTACGGAATGCGAAGAGATTATGGGGAGAAAAATAAAGGACGCATTTTCAACCATTCTAGCTGGTGCGTGCATCACAAAAGATTAAATCTGAAGTAATTCATGAAATTGCCACAATTCGTCTGATATTTAATGTAGAAATAGGCGATAAAAGGATCATGAATTCGGCCGTGTCATATACGCATGTACGAAATGCGAAGAGATTATTGGGAGAAAAATACAGGACACATTTTCAACCCCTTTTGGCCCGTGCATCATAAAGATTATTGCCGAATAATAATTCATGAAATCATCGTAATCCCGTTGAAGTTTGAGAAAACAATAGGCGCAAAAAGAATCATGATTTTTGGCCGTGTCGTATATCTGTTTAGAACGCATTACGAAATGCGAAGAGTTTATCCGGGAAAAATAAAGGACACATTTTCAACCCATTTTGGCGTGTTTATCATAAAAGATTACTGCCGAAGTTATTCATGAAATCATCGCAATCCCGCTGATATTTGAGGTAGAAATAGGCGCAAAAATGATTGTGAATTCGGCCGTGTCGTAGAACGCAAGTATACGGAATGCGAAGAGATTATGGGGAGAAAAATAAAGAACGCATTTTCAACCATTCTTGCCGGTGCGTGCATCACAAAAAGTTACATCCGAAGTAATACGTGAAATCGCCACAATTTCGCTGTCATTTGAGGCAGAAATAGGCGCAAAAAGTATCATGAATTCGGCTGTGTGGAACATCTGTAAGTACGCACTTACGAAATTCGAAGAGTTTATTGGGAAAAAATAAAGGACACATTTTCAACCCCTTTTGGCGCGTGCATCATAAAAGATTAAAGCCTATAAAGTAATTTATGAAATCGTAATCAATCCCGCTGATATTTGAGGTAGAAATAGGCGAAAAAAGTATCATGAATTCGGCCATGTGGTGCATCTATTTAAGAACGCACTTACGAAATTCGAAGAGTTTGTCGGGAAAAAATAAAGGACACATTTTCAACCTCTTTTGGCACTTGCATCAGAAAATATTACAGCCTAAGTAATTTATGAAATCGTCACAATCCCGCTAATATTTGAGGTGGAAATGGGCGCAAAAAGGATCGCGAATTCGGCCCTGCATGTCGTGTAATTTTCAAGAACGCATGCATAAATGCGAATAGATTATCGGGAGAAAAATAAAGAACCCCTTGTAGCGCGTGCATCAGAAAATATCACAGCTACAATAATTCATTAAATCGTCGCAATCCAACTGACCACCAAGAGCAGGTTACTCAGCAAGTTCGTGTGCCGATGTTTAGAAAAAGTCACAAATGCATTTGATACAATCTGATTTTGTTCATTATCATTTTACACTGTAATTCACAAACAAACATTCTATTTTTTCCTATCTTTTTTTAATATTTTTTGTGCAATAAATAATGCAAGTTTAAAAAAAAATATTAATCTGTAAAATGTACATGGGTGGGGGGGGGGGGTACGTCCATAAAAAACAAGAAAATAAGTTTGCAAGTCATTTAATGTTTTTTTAGGTTGTTGTTGTTGACCGGTAAATTTTCTGTTCGGACCGGCAAAAAATGGTAAAACGGGGCATTTACCGGTCCGACAGAGACAGGTTGGACCGGCAGAAAAAACGGGTAGTGTGCAGCCCTGGTAAAAATATTGGGGACTCATTTCACACTTCAGTAAAGAATCGTTGTGAAATGTGCAAGTTGGTGATACAGTACTTTTTAGGGACAATTTCTTGCAAAAGTTTGTACTTTATGCCAATTGGTACCAGCTCCTCAAGTCAGTGGTGTCAAATAGAGTGACTGCCTTTGTGGCTCCATTTGATGCAATTCACCGAAAGCTGTCATCCAAAAACCAAAACACTGCTATTCTTTCGACATCACCCCGAATGTAAAACATGGACACTAGAGTCTTGTGGAATGAGTACAGTAGGAATGTGATGGCTCAATTACTGTTCAGAGTTGTTTGCACAAAACTTTGCTGACAGGGGGCTACTTGGTATCAAAGTACAAACAGGTCAAATTCCTCTCTTGCTGAATAGTTAGGCACCAACTCTTGAGGTAAATGTTGACAGCAAATTATGATTGTTCATAATCTTTTTAATTCTTGCAAATTCAGATTGAATAAGGAAGTGCTATACAGCAATGCACCCTTGCGCCATCGTACCAAGGCATTACATTTACAAGTGTTCAAACACTTTATTCCCCCTGTGCAAGTTTAATACCCGAATGTAATTTAAACTGAAATGTTTTAAAAAGCTAATCTTACATTTGAAGTAATCTTGAAAAATATCCTTCTTTTTTTCTTTTTCAGAATGCAAAACGAACACAGTCTTCACACACACACATGCAGGGAATCTTCTAGAAGTATGCAAAAGAACACAGTTTATGCAAGGAATCTTCTAGAAGTACAGCTCAGACAAACATTCTGACAACTTTTCTCAAGGCTCCCTTTATACTACTTGATAACATATTGAAAGGAAGAGTTAGCTCACAGCCACAGAGTACAGCTGAACTTTTTTGGACAGCAGTCCATTCACTTCGCAAAACGCACTATGTATTAGAGAAGAAAGACAGACATCTTGGACTATGCAAATATACTATCTCAATTTTGAGGGAATATTGCATTTGCATGATGTCCACCAAGGATGACCACATCAACCGATTTCTGTGAGCTAGTCTATTCTTAGTCACGTAGCCATGCCATTCCGCAAGATAAGGACCACAAGTCTATGAAGTCAATGAGGTTGATATCTGGTATCTGTGTATCAGCTGATGACACATACACTATTATAACAAAATTGTCACAAAAGTAAACATGCACACAATACAAACACATGATATGGTAAATGCATACACAAGCACACCCTGTATCTACACAAATGAAGAAGCAAACACATCAATGGACATAAATATCCACACCTGTTCATGCAGTTACATGGAAGACAAAGAGGAGACTACAAGGACAAGGCATATCACCATCACCATGGAAAATGGGGTGGTCCCAAATACTGTTCATACCCGCAGGTGGACTGGGAGGGGTGGGGTGGGGGGAGGGGGAGGGGGACTGACTATTTGCTTGCAAGAATTGGATGGGTTTCAGACTTGGCAAAAACTTGATTTTAAGTGTATTAGAATCATGTTTCTCCCACACGTTTCTCCAAACACATTTCTCAAATCACTTTCATTCCGGTTTGGAGACATTTTCCTATCAAGTTTGCTTGACTCTGGGTGTGAGTGTCCAATCTGTACAGTTTGACCTTCAGAATACAATTGAGGAGGTGGCATTTATAGCATAACCTTGTTTTCACTTCACCTACGTGTACATATGCAACAGATAGTGTACATACTACAGCACATAACTTATCAAGAGTTTAGCTATTCATTGACAAGCCATGGAAGTCATGACACAGCTACTGTATGGAATGTTATCAGCACACAGCAGTAAGCAAGGGGACTCTTAGCTCATGGCATGATAAAAGATGCTCTTCAAAAGTGTGCTTACACACCAATAAGATATGCAGACTGAAACCCTCTTGAATTCCTTCCACAGAGAACTTCACTCAAAGAAGGTGTGGATGCAGTTACCATGACGATGTCAGTGCATACATGTGTGATTGGCATGCACATTCCTCATTCTGTCTGTATCTCCTCTCCCACAGCCACTACCAAAAGTGACTCCACAATGGAACTATTAAAAGCTCCAAAACCAAACTCAGCTCCTCAATCAAACTCACATTCACCACTCAAACTCAGCTCCTCAATAAACAAACTCGGCTCCTCAATAACAAACTCAACTCCTCGAATGCACTCACCCATGTCGGAGACTTCCCCCTGCTCCTTGTCGGAGGCGTTCTGCTGCTGGGCTTGCTGGGCCTTCAGGATCTGCATCCGGATGAACTCGATCTTGGTGCGGCTGTCCTGGAGCATCTGCTGCGCCTCGGCCAGCAGCTTGCGGTCCTTGGTGGGGCCGTTCGAGTACATGTGGATCATGTTCTCCGCCCCTTGCTTCACCTTCATCTCGATGTCCAGCTGCTTGGTCAGGGCGGCAATGCGGCTGTTCTGGGGTGGCTGCCGCAGAGGGGCGTCGTTCTGGTCCGGTGACAGGGGGTCCAGCTCTCCACCTGTATAAATGCAGGAAAATGTCGGAAAAGTTTATTACAGAAAAAAAGATTTGTGATAACCTACATGTATGTGGCTCTTGATTTAAAAAACTTTGATCTCGATTTTGCATTCAGGAGTACACTTTGATTCCCTTCATTGTTGTCATTGCATTTCTTGTGATATTTCTTGTGAGTTGATATTGTACATGTAGGTTTACCCTTGCATTGACTGCACATTGCACAGTGAAGACTTTGCTACCTCCTGTGGCTGTGATTTCGTTTGTTTGTTTGTTTGTTTTTTTAATAAAGTGCATGTCAGTATTAGTTTTCAACATCATTTTACACAGTGCTGTGGAAGAGACAGGTTTTGTGACTTCAAAAGATGTCAACAGGGTATAGAATGATATTCATGACAGCCATCGCGAGACAATCTCCTACATAATCCCTTCTGTGCATATCCCAGTGAGTATTTTTCCTCCACATGCAACAAGAGCGCTGAGAAAATGGAACTTCAGAATGCACTCTGCTATTAAGCATTCATTGGATTGGGCGGTTAGGTGAATTATACATTTATTTGCTAAATCACACTTTTTCCTTTGAAAGTCACGAATGTATCAAATATTTTCTTTGTGACTCAGCTGTGAAATATACAAAATTATTATGGATTGATTTGGCAATCACACATAAGATTTGTCTTCATCACAGACAACCACAGCCATCTACGTTGGGTGAGTTTCGACAGCTTGCTTTGAACATCTTGCTCATTCAAACCCACTTGTGGGGATGATATAATGTTACAAATGCCATGCCTCTGCATTGAAGGGGCCTACATGTACATGTACATGAATTAAACCCTGCAGGATCTGGACGCACTGTGGCTACGTTTCTGAAAGGAATGACATATCAATCAGTGCAGGGAGAGGTTCCCATGTTACCACTGTACATGTTCTTCTATGAAGGAGTCGCCAATTCCCTGTGACCGCTTTCCGAAGAGGATGTGGAGTATGCCCCGAGGGGGGTGCGAGTGTACGTAGGAAGCGAGCATTTCCACTCGAGGCCATTCTGAAATTGAGGAAATATGTGAGGATGCTTTTGGCTCGCCTTAAGACAGCTTCTTCAGATTCCAATCTCAGATGTTCTGATGTTATCAAAGCATGGAGTGTCTTTCATCAAGGATCTCTGGAGGTCCTCCCCCCCCCCCCCCCTTCCTCCCCATCTTGCCTCACCATACGGGAAGGCGTGCGAGAGGGTGATGGCAATGGGATAAAAATGACAGTAGATTTCATTCAAAGTATGATCCTCGGGCAGAGTAGCAAAAAACCAGCAGAGGGCTTAGAAACACTCCCTCTGCCAGCGACCGGTGCTAGAAAAGGTTGGTGCACAAACAAAAAGAGAAATGGGGAATAGGATCATCCCCACACACAACCTGCCCCTTTTTTAATGGAAGGGGGCAAAGAGATAGGGGGGGGGGGGGAGGGAAGGGACAATCCTCTATTGTGGCAGGTTCCTTTGAGGTCAGCTTTTTGTCGTGGCTCAAAAATGAAAGAAGACCATTGACAGGGGCTGGTCAGGACACACTGTACGGCTGCCATCACATCAGTGGAAGAAGTCCACAAAAGGGTTTCCCAAATAGTGTCATTCTGGGCATTTATACATTACTATTGTTGGCTTGTGTGTGTGTGTGATGGTGTGTGTGTGCTAGGTCCTCACACTATCTACACTTTGAGAATACAATGTAGGTCGAATTGTACTTCCGATGCTGTGTTCTCAGTGTCTCTACTAGCATACAACATCAGTACACTACACTTTACAATGTACCTGTTGAGGAGGAGCTTATTTTGCTACAATACGTATTTCCCACAGACACCCACATGAGTATACACTGTACGCGGGATTAGTCTTCAATGGGTTAATAAGTGCAAACCAACCCTGTATTCACGTTGGCTTTTCGACATAAACTAAAAAAATAATAATAAACCAAAGCAAAGAGCAGCTTCATTAAAATCATATGAAACATTGGAAAGTTTGTGAATTTGCAAGATTCAAAGAATGACAAATTGTTCATCTGAGCACTTAAAAATTCTCATTTCTCTCTCACACTGGCAAGTTTTTGTAAATTTCTTTCTGACTTTGAGCAGATTTAATGATACAAACAGCTCCAACTGATCTTTGCCCAATACAAGACAAGCAGTGAAACGCAGTGGTGCTAATTTGATGATGCCATGATGAATATAATTTATGCGGCATAGTTCCCCAAGGACATGACATCTTAATACATGTGTATGTCATTTTGCCTTTCCACGATTAACTTGACATTTCCCCTCCCAACTTTTCCACACCCTAGGTTAGCAAAACTAATTGATGTTCCTAATGCAGCCAAGATCGTCGCAGGCACTTAATTTCGGAAGCAACCGCAGGACCGTCTCTTCAATTATTGCCATCAGTTGCCGAAAACCCACAGACGAAGAGGTCATGCTCCTACGTTCTCATTAGCTGGTGGTAAAATAAACTAGCAAATCCTCTTCATCAATGCGGATTATTACAACAGGATTTGCCTGTTCTCACAACTGCCACAAAACTACACGAGTGCACAGAAGTGAATTATATGCATCACATTTTCTTAGCATCCAAAAGACAACAATGCATTAAATCGCCTCTCATTGTTTTTATACCAATATTTTCTCACACTAGCACGATGAAGGATTTTGGGTTTTTTTTTAACGAAAATAGAAATAGACTCAAAAGGCAGATAAATACATTTCTAGACGATAAGGTTCATACTGCCAATACAGATACATTTTGTAGGATAAGCCCATTATTTCGGTCACAACACAGCTTCATTGTCATTGCATTTTCTGCAAAATAATATTTCTGTAGCTATTCTTGGCTATCACGAGACTGCATGTGACCTGCAATTTGATAATAAAAAATTACATCAAGTTGGCATGAACAGCAGCATTTCTTTGCTTGGTATGAATTACAGTGTACTCCATAAAGGAGCAAATATAATGCAAAAGAACATCACATACGGGTATACACTGTACATTGAAACATAAGAAGTTGCACATGAGTTTACAATAGGAAGATACAGATCCCCTTGAAGAATGCCTACTGTACATTTGTGTAAGTGTATATATGCATGTACATGTACTTCCCACTATCAATGTCTTCATGCTTAACATCTCTACGAGACAAGGGTTTATTGAGCACCTTTCACGATTTGAATGTTTCCCCCATGAGGATGCATTATTCACATAGCCTGATCAATAAAATCTATTATTGACATGTGGACGTTATCCTTTCTGACATGAACACGGTCAGATGATCACGCATGGACCGCCAATACTGGCGATTGCGCAAACACGGCACGGCTTGTTTGTGAACATGATTACATTCTTGTATCCTGCATGAATTATAAATACATGTGCACTGCATGAATTAAAGTAGATCAACCACATAAGGTCAGATATAAAGAGATGTGTGTTGATTTGACGGCTGCCTATGGAGCAACACTCTTTGTTATCTCTAGGATGGACAAGTATTGATTACGGTTCTTTTATCTGTTTTTTATAACTGCTTTAATTGGAGTTACATGTACAGTGTAATAAATTTGACAACATCCACAGGAATTTTGCCAAGCAGCTCCAGTGTCATGTCCAGTCAAAATTTTCCTAGTAGCGCCCACCTGATTATAGCACCCACCTGCTGTATGCGGCCACTGAAAAATCCCCCCCCCCCCTTCACAAGAGAAAAGCCACATTTAAGACCCTGTGCATTACAGTCACCTGTCTATCGTGGAAAGCGGCCACCAATTTTGTTTCCTGTGGTACATGTACATCTTGTATTTACCGGTGTAGTGGCCACAGACCAATTCAGAGCTAGTAGAGCCAAGCTGATACCGGTAATTCAGCGTGTTTTTCTGCTGTGCAGCCGTGCAGGACATGCAAATAGCTCAATGATCATCACCTTCTGCATTCACCCGTAATTTAGGCATCGAATAATGAATATAATAATAATGAACTCATGAAAAACTTGCTTGCTGAAACCCCTGCACGCTAGCAGTAGCAGGACTGTTCAATGCATGAAGCATGTGCAAGTATACACATCTACAATATACATAGTACATGAAGGTATTTACCAGAGGCTCCAACTCTCCCGTTTTCGACGGGAGATCTCCTGCCGAAAGCCCATTTTCGCAAAATCTCCCGTTCTCCCGCTTGAGATTTGATTTCTCCCGCCCTGGCTCTGTGTCTCCCGGTGGAAAGGATTTCTTACTTATTGCTATCGTACATGTATGTTGCAAAAATAAGCCTTAGATAGCACCAGAGAACATCTGGAACCCTGGGAACTTCGCGCTTCGCACATATCAACTTGGAGTCTCCCGTTTGCTAGGGGTTTCGGGCGGGAGAATCTCCAGATCAGAAGGTGCTTGGGGTTGGAATCTCTGATTTACATGTATATTAGATAAACCTGTATGCAATGATGATACAATGAAATGTTTGATATTAATTCTGTCTATAGCGGCCACTTGTCTATGACAGCCACTCTTTTAGTCTCCCTTACATGCAGGTGGCAGCTATATAATAGACAGGTTTGACTGTACACCTTGTACTTTACAGCATATCATGCACTTTTGTTCTGATGTACTGAATGACTGAGAGAGCCTCTACAAATGTATGTGCTCAGAACATGTTCTTCATCATAAAGTGACAAATCAAAACAAACAACCCTACAAATAGCATACAGTAAGGTGACAAAGTCCAGAGCTCTAAGAAAGATTATTCCCCCTGCAGTGAAAACCTTAATCACCAAACATCAATGACGATCTTGCTTGACTGTGGTGGTTTCCCTTCTTGGTATCAGTGCACAGGATTCCGCAAGGAAAGGGAACAGGATGTATTATATTAAAAAAACATATAAACGCCCAAATTTATGGTTTACTGTTTTCCAACCTTCACTACAGATTAAGACGTTTCCACCCTTTGATCAAAATAAAACCCTCTTTCTTTCTCGCTCTCTCTCATTAAACATTTTTTTTTTGTACAAAGTTCAATGATCCCTGCCCTGTAGATTCAAGGAGTTGCAAAGATAATATGATGATCTATAAGTTTGAGGATTTATGAAAAAAATTTTGATAACACAATCAAAACATGGTTGCAGGAAATGCATCATACACCTTACAGGTGTCTGACATTGAAATCCCTATCACATATTATCACTGAGGGCAAAATAGGCATTAACAATGTAGGCCTACACATCAAACAATTAATTCAATTCAATTCAATATGGCTTACTGTGCAAATATAAAATAACAATCCAGCAGCTAGAAGGCTGATACGGTTGCTTTACATCAGACTCATAAATGAAATTAAAATAACAATGATAATATAAACCAACAGAAGAATAAAGAATAAGCATAAAATGAGAAAAAAAAATGCTATAAAAAATACCTCAAAAAAGCTCAGACAATCAACAGTTATATAAACTTGAATATCCAATACCATGATAAACATTTAAATGTATCAAATCAAACATATCCTGAAAAGTACGACAGAGCAGCAAAGAAACAAAAGTCAGTCAACAAAGAAAAGCACAAGTGCCACTATGTGAGGTTATCACAGCATTTTCTGTTTATGAATCATGGTAGGTCGGCTATTCCATTGTCAGAAATCTGGCATGCTTTGGGATTTTGTTTTGTTTTTCTCACGGGGGGGGGGGGGGGGGGATGGAAACATGCTTCCATGCATCTGAATACTTTTCTGTAGCTATAAAAGATTAAAGTTTGCACTCTATTTTTGTTAACTCCATATTACAGTGCACAGTTAACTAGCAATTTTCGAGCGTATGAAACTTTCACAAATTACACGAGGAGCCAGGATTCGGCAATCTTGAGTAAAATGCGCATGAAAGGTTTGTCGCACAACCCAGTACTTGTAATTTTTTCATGGTCGCCAATTCATGAAAGTTTTGTGCCTTGAATGTTTCTGGTTTTACGATAGGCAAGAGAACAAAGATAGGAGTCAGTCCATCAAAGGTACTTATAGGTTATATTCAGCCCCGATCCCCTTGCCCCCCCCCCCCCCCTCGGCCCTATAAAAGTATCAAACGATGCACTGATCTAATGCAATGGGGAAAACAGGACAAACTCTTGCCATCTCATTCCTTTCAAATGTTTCCAAGGTTGGTATGTGCTGTAAAGGAGCAGTATAATGGTATTATACCATTGTTATACACTAACACATTCTCTCTTTTTTTTTTATTTCTTCCTTTTCTTGCATCTGATGCAGGGCTGAACTGTGGTAACTTTCAGATGGCAACACCACTTTTTAGTGGCTGTACGAAAAGGGAGAATATATCCATAATATACACCATGTACCGGTACAGTTACATCATAGTGTAGTGTACTTTTGTATCAATCAAGGATGGAGGTGGGACTATGCCAATTTATACAAATCATCAATGCTCCATGTACTGGCATAGCAGGGATTTATTGCACACATGACAATTGCTTAAAATCAAAATGGTCTATTCATGGAGGATTATGACTGTCAAACTCTAGTCACCTCTTGTCTTTTAATATCACTGGACAACTGATCACAACAGCTCACTGACAGGCAAAAGGGACGAATATTTCTGAAACATGCCTCGAACATGTAAATCACTTGCACGGTAAATCCTCACACAATTTCTGATAATAATAACCCCTGATACTTACATGTTTGTATACTCATACTAGTTTCCTGTACTTCGTAATCCGGTAACACTGCCTACCATACAAAAGTAGGTACCAATGGCACAAGATACAACTGTAATATACTTGTACTCTATTTATTTTTTTCTTTTGGTGCCATCTAAGATTTTTTTAAAGAAACATTCTGAATATTAGAGCATGAGAATATACTAATAAACATGAATTAAAACTTGACATTCATGTCCAGAGTAACTATCCTACAGTCTAAAGTACAGTGTACAAACCATAACGCAGAGGTACACATTTACAACAATTGGTACATGCAGTACTACAGTACATGTATGTTTTCTGCAGTGTACAATGTACATTATAAGAGTTTGTACATTATACAATGTGTAGCATAAACGCTGAATACAGCGAGTGCAATGCTACTACAAGTTCATGTTAATACTCTGCAAACAGTATCGGGCCTACAACGTACAATGTACAGTATGCACTGTATGCAGATTATACATAATAAAAACATGAACTGCATCAAAGGCATGTTGAAAATCTGTTTCCGTGCCCCATCAGAACAAAACACAAAAACTCATACAAGATGATTTCAATTCTAAAAATTCGAGTTTGTACAGATTTTTGTGATTTTTTTTCCCTCTCTCTCTCTGTTCACTCCAACTCAAAAGGGATTCAGATTTTACCGGAGAAAATCTCACACTTCTGTTGAATCTGTTGATAAACTGATGAGGACCATTGTCTTTTATTGTAGATGCTGTTGATGTCGGTCATGAACATGTTGCTGACAGGGCCAAACAGGACTGGTACAATAGGCAGAAAGCAGGCATGAAAACCAAACTACATGTACATATGTAGGCCCTACATGAAGATTTAAAAAAAATGTTTCCATAAACACTTTATATCATTTTATCACTACATATCGTGAACAGCACAAACAGCAGAATATTTCGATCAATAACCTATAACAAACGATGCATACACTGTGGAAATCAGAATGTGACTGTCTTTTTTTTTCTTTTAATCTTTCTCCCTCTACCCCCCCCCCCCCCTTTCTCCCTCTCTTTCCTACTTGTTTGCACTGTATGACTACGATGCCCGACTGCACAACAAATAGTAGCTGGAAGCTCGGTTGTATTGGAAGCAATGGAACAAGGGACAAAGGCGTTTGTTCTCTGGTAATACCACACGACATGTTTCGTAGGGTATGTCCAGTGAGGTCTGAGGGAGTTGCCCCTATGCACCAGTGACTCACTATTGGCAAATGGTGTCAACAGATTTCAAAACTTTGCCCAACTGGTGACTGGGGGGGGGGGGGGGGGGGGGGAATACATGTAAAAATAAAACGGTGTCAACCAAATATGACGATCGGTATGTTTTCAACGACATCCTATATTTGACTCAAGTGGTCTGGTATGCTAACTTATTCATATGACAGGAATTTTGAAAATGATGGTGACAGGATGTTGAATTGACACACACACAGTACATGTATACGCGTGTGTATTAGAGCATTTTGCCCTGCTGATTTCAGAATGTACGGTGCTGGCAAAATTGAAGGATTCCACAAATTAAAATGAGGTTTGCTTTCGCATTATCCTACCCGATTCACAAACTATATATAGGCCTACATCAGTGTACACATGCACTGCACATGTACGTGCACTGGAGTACTGGACAACAGTTATGGCCTGGTTGAAAAAGTCAGCGGATTAGTTAATTTTTTGCTCACTGGGCGAATATTAGCAAACTTCTCTTGTTTATCATTTCCTGAATAAGAATATTTTGGTACCATATCCTCGTCATAAAAATGTTTGTGTGCTGCGCATTGTAAAAGTGGATACTTTCGCGCGACAAATTTTTCATGTTCCTTGCACCTTGCACAAACAGAAACTTTTCCAAATGGAACTATTTTTAACGGCACATATTCCTGTTCTTGTGTTTAAAGTAATTCCTTCTTGGGGAATGGTACGGTATTCATTATCATACGGCATTGAAGTGTCTTCATGGTATACACCTGTAGGTGTACAGTGATCATTATTACCAAACCTACAGTATATTAAAGGGATAGTACAGTATTGGTGGAGATGAGAATGGGGCTTTTAGGTTTTTGCAAGAAACCAAGAAAACACTTATGAAATAGTACAGAGCATACCATTTTAAGAGGAATTCAAAGTTTATTTGATGAAATTCAGGTTTGGAATGACTGAAACATCCAAAAACAAAGTAAAACAAAGCAATCGTAATAAAGTGTGGGTCCCACACTTTATTAGAATTGCTCTGTTTTGGATATCTCAGCCATTTCAAAAATAATTTTCATCAAATAAATATTGAATTCCTCATGGAATCACATGCTCCTTCATATTTCATATTTCATATGAGGTTTCTCATTATCTCACAAAAAAATGTTAGAAACCTGAAATTAGGTCTCAACCAAAACTATACAATCCCTTTAATAAAGAGCTACTAAACTGTGCATACTTCAACTGCATCAAACAAGTTCTATGCTTTTAGTATTATAGTTTACTGTTTTGCAATAATTGACAAATTTAATTAAATATCTGAAAGCCAGTCATGCCTTTCAAGTTTTACATGAAGATGCTGCCTAAACCTTCAAACAATTTTGTCTACTTCAACATCCAGTACAACAAACATTCCTGTTTGTCTGGAATTTACATAACAATTTACATAGAATGGATAATCCCTACCAATGCATGTAAGAATAGAAAAAGTAACCATCATTTTATTGTGAGCACTGTACTGTAACCACTATCAATTTCTGTGCAATGCTAAGAAAAAAAAAAAAAAGGTTCCACGCAGGAGAAGCACATTATTTGCCATCCACAATGCATTTTGACAGCCAAATGACAAATAAATGTCACATTCCCCATAAAGCTGTCATGATCATGATTACTGAAGTACTGTAATTTCCCACCCATTTGAATAGGCCTTTCAGTCACGTGACACTTTTTTTCAACCGCTCCGCTGCCCCACACTGAGTCTATGGGGCGTGAAGGTCACTCCATAGGGTTTGCGTGTGCAGCGCCTGCCGAGAAGAGTTTTGGGTCGACGGCACCGTCTTTTCAGAAACTCTCCGAAATTGCTCGGAATACCTCGCTAACTTCCGAGGGTCGTAGCATCAATGTGATTGGTCGATGAATTTCTGAAAGTATCCGAACAGACAGAGTAAACATTGACGATTCCGATGATATGTGAAATGGATCACCTATCGTGAAGCTTCATGACGTCTGAGCTAAAAGAAAAGTTTGCTCGAAGATTTCATTATCCAGATGCGCCAAGATCCGTCCATTTCACACGTAAGTAGATAATATCATGTTTCAAGAAACTTTATGTGAAGTTTCATGGTGAAAAATGATTTCATTTTGATGCTAGAGTGATTTTTAGGCAGCACTGTCTGTTCAATTTCCAAGCGAGTTTTTACTGCAACCACGCAGCTGTTGACAGCTGAGAGCATGTCGAGCAGTGATTTGTTTACGTGAACGATCCATTACGGACAGTCAGGTATCGTAGTGTTGCGATGTTTGTGTGTGTGGTCTTTTTATAGCTTTGTAAAAGACGATGCTGGCCTGCTGATCATTTTTATTAATAGTGAAGAGTAATCTTAATGCCAATCGATTAAATATCCGGTCATCGTTGTGGCAAAGTTTGCATTTTCAGTTACCTCATTCTGTTGATTTACCTGCATGGCGAATGGATCGTTCCGTTTGGTATGTGTTGTAAACAAGTACGGTAAACAACAAATGCGATGTGTGATAACCCTTGCTGTTGGTACGAAGGAATCGACGATGTTTTAATCAAAATCCCTTGTGGCACGACCCCCCCAAGAGTGACTTAATTTGTTTCCATATTTAGTTTATACTATCCTTCACGAAAATTTCGGGTTTGAATGTCAGATTTATGATCAGGTTTTTGTTACCGACCGTATGTTTTGATCAATGTAGTGGTCACGATCGTGCACACTGACTTGCCAATACTACAGTACACGTTATGTATGTGAGCTACTGTACTGTGTACACCTGACCTGCAGAGCAGAGCAGGCTTTGTTCCACTTCGTACTTCGATCGAAATTCGATCGGATTATTTTGACAGCAACTTTCAAAATCCCTAGTTGTTATGAAGTGTCTCTCTCAAATATCCCCTCTGGACGACCTAAAAACTATGAACATTTGACAGATTGAGTATACAAGTCAGATTGGAGGCCGGAGTAACACCAATGATTTTTTTTTAGCGTCTGGTCGGGCTAGAGTTACTTACAGACAGTAGCAACTTGAAAAGACTTCTTTGCAACTTGCAAGAATTTTTGGAAAATTTCTTCAGTTTCTACAATTCAAACTTCAGTACAATAGTTTACTTGTAACCTGGTATTCCAAGTATAGTTATATTTTGTGAAATTACAGGAGTAAAATTACTGTGAAGTATTTTACGTAATTACAGAATTCATTCTCTGATTCTTCGTACTGAACACCACTGAGCTGGGAGGAAGGGAAAATTACCGTAATTTTTTAAGTGTATGACAAATATCAGCACTTAGTGCTGCTCGTGCTAATAAAGAGGGCACTAGGCCTAGCTATGTCACTAACGTCAACCTACGTAAATATAAAAAGCAGAAATTACACCATTTACATTTAATTTTCTGTGACTGATAAATTGATATTTAGTGTTTTGTTTCAACTCAAGTTTTGAGCAGCTAAACATTCATGAGTCTTGGCTCGATATTCAGACAGTGTGCTTGAAGAAGAACCAAGATTGATCAGACTAGTGATGATGATTATATGAGACACTAAGCGCTTGACTGTCAATTCATTAGTATTTCCTACAGAGTAGCCTGAAGCCTTCAATCTTCGTATTCTTAGAGTAATTCATGTCAGTTTGATTACGACTTTATTTTCAGGTGACTGGGCGGGTATGTGTGCCTTCTTATTGCCATGGATGTTGAAGGTGACTGCAGTGGTGTAGCCAGCAAACAAAATCCAAGTTCAGGTTAGAAAAATTTAAGTTCATTCCTTATGTTATATTTATCCATCTTTAACCCCCAAAATTGTGACTCATTTATTTTATTTTATTTTTATTATTATTTTTAGATTTCTGGTTTTTCATGTGAACATGTACGTACATGCATGCACACACAATCTGAGGCCAGTGAGGGCGAGACAAATAAGCAAGGTCTTATCCTAAAATTGTGACACTTCAAACTTGAACTTTACAGACTGCAATTCTATATATGTTGTTGTTGTTTTTTTGTTTAAGAAATTTTTTAAAATTTTGCCTCAAGATTTTCACAGGCTTTATAAATTCATAATCTGGATAACGTTTTGCAAAACAGATTGTTAATCTGTGATTACTGTACATGTAGCCAGGACTCTGAACTATTTGTTTAATCTAATAAAATCAATGTAAAGTAATCAAATATTAATCATACTTCTTTATAACAGAACATGACTCTGTGTTTCCCTCTGGCCAAGCTGGAAGTGGATCCTCTCAACGACATGTAACAGGCCCAACAAACCTTTCTGCCGTCCAGCCAAGTCAGCTGCTAGAAGAATCCTCTGCAGGCTCATCGCTGCCCCACTCACATTCAGCTCCCTGATAGAGGCCGATCATTGGTGTTTGATGTCATATATAACATATAAGTCACACATGTTCTTCACACTTAATGTGTGCTTCCACATGTGTTATGTAAGTGGAACTGTTATAATGTTTGGATAGTGCTGAATATCCATGTGTTCCCAGTACTGCATCAGTATGCATTTTTCAAACCCAAAATTTAAAACCTGACTGAGACTTGATATAGGTTTTTGCTCTGTATTTCTTTGAAGGCAACTCCAGTAGAGTGAACATAAAGTGAATTTGAAATCACATGGCAGAATACATCTATACATTTCTCAACGATTTATTGAACTTGCGTTTTGTAGTGCTTTGTTTCTATACCTGCGAACTGCAAAAGATGTATGTGTGCCATGAATTGTGTGATTGTGTGTGTGTGTGTGTGTGTGTGTGTATAGTATTGATATTCATATTTGTCAAAAAATGAAAAATATGAATTTGATACTATTGCAGAGTTGTGGCAGAAAGTGATATGAAGATGAAAGGCAACTTCCACCCAGATATTGCGAACATTTATGGCCAGAAATATATGGACCAATATGAATATTAATATTCATATCTTCATCTGAATATCAGTATTCATATTTGTATGAATGATATTAATGTGGCCTTCTGACAGGATTCTGGCAAAACATGTCATTTAGCAAATCTGCATTTTTTTCCTGGTATTGTTAACCATTACCAATTAACATACATTATATTTTATTTTTTAATATTGATATTAATATTTTTAATGTAATGTTCATTAAAAAATTATTGTAGACTTGTGGGAAAATATTCTACAAAGCTATCCTGCAAATTTTGTTGAGTTATTGTGATTCATCACTCTGTTACAAGTATTTATATGCATTTTTATGAATATTAATATTCATAATTTTCAAAATATGAATCATATTTCTTTAAAAACAGTGCAAAATTGTGACACAATCTATCATCATCATATCCTGCAAGTTTCATTGTCATACTTCAAACAGTAAAGGAATTATAGGCAATTTAGTTGTCTGTGTACATGCTCAGGCGGTGCCATTGTTAAAACAAAGTAAAACAAAAGATTGACCTTTGACCCCGGGTTGAAAAATGGGCATGTCTTGTGACATTAAAACGCCTATATCTTTGCAACCGCTTGACCGATTTGAAAAATTCAAAAAGATTTGTGAATGGGAAGAGTAGGGCTTTCATTCTACACTAATTTTTCCTGGCCTTATATCATTTTGAAAAATCACCTAAAATGCCTAATTTGAACCCTGTGACTAATTGCGCCGATATTTCCCAAAGTTGACGGCAAAGGTGAAGAGTGCGTGTTCAGCGTCAATACCACCCACACAGGCATCACGATCGAAAGGATTGTGTGATACACATTTGGGCATAGGGATGTCATGCCCATATAGTATATTCTGTATCAGCTTCTTATCTACTCAAAAGGGGGCAAGCACTACTGCTGTACAAAAAAAAAAAATAAAAAAAAAATAAATAAAAGCAAATACTACAATAAACAAATCAGTTAAATGGAATTTACGGAAAGAAAGCATGGTAGTACAATATTTCCTAGCCAGGGAAGATACATTTTAATAGCACTTTTAACATGATATTGGACTTTGTAGACCGAAAAAGAAACACAAGTTCCTCTACAATGTACACATCACTATGTAGGCCATGCTATCATTGACAGTTCTGTATTTGTACATAATGTGCCCTACCATTGGGGAAAAGGCAAGCCAGACTACCATATTTGTATTAGGCTGACATGGTTGCATAAACACTGATGTTGTGTTGACAATACTGTGGGTAGCCATCCTCACAACTGCTACAGTACGTGCTATTGTCATTTCTTTAAATGTTGCGGTTTGACTGGTATAGAATTTCTTCATGTGACGAGCCATTGTGGGAATCAGCACTGATGCAAGGAAAGAAAGATGCATGTATGGAAGCATGTTTGAGCTTTCTTGTGACAGGGTGTAATACACTGTATGTAGCACATTGTTATTGCATGTGTAGTCCCACCTGTGCATATCTGTGTGTGAAAGTTTAGAGGACTATACATGTAGGTAATGAAGGGATGGCTTTTCTGTAAAAAAAAAAAACAAAAACAAAACAAAACAAAAAACAAAACAAAATCCAGAACACACACACACACACACACACACACACACACAAAAGGGGAAAAAATCCAGATACATTGTAATTCACTCCATTGGGCTGATGCACTGGAGTTAAATCACGCACAGCTTCTAGTGTCAAAACCATACAAACAGAGTACAGCTGTACATTCTTTATGATATGAAACCATAAAAACAGCCATTAATCAATGTTTGGCTTTACAGTTCAGGTTTACATCATTAAAATTCATTTTAAAAGATGCTTTCACTTCTCTATAGATGCTATCAACCACATGATGCAAGTACACATTGTACTTCCCTATGATGGCAAAGATCAAGATAGCAAACTAAACATTACAACACCCTGGATATGATGTACATACATTGTAATGGCATAGAGTTCAACACAACCAGACTTTATGAGGCATGAGGAAGATACTGCTAAATCCTGATCAATATGTGTTCAACCCAACAAATGACAGTATACATCTCAGGAATCCATAACAAAACATGCTCAAATTTTATAGCTGAATTCCATGTTATATAGGCCCACTAACATAGAGAGGTGGTAAATGGAATAGCTACAGCTGTATGGGATCTACAAATTTGTACCTACTTGTACCACAACAGTCAATACAAATGTGTACTACTCTACTACGTAAAGAGTACATGTACATGTAGCTTCAAGAGCATTCTACAAACTGGTCTCTACACTGTACATGTATACATCTAAAGACAGAATGTTCAACTGAATACTTTCCATGACAGAGAAATCACAGACATAGGTGCCTATGTTTATTAAAAATACTGACTATACACTGTACATGAGAGAGAACACATTTAGCCAGATACTTGTGTTAAATTTGTTTACACTCCTACTCCTAGTGGTTTAAAATCTGCAGAAGCACACAATATTGAATGCATACTGCCTAAATACCAGCACCATACGAAATTTACAGTGTGCTTCCCAGTACCCTTCCGTGTTTACTAGCGCAAAAAGGTATGTAGTTTACTCATGCTGTATGTGGCCCTCAGATACTCTCTTTGGTATCTAAACTATTATTCTGTCATGGCGATAAAATTGCTTCACAACCTTCATTATAGAGCGCCTCGCTCTACTTATAGCATGAGTGTGTATCAGCACCTCATTAAAAGACATAAAAACTAGCCTGGTAATGCAATTAAGCTCACTCTTTTCCCCTCAATATGAGCCTCCCAGGCTGCTTTGTTGCGTGTGATTAGCCGCCATGATAGGCTGAGGACTAATTAATTAGTTCCAGGACCAATGTCAACACCACTTCCTGCCAATCAATCCCTGTTGCACATCATCAGGATATGATCAGCTGCTCAATAGCATACCAGAGTCTGGGATCCTCTCTAATCTCTCCAAGGTCTGTTACAACACATGTGGCTTCACAACAGATGCATCTAGTCCCACCTGGATCAATTCCATTTGTGCCAACCCGTAGGATGGGACTAAAAATATCCTTTTTAATACATGAACATCTTTAGTCCTTTGGTATAGGAAGGGGAGGGGAGAAGGGGAAGGGGAAGGGGGGGGGGGGGGGATTGGAGCTGAGCCCTGCTTTACAGGTTGCCTATAGATCCAGTTCCATTGCCCTATCGAAATCTTTTCAGCTAAGATTACTGACAATGTGGCATGATGAGAACACACCTTTGATGAGTGCACACCTTTTGAAGATTTGCTCTGGGTCTTTGGTTGCAGCCCTTAGGACAGGGATTAGGGGATTTAAACACAATCCTTTCACTACCACAGCCAGGCTATGGGACTACACTGTACACAATGGTGCCCTGACAGCTATCCAACCACATTTGCAACCAGCTGCAGCAGCTCTGTGATCAAGAGATCCAGTAAAAGGGATGGGGCATGTGAGAAAGATATGTGAAGTACTGGTATGAGAGTGAAACCTGCGATTTTGTTGTGGCCAGTCAGGGGAAGCATGAAAGGTGGTCATTGTATACAGGTGACCATTGAAGACAGGTTAGTGGTCATCTTGATTACATCACATGACAATCTTTTAATATCTGTCAAATGCTCGTCTCCCATACAAACGATTGTAAAACATCACCAATAGTTAGGTTTACATAAAATCTTTACAAAAAAAAAATTGCATGAAACATGTTGTACATATGTGTAGTGACCATCATTTTCAGTTTCTTGAACTCTCAACTGTGTGGATGCTGGCCTTTCATAAATGACTGTTCCTGTGTGATGCAGAAAGTCTAGTAGGATGAATGACAATTAATCTGATAGTTCACAGACACTACTGACAAAAATGGGACTCTGGAGTCTGTGGCCATTACATTATCTACAATTGTACAGTAAGATACTACAGTATTGTACATGTAGATGGTGATAAGTTCAGCACAAAATTTGTCACTAAAGTAATGCAAGTGTACATATTTTGTTTACAGTAGCACTGCTGTATGGCCAGGAAGCTTTGAATCACATGCTAATACAAACTTTTTATCAAATACAAATATACAAATCACAGTCTACTCTGGATATTTACCGTGTTTAAAAAATAATGTACAGCTGTAGGATGGTACATGTATGCATCATAAACATTGTACCAGCAACATCTGTTTTTGTTGTTGTTTGGTTTTGTTTGTAAGAAACTCCAACAATGTCAATTAGTATGAACCCCTTCCCCTAACCTAGCTAAATTCTGATATGAATGAGGGTACACTGGTAGGCCTACAGCATATATGAGGCATGAAAAAAGTAATCACACGAAAATAATATAAGAAAACTCCTCAAAAAGGGCCATCAACATACTGTATGAATCAATGCAATTGCAAATTATGAGAATTGAAAAGTTAATGGATCTAAAAGAATGGGGGGGGGGAGAGACAGAGGGGGGTGGGGGAAGGGATGGGGCGAGGACACACCAACAGTGCAGACCTATTTAAAATTGATGGCTGCACTCTAAAAATGCATTAAATGTCTGGTTTCAGAAACCACAGACTTTTCATTTCAGAGAAAAATGTGAATTTGAGACTGCCGAGACATTCTTTCTCCGCAATCTACCATCATCACCCCTTACAAACCATCCCTCCCTCCCCACTCCTCCTCTTCCCATTCCCCTAATTATCACAGAAAAACAAAACAAAACCCTGGAGTGCTCAAGTTCAATCAAATTCTCATCCACCTGTAAGGGTACAATTGTATGGCAAGGAAAATTTATGATGGGGGGGGGGGGATGATTGTAGAATGGTCTCGAAACTTGCACAGGGTCTTCTTCTTCTGACATATTTCTCCGTTGACGAGGCAGGGGACAGTAATCCCTCCACAGTGCCAAAGAATTCATGTGAGATGATGATGGGAGTCGAACAAGATTCCAGTCTTCCCCGACTCCCCCTGGAGATCTTCCATCGGGGTGATGGATGACTCATGCTCCACCAAACTGGCCCCGATGATGCAAGAGTCTCCTTCCAAACCCACTTTACTGTATGTGAGTGTCAAGTTGAAGGGAAGAGAGAGAGAGACAAACCTCTTTGTCTGATGCACACTTGCATGACACTGGGCCAGTCTACGCAGAATGGATGGCATTCATTCAATTCAAAGGATAGGGGAATTATGTATTCAATATACTGTACAATTTATTGTGATTGTATAACATACTGTACACTGTAAGTTGCAATTGATCTCTGCTTGTCATGCACAATATACATGTTAAAAGATACAATGTTTTATGGTACAACCTGTTAAAATACATTGTATATCTTGTACAAGACTCTCGTCATGACAGGTATACACGTACTTCGTCTACAAATTTTCTTTTCCGTGTGAGCGTGTGAGCACACACGGTAGTCATAAAAAGTCTAATATGATGTATGGATAATGAACTAAAATTATGTTAACCATGCAACCACTGGCTGACTGCCAAGTACAATACACTGTACATTTTGCACTACGTTGTAGAAATGTCTCAAGTGTGTGTAGAATATCATGTCACTTTAATCAATCTGTTAAACATAACATGTATAGTGTAATGTACGTAAAGCATGTATGCAAATACAATTATTAGATACAGTGCATATCAGGCATATGTACTGTACAAAAAGTAGGCAAATCCCCTTGATGGTTGAGGAGACTACCAGAGGCTATGATGTCATGTTTGGACAACCATAAACAAAATATGAATGGAATTCCACAAAAATTTGGTCCATGTAAAATACCGACTTTTATTTTTGATCTCAAAATACTCCAAAACAACTCATCCCAGCAAATCACATCAGCCAGGTATTAGTTTCTCGGCAGACTCTTTCAATATATTGCAAGTATACATTTGTATATGAAATGGTGCAAGACGGGTTCTCAAACCCTTACCGGAACTATGTTTTTACATTAATGGCACCATCTCAGCTGACGGGTGATCTATCACTTGGTCTACAATGTACTCCTACTTCGTCCAATAGCCATTTAAGTCTCAACCCACATGGTCTAATCGCATTTCGTCTACAACAAGTTCGTCTAATGACCATTTAGTCCAACTGCCACTTAAGCTCATTACCAGCTGGTCTACTTTCAGATGGGCTTTGCCCATTTTGTCTAATACCCACAGTATATTAGACAAAATGGGAAAAAGTCCAAAGAGAGAAAATTGCAAATAGACCATCTGGTCATTAGACGATAATGACAATTAGCCGAACTGGGCTGAAAGGGTGTGTATAGTTTCTGGTCGAGGTAAAGATTTAGCTTTAACGTTTTGCGAGATATTCAAAAACCACTCTATGAGATGTCAAAGAGCATGTACAGTAGTTCTAATGGGTATCAAAAGTTTATTCGATGAAAATCAGTTTTGAAATGGCTGAGATATCCAAAAACATGGTGAAACAAAGATATCCTAATAAAGATGTGGCATGTCGCCTTTTATTTTTAGCACATTTTTGGATATCTCAACCATTTTAAAACTAATTTTCATCAAATAAATGTTGAATCCTTCTTAAATATGCTCTTTCATATTTCATAAAAGGCTTTTCACTATCTCACTTACGAATGTTCAAAACATGAATCCCTACCTCAACCAGTACTGTACAGTCCCTTTAAGACCAAGTGAGAATTAGACCAAAAGGGAATTTATAGACAAAGTTGATAGTAGACTAATAAGTTTTTAGATAAACACAGACTCTTTCTGCCAATACACTGATGCTGCTCTTGATTTTTATCCAGGGATCTCATCTCTTTTCATTATGGTAATAATATTCTCTGTAAAAGCACTGTATCTTTTGCAACATGATACTTCAGGGGTCGCACTTAACTTTTTTTTGAACTAGCCAGGCGGACTACTTAGAATCAATTTTGACACTGAAGCAATATTTTGGCTAGCCAGACGGACTAGTAACTTTAGAATTTTATGATTTTTGGCTAGTCCGACGTGATTTTGGGTGGCCAATGGCCAGGGGACCATCGCCAATTTCGAACCCTGTACTTGCAGCCACATTTTACTACTGTACACTATAAAAAATGGATAGTACATTTTTAGGCATGATAAAATTCCATATGACATTGACTCATGTCTGTTTACATACCTTTTAATAAAACACCATGTTTGAGGACTTGCATCGTACCTGCACATTTTGCACAGACACAAACACAACTTTACAGCTTGTGTTTGATACTTTAAATACATTGCCCTTTTGTGCCATGAGAACTGCCATGCAATGCATTTCAAGCACCAACTGCAGCTGTACACTGGGCACTTACTGCAAGCTGGCGGGTCATGCTACATTAAATCCAGTAAATACAGTCAGATTCAATGCTCAGATCTCCACACAAAGTATACCAATCTCCGCCCCAGCCCACTGATATTGAATTAGTGTGTGACATACATGTACATGTACTTCAATCCTGCTGAACTTGTTTACCCGAATCTCCAGCCTTTCTTCTTCTTCTTTTTTTTTAAATAGACAAGCAAAAGAGATTGCTTGTGTTAGCAGTATGTGCCTACAATTCACTGTAGATACATGCTCCATGCTATTGGAAGTCATTGGTGTTTGAGTCAAATTCCTCCAAAAATACATTGTACATTTCTAAAACTCACACTTGGAAAATTGTCAATGTACTGTACACATTTGTATGTTGTGGCTGTCAATGCTGTGGATGTACATGTAAAGGGTTTGACCTCTATGTCAACCCTACCTGTGTCTGGGACTTTAGACAGTGTGTACAATACTGTGGAATTTTCTGTGCCAATCAGCACTCACAGCACTCACAGGGTTAACACAACACGTTTAAGGACACAAAGTACAGCCTGACCTTCATCTACTTCCGCTATTATAAAACAAGCCACACGCTTTTGGGACAGGACTTCTCATCTTATTTGCTGTACTACTATGCCTGCATGTGTACAATGTACATTGGACACATTATACTCTCATGTGTTTGTGTACAAGGAAGAGCTGCATCTTTGATTGACCGGCCTTGGAAAATTACAGTTAACTTTTACAGTTTACAGTCAGCACAGAGAGACTCATTTTGGTGTGCTATATATAAACAATCCATAACTCTTTTATACCTACTGTAGGCCTACTGTAAATAAGCAAGTGAACTAGGCATTATGTACACTGTACATTGAAATTGAGCCTACTGCACACAAATTGTTGAATTTCACTTAAAATACAAGTAAAGTGTATTAAGTATAACAACAGTGCCATATACAATGTACTACATGTAAACTGTACTGTGAATCATTTCACTTGTGCTCCATTTCATGAGTTGGTTTCTCCATTGCCTGTCTGAGCAATGTTGTAAAGCTGGCAGAAAGCACTATTCCAGTCTTTTTTGTGGATAATAAAGAAATATTTAACATTCAGTTCAATTCAATTCAATTCTAAGTAATGCACTGAGGGCCTACAAGTTGATATGGTATGACCTACAACAACATACGGTACAAACTTTGTACTATGCAGTCGATGCGGTGTTAACAGGAGAATCCTCTCTCTTTTGTTTTCATTTTTTAATGTACAATATGATATCAAGACATGGATGAAGTTGATATGCATCATATCTATGCATTGATGTATTACAAGTTTGTATAATTTAGGTAACTGATTTGAGAAACATTCTTGATCTTTTAAAACAGACAATAACTTGTACCATGGGTATGTATTTAAATTGTACATGACTGTATTGAGATCTACACTATTTAAACCTACAGAATGTACGTTTGTACTTTGTATGAATATATGTTTTCTAATCAGGAAAACAACATGTATTTTTTCAAGTGTGTGGTACAGGTTTCAATGCAACTTTTCCTTGTTTGGTTCCTTCTTTGTCAATGCTGTATTAAGTTAGAATTAAGGCTCAGAAGAGTATAATGATATCAAGTGCACAAACAAGAGTTATCTTCATTTCTCCATTATACCACATCCACCTACACACACAAACAAAATGTGAATCACTACTGTACGTTGTACTTTCGAGGTACATCTTTAAGACATGAGTGTCATTTAAAGAACAGCTGGGACAATAATGATGCATCGCCAACATTAAAATTGGTTTTTGTTTTCATTGCAGAGGCACACTTACAATGTACGCATTGATCACCAGGTATTGTAGTTGTACTTTCACTTTGAAATCAAGCATCAGAGAGGTACAATGTACAATGTACCTGTACACTTGAGCAATATTTGTATCTTGGCAAATCACTTCAGTTGAAATGCATTACAGAGCTCTGTATTATGCATTTATGGTATTATGTATTTTCATTGTGATACCAGGGTTCGATACTAACTTTTTTGTCTCACGGCCCGGTCAGGCCACTAAAATCTTTAACTCTAAAATTTTGGTGGCCTGAAGAACAAATGTAGTGGCCCGAAATAAAGCCAATTTAACGATCCATTTTGAATCCTAGTTGCCTGATTGGGCCGCCAAAAGATAACTTTGGTGGCCCGACACCAATTTTTAGTAGCCCAGGGCCAATGGCCACTGCTATGTTGAGCACTGGATACTCAAATGAAACAAGAGTGAATTGCTCTGCTTTACCAAGAAAACCATGTATAGTGCCAACTACAACATGGACCATAAATGTACAGGTACAACTGTACAAGTACATTGTAGGTGGAGCTCCTCATTGGCGACACATTTCAAGTAATTATGCCACTTGATTCATGAAGAGTTTCCATTTTATGGACAATGAATACATAAAATGAAAATTAAATGAAACAAAATGAAAATTAAGCATCAGAGCTGGATTCTGGAAGTTCCTGTGTGTACATTGATGTAGACTTGGCTAGGAGTACAAATGTACATATTGTATTTAATACCAGTGACATTTACTTGTATAATAGCATTCAAAGAATTTTAACAAAAACATATGTTACCAGTGGAACTGTAGTGGAAAATTTACTCATTCATGTTGGTGATTAATACAGAACACATTTGTAAAATTATGTACAGTGTACACTGCAAAAGGAACAGCTTCTGTACATACGTACATTTCATTACCTGTACATAGTTGTGCGTGACTTGCACAATATGATAATCTGAAAGTTGAATGCTTCTAGGAAAAAAAATTTATTGTGATTTTTAGTGAACTCTAAAAGTCTGGTTTCAACTCAACTTTAATACCATTGCTCGAAGTCTTTCATCCCAAATGACAAAAACCTAATAGATTGTACATAACAAAACCAAAATAATGATAAAAGAAGGGTGTTTTTCATGACAACATCTGAGCAATTCACTGAGCCAAGTGCTATCTAGTCGCTATCAACGCAGACTGCCTTTGACCCGTGAAGTGAAGGACGCTACACAAAAGAGCCATATCCGGTCTGTAATGCAAAGGCCTACAATGTACACTGTACCTGGCCAGACTAGAAACAGCAAGTGATACAGCCAAGCAAATTTAAAGCACAACAGACATTGGATGAAGTCAAATCAATTAACAATATCAGCCGACAATCACACTCCACTCTCCCGAGACTGAAGGATGCTCACTACTAGAGCTAGCAATCTAATAACCATATTCCTCTACCTCCATCTCCCTCATCACATGGATTTAAATTTTTCAGTCATTGGGTAACTACAGTGTATTGCTTGTTGGGAAGGTTTTGATTATTGTCCAACTTGTATTTACTGTAACTTATGCAGTATGCATCATAAAATCAAACATTTAAATGGCATCATGAAACAGAAATATTCCCAATGACAAACTTAAATGGTTATGACCATGATTTCAAAAAAAAAAAATGCAACATGCAATCATATTTTTTGCTATAGATATCCTCACAAAAAAAAAAAAAAAAAATGACTTGTAATCATATTCAAAGGCTACAAGTTTCTCCACCATTCAAGGCATCTAAATTGCTTGAAATACTGTAAAACATGATATATTCGCGGCACGAAATTTTCGCGAATTGGAGCCGACGGCCTTTTTCGTGGCAAGAAATTTTCGCGAATTGCCTCTTGCGTTCAATGCATATAGTGTAGATAAATTTCGCGTGCATTTTAATTTCGCGAATCTTGGCGCTCGCGAAATTCGCGAAATTAAAATGCACGCGAACATTTCTCTTTTTACAGTATATCTTGATGATTATGTCACTCTAATTTCAATTCATTTATCCACAGCAATATTTTCATTCAGGAACATTACTCCTTGGAACATGCAGTGCCAATATCTTTGGTCAGTGAAGCCCTGTTTACCATGTCGATTTGGGTGATGTGACAGCTCAGCTCTTGAATCTTCTTGAAGTTCTGTCCAGGGTCAAGTTTCGATTAAAAAATAATAAAAAAAACAATCAGAGGGGGTGAGGGTGGAAGTGTGTGGATCGACCTTCTCTCACGTCATCCGGTTTGACAAAACCAGGAATCCCTGTCCGGTTCCCCCTGAAGAGAGTACAGCTGGCAGTAGCTTCCCATCAGTGATTGCCATGGCCCTGGCTCTTGTGCTGCCTGCTTGATTTGTGACAAGTTATTACAGGCTGGATGAGGGTGTTGACTGATGTGAGCTCTTCAGCGACCACATTTGGAAGCCTTATCACATAGGTTGGATGTTTTAAATTATCTTCCAGCAAGTTATTGCATTTTATCAAGACTGTACATCCAGCAAAGACTTGGTACACTACATTCACCAGACAGTGAAAATGTAGTGTACATTGTCCATGTACTGTACATTGTAACTGTACAGTTGACAGAAGAGCTACATATTGTACTTTAAGCAGTCTCAGATGTCACGGGTTCTGATTTACAAAGCACACAGCGGTTGAATAACAAACCCATAAAGAGCAGAGAAATATGTTACTCCTTATACACAAAGTTTGACAAGGCAGCTATGAAACCAAAACTAAACCTTCATATGAAATTGGATGCAAAATCTCCCCTCAATCACATCTTCTTCAAAGAACACGGATTCTTGACACTGCATTTCTAGCCACACTGAATGGGAGAGGGTACAAAATTCTGTGGTTGTTTTGTCATGTTTATTACTCAAGCATGTGAAGAGGTACAGTAAATACCGCTACAAGAGAAATGACATCCCAGAGCAAAGCATAATACGATAGGCATTATAGATATAATCAATGCCTGTGCACTGTGCCAAGTGTAGCAAGATATAGGCATACACATACAACGCATTAAAGTACTCTGTACGTGTACACTGTGTAGGTCTTCTTCAAAAAACAGTACCTGAGGATTACCATAAGTTCTGTGTTGGACCGTCTATGGGGCATGCCCCAACTTTGGAGCTTGTCAAGAAATAAAAAAAAATCACACAAATTTCCCTCCAAATCTTGTGTGTGTCATACATGTTATCTCTGCTCAAAATTTTCCTACAACGCTGCATGTACAGTTGTATTTGCCCTATTTTTATGGTAGTGTTGAAATTTCATATGTCCATCAGCAAACCTCACATTGTATGTGTTTCTGTGTGAGTGTGTGAACATGCGCATTGTGGCCACACATAAGTGCACACAATGTAAAAGTACAAAACATTGCATAATATCCTGTGTGGGTGTGTGTGTGTGGGGGGGGGGGGGGCTGTGCTTACAGTGTAAATCCATGTCTCACATCCATTTTACTTGTTTGTGAGTGTGCACTGCATGATGTAAACATGTTCATCGTGAATGTCTTCATTTAAATCCGTCTGTGTGTGTGAACGCGGTTATATGTTTCTTTCTATATGTATCTCTTCTATCATGTAAAAATTGTATAATGCATCCAACACAAACAATATGTGTGTGTAAATACAAGGCTATACAAACTCACCAGGGCTGGGGCCAGTGTTGTCTGTGTTCACCACGATGCGAGCGTTGAGCTCGTTCAGCTCCTGCTGCAACTCCTGCAGCCGGGCGTTGGCCTGCTTGACCATGTTGTTGACATTGGCCAGACTCTTCTTGTCAGTGGTCACCTTCCGCATGTTCTCCGCCCCCTCCTTGATTTTCAGCTCCTTGCGGATCTCCTTGCGGATCTGGTCCTTCATCTGCTCGAGTCGGTACTGGATGCTGGCATCTGACAGGTCCAGGAACTCATTGCTGCCATACTGCTGCTCCACGTAATTCCCCAACGTATCTCCATGGGGCTGTGAAAGAGAAAAGAACCACACCCTCAATTAATAGCCCAGAAGAATTTTGATTTCAGACAATATCGGTAGGCATACATTATAAACTTAATCTTTCTCTAATGAAACTCATTTTGATGTTTGCTTTTGACACCAAAATTACTGCTTATGCAGCAAGCCACAATACTAATTCTATGTAAATAACAAACAATGAAAGAAATGATTGAAAAACTGTAATGCAACCATGAATTCATGAACACTTCATATCAGCTACAGCTGTACATCTACACTATTAATAGGACAGCTATCATAAAGGTAGAATCGACTGTACTCGTGAAACAGTACAATGTATTGTGTGTGAGTATCTGAAACTTTTTCATTGGGTGATTTCAAGTTTGGGGCTAGGGCTAGCGCTAGTGCTATTGTCCAAACAACTGCTTTAAAACGAGCTTGAACACTGACAGTCAGATAGATGAACGCAATGATATCAATCACAATTATCAATCCCTAGCACTAGGTTTTGGCATCAAACCACCCAACACCAGCTGGTTTCAAGTTCAGTTTTAATGCCAGTGCTAGTGCTGAGATAGCACTAGCACTACAATCGAACTTGAAATCACCCATTGTTATATTCATCTATGTACTATCACACTCTCCTTTGATCATCTCATGATATGACCAAGTGGTTTTGGTTTTGTGCAAGTTACATTCCGTGTACCATTGTTCTTCAGGTAAAAGGCTCCAATGATACTGATCAGCTGACGGCAATCGCTGCATGCAAATCACATGGTCATATTGTCAAAGATGTCATGATACCCTATGCTGAATGATTCCACTTTTTTTCAGCAGACTGAAATATCATATAAATGCTGTATCTACTTCATGGTAATTTCTTCTATCACTCGTTGCTATTAAAGGGACTGTACAGTTCTGGTTGAGGTGAGGATTTAGCTTTTAACATTTTGCGAGATATTCAGAAACCACTCTATGTCCTTACTATGAGATGACAAAGGGCATGCAATTCTAAGGAGTATTAAAAGTTTATTTGATGAAAATCGGTTTTGAAATGGCTGAGATAGCCAAAAACAAGGTGAAACAAAGAGATCCTAATAAAAGGTGTGGCCTGTTGCCTCTTATTATCATCACTTTTTTGGATATCTCAGCCATTTGAAAACCAATTTTCATCAAATAAACATTGCATCCTTCTTAAAATTACATGCTCTTCATATTTCATACAATAAGAGGTTTCTCATTATCTCACTTAGGAATGTTATAAACCTGAATCCCCACCTCAACCAGTACTGTACAGTCCCTTTAAACATGCCATAAGGTAGAATAGAACAGAAGCTTCCCTTTCAAACAAGTGTACTGTAATATAATGTATACTTGTACATGTACATGTATGCCCTATCAGTTGCAGAACTACAAATGTAGCACAAGCTCCTAAAATGGTACATTGCATCCTTCATTTGGTGATAAATTTTGTACATTATGAGAATATGAAACGGCATGTTTTCAACTCAAATTGGCAATTTCTTAATGCACAGTATTTCTTTCTGAATTTGTGCTACATGTATTTCACATTCATGATCTTTTTCCAACATACAATGTAGGACACCGTATATGCAATAAAAATTCAGAATTGCCAAATACAAGGCAAAGATGATAGTAGTGCCACGAAATTACCCCAAGCCTTGATGGTTAGATACAATGCACACTGTGACATGGTATATTTTAAGGAATTTACAATTTTTGTAAATTTTTGCAAGATAATCAATATATGCAATTTGCAAATTAACAACTCATGGAAATACTGCCACCTACAACAAAAGTACATTGCACTGATTGTATGATGATGATGATAATATAATGATAATTATTTAATAATGATAACAATAATAATAAACTACATTGTATTATGTGACAAATGGGATGCTAATTTTTCATATGGAAAATGTAGACAATGTCAATACTTCTTTGTCATCCCATCAATATTAAACCTACAATTCAAACCAGAGCAAAACTGTCTTACAAATCCCAATTCATAAAATACTGTGGTGTATAGAGTATTGACATGTACACCTGTACACATCGTACTTGTACACTGTACATACACTGTAGAATGATAATGACACAAATTTAAATAAAATGTGTACAAGAACATTGTTCACAAAGTCACATCTAAAGCAAGACTTCCTTACATGTGTCCCCCCCCCCCCCACATACCCACCATTTGCCAATGTGTGAGGGACCGAGTATGTGCATCCATGCATATTCAAAGGGTAGCGGTACCGCGGTAGGGTAGTGTATAGTGTCTATACACAGCCCAGTCGCTGTATAGATAGCGTGCTTTGCATGGTGTCTAGTCGGGCTATCCTCGTATACGTAGGAGGGGATTCCATGAAGCCAGACGTAGTGTCCGCGGAACATATCCCCCACGACAAGATATAGACCGATCTTTCACTGACATCAGTAGACAACTGTAAAAAAAGTGGAAATTTTCACGCATTTCGCGCAACCCGAAACTAGTGCGAAAATAAAAGCACGCGAATATTTTTGCTTGCCATATGTTCCAGTAGTTGATGTCTTGATTCCGCAGAATTAACTACACGCGAAACTCTTCTTACCCCACTGAGCGCGAAAAATTAGTCGCGCAAAAATATCCACTTTTACAGTATTTTACTGGCCAGCATTGCACCGAATGAAGATGACCCATTTTTTCTGGATGAGAGATGATATAAGTATAACCCTAGCTCCGATCAGCGATAAACATGTTTTCTATAGACAGTCTACATGTAAATTTACCTACTCTCGGCAGAAAAAATAACAGATAACAGATCTAGAGCTCATTCAGATCAGTGCCATGGCAGAGGCAGTGGTACATTGGTGGAGTAACAGTTACAGTGAACATGAGGAATGCGAATATACAATGTGTGTGTCGCTGAGCTGAGCTGCCGTGCTCATGCCTCTAGCTCTAGCTCTCAGCTCAGCAACGACCACCGTCCGTACTGTGTGTAGGCCTAGTGCTGTTTGAATCGAAATCATTCTCATGCGAAACTCTTGAAAATGGTTCTGGCAAATCAAAAGAAAATACCATGACATAACTGAACACAAGACGTTTTAATCAAACATGTACCTGGGCTAAAACAGCACTAGAATCGGCAGCCATGATGTTATTCCGTCCCTCCTCTGCTGGTCGCCGCTGACTGACCAACACACAGCTCCCAACGAATCCCTTGGCCTCGCCTCGCGTTACAGTTTATTCAATGTACCCTGAACCCCCTGCCGCGAGCCCGGGCGTTAACGTGCCACAGAAGATGGGCTGGTGGTGTCGAATGCGAACACCGAACGATCGATCTTGTAAGCCGGCGTTTCTTCCTGCCACACACAAATGCAATCCCCAATCATTTATAATCCTGAAGAGGCGATACTACTCCTTGAAAAAACATTACTCCCAGATCCTGGCATACGATGACAACCGAGTTTAGAAACAATCTCTATGAGATTCACGTTCCCGTTATTCGGATTTCTGAGTGCGCCTGGTGTGTACGCTGCTATGCACAGGCTAGGCCGCCGTATTACCAACGATTCGAAAGATAGCAAAGCGTGTGTGAATGTACTACACATACTTCGTACAGGTACTAGTACTAGACGTACGTACGTACCGTACGTACGTACGGTGATGATGAGATTGGCAAAGTCACGTGATCAAAATCATCTTCTTGTTGTTGTTGTTGTCGTTGTTTTTGTTTTTGTTGTTCTTCTTTTTCCTCTTCTTCTTCTTCTTCTTCTTCTTCTTTCTCTTCTTCTTCTTCCTTCCTTCCTTCCTTCCTTTCTTCCATTTTTTTTTTTTTTTTTTGTCGACGAGCGAATTATCCATTCACAACCATTCGCGTTACGTTTATATTCAGCCTATTTCAGATTATGATATCGAAGTCGGGTAGTGGCAAAAACCAATGTCAGTGGACCTGGTGCACTATGGTTTAATCACAGCGGTGGTTTTGTGGAGGGGGGGGGGGAGGCGGGGGGATCTAAAAACTGGAAGGGGTGTGTCTCGAACTTCTCTTGCGAGAGAAGTAAACTCATAACATAACATAACATAACATAACATAACATAACATAACATAACATAACATAACATAACATAACATAACATAGCATAACATAACATAACATAACAAATGTTACATATCGAAACCATGACTCCCTTATGCCCTAACCGCTACTACTCAAAGTTTTATGAATAGGCTATCAAAGGAAGTCCTATTTCATCGATGATAATAAACATGTGATTGAAATATTCCTTTTAAAGTAAGAATTGAAAGCAGTAAACAAAAACTGAGCAAGTTATGAGAATCCTTATATTCAATTCAATTCAATTCAAATTCAAATTCAAATGAAATTTTATTTCCAATAACACATGTTTGTTGTCGAACAAATTCAATGAAAACAAAACGTACAGTGTATTACAAAACAAACAAGAATCTCTCGGATCCATTCCCCTATAACAATAATTCCTCTCTCTAACCAAGCCCTTATTGTTATGCCCTCCTTTGTACCTTTCTCACCTGCTGCCGTCCTCCTCAACTATACTTTCCGACCAACCCCCCCCCCCCACACACACACAAATCATGATGCAATGAACGGATGGAGATCATGTAGAACAAATTAGACCATAAACAGTAATGATACAATAATTCATCGCCCAGAGAAGGTTTGACCGAGACAGCATGCGATCAGTACGATATCCACGTTAGCACAATCATCTTGATGTCACTCTAAGCCAATGTTTTGTTTTGACACATCCGTTTAGTGCATGATTTAGATAATACGAAATAAATACACAGACAGTGATAATGATGATGATTATGATAGTGTCAATTAAAATGAAAACAATGATAATGATAATGATAATGATAATGATAATGATAATGATAATAATGATAATAATGAAATGAAACTGCATGATAATGATAATGATAATGATACCAAAGAAGAAGAAGATCGCATGCATTTTTGCGCAGGGATGATGCCTCCAATGCAGACACTTCTGCCATTCACGTCATGGGATATAATGTGATGTGTACTCTCCATCTTGCATTTGCACATCAGAGCATGCATGATTCGAACTCAGAAGCTATAGCTTATACCACACAGATCCAACAACTGACCACAACAATACAGTGTCCGGATATTTACAGTAGATTTTGATGGACACATCATATCTTCACGCAGTCTTCATACGTCACGTGTGTATAAAGGAGCCATCTCTTTTGAGATTCCGAGAACGTTGGCGTGAGTATAAAAGGTGCTAAATGTTTTAGCTCTATATTAAAGAAGAGAATCCACTCCAATATTTTGCCAATTTCATTGGAAAGAGAGAAAAAAAATCCCTGCAGAACAGTGGAAAAATGATCAAACTTTTTTTTTCCCGGAAAACGCGACTTCTTTATCAGTCGTTATGAATATTCAAATCAGCAAGTTGATGTTTGTTTGAAAAGATTTTATTTTCTGCATTTCATATTTTCTTTCAGAATACAAAAATAACAAAGGCAGGTTCAATTACACAAATACAATTCTGAAAATTATTGACATATTACATAGTAAGTCATATTTTGTATATAAAGACAAATGAAACGTTAAATAACATACAAAATGTTTATATGGCCAATAATGACTTGATTCACAGTACAATATATAACATATACATATAATGCAGAGGGCCGCCGTTATAAGCCGTGCTTGAACAGACGGACAGCCAGAGTTAAATTACCATTTTTTATTGTAGTACTTGAACACTAATACGGATGGGCCATGTTAAAATGCGTGTAAATCCAGTTTTATACAATTACTTGGTAAACAGGAGTGGTGCCTGTGAGTGCGTGTGCAGGTGATGAAGCGCGAAAGTGTTGATGGTCAGCACTTCTAAGAAAATGATTGAATATGTTATAATATGGGCGAAGGGTCAAGCAGCAAAGTAAAAGAAAGGGAAAAGGGGGTGGACCAAAATATTGCCTTGTTGTTGAGTATAAGAGGTACATGTTTAATGATTACTGTACCGTATGATATTGTGCCAAGATGTTGTAATGCTCTCACAATATTTCTTATTCATTTCATGTACAGAACTGACAAATATTTCATACTTTTCAGCTGTAGAAATACAAAACTTGCCTTAAAACTACCCAACATTAAAAAGAGCAAACGTTACCTCTTTTGTATGGGAATATTAAATGCTTTTACCTGTATTTTTAGCTTATTTTTTTTTTCTGAATTTCATATAAGGTATAACAAATGAAAAATTGTGAGGGCATGATTATAGTCAAGGAATGCTTTCCGAAAAAAAAGAGTGATATAATATCAAATGTCTTATTTCTTGTCCGATTTTTGTCATTTTAGGAACGTTCTGTGGCGACTTTTTCTTCTCTTTCCTTTGGAGTTCATTTATTTTTGGATGGATTTCTTGTTTAATGTTACGATATTGAGAAAGATGAAGAAAGGAGATCCATGGAGGTATTATCATTATAAACTGACATTGGAAAATGTTTAGTGCACGCATACTCAGATATATTGATGACGCTGCAAAGTATTCATGTATTACAGGCTTGTTGGGAATCATGTCCCTATAATAAATTGGGGTGCTGTTCGTTATTCCGAAGGTTCGCTATTCCGAAGGTTCGTAATTCCGAAGATTCGTTAATCCGAAAATGAAATTCGGAACAATGAACCTTCGGAATAACGAATCTTCGGAATAACGAATCTTCGGAGTAAAGAGCCTTCGGAATAACGAACCTTCGGAATAAAGAGCTGTAACCATAAATTGTCCCTATTATATTGTTACATAATAATGGAGTAAGTCGAAATTGATGCCCCTTTCAATGCCACCTATGAGAGTCCCGGTATGTTCCTGTCTTTGTTTCTGTATTGGCTACTGATAGTATATCTCTGTCTTTGTCCTTACCACGGTTTTGGGATGATGCTGCTGCGTGCATATTATTGTCTGGAATGTAATATTCATTTTTTATGATAAGGGCACACTCGTCACAAGGTTTTGTACTTCTAGAGACGTGACCCAGCATGTGCAGTGCTATCTTGTACTGTCTTGTATATTCATATTTGCTGGGAAAAAATGTCATTAAACTTGAATTTCAACATGTTGTAATTTATTTGAAATAAAGCCGAGTTTTCCCCTGAGACCGAGTTAGTCTGGATCCTTCTGTAATAAAAGTTGGTATACCGACTCTTATTTTTTTAAATCTCAAAATACTCCGAAACAACTCATCATCGCAACAAATGGTGGTAAGTTTCTTGGTAGACTCTTTCAATATTGCAAGCAAATATGAAATGGTGCCAGACGGGTTCTCAAACCCTTACTAAAACTATTTTTTCACTTTTAGAATGCCATGCACTGCATTTTATAATGAAGAGTTTGTTCGCAAAAAGTCCATTTTTGAAGATTTTGAAGTACGGTCTCTGTCATAAAGTACAAAATAATACCTTTTAAATGATATATTGGTCACTACATAATTACATAAAGGTACATTTTTGAAGTTATGGTCTAAAGAAGCAATTTTTTTTATTATTCTCTCGATTTTCTTGACCTATAATCGCAAATATCTCCATTTGGCAAATATGGACTTATCGGTTTTTGCAAACAAACTCTTCATATTCTCCACTTATCTACATGACCTTGTAGTTATTGTTTCTTTCGTAGAGTTCGGATGCAAGAGCATGTAATACAAACTTATAATCTACATAATCATATCAAGGAGGTACTAGTTCGTACCCCCCCACCCCCCCCCCCCCGTTTCATTTCCAGTGGCGGATCCAGAGGGGGTGCATACAAATTATTTCGGGTTTCAATTGTCTGATCTCTATTTTTTTTTTAAAACTAGATTCGCTGATCTCAAACTAGAGATCAGTCACTAGAAAAACAACTAAACAGAGAGGGCGCTAAACACTTTTGAAAATACTGTACAGTTGCGACCCACATTGTGGCCATCCAGCTTCTGTGGCGCAATTGGTTAGCGCGTTCGGCTGTTAACCGAAAGGTTGGTGGTTCGAGCCCACCCAGGAGCGCAGCTTCCATTTTTTTTTTTTCAAAATCACTTTTTTTTTTTTTTTTTTGGGTACGGCTGTTAGCAATTTCATTTTCATTCTTGCACTTGCAAAAGCCAAATAATTCGATTAAGGCTTTGTAGCCGCATAATGGTAGCTACTGTAATTGTTTGAATACTAGTATTAGAATATAAAAAGTTTGTTTTCGCACATCCATTGTAACACAGATTTTTCATATGCATATTATTTCCCTACTCTTGTGCATCGTTTCACCTAGTAAAAAAAGGAACAATATCATATAGAGAACGACAGGGAGGGAAAAATGTTTGAATAATTAAGGAGGTGCCTACAGAGTACATTTTGTACCACCTTTCTAAAATATTTTGATACAACTGACCAGTAGGAAGTATTAAATACATTCGTATCTTTTCATACTTTCGTCTTCTTGCTCTTTTTCTTCGCCCTTCTTCTTCTTCTTCTTCTTGCTCTTTTTCTTCACCCTTCTCCTTCTTCTTTTTCTTCTTCTTCTTTTTCTTCTTCTTCTTCTTCTTTTTCTTCTCCTTCTTCTTCTTCTTCTTCTTCTTCTTCTTCTCCTTCTCCTCCTCCTCTTTTGATCTCCTTCTTAATTTTTCTTTCTCCTCAATCTTAAAAATCCTCCTTTTCATCCACATGATGTGGTTCTGATAGTATGTGCTGCATACAGTATGCAACAGCGGCAGCTACTCATAAACACGAACGCATTTCGCACACCACCGCACCACCGCTCGTAGTCTGGGCTCCGTCCCCTTTTCCTTGGTGCCAAGAGAGGGCGCAAACTTTCTGATTGCGATATTCGAGAGACTGCGCGCCCAACGAACCACTTTTTCTCGGGTATCGCAGTTCTCGGCGTATCGCAATCCTCGGGTGTCACGCCCTCATACGGCTTGACGTGTACACGATCACTGCTACGAGTAAAAAGAGTCCAGAAGCTAGACTACACCGCTCGCTGCTCGGGCCGTGGCTCACCTGTATGCTCGCCGCCGCGAAAAGATCGTATACAACACTGTACTAGCTACTGCATGCATGCTTTGATTGGTGATAGACTCTACAGCTCAACCCGTGTAGTAGAAAGTTCTCACGGTGGTGTATCAACAAAATGTCACCTTACATCAAACCCTCCAAGGGTTGCTTTTATCAGTTCTCCTTATTTACACGCAGAGTATGGGCCTCGAACTCCGGCTGTGCTTGTCGTTGTGTGTCCGACAGATCTTTTAGGTCAGATCGAAAGGTAAGGAAATATTGCCGAGTATATACCCGCTAACACTCAACAGTCCCATATATTTATTCCGATGTTAGGAATCAATTCAATTCAATTTCAATTGTGTTCTAGACCTCTAACCTGTGTTATGTTAGTAGTAATGTAACGTTAGAGTTCTAACGCCTGAGTAACGGTTATGTATTTTCACAAATCGGCATACTCGTGAAATAGGCCCCACCACTGCGTGTCCGTACAAATACTACGGCGGCTCGCCTGTTTATACTCGTGAATTCAGCCCCACCGTGTGGCGTTCATCGGTAGATAAGCACGGCGGTGGGGCTTTCTTCCACAGTATAATACTCGTGAATGCGGCCCCACCAAACGGCGTTTACGCGAGATGCATACGGCGGTGGGGGTGATTTCCACAGCATAGCATCTTTCGTCCTCACTTTCTCCCGTTTTTTTCTTTGGTCTTCTACTTTTTGTTCTCGGAAGGACTCCCTAATGTCCCTTGACTAATTTAATGGCCAATTTAACCATAAATACAACCCTACCTAACCCTAAACCCTAACCCTAACCTAACCTTGCTTGCTAACGCACGGGTGCACGCGCACTGCGGTGGGGCCTATTTCACGATTTTGCCCACGGCATACTCGTGAAATAGGCCCCACCACTGCGTGTCCGTATAAATACTACGGCGGCTCGCCTGTTTATACTCGTGAATTCAGCCCCACCGTGTGGCGTTCATCGGTAGATAAGCACGGCGGTGGGGCTTTCTTCCACAGTATAATACTCGTGAATGCGGCCCCACCAAACGGCCACAAATCATTTACATGTAACACAAACATGTACATTTGGTTTGTATATAATTACAAAAATTGAACCAGGTTGATGGATATACATGTATGGTCTATGGAATGTTGTGTGGTATTACCTTGAATTTGAAAAAGCACAGCTTGTTAAAGTAAACAAGGTTCCCCAGTCTCCCCCCCCCCCCACAAAAAAAAAAATACCCTGTGTAAAACATGTTGATCTACATCCCAGTACATGCAGATTAGTGAAAATAATATGTAATGCAAATTGCAAAATGAAGGGCGGAGATGAGAAACAAAAACATTGACACCTTAGGGAGGTGTGGAAGGAAGAGAAGAAAGAAAAAATGGAGGGAGTTGACGTTGTGACATTCCATATTACAATGCAAGTAGGCCTAAATACACACATTGCTCATTGGTCATAAATTAAAGGTCATATTAATTTCGCAGTCCTCACAAAAATCGATCTAGATCTCTAGACCTTGAAAGTGTGGTCATGTCATAGCAGTGAATTGAGGTTGATATTGATTTCATCGACAGTTAACATTAATAAAATTTATATTCAGAGTGTTCGATTCATGGAAATGGTCAAATCATGGGCAACATGTTTTACAAAGCCGTCCATATCCATCCACCACATCCTTGGCATGGCCTGGGCATGACCATATGGCGGTACATCCAACATGGACACATTGAATGATTCTGAATTCTGAATTGCAGACTGGACCGTCCAGACATTGTGTAACTGTTGTAGTGCTGTTATAGTTACTTGTCAAAGTTAATGTTAAAAAAAGGAGAAAATGAATAAAAAATTATGTACTTCTGTGCCAATGCAAAAGAATCTCTGTGACTGTTTCCTTTTGCCCCTCCCCCGATAAACTATTAATGGCGCATTGATTATTTACATTAGGGCCTAATTATACTATTGCTCTGCTAGGGCCATAGCATTGACTACACTTTCTGCATCACAGTCAGTCAGTACTGTAGATCTTTGGATGTCAAGATCTTAATTGCAATGTGATTCAGCAGTTTATATGAGAGAGCGTGAGTAGTAAGTCTCCCCCCCTTTTTTTGAATTAGTCTCTTGTTTGCCATGATTTTATTTTGAAGATTCTATGTTGTGCATTCTTCTGCAGTTACATCAAGGCTATCGTGAACAGCGCCATGGCTATGCTGCTGCACCAGAGCAAGTGGTATCTGAACCTGTGAAGCTCAGCATATTCCGTCTCGCTAGTGGCAAGCTCGAGCTCATCTCCACGAGCCACAAGGGTGGTCTGCTGGAGCAAGATAGGCCTTGGTGTCAAGATACTCTCACCACTGGGAGTTCCAAGTACTCACTGGTACTAACAGTGAAAGAGGAACCAACAAGTGTGATTGTTTATGAGAATGGTGGTGACATGCACCTTGACTTACATTTGAATTCACATTGCCAAGCTCAAGAAAAAACAACACACCCACATTTTAAGAAAGGATGTGAGGGTCCAGAGAAAAATGTGATTAAAGAGCCACCCATTCTTTTCTCACCGGAGAATACCAGCTATCAACAGGCCCTAGACATTATCTCTGCGGCGAAGGAGGCAGGAAGTCTCTGCAGTTCGGCCGCAGCGCGACTAAAGGAGCTTTGCCATTCTATGCACATGGAGAATGTGATCTGGTCTGCAGCAAGACCATGCGACGAGTGCACCGATGACATCATAATCAGGAGAGACGATGCTGCGAGTCAGTCAAACCTCGATGATGACATGCATGTCAATGATGGTGGCAGCAATCTGAGCGTGTCCCCGTCTTTGGTTTCGAGTGGTTCTGAAGCAAGGCACAACAGCTCGCTTCCCTGTATTCATGACAAAAAGCCACATGTAAAGCCTGTGGCTTTGGGCGACCTCTCTGGAATGGATGTGCTGATGAGTGGAGCGCATGCGATGTGCTCAGCCAACCCAACAGAAGATGTTCTATGTGGAGCAGGAGATGAGCGGTCTTCGCGACAAGATGATGCTTCCAACTCTGATGGCCCTAGCAAAGAACAGTTGGCCTATATGCATCTTCGCCTGTCAGAAGAAGTGTGTACAGCTTTGCTCAAAATTAGTTTCTGTTTTGAACTTTTTCTTGTGTGTCAGGTTTGTAATAGTATCATCAAAGTGCTGCTACTATATAGACCGATTCTGTGACGCGCTATGTGTATTTTTGGCATGGGCAGCACCATTACTGCGGTGTCTCAGCCGACTCCCCCTCCTCTCTCCCCACCCCTCTCACGCGCACGGAATGAAAAACTGATGCATGGTTGTTTTAGCCAATGGGCGACTCGTTCTGAGCGCACGAATGCTTGCTTAGTGCGCGATAAACATGTTGCCCGTGGGGTGGGGGAGAGGAGGGGGGGTCGGCTGGGACACCGCAAAATGAACTTATGGCTGCGCCCAGTGCCACAAATTGTCTGCTGCCCTCAACGAACCCGAATCGGTCTATAGCAAGTGGTAATACAGTGGAAACTCGATATAACGAGATGGTCGGGACCGAGTCATTTTCCTCGTTATAGCCGATATCTCGTTATATCAGTAGGCATAAAAGAAGGCATAACATAAAGACATTAATTTGCACATGTGGGACTACCCATCATATTTCAATCAATACTGATAACTTGATATTGTGTGTGAGGGAATTACTCACCTTTATGGGTAAGAAGACGTTTTTCGCCAAGCAAATCCAATATCAAGTCAAGAATGTGTTTGTATTAATTGTAGATGTTTGAATTTGTAAATTTATATAGCTTGCGATTGTATCAAGATCGTATGTGCACTGGTATGTGGTTATCGTATGGGTGTGTGTTGTATGGAAGCTTGAATATGGTCTGCACAATGTGTGTGTATGTGACACATTCTGTATGTACATTATGACTGCGTGTGTATGAAGATGGGGAATTCCCTATGTAGAAAGCCAATCACAGCATCAGATTGCCTTATTCCTGCTAAACGTCATGATGATGTCATGTATACATTATGGCCGTCCCACCACAGTTTCTGCATGTATCAGTGTGCGCGCACACACACTTACACGTACAACATGCAGTGCTAGCAGGAGTGCACTGAAGAAAATGATTATGTACTGTGTGTACAAGACAGTTTTTGGCGCATCAAGCTTTACAATCTCGGAAGATGATAGCACAGGCGAAGTAAAGCTTTACCGAAGCCATTTTGCTTTACCTCGCTATAGCAGGTTTGATTGGCTATGTTTTCCTTTGTTTGGAAGTCACAAAATTTATCTCGTTATAGCAGTTATTTCGTTATAGCCGATCTCGCTATAAGAGTAGCATTTTACATAGACTTGTGTGGAAGGAAATTTGGGACCGGGAAAATTTCCTCGTTATAACCGATATCTCGTTATAGCAGTGTTCGTTATACCGAGTTTCCCCTGTATACTGTAGTACACTTACAACTTTTGTTCTCTGTGGTGTATTCAACCCAAACTGTCATCAGAATTCTACATGCCAACTTGCTTGTACAGTGTTGACAGCATGGTGAGGGTATGAAAAGTGTTCGGATCAGAATCAGACATGAAATTTCCTGGAAAACTTCCCTGACAAATAGGTTAAACAACTGGAGATTAAATCTATACCAACAGCAATGTGACTAGTACAGTGGACTCCTGTTATAACGAAGTCCTCAGGACCGGCAGTTTTCTTTCGTTATATCGAAATTTCGTTATAATCGAACAAATAAACAATAAAAATACATAAAGTGGATAACGTTACGGCCCAAATTTTTACTTCATTATAACCGTGTTCGTTATAACGGGAGTGCACTGTAGTGCACTGAATGTCTCCATCACTTCCTTTAACTCGTCTCGGCATAGACTGAGATGATCAACTCCAGTGTCATTGATAATTTCTCTGTATGCCTTGCATAAGAGGGTGTGGTCCTTGGAGGTTTCACCCTTTGTGTGCTGTGAGAAAAAAACCCATAGCATTGTACATGTACACACTGTCCAAAGTGCCTGGCACAGAGAGGGGTATACACCAGGCAGGTGGTCTACTATTTCTGAAAACTTCAGTCCTGATTCTTGTCCGACTGTAGAATGGTCACTACATCACATGTAAGCAAGCACTTTTTCTTTCTTCTTTTTTTTTCTCTCTCTCCCTCATTTAACCATCACATAATGCAAATTTTGAAGTGTCAAAATGAACTTTGCATCAAACTCCACAAAATTTGTCTGTACGAAGGCAAATTGCACTTCCATGCTTTAAAGGGATCGTATAGTTTTGGTTGAGACCTAATTTCTAACATTTTTGGGTGAGATAATGAGAAACCTCTTATGAAATATGAAAGAACATGTAATTCTATGAGGAATTCATCGTTTATTTGATGAAAATTGGTTTTGAAATGGCTGAGATATTAAAAAAAGAGTGATTCTACTAAAGTGTGGGATGCACACTTTATTACGATTGCTTTGTTTTACTTTGTTTTTGGATGTTTCAGTCATTCCAAACCCGATTTTCATCAAATAAACTTTGAATTCCTCTTAAAATGAGATATGCTCTGTACTATATCGTAAGTGTTTTCTTGGTATCTCACAAAAAGTTAAAAACCCAATTCTCATCTCCACCAATACTGTACCATCCCTTTAACATACCTCTATAAATGCAACTCATCCGTTGCATTTGTTATACATATACTGTACAGTGTACTGGTACAATACATGTACCACTAAATGGTGATACATGACTGACCACCAGTTTCAAGGCAACTCGTGAAAAACAACAACAAAAATCCAAAACAACGCAAAGAAGACAAGATCATGTTATAAAATAATATATCATATTTTAATATCTACAACAATCAACCAGATGTCAGTTATTTATACAGTGGTTTTTTACCCCAGTCTACATAACTGACTTTAAAATGTACAGCATCATCAATAATCTGTAAAGATAATAGTGAATCAGCACTTTCAAACATTGAAAAAAAAGTCTGAACAAATGTGATGAAAATTCTGCAAAATGACAGATACCTTTAGTCGGGTTCAATACAATGAGTACAGCTGTACTTCCGACCAAGGAAGATCAACAAGACACAAATTACATAAACAGTTCTCGACAAAGTAGTTCATTACCCACGCCGATGAAAATCGGCAGGGGGTTATTACCCACGCCGATGAAAATCGGCAGGGGGTTATGTAAAGGGTTCCGTATGTTTGTTTGTTTGTTTGTTTGTTTGTATGTTTGTTTGTTTGTTTGTTTGTTTGTTTGTGTACAAGATAACAAGAGAACGGGTAAACGGATTTGCACGAAATGTTCAGGGAATGTTTGGATAATGACAGGAAAGAATCGATTAGATTTTGGTGATAATCGGTTGACCCTTGCAAATTCTGTGTGACCTTGAAGTTTTGACCCCATGGTATAGTGACCATTCCGAAAATTTCCCGTTTCTCACTTTGCGATTTTCCGCTACCATACGAAAACATAAACTCCCCAACGATCCGACTTCGCTGCTCAAATGATCGTAAGAATTCCGAAATTTACGTTTAGGCCTATTTGAGGGACTATGTCCTTCTAGATTTATGAAAGTTCGTTCTCCGTCATCACAAACTGGCCCGTATTTTGATGATTTTTCAAATTAACATTGATTGTTTTTTTCGTTGGAGGAGCATTTTGCTCGGTCGCAGTCACACTGCACGATATGCGTGCTCAATGTCAATGCGTGTGCAAGGCCGCTGAAAATGCATCGCGCTCTACACTGTTGGTGCAAAATTGCACCGGGGACGTTGCGGCGCTCGTTGGTGGCCGAATACTGGTGCAGTAGACATTTGCATTCAACCTAGGGGTAATTGCCTAGGGGGTACGTAAATTTTGTTTTTCTTTTTTGCTTTTGTGGATACCATCAAAGATCGTACACTCATACGACCTTTGATATCATCACACTCTCGGCTTGCTGTTATCAAAATATCCCGCAAGAAAACAGCGTATTTCTCGATTTTTAGCGCTTTTTCCGCGACCCGTCGCGTAGACAATACTCTTAAAACTGGACTTAATTCGCGCGCGCTTGGAAAAGTTCCGATTCTGCACTTTTGACGGTGGAATTTGGGATTTTCGATGGATTTTTGGAGGAGACTTAAGGACTTTCCTGTACGTGAATGAGTGTTAATACCGTATGTGTAATGATGTGATTTGCGTGTGATGTGACTGTAGAACCAAAGATCGTACACTTCAGTGTACGATCTTTGGTAGAACTCACTGGCTGGTGATAAAGCACACTGGCAATTAAGTGGCCGAATTCTGGTAGATGACCGAATGCACATTATGTTTACCCCGACTTTGTACTTAGGCATGGGTCTGCCGCCTTTGACGGCCCCTCTCTAGTTTGGAATGTAATGATTTCGTAGTTGGTCAACTGGGAGGACATTGTATAAAATTATTCATTATGCACGTGCATGTACACCTGTATAGTACAATGGACTCCTGTTATTACTTAGTAAGAAGTTAGAAATTTCATTATAACTGAACAAATAAACATTTAAAATACATAAACTGGATAATGTTGCGGCCTGAATTTTTACTTCTTTGTAACCGGAATTTTGTTATAACTGTGTTTGTTGTAACAGGAGTGCACTGTGCACTCCTGTTATAACGAACACAGTTATAACAAAATTTTGATATAAAGAAAGAAAACTGCTGGTCCCGAGGACTTTCGTTATAACGGGAGTCCACTGTACAATGTACTGTATACGCCGAATATTTCGCGAGGTTTTTATTTTCGCGAATTTCGCGAATCGGGTGCTATTCGCGAAATTAAAGACACGCGAAAATATTGACTCTGATCCCGATGTGAATGTGACGTACACATGTACATTCTCCGTTCAGTACAGGACTCCACGATCGCGAATTTAACCACTCGCGAAATCGTCAGGAATTCCCGATTCGTGAAAATTTAGACTTGCGAAATATATGGCGTATACAGTACTGTACTGGGCAACCTCCTGTCACTCACAGAAAGATTGAATATGACAAGAAAGAAGCCCCTTACACATTAGCCTTTCGATTCTCATCAAACGAATTTGCAGTAAAACAATGTTCAGAACAAACCGTTCTTACCATCAAGTATGCAAAACTGCATCTGTGTCTGTAGAGGTACATTGTACATTAGAGTATGTCAGTGCCTAGCCATTGGGATTTAGCATGCGGGGCTACACAGTCTTCCTGGCACGGATGCAATCTCCAACTGTCAAAAAACTTCATGTATCCGTATGTTGCATATTCAATCATTGAGCGTGCCTAGCTGCAGCTGGAGCAGTGTGTGCTGAATAAATTGCTGCACACACACTAAGTATCCATACACATATGCATGGGAAATTTAAGTTGTCAGACATGGCAAACAAATCCCCCCCCCCCCCCTTCATCTGTTACAACTGAGCCCTTGTTAAGACCTGTCCCAAATTTTCAGTGGTTTCCCCTTTCATCCCACTGCCAAATTTATTTTTTGCCATATAGAATGCACATCATTAGAGGATGAGACATTCATCATTTCATGGAGTACAATCTACATCTGTCTTCACCCACAGTCTCTCGCACTAACTTTACAGTACATGTAGGGAAGTAAGGGCTGGAACTCCATAATCATGATCAATGTTAAATTCAGCCTCCCAATACTCGACCTCACTCCTCAGTGTCAGCCACTGAAATGTAATGAATACATAAAAAAGGGAGAGCTCTGTCTGAAAATCAGTAATATCTCTGCAATTGCAGGCAATATGGCTGGCGGAACTGTGGGGGCCGTGGGGGCACGGGCCCCCACACTTTTTGTGCACCATACAAAGGAATACATAAGGTGTCATCACTTTGGGAACCCACACTTTTTTTAACCCGGAAATACGTAAGTGGCACTAAATGGAAATAGATAGAGATCTTGAAGTGTGAGCACAGTAAGGGTATGTTTTTCCACTGAGGACCTTTTTTTTTTGCTTGTCAGCTGAAAAAAAAACCCCGGAATATGGAAAGGGGGAGATGAGCTGAGGACCTTTTTTTTTTTTGCTTGTCAGCTGAAGAAACCTGGAAATGGAAGGGGAGAGATGAGGTGAGGACCTTTCGTTTTTCTTTTTTGCTCAGAAGTGGGCCCCCACACTTTTGAAAACGCTCCGCCGGCCATGTAATATAACCCGAATTGGGTAGACACGGGCTGTAATAGAACCATCAGAATTCAGCTAATTCTGCAGCAATAATGGCTCTACAAGATTGTTATACAGACAATGTAAAGTCTTACAAACAGGCAACTTGACACATCTCACACAGCATGGAATTTGCTGGGCCCAGAATATGCTGTTCACAGTTGCCATCCTGGTGATACACTCTCTCTTCCGAGCTCACTATTCAGCAGTCCCGTCTTCTCTTTCCTGCATCTCATTTTTCCGCACGAAGATTGTCTTCTCACTCAGCAATCTTCTTTTGTCTTGATCGATGCTTCTTGGATGCCGAGGATGGAGCAGATCGGGGTCTGGATGGGAGACTATCGAGTGGGAAGGCAGCTCCATAGGTCTGACACGTATGCCTCAGGGCCTTGTCATATTCTTGGTTCAGTTTGGCTGACTGTTGCAGAGCAAACTTCAAATCTTCAATCTCCTCAAAGAAGTTCTGAAGAGAAAAATACAAAGTCTCAATGTATGCAATAACAGAGTCATGGCAGAAGAACTTTTGCCAAATGCAGGACAATAAATCTTTTAGAAAATATTATACATTAGACAAGATTCTGTGACCTAAAAAAAGAAGTGTTGCCTGAGGGGCAAAAACAAATCAGGTGCATACTTGTATAAAGCGCATTGCTCTCGCACGCGGTACGCATACCACATACCCACCTGCCTGGCTGGCCTGATAAAATCTCTCCATGCGATGATGGGACGTGCATGGGATGTAACATTTTAGTAACGTAACACTTATGCGCTTACCCCCCATATGCAGTTTTTGCCCCTAAGCAAGTTGAGCGATGACTTGATGATGTCGCTGGAATCTTGGGTATATCACTTGATCAACTCTTACTCAAAACATGATTAATGCCTATGTGGAGCCACATCATATCAAGATTGCTGGGATCTCTCATTACTTTGCTCTTATCTAAAGCAGTGCTGTTATCTCTCCATGACCAATTTCCACATCAATTATTGTAGGAGAAAACCAGTATAGAATGTAACATGTTAGATGTACATTTGCACAACTTCAAAATCTTCATGAGTGTTGCAATGGGTGTTTAAATATTTATGTGTAACAGCAACTGTAGCACTAGCATGCATTGTACAACCACAGTCCAGTAAAATTTAAATAATATCTCATAAACAACACACAATCAAAATAGTATCAAGCACATATTAATCATATTTGTAATAAATCATCAATAAATATTGGTGTAATGTACAAACTTAGTTTTCTCCCGAAGTCTGTTTTGAAATCAATTTATAATGCTATAATTTTACCTTATTTGTATTATGGAATAACTGTTTGGGGTAATGCTCATGAATGTCATAGTCAAAGACTATTACTACTTCAAAAACGTGCAATACGAATCATTGCCCATGCCTCTTATCTTGCCCATACCCCACCACTCTTTTTATCCCTGAAAATATTGCAATTGAATGATACAGTGGAAACTCGATATAACGAGATGGTCGGGACCGAGTCATTTTCCTCGTTATAGCCGATATCTCGTTATATCAGTAGGCATAAAAGAAGGCATAAAATAAAGACATTAATTTGCACATGTGGGACTACCCATCATATTTCAATCAATACTGATAACTTGATATTGTGTGTGAGGGAATAACTCAAAAGATGGGTAAGAAGATGTTTTTCGCCAAGGAAATCCAATATCAAGAATGTGTTTCTTATTAATTGTAGATGTTTGAATTTGTAAATTTATATAGCTTGCGATTGTATCAAGATCGTCTGTGGATTGGTATGTGGTTATCGTATGGGTGTGTGTTGTGTGGAAAGCTTGAATATGGTCTGCACAATGCTGTGTGTGTATGTGACACATTCTGTATGTACATTATGACTGCGTGTGTGTGAAGACGGGGAATTCCCGAAGTAGAAGGCCAATCACAGCATCAGATTGCCTCACACCTGCTAAACGTCATGATGATGTCATGTATACATATGGCCGTCCCACCACATTTTCTGCATGTATCAGTGTGCGTGCACACACACACTTCACACGTACAACATGCAGTGCTAGCTGGAGTGCACTGAAGAAAATGATTATGTGTGTACAAGACAGTTTTTGGCGCATCAAGCTTTACAATCTCGGAAGATGATAGCACAGGCGAAGTAAGCTTTACCGAAGGCATTTTGCTTTACCTCGCTATAGCAGGTTTGATTTACTATCTTTTTCTTTGTTTGGAAGTCACAAAATTTATCTCGTTATAGCAGTTATTTCGTTATAGCCGATCTCGCTATAAGAGTAGCATTTTACATAGACTTGTGCGGAAGGAAATTTGGGACCGAGAGAATTTCCTCGTTATAACCGATATCTCTTTATAGCAGTGTTCGTTATACCGAGTTTCCCCTGCAGTGCAAACTCGATATAACGAGATGGTCGGGACCGAGTCATTTTCCTCGTTATAGCCGATATCTCGTTATATCAGTAGGCATAAAAGAAGGCATAAAATAAAGACATTAATTTGCACATGTGGGACTACCCATCATATTTCAATCAATACTGATAACTTGATATTGTGTGTGAGGGAATTACTCACCTTTATGGGTAAGAAGATGTTTTTCGCCAAGGAAATCCAATATCAAGAATGTGTTTCTTATTAATTGTAGATGTTTGAATTTGTAAATTTTTTTAGCTTGTGATTGTATCAATACAAGATCGTCTGTGGATTGGTATGTGGTTATCGTATGGGTGTGTGTTGTGTGGAAAGCTTGAATATGGTCTGCACAATGCTGTGTGTGTATGTGACACATTCTATATACATGTACATTATGACTGCGTGTGTGTAAAGACGGGGAATTCCCTAAGTAGAAGGCCAATCACAGCATCAGATTGCCTCACACCTGCTAAACGTCATGATGATGTCATGTACACATATGGCCGTCCCACTACATTTTCTGCATGTATCAGTCAGAGCTACCAAGTCTCACGCATTCTGCGTGAGACTCAAGCATTTAGGGGCCATCTCACGATCTCACGCATAGCACCCATTTTTCTCACGCACCGGGCGAAGTCTGCAATTTGGGACTATGAAAGGAGCAAGTAGCTCAAAAGATTAAAGTAATAGTTGCAATCGAAGATATATTTCCTTTTGTCTTTCAAAATAAGTACAAAAAAAGTCACGTAAGTATGCACCTGATTGCACCATTACGAGCTAAAAAGTTGAAAAAGCTACCGTGGGAGGCCATCAGGTGGAAAAAACCCTGCCACACCCTCGCTCGCGCGCACATTCGCGCGCCGAGATGCCGAGTCATGAAAATCTCACTCATACAAATTGTTTGAACTTGGCATCCCTGATCAGTGTGCGTGCACACACACACTTCACACGTACAACATGCAGTGCTAGCTGGAGTGCTTAATGATTATGTGTGTACAAGACAGTTTTTGGCGCATCAAGCTTTACAATCTCGGAAGATGATAGCACAGGCGAAGTAAAGCTTTACCGAAGGCATTTTGCTTTACCTCGCTATAGCAGGTTTGATTTACTATGTTTTTCTTTGTTTGGAAGTCACAAAATTTATCTCGTTATAGCAGTTATTTCGTTATAGCCGATCTCGCTATAAGAGTAGCATTTTACATAGACTTGTGTGGAAGGAAATTTGGGACCGAGAAAATTTCCTCGTTATAACCGATATCTCGTTATAGCAGTGTTCGTTATACCGAGTTTCCCCTGTAGTTAAAGGCATTTTGTCATTGTCAATAACTTCGTTGTGATCAACATGAATATGACGTACATGTATATCGACTTTGATTAACTACTACACAAATGCATGTTTGTAACCAGTTACAAATATGAAACAAGCAACTGTAAGGAATGTTCTAGAATATCAATTGAATTACCAAAGTGCTGTTGTTGGTTTTTTTTGTTGATAAAAAAAAAAATCTTTACTTGATGAACATCAAGTCATGGTTGTACATGATCCTTTGAAATCTTACCTGCCTTTCTGTCGGTTTTTCGGTAGTATTTGCTAGAAATATGTCAAAAGGGGCATAATTCCATATGTGACTGACATCACCAATGTTTCAATGTTCCACTGCCGAAGCTGGCAGTTCTATGTGATTGATTTCCTACACCAAAATACTTTGTCATAGTTTTGTAATTATTTACTTTTTTGTATCATTTTTTCATCTTATTCCAATGCTATGTGTTGAACAGATGCCAAGATTCTTTGAGCAGTCACATGACTATGGACTGTATGCAGACCATATTCACTTCAACAACCGCATCATGAAAGTCAGCACAAGGTTTGTATCTTTGACATTTATCCTCATGCATACACTGCAGTTTTGTAAATGAAAATGTATATTTGCTGCAACCTCTTTTCCCCAATTGTTACTTGATTTGCTTTTCTTCATCCTTTTTTTTTTTCCTGTTGTGGCAAAATGTGATCATTTGTCTAAATATCAAATGATTGACTGGCATTAATTTTGGAGAGCTTGGCATGAGCACATTTTGAATATTCTTTATCTGATACACAGAGGCCTGCCAGCGTATAAGGCTACTGTCCAGTCACTCAAATACCTTAGCACAGCCTACTTGCTGAAAACCCAGATGGAGGTGCTGCGCATCACCATGGAGACAGAGCAAGGATGCGTGCAGGCAAGATGGCGGATGAAGGGCGTGCCCCTGCACAGCTATGCCCTGAGGCCTTGGAGCAAGTCACATAATTACAGGTGAGTAGAGCACCCAAAATGGGGCTCTTTTGGCTTGGCTTTGAATTATCTTGAATATCGAATGTGACAGTAGTAGATATGGTTGCCAGTGAGTAATTTTAAGTTTGCGGATTTTACTCTGTACTTGCTGTTGAAAAAAATAAGATATGAATACAGAATATACTTGTTGTATAACTTTTGTATGATGAACAAGGTCAAGTCTAATAAGTTATGAATATTTGCCCGTACTGGAATTCGTGTTAGTTGAATGTAATTCCCCATTTAGGGCTATCCCTCATAGCAGTGAATGTGTCATTAGAAATGCTATATTGACAAGAATTTAATGTTTAAATGATAATGATTGCCCAAAATATTTCTAGAGCATATACATATTTCAGTTGCTTAGGATGCATTGAGTGCCCAAAGATAATGAACTGTATTTGATAAGAAAATGCACCCCCCCCCCCAAAAAAAAAAAAAAAAAAAAAAAAGATGAGGTTCAGTCAGTGTTGTGTGAAAAAAAGTTATGTAATGAGTAGAACAAAACTGTTTTACAAAATAGAGTAAGTGCCCATATACCCCTTCACTTTGCCGAATTTGCAAATTGTGTTTGTTAGCGACCATTGTAAACATCTATTTCTCTAAGTTCAGATCTTGTTTTGCTTTGTTTCTTTTATTTCTGCCATTATTGTTTGTCATAATAGAGTCTATCTTGTGCCATATTCAAGAGGAACACCATGATAAGAAAACTCTGAAAATTGCACTAGTTGATAGTCAATGGCAATTGTATATTTTATCATAGTCTTTTCCTTTTCTTGAATGCATAGGGACATACACTATGTGTTATGCACTATATAAGCATTGTTAACTATTATCATTATTATTGTTAGTATTAGCAGTCGTAGTAGTAGTAATTATTTAGTTATTTACCAAAGAAAAAAAAAGGTAAAGAAAGACCCTTGTTATGGTTCCTTTAATGTTACACTGACTGTGTTATCATTTCATCGTTGCAGATACTTTGATGCTTTCTCTACGTTTTACATTGGGAGTGATGGACTGATTCACACTCACGTCTTGGACAAGGTAAGAAGACCAATTGAGTTCCTTAAATGTACTCTACATATTTTTGAATAAAACTGTTTTAATGTCAAGCTCGTATGCTATGGCAGGTGCATTTTCTCTCTTTTCGTTCTTTGTTTTGTTTTCAGTATTCAATATTAGTGAGATGCACCTGTCCATGCATTTTACTATTGAGTTTTTGTCCATTGCAGAAACTTATTTGTGTGATGGGATAAAAAGTGAAGAAATGCTTGCCTGACTTTTGTAACCACAAAGAAAATGTTGAAGATTTATTTTACTATTAAAGGGAAGGTAAACCCAAAGAACAATGTGGATTGAGTGAAAGCAGCAACATTAGTAGAACACATCAGTGAAAGTTTGAGGAAAATCGGACAATCGATGCAAAAGTTATGAATTTTTAAAGTTTTGGTGTTGGAACCGCTGGAGGAGGAGACTACTAGAGGATATGACGTATGAGTGGACAACAATACAAAGAAAATATAAAGGAAATTTAACAAAAATTCACTTTTCTAGAATTATGAAAGAGCAATGGACCAACCGCTTTCAGAAAGCAGGGGGAATAATTGCTACCCTTAACATATGTCAACATCAAGTTGATGGAATTTGTAATTTTCATGAAAAATTGATTTTTGCAGAATTTTCTTTATATTTTCTTGGTATTGTTGTCCACTCATACGTCATAACCTCTAGTAGTCTCGTCATCCAGCGGTTCCAACATCAAAACTTTAAAAATTCATAACTTTTGCATCGATTGTCCGATTTTCTTCAAACTTTCACTGATGTGTTTTACTAATGTTGTTGCTTTCACTCAATCCACATTGCTCTTGGGGTTTATCTTCCCTTTAAAGAGGTGTTTCAGCTGCAGAGATGGGCAAGATTGCTCAAGAGTCTAATCCATCACACTGGTATGGAAATACAGGGATAATCCTAAGAATCCCTTATGTGGTTGAGCAAGGGTGGGACTGCACAAGGGATTATCAATCAGAATATCTGAACAATACTTTAGTATCATCAGTTGAAAAAAAAACCCCAAAAACTTTTCTATGCTGCAGCTGTAGCTGAATATTTTGTAAGCTAAACACCTGTTACTCATTATGAGGGAGGAAACATTGTATTGTTATCAAAGGGGAATATAAAAATTAAGGAAGTAAAATGAGTTGGGAACCCTGTTCACAGCTGACTAGCCAAATGCAGTACAAGTAACTATAGTTTTGTGGACTCACATCAGCAAAATATGGATTGATTAGCATGTTCACAAAGTAAATTTGCATGACCAATATCCGGTATGATACTAAACACAGGGAAGCGACATTTGCCAATTTGCATGGTTTAATAGTGACAGTTGCACAACCATAGTTTTTGTTTCTTTCCTGTATAACTATCTTTGCCAGGTGGTGCCTAGTTCTGAGAATAAGGTGCGTGTCTCGTCCTGGGCTGTCAAGCTGGGCATCGCCCTGGGCCTGGTCCGACCTCCGGCCTTTGACCCCGATGTCATGAAAGCCAGCGCCCTCATGAAGGTTCTCTTTGGTTTCGGAAAGTGAGAGGGGAGGGGGCAGTGCCGTGGTTTTCAGTCGGCAGGCTTTCATCACCGCAGTTACCCTTTCAAAAATATGTTTTGTCCTGACTGTGGTCCAAACTTTCCTGTCAAAAGGAAGTTTTTGTGGTAATGCATACACATCTATTGTCACTTCTCAAGAAGAAAAAACAACAACTTTAACCAATGTAAATTCTTAATGCCTAGACAATGTCTCACAAATATTTGTTCACTCAGATCATTGTTGCATAGAAGGAAATTAAATGTTACCATCCATATCGTGAGGCATAACATCAGGAAGTGAGACTGTCCTCCGCACAGCAAGATTGCGGCATAAGTGATTTCTCAACTATGTCATCTACTGTATACGCCATATATTTCGCGAGTCTAAATTTTCGTGAATCAGGAATTCCCAACGATTTTGCGAGTGGTTAAATTTGCGATTGTGGAGTCCTGTACTGAACAGAGAAATATACATGCGTATGTCACATTCACATTGGGATCAGAGTCAATATTTTCATGTGTTTGTAATTTCGCGAATAGCACCTGACTCGCGAAATTCGCGAAAATAGAAACTTCGCACAATATTCGGCATATACAGTACCTGCTTATAATACTTGGGACAAGCTCTGAGCAAGTACTGTAAGTAGCTTCCATGGTGTTACAGCAATGTCTTGAAGAGTGATTTAGATATATACATGTATATTGAGGCGAAGATTAATAGATTTATGCTGGTGGACACACTATACCTATTTAAAAAATCATTCAACCAGTAATTTGCAATATACAATGTATATGAAGACCAGAGTGGCATCAACTTCAGCCAAAATTATTCGAGGCAGGTTTTTTTTTTTTTTTTCTCAAAAGGGAAGCCTTTTAGGATGCAACTGTCAACCAAACCCAATTCATCAATTTACATGATGTAAATGTGTCAAATATGGTGTAATAAATGTAATATATATTTGTAATTGTTTCATATTCTTGGCTAAGAAATCACCCTATTAGTATCTACATCAATATGTACCCAGGTAAATCAAGGATCCTGTATAAGTCATCATTACTGGTGTTGTATTCATGAGGTGGTGTTTATTAATGAAATCTTGCAATGAGAACAAGTGTACTATAAATGCCAAAATATTCTGTGTGGAGTAAAATTTGCTTGCAGTCATGTGAAGTGGACTTCATTTACAACATCCAGCGTGATAGTTACGCAGGATTTTATGACTGTACCAAGAGATTTCTGAATCGTCTTTGGAAAATAAAGGTCAGAAAACGAACAATGGGGTATTGGGCGGGTAGTTGTATTAATACTGGACCTTTACATCCCAGGATTTTACTTCCCACCCTCATTCTTTTTGTTCAGCAGAAAGTGATGTTGATATTAGAGTTTTGTCAGAGTTTGAGTGGATTAGAATTGTATTTCTTAACCCTCACAGAACCACTACAGAAAAATTCCAGTGTTATTGTCCACAATAATCTTGCCTGTGGGTCTGAAAGGCTCAACCTGAACAGTAGGAGTACTCAATTTTGCTCTCTAACTTTGCAATATTCCAATTATCAATGCCCACAAAGATTGCAAAACTTAGTGCATTGAAAAAAATAATAAATGGTTGCTTGTCGTAAAGAAAAAACAGAAATGTAAGGGATTTAGTCTTTGAGCATTTTGGCTATAAAAAGCAATGATAGCTAAGCCTTTGAGCTTATTGGCTAAGCAGTATAAGCATATAATCATAATGTTTATAGTGCAGCATGCATGCTGACTAATGGCAGTATGAGTTACAAGTCAAGTCATACGGCTGAAAAGTGACTTTCATAAAGGGGAGCACATAGAAATATGGAACATTGTGATATTCTAAAGTTTCCCCAGAGAATTGCATAATTGGTACAATAGCTGTCATGATTAATACTTTAAAGAGTGTGAAAGACTACAGAGGAACAGTAATACTGAATTCATCATATTAGTCATAAAGTAAAATTATGCATTGGTATGATTATTGTTATCAATTATGGACTAAGACAGAAACAAATGTGTTGTTCTGTAACCAGTGGACACAAGACAACTGGTAATTTGCAATAAATTGTTTCATATGTGCTATGCATGTTTCACTCTAATATGAATCACTGCCTCATATATCAATAGACCTTACTTCATTAATTTTCCGGGTTTGACTTTTTTTTTTTCTTTTTTGTTGTTGTACTAAGTATCAGAGTATTATATGGTTTAAGGCCTTCAGCAACATTTATGTTTGATATACTGCACTGTAAGTACTGATGTGTACCTTATATCTTTGAAATTATATGTGTATTTGAGTTTACATACATTAAGTAAATAAAGCCTAATAAACTTGACATTGTAATGTTTATGATAATCAAGTTGTATTTGTAAAATATATATCAAATAGAATGATATCATGGTGTATTCACAGTGAAGCCACACATGCACCTTTTCTGTGATATAAATGTGTTGTCGTGCTCCATTGGGTTTATGCTATGGCCAGAGTAAAGATGACAGGAATCTGTCGTTATGTGTACTGTATATGGCATATATTTTGCAATGTTTTTATTATCACAAATTTCACAAAATTATTAACTCTAACATCAACATGAATGCAACATGCGTACATACATTTCTCCATTACTGTACTCCGCGTTCGCGAATTAACCACTCACAAAATTGTCGGAAAGTCTCAATGTGCTAAATGTATGGCATATACAGTAGGCCTACATTGTGTGTGCAAGTGTGTGCCTGTTTTTGCTAGTGTGTGCTTGTATGTGTGTAAAAACATATGAGCCCGAATTCATGAAGGTGGTACAAATGAAACCATGGTTTAAACCATGGTTTAAACCATGGAGCGCCAAGTGTCGCGTGGAATATTTCGTTACAAATTCAGTCATTTCGTCAATGAAATGATTATTTTGTAACGAAATGACAACATTTTGTAACTAAATGAACATTTCGTCCATGAAATGATAATTTCGTTAACGAAACGGTCATTTTGTCGACAAAATGACTAATTTCGTAACGAAATATTCTGTGCGACACTTGGTGCTCCATGGTTTTTGTCCATGGTTTAAACCATGGTTTCATTTGTACCACCTTCGTGAATTCGGGCCATGGTGTCTAAATCTGGGGACATGACTGAGAAAGTGCAAATGTCACTCGATGAAATGATTACATGTATTTTGTAACAAAATGACAACATTTTGTAACTAAATGAACATTTCATCCACGAAATGATAATTTCGTTAACGAAACGGTCATTTTGTCGACAAAATGACTAATTTCGTAACGAAATATTCTGTGCGACACTTGGTGCTCCATGGTTTTTGTCCATGGTTTAAACCATGGTTTCATTTGTACCACCTTCGTGAATTCGGGCCATGGTGTCTAAATCTGGGGACATGACTGAGAAAGTGCAAATGTCACTCGATGAAATGATTACATGTATTTTGTAACAAAATGACAACATTTTGTAACTAAATGAACATTTCATCCACGAAATGATAATTTCGTTAACGAAACGGTCATTTTGTCGACAAAATGACTAATTTCGTAACGAAATATTCTGTGCGACACTTGGTGCTCCATGGTTTTTGTCCATGGTTTAAACCATGGTTTCATTTGTACCACCTTCGTGAATTCGGGCCATGGTGTCTAAATCTGGGGACATGACTGAGAAAGTGCAAATGTCACTCTAGTCCTAAATGATGGTTTGCCTTTCTTATTGAAGTGATCACTTGATTGTTTTCCTTTTCATACTGGGCCTGTAGTTTGGCAAAAGGAACAGAGCATAAATAGAAATGTCTTAGCACAGGTGTGTGTTAATTGTGGGAAATGTTCTATTATGAAGAATTGTATGTATGCATACATGTGCACTTTATATTAGCTTTGTGGTGAAGAAAGCAATTCAAAAGGATGTCTAAAAAGAACAGACATTTGTCGTTAAGCATGAATTTCAAAAAGGTGACATGCTTTTTGTTTTGCTTCTTTTTTACCAATATTCTGAAAGCATGTACAATATTAGCTAATACTGATGGGGGTGTTTCATAAAGCTGTTCGTAAAGTTACAAACGACTGGTGATTGGTTCTTGTGCTAAACTATGGAAGTTCTGATGAGTATAGCACATCAGGGCCCCATTTCATAAAAGATATTAGGATGGCAACTCTTGCTGGAATGGCAACTTCCAATAGCAACAGCCAATCAGGAAGCTGGATTCTTGTCATTACCATGACAATTGCCATCCCAGCAAAAGTTGCTATCATATCAACTTTTTATGACACGGGGCCCAGAACTGATCACCAGTCGCTCGTAAGTTGTTCGTAACTTTATGAACAGCTTTATGAAACAGGGCCCTGGGTTGGTTTGATAGATGCTTTAAAAACCACATAGTGCTTGATGAAGTTTTGACAACATGCGAATAGAAACCTTGCCTCAAAATGGTGAATGATTTATTAATTTTATTTTTGGTCTATTGCTGTGAATGTGATCTGTAAATATCAAGCTTTTTGTAATGTGTAATATTTGAGTATATAAAGCTAGTATTGAAAATACTTTATACGTCATGTTTTCGTATGTTCAGAATTTTATATTGTCAATAATTTATCACCTTTGATTTTCTAGTGTGGTAGCTGACTTGTTCTCATGTCTCTAATGATATTAAAGAGTGGTTGTTGAATTATGTCCTAATATCCTATGCACATACTTGTGTATGTGGTATACCACTACTTGTTTAATCGTCTATGACGTCAGTGAAACAAATTGGAGAATGCGTCAACGATAATGGATGACTACCAAGACAGTCATCACCTTCTGGATGTAGGCAAGTTGTCTGACTCAGCATGATCCATTCATCACAGTATTGTTTTGAGTCATAGGACCATAACTTTGCTTGCAGAGTAACTTCCTCTTTATTGTGTGAATAAGAACAACGGCAACCAACAAAAGGGCATCATAGATATTTCCTTTTATTGAAGGTAACATAATCCTGATGACTCTGGTCACAATATTTCTGCCACAATTCAGGCTCCTGCACATGCTTTACAGACAGAAGGATCTGTTCAACAGCCTTCAACCCCCCCCCCCCCCCCCCAAAAAAAAAAAAACAAATCATGCATTGCTTTGTATACTTGTAAAACACGATACATTGTATATTCGCGTCGTGAAAATTTCGTGAATTGGAGCCGACGGCCTTTCTTGCAGCATGAAATTTTTGCGACTTACCACTGGCAGCCAATGCGTATTGTGTAGGCAAGAACTTTCGTGTGCATTTTAATTTCGCGAATGTTCCCGCTCGCGAAATTTGAGAAATTAAAATGTAGCTGTGACAACTCATCTGATATGTATACCTACTAGATACTGCACCAAAAGACATACATGTAAATGCCAACATTCAAACATCTATAATGATTTTTCCTGCTGTGAAATTATTAGCTTTATAAAGTTTTTCCATTTCATTTGTTTCATGGCATATTTGACCAGTACAGAGTTTGTCATATTACCCTACTGTGATAGGCTGTGATTGCAAAGTGAAAGTGCCAATGACCTGTCACAGCAAAACTATGTGGTCAGGCAAAATAGACGCCTGGTCACATGTATGCTTTCAACCAGTCATTTCATTAGGATCTGCTTCTTTCTTTAATAACATCACCTACTGAGATGCATGTGATCCAGAAGTATCTCCCGAACAGCTCTTTGAATTCTTCCTGATTTCAATGTTTTTGAGTTTTGGCATTTGCATTTATTAGAATGTCAACAAGTTACCAGACGTGCATGGTTGGTGTGCAGTTGCCACATGGTTTAGTCGTAAACATGTGAAAATGATGTAACTCCTGTCATCATTTCTCGACAGGTTCAGGCAGAAAATACTAACAAGCAATTTACTGTTTTTGGTTGAAGACTCAGTTTGAGTCTGCTCAAGACATATTGGTCCGAATTCACGAAGGTGGTACAATTGAAACAATGGTTTAAACCATGGACAATTTGTATGGAGCACCATGTGTCGCATGGCCTATTTCATTACGAAATCAGTCATTTCAGTCATTTCGTCAACGAAATGAGTGATTTCGTAACGAAATAGGCCATGCGACACTTGGGGCTCCATACAAATTGTCCATGTTTATTAAAACAATGGTTTCAATTGCACCACCTTTGTGAATTCAGGTCATTGAGGATAATGCCATGTTTTAGTGTACTGTGAAAGACCAGGGAAGTCAAATCTTTCATACTAAATTGGAATGGTGTTCAAATAAGAATTCTGTGTAAAATCTCTATGCATTGTTGTCAACTTCACTTGACCAACAACACAGGGATGAGGGTTTGTGTGTAATGGCTAATTGAAAACTGTTGCCTGTGTTTAATCGATTAACCAAGTTGTCAAACTTTGTACAAGCTTTGTTTATAGCTTTCATTTGTTCAGTGCAAGATATTTCTCCAAGACATACCCTCCTTCAATAAGAGCTTTCATGCACTTTTTCTTTTGTTTTGCTGTACCTTGTGTTGCACTGATCATGTTATAATCTAGGTATACACAAACCAAACCATGAACTATCGTATACACGATACAAGACCTTGCTACCTCAGAACAGCACAAGTGTAATGTCCATCAGTGGAGTGTTATATTGGATTTGTAATCATAGGATCAAAACTTTATAATGCTGTGTGCTGGGGGGGGGGGGGGGGGAACAAAATCATTTGGCTTATTTTGTGGGTTTTTTTTGTTTTTTTTATTCCTCTCACATATGAAGTAGGCACATTAGGAATAAAATTATTTGTGTCTATGCATTTGGATATTTAATGAGAATGATTTTCATGCGTGTGTTCATAAGTTACTAGCAAACTGAAAATGATAAAATTCATAGAGTGTTGTTTATTATCAGTTTCTTATCATTTAGCATTATAAGATTATTATTTCTTTTATCACATATCACAATGTTGGCACGATATTAAATGTCCATCTGGAATTTGGGTTACCTCTTATGTTTTGCTGCACGACATTTCACTTGTTGTAATTTATCTATATTTATTGCTAACAATTCAAGTTGTGGTACTAGCAAGCAAGAAGACTGCTGTCTGAAAGAAACAAATAATCGGTAACCATTTTAAATTAAAATCTGTTCAGATTTATCCCTTTTTTAAAGTGACTTATAAAGTGGCTGCACATTGGAATTGTGCTCTGTCAATGTATCCAGGAATATCTTAACATCGCTTAGGTATGGTGTTTGGACAGTCCCAATAATATTGAGAGGAAATCATCATGAGTGTTTATAGGATGCAAATAGGGAATGTCAAAGGATAAACATTTGCTAAAATTCTCTTGATAGATATCGAAGATGAGGTGTATCAAGTATGTATTGATATGAGAAGTCATGTGACTAGTTGAACTGTATGTACATTTGAAGGCTCGGTTTCATGCAATATTTCTGCCTGGTGTGTACGTACTTTGTCACATAATATACTCTTAGAAATTACCCATGTTTTTGGCATCTTCACATATTTACCATGTAAACATTGTGCGGTGAGAATTGTTTGTCATGTGTATGCTGGATGATTCTTACTTTAATATGTAAACTGTTTGGAAAAAAAAAAATGACCAGCATTGCCCCCTAAAGGTGCTGGTTAGTTATCTAATACATATTATAGCGATTTGGGAAAGTGAGCAGTGTTCACATAGCTTCATGTACTGTACATGTAGAGATTTATGTCTGGCACATCATGCAATGTGACATCAATAAAAACCTAGCTTCCTGTATATTGGTGGCAAGAAAGCTGTCATCACTGCCTGTCAATTTTGGGTGAATTCTCCAATGAAGAAGTCAAAATGTACAATTGTTTGTGGCGCACTGAAGTTGTTTAGTGGTTTGGTAGTTGTATGCATGAATCAAAGCGTGACATCAAAAATGAGTGACAGTGGGAGCTCAGTACATTATATAAAGACTGTCTGGCACAGTGACAATTGTTTATTATATCAGATATACATACATTTATTTTGTTGAATCAATATTACACAAGAAACATAACAAAAATGATCCCCCCCCCCCAAATGGGAAGACAGAAAGATTCTGTCGAATCAAGTATTTCTTATTTTATCAGACATTTTGACAAAAAAATTACATTGTAAACATTTTCAAGTTGGGAGCTTTCATTGCACAGTGTATCATGTGGATTATGACAGTCACCATGGCCCTAGTCTAAGCCAAACGAGTTGAAAACTTATCTCAGACAATGTGGCATAGAGAACATGATATTTTCTTACACGCTTTAACCCTAACTAGGCCGGGGGTGGGGCCTCCGAGGCCCCCCCTCGACGTTTCACGCGATGTATCGCTATCGCAAGAAGCTATCGCCGCGACGTTTCATGACTTTTTTCTTTCAAGTCTCCCGCATCTTTTGACACCAAATTTGCGATGCCTGAGCGCGCGGTTCCGAAGTTGCGCATAAATATGCACGTGCATGTCAGACCAAAAATTGCTCAAAAACGTGAATTTGTGTACGATTTCTACGCAAACTGTGTTTACAGGCAAATTTCATTAAAGCATGATTATTTGGGGTTATTGATTAAAATCAATTAATAACATATTTTCTTGTTCGGAACAATGTCGCGGACAAATTTCATCGAAAAAACAATGACAAACATAAACTCAAAAAAACAGAAATACATATGAAATTCAAAAAACAATAAAATACTTAGGAAATTTTTTCTGATTGCGCAATTTTTTTCTCTTACATTTGCTAAGGACACTGAAAAGAATATTTGCACAAAAAATGAGCCTGTTTTGAGCTTTGTTTAGTGATTTATACCAAATTGTCTGATTTCATGCATCATTATGCATAAATTAGCATAATTTAGTGTAAATGATAATTTTTGAAAAAATTAACTTCATGGTACTTTACATTACATCATAGGCAATGTGTGTGCCAATTTTTGGCGCGATTGCGCGGTCAACGGCCGAGATTGACCCCCCCTCCCCGCTCTATCATCTCCCTAAATAGCCCGGCCTAGTTAGGGTTAAGACCATACAGATTATTGAAATAAACAGAAATCATAATGAAGAGATGTTAGTGTGCCTTTTGCAGAAATTCTGTTGATGTCCCGAAGTTGCTTTGCTACATGCCCAGGCTATTTTAGCTTAGATTGCTATTTTGATGCCACACTCCTTTGATCAAAATGAAAGTTGTGTCTTTGAGAGCTTTTCAAAGTGGGTGACAACCTCGCATAGGGTAAGTCAACATTTACACACCACATCAAAATTTATATTGTGTCATCCATATACATGTATGTGATTGCGGTTTAGGAATCGGTTTATCATGATCTTGTATAAGTTAGGGTCATCCCATGAGATGTACACCCACGAGTTGGACATTGAAAAAAGGTCCATTCGTCATACATAGCCCATGAGCTAGACACTAGGCAAACAAGGCCGATGAGTCTGACAGTAGGCCCATGAGATCGATACTAGGTGGAAAAGAGCGACACTACATCACAGGGCTTTAGATGTGTGTAACTTTGCAACTTTTCCTGATACGTTGCCATCCTATTATATGTAGACAAAAACCCATGACAATATCAACAACAAAAACATACCAGGGCACACAACAACAACAAAAAAATATAGGGAAAAAAAGGGAAACATGCCGTGGTTCAAAAATGGGGAAATGGTACATAAAGCACTGCAATACCAGTTATCAGAAATGTAATATATTTCATTTCAAAAGCATACTTGTGTATATTAGTCATCTGGATGAAAAACACATGCATACTTTATAATCACAGAAAAACACTACTTGGCATTTCTGCACTTGTTATTCCACAACATCATAAAATCGTAAAGCTTCAGGCAGAAATTGGTACGGTGTATTTGTATTCTTTTGAACAAGACAATAGTAGATATCATATCAATTTTCATAACAATACACTGGTTAGTTGAGTAATTACTACATGTGAAATTAAAGCTTTCATGATTTTCCCACGGCAAGATGCATCACTTGTTCTATACTAAACATAGAGATTTCTCGTGCAGCTTAGCATGCATGTTAAGCTTTGCAACGTGAGTTACAAGCTGACAGTCCAGAAGATGACATTTATGAGCCTACGTACAGCATCTGGCCTAAATTGTGTGTGTAAATCTTGCATGCTGGGAGGACAAGATCTTTACAGGGCCCTGATAATGCAGGCATGTTGTACGCAACATCAAATAGCACTAGCCACATCTTCCTTGTACTACAAGCTGCATCTTTCATCGTTTTTCTGGATATCTTGCTGGTCTCGTCCTTCTCGGAGATGGTCAAGGGATCAGCGGCGCGTCATCTGACGATAGGAGTCATGCGATCCACCCGATTCAGGTGAACTTGGAAAGCCGGGGTCATCCACACGCCACACGAACATTGCTGACCTGTGCCGGAAACATCAAGTGTCACAGTGTTGTGGGTATGAAACAAACATAAGTACAGGCACACGAGCAGACACACACACACACACTACCTCCCTCAAAAATCACAAGAAATAAAAACAAAACAAAACTAGAAATGTCGCTACAGCGACTGGTTATACCCCCGCCAAACAACATTTCATAAGCTTTGGTCAAAACAACATTTCATAAGCTTTGGTCAAAAAACTGAGGAAGTAGTTAAATCCGCAAGATCTTTCCTTGATCTTCTGCCACTAATATGCTGTTACCATGGCAACGTACTTTCGGGTACTGTCGAAAAATGCGTCTTGCACATCTACAACCAAAGGCACACATCTGTACCAAGTTTCATGGAAATTGGGCAAAAACTGAGGAAGTAGTTTGCAACACAAAATTTTCCATCATTTTGGCTCATAATATGTGACCCTGCACCTCAAAACAAACAAAAAGTCGCCAGACATGAATTTTTAGTTCAGACCATATTCTGAAAGAGCAGACTTTAAGCTTTAAAATGATGTATAACTCAAATCAAATGGACTCTCCTAACCTATCTAAATATTGGAAAGAAAGCACAAACTCAGGAAAAGTGGAAACTGAGAAAAGAGGCTCTGAAGTACAGTGTCTATTCAAGCGCTTAATCTTTACCAAACCGTGCTGGCTGTGCAATGAATGGGACAAAAAACAGGAAGTAAACCACCAGAGTAACAACAATGAAGGGATTATCAGATTAAATTGAAATTTAGCATGCCTCATCAACACATTCTGTCCATAATTTATACCAACTTTCAAAGCAGTAGCACTATCCTTTCAAAAGTTATTACAGTTGAAAGTGAAGAGTGTGGACAAGGTTTTTCAGAAATGAAAAAAGGATTCTAAAGACACACCTAATCACACTATTCTACCAAAAATGTTCGAGATAAACTGCTAAAAAAACACACTTTCCTGCCCGTTTTATGATACCAAATTTTAGCATGATATAAAAGAAGCCTCGCTCTTTCAGAAAATATGAAAAAGTCAAGTTCGGCTAGGTTGACCCATTTCACTTATTTTCAGTCCTCGCGCAAAATCAGTGTGTGCGACTTTATGTTCGTTTGAGGTGCACGGTCACATATGTGAGCTGTTACCATGGCAACATACTTTTTGTCACTGTCAAGAAATGTGTCATGCTGACCTATATCCTAAGACAAACATTCAATATGAATTCCATGAGAATGGGAAGAACACTGATGAAGCAGTTTTGCCATGAAGCATTTTGCCCTATATTTTACCAATAACATGCCATTACCATGGCAACGCACTTTTTGCCACTGCGGAAATATGTGTCTTGCACATTAACATATTCAGATGAACATCTGTACCTAATTTCATAAAAATTGATCAAAAACTGTGGGAGGAGTTCGCGACGCAAGATTTGTACCCATTTTTGCCCATAATATGCCGTTACCATGGCAACGTACTTTTGGGTACTGTCAAAAAATACGTCTTGCACATCTACAACCCAAGGCACACATCTGTGCCAAGTTTTATGGGAATCGGATGAAAACTGAGGAAGTAGTTCGCGACGCAAGATTTGCAACGGACCGACCGCCCGACCGACCGCCCGACCGACCGCCCGACCGTCCGCTGATTCCTATATACCCCCTTCAAACTTCGTTTGGCGGGGGTATAAACAGCCAAACAAACAACAAACACATACAGAAAATCCAAAAATCCAACCAAAAAAAAAAAAAAAATTATATATATATATATATATCTAATATGTGTCGCATTTAACATGGTAAAAACATACTTGTTTCCAGCTGAGCTGTATAAGGCTGCTTTTCTATTTTCTGCAACATTACAGGACACCTCATGAGATACAGTACTCCAATCCCAACATTGCTCAGGATACCTTGCCTCCTACCAGGTAGATAGTAATATCTTGTGCATGTCTACTCAACATACACTGAATAATTCTTTTAATCTGAATGCTAAAGTTTTGTGCTAGAAGCAATCTTGTCTTGCGGTATTCATGTTTTTCATAGTCAAAATTATCTCAACTGTCACATACCTGACCAATTAAATGAACCAAGTCGAGAGCTGCATTTTGGGCAAGATATCTGTCAAGATAGAATATGAAATAGACATTTGCTATTTATATATAACTTGGGCTGTACTAACTCTAGATATTGGAAAAGTATAAGTCACTTTTTTTAGTGGCAAATGCAATAATGCTTGTAGTTACCAGATAGTATAACAATCAACTATGCTTTAGTTGACCATAAAATGCAGTTTCTACATCACATGTACAGCAAATATAACTATCTAAATACAGTGCACTCCCATTACAACGAACATGGTTATAACAAAATTTCGTTATAACGAAGTAAAACTTCTGGTCCCAAAATTATTGCCATTAAAGTCTATGGTACAAAATTCCCTTATAACGAACATTGTTATAGCGAAATTTTCAATATAACGAAGTTTTTTCCGAGCACCACTGACAAAGAAAAACAAAAGAAATGTGCTCCGTTATAACGGAATGCGGATCGCTTTCGAAAATATGTAGCGGAAAAAGGCATTTACAGCGTCTCTGCATGGGCGAACGCGTCACATCACTGTGTCTTCGCTTGGTGTGTCACCCACAGTTTCCGAGGGGAACTTGCGTTATTGTAATACAATAATCTGAAATTGTTTAACTATTTGTTTTATTGTTCACATAGCTTTCCAGTGTATGACGAGTATTCAACAAACAGAATATCATATATGCGTGGCTTCCTTGTTTTCATTATATATTGTATTTGTTCGGTTATAACGAAATTTCGGTATAACGAAAGAAAACTGCCGGTCCCTAGCATTTCGTTTTAACGGGAGTGCACTGTAGAGTATGTCCATTCAAACCTTCCTGTAACACAGTATGATAATATGAAATTAGCCCAATAATCATTTGCTAAACAGAAGGGTGTGTCACCAAGTCGAAAATGCCAGTGCTCTTTTTGGTCCTCAACTTTTAATGGGAACTTTGGTGAAAAAAATATCAAAGTTTTATGGTCAAGATAGGTGTCTATCCCTTCCTTAGTACTCCCTCGACCCAACCCCTGGGTCTGGGGTTCACCTCAGCATATCATTTCTCATTCATGACACTCCATCTGATGCAAACTTTTCAAAAAAATCTCGAGATTTAGGTATCAGGGGTCACCTTACATGGGGCACCATATGAGGGGTATATGCTAAAATGTTTATGCACAACTGACAACAGACAGTGAACAATTAGAATACTTGTAGAAGAGGAATGTTCATGTGCATCTTAATTTCGTGAATTTTGCGTGAGCCAACAATTGCGAAATTAAAATGCATGCGAAAATTCTTGTCTACTCTACATGCATTGAATGCCAAAGGCACTTCAAGAAAATTTCATGCCATGAAAAAGGCCGTCAGCTGCAATTCAAGAAAATTTCATGCTGCGAAAATATCATGTTTTACAGTATGTAGCTCATATGAGTCATTCAGCTGATGTGAGTTCAAAAATCCATCGATACCAACCTTTCCTTCGTTGACGCCCAGCAAAAACGATTCCATCCATGAGACGGGTTCGATGAAGACGGAGGTGCAACTGCTGGACGCGAGGTCCCGCTGACCTCCCTGGCCAGTGACGTTGACCTGTGGACTCTGTCCTTGCTGCTTGACCTGCTTGTGCCAGCCGAAGCTGCTCAGACCTTTACCCTGGCTGTGGGCAATCACGCTGGACTGTCTGAACAGTGCCCTCCTGATTATAAAGAATTAGACATACAATTATTAATACAGATTATCAAACAAGAAACAAAAACCAAACACTAGAGACTGTGCATAGAGTCCTTACCCTCTCACACCTCGAGATGTATGTTGCATGTGTTAAGCATATACATTTACCAAAGTGATGGGGGGATAATTTCATTTTGGGAAAGGGATGGGAATATAAAATTAGATCTGTGGTTGGTGTATGTGTGTGTGTGTACTTGTGTGTGCGTGTATCTCTTCAAATAGTGCTTGCACGGCTGCCAATTTTTCTGCATCAATATCACTGAGATTTCAAAGATCTCTCCGGATGATGCTTGTGTTGTATATAATATGCATTTCAATGGGTTCTGGATCGTGACAATTTCCAAGTCAGGGCTTGAAAGAGTCTTGAGAAAGTTTTAAGGAAGTTTCAAGAAGCTTCCTACAGAATCAGGGATACTTAGAATTGCACTACTACATGTGTAGTTTTGGATAGAAGAAACAATGAGTATGTGTGCCTGCTCATTGAGATAACATCCTCATTCATAGATTCTACTGTCTGGCAAACCAAACAAATAACACAAGAGTATTCAAACAAGTATAAACGAATCAAATTCACCAGTGAGGAAGAGTGAGGGTTGTGTTTTTAAAAGGATATCTTTCTGAAATAAAGTGTAAAATTTCAAAGCTAACCATATCTTCTTCTCTTTTTTTTTCAATAGTGGCATCACTTACCCACTGCTGGTGACATGAAACACTTGACCACATTTGTCAGAGATGTTGACATGAATCACAAACTCATTCTCTTTGTGTGTTAGTTTCCCTCTATTAATCAATATTCTTACAAGTCTGCATTAATCATTTACAGAGGTGGAAACTGAATGGTGTCTTTGAAAAGAAAAAAAAATCAAATGGAGTAGTTGATTTTGAAAGAAACAAAGAATGAAAAAAAAAATGAAGAAAAAAAGAGGAAACCAATGAAGAAACAAAGAATCTACGAAGAAAGGATAAAACGAACTAGCAAAAAAAAAGAAAGAAAGAAAGAAAAGAGAAAGAGAGATGATCAAAGGATTACCTGCACTTCCGACACCTATAGAGGGCGTCGTTGCTGCCATCATCTGCAGTGTGTGGATCTGACGCAAGGAGGTCCTCAGGTAGATCGGCTCTCACTGTGAATATTGAAAAGGCATTTTGCCCCATCATACAAATAAGAAGAATGCCCAATCTTTCGGACAATAGCTTCCTCAAAGAATTTCTACTGTTTCCTTAGACGAATAGTGTGACAATCTGTGTTAACACTGAAATTTGCTCCAATGCTCAGCATTTTCTAGCTTGTACTACCAGCTAACTCTGTCTTCTGGCCTTCTATTTGCAGTGGCGTATATAGGGGAAACGGCGCCCGGGGCAAGCGCGAAAATTGCGCCCCTAATTTCTGAAAAAGTGTTCAACCCCAACCCCATCCCGGTAGGGACTTTAAACAAAGTCTACTATGCTTTTTTCAAGCACTTAAAAGGGGTCTTTTGAGGGTGATTTAAATGTAGCGAATTTTGATAAATTTTGGCGAGCGAGCGCAGCGAGCGAGCCGAAAATATTTGTATTTCAGCTTACAAAACATGGAATTCTTGCCATTTTTTGCTTATCAAATCTTACACTTCTAATCAAGATATAGTGACGGCCTTATAGATAACGATTTATACCAACAAACTGAGGACTTTAAAAAAAATACTCTAAATTAGTGCGCGCGAGTGAGCCGAAATTTGTATATTTCTCGGTCATCATCACGTTTTGTTCTTATCTCTCTTTTTTATATGTATATATAAAGTTTGGCGAGCGAGCCGAAAATTTTTGTATTTCAGCTTACAAAACATGGAATTCTTGTCATTTTTTGCTTATTAAATCTTACAATTCTAATCAAGATATAGTGACGGCCTTATAGATAACGATTTATACCAACAAACTGAGGACTTTAAAAAATACTCTAAATTAGTGCGCGCGAGTGAGCCGAAATTTGTATATTTCTGCGTCATCATCACGTTTTGTTCTTATCTCTCTTTTATATATATATATATATATATAAATTTTGGCGAGCGAGCGCAGCGAGCGAGCCGAAAATTTTTGTATTTCAGCTTACAAAACATGGAATTTTTGTCATTTTTTGCTTATTAAATCTTACAATTCTAATCAAGATATAGTGACGACCTTATTCTTAGATAACGATTTATACCAACAAACTGAAGCCGAAATTTGTATATTTCCGCGTCATCATTACGTTTTGTTCTTATCTTTTTTGATTTTTTCTTGCGCCCCCCCCCCTTTTGCTCAGTGAAACATTTTGCCTGCTAAATATCAAATGACATGTGTGAACACAATAGACATTGTCATTTTGTCCGCGTCATCATCAAGTTTTGTTCTTACCTTCTTTTTTATATCATATTTGGCGAGCGAGCGCAGCGAGCGCGCCGAAAATTTTTGTATTTCAGCTTACGGAACATGGAATTCTTGTGTGAACACAATAAACATTGTCATTTTGTCCGCGTCATCATCATGTTTTGTTTTTATCTTGTTTGATTTGGTTTTCTGCCCCCCCCCCACCTTCCGGGCGAGTTTTTTTCTTCTTCTTCTTCTTCTTCTTCTTCTTCTTCGTTTTTTTTTCTTCTTTTCTTCGCTTTTTTTTTTTCGTTTTTTGCGCCCCCAAGGAGTGGCGCCCGGGGCACGTGCCCCCTTTGCCCCCCCCTAGATACGCCACTGTCTATTTGTGCAAGAGCGTTTGATAATCAACCTTCAAATGCATTACGTTGAGCCAGTGAAAATTTTGGGAAAATTAGAAATTCAATTTTTGTACAACACTGAAAGAGCAAATCAAGCTCTTACAATGTAGCTCCATCACAAAGAATCTGAATAAACATGTTCTTGGGAACTAGAATTATATGACAAATAGCTCCAAACATACAGAGGTTAAGCGATGTTTTGTTACAGCAACAATGTTCTGCTCTTTGGCCTTTCCAGCAGACATTGCCATTGCACATTCTTGTCATTCTATTTCCAGGGCGTATCGTCAACAGTGTACTCCTGTTACAACAAACACATGGGTGACGAAATTTTCATAACAATGAAGAAGAAGAAGAAAAAAAATAAGGTTCCAAAATCATCACCTATATATATATCTCTGTATACTTCACCATTTGGCTATAATGAAATTTTGAAATAACGAATGAAAACTGCCACTCCTGAGGACTTTGTTACAATGGCAGTCCCCTGTATATCATACCGAATGTTCTCAGAAGTACACGTTGGCTCTTTATACGTAATATGGAAAGACAAATTAGCAGTCTCCAAAAGTCACGCTAGGCATTTTCGTTGTCACCTTTTAGACTGGCTGCCATGACTTACTCTGAATCTCTTCTGCAAGGTGTGCCAGCCGGTGTTGCTTGAAGAGCGAGTTGCCCGGGTTACACTGGCATCCCATTGCCTCAAACAGCCTCAGCTGCTCCATGAAACCTTCATTAGGGCTGAGGGGAGGGGGACAGTATAAATAATCACGATTTGAATTTATGTAGCACATATTAAACAGAGAGATTCTCTACGCGCTTTACATAACTTCCATCCTATACATCAGAGAAAAAATAAGTTTTCAAGGATTTTACAAATTGCGTAAAGTCTGTCGGGCAACCTATTCCACAAAATAGGTCACGTAACAGCAAAAGAATGATCTCCATATGAACAGGTGGATGAACTGGTACACTAAGCGAATGCTTTTCAGAAAAGCGGAGGTTTCTTATAGGTATGGAGTAAGTACTGTATATGGTATATAACAGGGGCTGTGGAACATTTTTCAGTGTATTTGTGTGTGTGTCTGGGGGGAGGGAGGTTGCAGAAAGGGGGTGTCAAGGTCAGGGTCAAGTCTGAAATGCCCTAAACAACTATATAACAACTAGCTATTATTATGAATTCATTGTATCATATTTTTCATACAGAAAATACTGCCTAACAGTGCTTTTAAAAACACCTGTCTGCACTGAGGTTACTCACCATGTTTGAGAGTGCTTCTCTTTAACCCTCAAAAGGGCCTCATCGAGAGTGCATTGCTCTTTGTTCATGATGTACGCAATCACTGTGGCTGAACTCCGGGATACACCCATAGCACTGTTGTTGTGTTAGAAAAACGGGAAGAAAAGGGACCCTTTTGAAAAATAATATTTGTTCCAAGCAATACTGACATCAAATCAAACCACAATAAATCTTAAACAAATCATGTTAAACATCAAACAGAAACATGTTACAATGGATCAATATAATGTAGTGACATGTCCCTTCATGACACTGGTAAATAAAAAGCTCTTGGCCATGTTTAAAAGTTCAAAACTCAAACAATTACTTTGCAAATACACTGTACATGCATACTTCCATCTACTTCTATTCATTTTTTTTCTACTTTCTGTTCTTCCTTCCAATTTCACGGATAAGGATAATATACAAGCTGCATAATTTATCAGAAAACAAAGCAAGAGTTGAAGGAAATAGAATGAACACAAATGTAGCCTCTTTACACACCATGACCATGACCGTCTTCATCTACTGTACTATATATAGCACCTCACCAGTGAACCAACACTGCCCCGCCTGATTCCAGACCGTCATTGATGAAGGAGAAAGCCTCATTCAGGTGGCCCAGGAGGTCCTCCCCAGGTTGGTCCATGATGGAGATAACTTTCTGCTGAACGGACTCCAGCGGAATCTTGACAGTGTAGAAAATGACGCTCAGGACGTGGGTGATCTTGTGGTCAGCAAGGAAAAACGGGGACTCTGCTGCCTCCCCGCTTCCAAGCCAAAGTCTGGGAATGATCTCGTCAGCATCGTGTAGATATGCCATGGTCACCACAGTGATGGCTGCAATGCCAGAAAAGTACTAGTATCCATGCAAGGTTTGGGATTACTGCTACATGCAAAAATGACAGAGTGGCACAAAGTCACATTTGAAGTCAATGAGCATGTCAAAATGTACTACAAATATTAACCAAAGTGAAATTTGTACACAATTAAAACTTTGACAGAATCTAGATAAACACTATCTAGCTGCTCATGTTGTCTATGGCATGACAAAAGTCACATTCCTTGTCTCAACACATTATTAAATGTATCAAGGCAAAAATATTAAAACAATCGCCCAAAATGAGAAGCAAATAAGACAAAGGTGTTGCCAAATCCATTAATATTTGTGTGCCTTTCATGTCCAATCAAACAGGTTCAGATTCACATCCAAGTTGTTGACAGTGTTGGTAGATTAAAGAGAATTTTCAGTTGATCTTTAAGGGGATTGAAACCCAATAATACATGTGAAATGAGTAAATGTAGTACTGGTAATATTAACTAGTAAAATACATTCAGGGAAATTGAGGAAATTCAGACAGTCTGCTCAAAAGCTTATATGACCGTTAAAAAAGTTTTGGTTTTGGTGTCTAGGTGGTATCTGCACTATTGCCTATTTCCCATGGTACAGTATTGGTGGAGATGAGAATTGGGTTTTTAACTTTTTGCGAGATACCAAGAAAACACATATGATACAGTACAGAACATACAATTTTAAGAGGAATTCAAAGTTTGTTTGATGAAAATCGGGTTTGGAATGACTGAAACATCCAAAAACCAAGTAAAACAAAGCGATCCTAATAAAGTGTGGGTCCCAAACTTTATTATAATCGCTCTTTTTTGGATATCTCAGCCATTTCAAAACCAATTTTCATCAAATAAATGTTGAATTCCTCATAGAATTACATGCTCTTTCATATTTAATGAAAGGTTTCTCATTACCTCACCAAAAATAGTAGAAACCTAAAATTAGGTCTCAATCAGAACTATACGATCCCTTTAAGTTTAAGCAAAGGTCAACTGAGCCGATAGTGATAACTATAATGGCAATGCACGCTTTTAATAATGATATAAAACTTACCATCTTATACACTCTTAGACTAGAGATCTTGCACATGGAAATGATTTTTTTTTTACACAGCAATTGTTACAGGTTTACAATATTCTAAGACTAAGGCCAAGTAAAAAAAGATAGTAGTTTCTCGTCCGGGTTTTTTGAGCAAGGCGATGAGGGAGGTCCTTACTATTTGATATCTTACTATTATTTCGAGGATTGTCAAAATGAAAGTAATATGTGTTTCTCATCCGGTAATTCTGAGAAAGGTAACGAGAGAGGGCTTTACTATTTTCTTATATCCAATTTATGAAATGAAATATCACTCTGGTAGCTGTGTTATGAGGGACCAGGTCCCAAGTGTACAGTATGTCTTGCCTGCACTCTGTGCATTTTCAAACAAATAGATTATGTACCATACTTGAAATGAAACTTCATGCATGCAGAAATACATTTGCTTTTTCTTTCCACTACAGATGTCAAGGGAAAATGACCATCTTAATACTGGTATTATTAGTGTTGTAATGGCATTTCTCAGGGGCGGATCCAGGAATTCTGTGAAGAGGAGGCGTGACTAATATTTCTCCTGGTGCCACTTCCGGGTTTCATTTCATATTTTTTCTTTTTATTTTCTTTGTTTTTAACGAAAATTAAAGGGGGGCGTGCGCCGGTTGCGCCCCTCTCTGGATCCGCCACTGTTTCTGATACCAGTGTTATACTTGCAATTCTGATGTATTGTGCTACTCAGAAACAGGTATAAAACATGTCTTTCAACAAAGAATGTACGACTGAAATAAATTCTATGATATTCAAAACACTGCTTTATTCATCATTGGTGTTTGTGACTTTTTGTGTCCACACAGCTGGTATGTATCTGCATTTCTTCACAGTACAATTGTAGCACATTTAACTGGAAACTGTTGTACAATTGCAGATGGATGTCAAAATGATACTGATATGGCATTATAGCATTAAACGTTTAAAGATGTTTCTTCATGTTCTAAAAAGACATTTGAAAATCACTCATCATTTGGATGATGAATGATTGTATACCACACTACAGATGATACGACTCACGGCCGTGTCCGTGAATTTACATCGTAAAGAAAAGTATCCCGCAGAAATACGAGACAAACCAGAATCCGTGGAAAAGTTATTTATTTGCAGATACACCCATTTGATAATTCTACATTTGCTGGAAAAGCGCATTCACTTTCTCTTCAAAATAGAACAATAAATCGCCGTCAGCGATGCAACGTTACAGAGCAGAGTGTACGGGCTTCTACACATTCGAATGTGTTCATGCGTGCGTGCAGACAGCTGACAGACAAGTCCCGTTGCATAAAACTTTTTTAGCAACCTTAAAAAATTCAGGTTGGGATTTGCCCAACCTGAATTTTTTAAGGTTGTTAATCTAAGTACGTAAAATCCGTTGCATAAAAACTCTGGTTGGGAGCTTCCTACCGGAATTTTGTGATTTCAACCGGAAAAAAATCCAGTTGGAGTTTTATGCAACAGGCCCCTGGGGATGGTACCGGTGACCGACCCTGGACAGCTACATGCATATGTTAAATACAGACACGCACACTTTGCCAATACGGTGCGGCACGGCCACTGCACCGGCACCGTACCTTCCGACACTGCACACACATGCACATACAATTGTAGTCACAATGACATGAAAATGTATACAAACTCGATACAATCCTCACAAGCATTTGTACAGTACAATTCATCCGCTTGAAATATGAGAAACGGGGAAAAATACGAACAATGCGCGAAATATGCGTGGAATATCAGCGATTGATCGCAAAAAAATGTTGCCGCTATCGCGTTCACGACGTACCGAGTGCGCTGTTCATCACAGCTAGCCCAGGCCGGCGCCGCCCGCGCCCGCGCCCATCCAACTACAGTTCGACTGCTTTGTGGGTCATTCCTTCTTGCCGAGCTCGTAGTGTGAAATGCATGCGTTACGCGTTATACATACACACTACAGAAGCTACAGCTGTACTACAGCTAAGTAGAGGACGCAAGGCGTAATTAGAAATGACATCACGATTGGTAGGTGACAGTATTGTCGATCTTTTTTTCGGCGGCCGAAAAAATAGTAAATATCAAAAAAATTGATGCGGCAACTGAAAATCGAGGCGGGCGGGGAGCGGGCCGGGACGAGAATTATGAATTTCTTGGTATTTTCAGCGCCATTTTGAAAATAGTAAATAGTAAAAAAATTGATGCGGCGGCCAAAATCGATGCGCGCGAGGACGAGAAACTGGTTTCTTTTTTTACTTGGCCTAAAATTAAACAAGGTAAACTTTTAGTCTATCCTGTAGAGTATCTAGACTACAGTACCGCTACCGCATAGCTCGACCAGACGCCGTGCTATATATACACAGCGACTCGGCCTGGGCTGTGTAAGTTTATATTATAATTATAGTAAATTACCGCTAATATTCATAATGCGCTATCCCGCTACATTCTACAATTACAAAGTACAAACAATTCAGATCTAAGTTCATGATAAGTTCATAAGTTGATCTTAACTTTAATACAGACTTTAAAACAAAAACAACATCCTGCCATAATGATCTATCTATTTTACAACATATGTCTAGAGCCTAGCAGCTAGGACTAGAGCTAGGTCTTTGTTTGGAGAATCTGGCTGTGGAACGGAACCCACTAGAACTAGTCTACACTAGCTACACGCAGCCGCTGTAGTTAAGTCTACACTAAACTGTATTGTTCAACACGAAGATAAGTACACGGGACTACAGACAAACGACGCATCTCTCTTTTTGCGATGATAAGGGATATCATTCAAATCATCAAACAATACCGGTAGGTAGGCATATCTCACCAACGGAACGTATTTGGGTCACCCGTATTTCTTGTTACTGTCCCTTCCAGCTGAGGTGTTGAGAACATTCAACCATCCAAACAAGAACAGCAGTGACCAGCTAGACAAACTCTACGGAATCCAACTCCAGCAGCAGCATGCATGCATACCACATTACAAGGAATGTCGCAATCACACACGTGCGTGTGCAGTTCTCTCGAGTGTTTACGTTTGTTTCTGCGCAGTTGCCAGTCGGAGTAGATCTCTACCATAGAGATACATACATGTACAATTGTATATACTAATCTCTATGATCTCTACATACGGTGGGCTTCCCACCTCCCTGCCTATACCACAGAACTCTACACTCTGTGTAGCGTTCTGTGGCCTGTACACCCACTGATCTCGAGATTTTAATATACCCCAACATTTTTTTTGAGAATTCTCTATTCTAATTTCGTTTAATTTCATAGCACAAAAACAGAGACGTTCACAGAAACAAAAACAAAACATCATACAACGACAAACTGCATTATGCACAAACATTGTACAATGTAACGTCAGTCTTACACTATATAGCAAAGGACAAAATGCAGTAACACCAACATTGTGCAAACTAATGTCAAACTTACATTGTAACACTTGTAACCAAGGAAAATCACTTCCAACAACTGCAACACACACACACACACACACACACACACACACACACACACGCACACACACATACACATACTTTTTTGTTTTGATATTCTTTATTTGAGTTTCATTCAATGTCAGGTCCATTGACAATGATATCAATATGAACAAAAATAAGCAGCTGTATTATTCTCTCTTGCGCTGCTAAATCATTTTCCAACATACAGTACAATATTTTGTTGTTGTTTTCAAATCATACCATGTTTAGGCCTTTATAATAGAAATGAAATGAAATTCTGCATAACTCTCAGAAAAAAATCTGATTATTGTAATCAAGACAATCCATATCTGCCTTATTACTCACACAAAAAATTGCGCTGCTAAATCACCTTTTTAACATACTTTTTTAGCACATAAAACACACACACACACACACAACACACACACATTCTCGCAAGATGATTCAAGGGGGATATGATTGTTCGCACAGCACATAATAATTGGGCATATATTCCATTATTTGTTTCCTTTAAAAAATATGATGAATTGACCATTACCTCTCCTGCATGCAAAGTACTGTAGTAGATCACAGTCGTTTTGATAACCCAGAGTGGTTATCTACTCTAAACGTGAACAAGCGGTGTACTATAGTTACAGAAAGATCATATTCTACTATATATATTCACGTGTTTGTTTTTGTCATATACATGTGATGTTGGACCCTACTGAAGGCCTATACTGAGCATTGTACTATATAGTCAGTATAGATATTGTCTATCTTTGAGGTTTTATAAGCCTAAACTATAGAGATTTTTGTTATATCGTAATCACAGCACTATCCATTTCTAATCTAGATAAAAAACGAAATTTCGTCTCTTATCTAGCACACTTATAAGCACGCTTTACACATTCACACGTGAAAATTAGCTCACAAACTGTGTCCTAAATATCATGCCTTGGAGTGTTATATATCTATTTTACATTTCCAGTATAATGTAAGGAATTCATTGTTGAATTTCGTGCTACTTCCGATTAAGACCTGTTTTAAATACATTAAGATCTGGATCGACATACAATGTATTAGAATAACTTACCGTTTGAGTCGAAACAAAAACCAACGTTTATATAAATGCACTGGACCGCTTTTAATGGATAACTCTTCTAGATACTCATCTCATGCAGCTTTCTTTGCATACACCTCTCTCCCTCTCTTCCTATGAACATGTCTCGTTCTCTCTCCCTCCCTCTCTTTCTCATGCAATCTTCTTTGTTTTCGTCTCTTTCATTCTAAACTAAGGCGAAGTATATTCTATAGTTATTTGATGTGGATATCCTTAATTGATCATGTTTGTTTCCATTATGTGTAGAGTGTACATCATGAATGTGTTTGCCTGTTTTCCTTGTTTTGCTTTATTTTTTATAGTTGTTTATTTTTTGCTAGTTCTGCTTTCCTTGGTACCTTCTGAAAGTCAGACGATTTTAGGGATTCTTGAATAATATGAAAGAAACATTTTTCGCGATTCTTATTTTCACGAATAGAAAGTGTGTGTGTGTGTGGGGGGGGGGGGCTTCTTTTAGAAGGTGTGTAATTTATGCTCGTTTGTGCTTGTTTTTTATCGTATGGTGTCAATGTGCACGTTCACTCGATGAGAACCGAATACGGGCAGGGGCCACAGAGTGTGTATACACACACACACACACACACACACACACATATATATATATATATATATATATATATATATATATATATATATGAGATTAAAACCTAAAATGGCATTAAAACGCGTTATCCTGGCGAGGGAAGCGCATGTTTTAGAAACATGACACCAAACAGGTTAGTCATCGCATTCTTTATGTAATACACACTCAGAAAAAAAGAAAGTTCCCCCGAACATTTTTGGATGTATCTCAAAAAGTATTTTACGGATTTTCATAATCTCAAATAAACGGGAATGGATAGGGAATTTCATTACTCATAACATGAATGGTATATCATTGCCACCAGATATTATTATTGGTGTAAAAAAACGCATTTTATGTCAAAAAGCATGGGACAAAAAGTTGCACTTCAGGCTATATGAAGCATATTGTATACATTTCCTATGTAAGTTAGCAAATTACCTTTTTAAATTGTGCAATTCTCAGGAATTTCCTCAGGTACAATGTGCTTCCCTATTAAACAGATGTTATGCATCCTTTTAAACAATAGCCTTTTCAATATGAAAATGTCGGTAGAAGCCATGTGATTTGTAATTCCAATTTGGGTTGATCACATTAATGTGCCTATAGCCATTTTGCATCATGCGCTCAAGTTGTAGATCAGTTTGTTGAGGGAAATGGCATCGAACGTATGGAGTGGCCTGCAAGATAGCCTGACTGTAATCCAGAAGAGAATCTTTGGGATGTCATTAAGCGGAAAGCGAGCAAGAAGGTGAAAGATGACACTTCACTGCAAGAATTTAAGCGCATCTTGCAGAGAGCATCGGCCAACATTGAGCAGTGCCAAGTAAACTTTATTTAACAGTATGAGGAAGAGATGTCGGCTGGTCATTGAAGCGGATGGTGGACATATCAACTATCAAATACTTCACTGTATGCTCATGACAAGAAAGAGATAGAGAAATATGCAATCAACCATGCTTAAATGTTCAGAATCAGGAGTGATTGTTTGATTATTTGTGTAAAAGTCATTGCAAATCACTAAAGTGCAACTTTTTTTTCCATGCATTTTGACATAAAATGCATTTTTTTTTCCCACACCAATAATGATATCTGGTGGCAATGATTTGCCACTCATGTTATGAGTAACAAAATTCCTTATCCACTTCCGTTTGAATTATGAAAATCGGTAAAACACTTTTTGAGATATATCCAAAAATGCTAGGGGGGAACTTACTATTTTTGCTGAGTGTATAATCGGATTTTATAAAGAAAGTTATGGTATAATCATATACAAATCATTTTTTCACACGTTTTGGTATAAAATAGGAAAATTGGCCACAACAACAGACATTGTTAGTGCCAGTGAGCTGAGGTGATCATTACCCACAACTCTCCCAATGATTTGTGCATCAGTGTACAATAAATCATGAATAATAATGCGTTACATCGCTTATGCAACTGTACAATCTTTTTACTCCTGTAAAGATGCTTTCTTGTCATACCGAGTACTAGTATATATGGTTACTGCTAAACGACAGAATTGGAAAGGTTGCCCTTAAGCATGTTAAGTATTCTCCCCCTTTTTTATTTCAAGAGGAAAGTCAGTGAAGATACAAGTGGTTGGTCAATTAATGGGAGAATCATGAGAACATGACATCAGCATCTCATTCCACACTCCTTAAGTATGTGTTTCGTTTAACATTTGAAACTTTTTTTTAATTCAGTGAAAGTTCTACACTTTTTTATTCCATTATTCTCTGACAAACACACATAGTTTTCTAACTACGAGGAGTACTGTCCTCGACTTCTGACACTGTCGTATGTAGGGACATGACACCCCCCCCCCCCCCTTCATACAAAGAGGCATATGCTCACTGGCATATACATCACACTAGAAAACGACGGATGAGAGAGTGAAGAACAATGTATTCGAACATTTTTTGTAATAAACTAGAATAACTCTTCTTTTATTCTGAACATATGATTTCTTTTTCAGATAAAGTATGCGAACCAAACAGCAAAAGTCAAACATAACATAAGGAGACCATCTCGTCACAAACGCCATATCACATTTCAAACTACATAGTCATTGTTATTTTATGGACAAACATGAACAGGCCATGCAACGGTAAAAGGTAAAATAAAGCAGTCATGAGGTCGTAATAAAAGCTTATACACGATAGACTGTTAAGCATTCTATTGATATACATTGATATTATGTATATTTACGAGTCAAAACATTTAAATGAGGCTAACCATTCCGTTGCGCTCTATACATAAAGCGACCCCCCCCCCCCCGTCAATCATGCACAATGTTATACAAATTCGTCCAGAGAAACGCCCTTTGAGGATGAAAATGGGTTAGGACTGTGACCCTTTATATACCGTAATCAGGGGCGGATCCAGGAATTCCGTAAAGGGGAGGCGCCTTTGCAAAATTAAAGGGGGCGCACGCAATCCCCCCCCCATTTTTTTCTTTTTATTTATTTTGTTTTAACCAAAAATAAAGAAAGGGCGCGCCCGGTGCGCCCCCCCCCCCCCTGGATCCGCCACTGGTAATATAAGGGGCTCTTGAACGGGATGATTACCCCCTATCTCAAATTTACAGAAGTGAAGCTACGGCAAAGTGGTTGAGCGTGATGTACAAGACTTGCGAAAAGAAGGCCATAAAGCATGTACAGAAAGCACATTCGGGAGAATCACTGTAAACACTCAGAAAATACGATCTCTATTTCGGAATTTTCAGGGATTGAAGCAAACCCTACAGACCTTTATATTCACGATTGTAAATCATTTTCAATACGGTGTATAAGAATATTTATGATACAATATTCGTAATCATTAAAAAAAAGATGTCGGGAAAAATACTGACAGACCCCCTATGTCAACGATTTTCGGGATTTTCCTCCGCATTGAGCCCCTAGAATATAGGCTACCCCTTTTCCCGAAAAATCGGGAACGCGCATGCGATATATTGACCACCTGATTTATTTTCATTTATTTATTTTCTCTTTTTTTTTTTGGGGGGGGGGGTACCAATTCTCTCGTATCGATATCACGTTATTCATTTTTTTTTTTTTTTGCAAAGTAGATGAAAGTGCTATTCATGATAAACGATGTCATGTCAGCATATACGGTCTGTAATGATTCTTCCTGGTTCAAGAGATTCATTGTACATATTGGGTACGTTTTAACATAATCATTTCAGATCACAATACATAAATTAAAAAAACAAACACAAACAGATGCACGTATATAATTAGTAATTATTATGTACACAGGTGCTCACGAATGGTGTATGCAACATTTTACATCATCTCACACGGACAATCATCAATAAGTTTATTATGTAGGACCTTACATGTTAAAAATGTGAGAAATCTCAATGCTCACTAAAGCAAACAGCTAATAAACTGAACGGTCCCTCACCATGCAGCTTAACACTTCTCTGAAATTGAACTTAGTTCATGACAAAACAAAAACAGAACAGCATATGCTTCTTTTATAATCAGACATAGGATAAGCAAGTGACGGAATTTTGAGCTTCAAAATTCGAGTCAAACCATCACTGTGAATCAAATGAAACAAAAACTACTTACCCCTCATAACCCTCCTGTAGGTTGGTACATACAAAAAACAAACAAACAATGATTATGAAAATTACGTTTTCGGTTGAAAATTCTGTTCTTTTGCAAAATGTTCATTGGTGAACTAAAAGTACTAGACTTCTACCATTCTTTGTATTTCACTGTAGTTTATTCGATTTACCGACGTTAACTGTATCACGGAGTTATTATTCACTTTAATCAAGGGTAATTCAGAAAGGAGCAGTAAAGGAAACATACCATCAAACTCAGCCAACCATCGAACGAAAAATACTGCAAATAACGACCTAATGAAATAAGCTAACCTAAAGACAAAACAAAGGGACGATGTAAAAACCATTCACTGAGCCTGCTGTTACGGCGTTGAGGCGTAACTCAAACAAAATGTTAAACATAACAGAAAAACAGGTATATCCATAACAGACAAAAAGGCTGAAGACTAATCGCGATAATCAAATGTGAGAACAAACTACACTCAGTGAGCTAAAGTACTCTAAAGACGCAACTGAGAGGAACTTTTCAGTCAAAAGATAAGTCTGAATTCACAGCAACTTTGCACAGCCTTATTCGCGGTTTATTCTTCATCAGCATTCGAAGAGTCGACATCGCAATCGATATCAACTGATCACCGTCTTCCTCTTCTTGCATGTTCCATCTGCCGCCAATGTACATGTCCTCTGGGTAGTCCTTCACCCCGCATTCAGAGGCATGGGTGTATGGAGTGGTCGTAGGGTCTATTGATTCGACTTTGACCTTCTTCTGCGGCCATGCAAGAACACTCTCGTCGTCTGATTCCCTCTCTTCGTCTTTGATGATGCGGGGCTCCTCAGCCGCGAACTGAAGGGGGCAGTCTGAGTCTTGCGGATCACAGCTTGGCGCTGCGCGACCTGGCGATGCATGTGAAGGACTTTCGGACGGTAGGAACTTGCGCTCACCTATCATCACCATGGAATTGACTGAGAGGTCTTTTGCAGTGTCATCAGAAGTCTGAACGCTACTTTGTCCCTCGGCAATCTCTCGACAGTAAACTTCTGGTTGACATGTTGGGCACCAGTATGTAATCCGTTCCATATCGTCTGGACCGAACAGAGACCTCCTTGTTGTGTGGCCAGCTGGGCAGAGACCTTTCTTGTAGATACTGGTCCAGTCGCCGAACCTGACAGAATGTTTCGCTTCCATCTTCCACGTAAGCCACCGTTTGCTGAAATCTATGGTATGTGTAACAACCTCCTCGGCTTTAGGACGCGATATCCTCGTTCCAGGCGTCATCGGATGCAGGCCTGCCGCAAACAGGACCTCGTTCTTGATGATGTTGCCTAGGCCACTGAACTTGCTTTGATCCATCAGGGTGCAAGCGATCGGTGTGTCTTGCATGATGTTCGCTACTGCGCCGTCGACATCGAAGGTGTCACTAAAGGATGTCGGTGCCGTGATCTTCCGGTGGACTCTCTACCTCAAGGAAGCTACCGCCGTAAAAGACAAGATACTCGTCTCTGCTGAAGAACAATACGAGTCGAGGCTCAGGAAAGCGATTTGTTTTTGAAGGTCTGCCGCTATATTCGCTGGCCCTGACGCTCCCCCACATGAGGAAATGACATCTGATCCAAGTCGATTCCCCTTCGATATTTGCGCAGGATCCACAAGACGAATCGTGGTTAAATTGCAGGAAGAGCTGCTTTCCATAGACTTCCACCCTGGACAAAGTGGCGCCGCACCATTTTGCGTGATCAACCGCCTTCGACGATCCGCAAATACGCGTGATATTTCTGCCCACGAATTGCCTGCACTGAGTGCACCAGTGCCTCAAGGACGGCCCCTCGGGCATCTTGCATCAGGTCTGTCAAATCTGTCATTATGATTGGACGTAGAGAGAAGCACTATGATAGAAAATAATTTTATGCATCACACAGTCTCTCTCGTTCTCCCTCTCTCCCTCGTGCTTGTCATTATACACTGCGACTGTTTCTTCTGCACATTCACGAAGAAACCCACCCACAATACAACCGCAAATCCAAGTTATAGATGGACTGTTTTTTCTTTGATTATTATTTTTGTCCTAGTGTTACGGTTCAAAAAGGTTAACATATCTGTCGCGCATATGTATGGAACTTTTTTGTTGTTGTTTTTGAATGCTATTTGTATGAGGTTTATTTATATAGAGTTGCAATGAAGAAGAATGAGAGCCTATAAATCAGGCAACAGAAGGGGAAAAATACCACCATTCCTCTTTGAAAGGCAAGTTTTATATTCATTATAAAGCTGAAATGATTATGAGGATTTTTTTTTCTGAATGAAATAGAAAACACTTTGTGAAAGCATGACATCAACTACCTTATTTGAATATTCATAAGGACTGTCCAAGAAATGTTCTCAGTAAAATGTGAAATTGTAAACTGTCGTATCTTCGTTAATTCTTATATTTGCCATCTTTAAAAAAGTTCTGAAGGGATTTCGTTCTCTTTCGTCTAGAATTTATCTATTTTAGGGTGGACTTCCTCTTTGATACTGGTTTTAAAGGGGCGGTCTAAACGGGTTTTTGAAGACGGACCCTAAAACTTGGATGCCAATGAAACTGCTTTGGTAGGCCTGATCTGGAACCGGATCTGGATCTACATGCATGCATACGCTCCGGATCTAGTCGTTATTATCTTAGGTATAGGTCCGTGGTATTAGCGGGCTTTTGATTTGCGACGCGTGATTGCGTTGGCCGTTTTCCTCTTGCTGCGTCGTGTTGGAAAGTAGCTTTAGACTGTGCGAGGACGCACCTATAAAAAGTAAAATGGTGCCCCCATATGTTGATCAGTGCGTCAAATAGCTGTCTGCGTCGTGAACTGAGCGGACGCAAAAATAGCCCAGAATGCGTACAGTGAAAACTCGAGACGACATTAGATATTATTAAATCGATCAATTTTTATAGGCGACTTTGCACATTGTGCAGAACGTCCGCGTTACGGAAATCTAAAGCTCCCTAAATGGTAGCTCCCTCATTTTTACAAGCTAGCAGAGATCTAGAGAAGGCCTAAGGACTATCAAATCGTAGCGAAGACGGCCGGGCTTTCGACGCTTTCATCAACCTTGCTTGGGCCTGAAAGTCTGAAGACTTCATGCGTTGGACTTTCATTTCATGAAGCGTCGTGTCTGATGATATACAGCTGTATATATTTTTTCTGACAAATTTGCGTTTAGCCAATCAGCTACAAGGATTTCAGAAGCTTTCCACATCTTGCCACAAAAGAATTTACGGAACCGACAAAACGCTCCATGAAATGCGCCCCCCCCCCCCCCCCCCCCCCCCCCCGCGGTCAATGGCCCGGCCCTATCGCTCATGCCTACCTAGCTGTATGGTAGGCCCCACTATTTGTATTATGGTGGTGATGGCTGGTGCTTTCTCTCTCTTCTATAAGGCTCTCTTATCTAGTACACACAAAGGATCTAGATTCTAGGAGCGTTTGCATAAATAGTTAAGTCTGTATTAGGCCTTTTGTCGTGATTGGACTTATCTTTCTCCGGTGTTTATTTGGGTATAAAATAGTCTAATCTATTGTTTACAGAGCAAACACACTCATGTGGGGGGCACGTGAGCAAACATGGGTAAAAGTTGGGCAAGCCGGGTTGGAGTTGGGCAAGGGCTACTCGAGAGTCATCCTTTAAGGGGCCCTTGTGGGCCAGCCAAGGGCAGAGATTGGAAAAGCTGATATGGGTGTCACATGGGCTTGCCACTTCGGTTTCACATGGGCACATCAGACAGGGCCAGCAGGGAGCATGATGGGCTTTTGTAGGGCTAGCCCTGTTTTTTTTTTATGTGAGTGTGTGGGCGTGCATGTGCGATTGTGGGTGATTCAATTTTAGTAACCATGTCTTCACGCATAGCAGTTTTTTTTTTTTAAATTTAGGGATATAAAAAACCGTGACACAGAATCATCAGTTAGGGTTAGGAAGTAGCGGCCACACCATGAATTGGCCACAATTCATCGGCCCCAATTCGAAGTAGCCCATATTGCCCACATGGGCCCGTTGTTGACAGCCAATTGATTACAGATTCATGAAGGGAACGTTCGAGTAAGCCTATCAAATATCATACTAAGATAGGCACTTATATTTCTCCCTTATCATGAAAGGATTGGTCTTTGGGTAGGATTCAATAGATTCAGGAATTCACGCACGTGGCATAGCCATAGGCCTCCACTCGTAATCCATGGATGAACATGGAAATTTCGACAGCAATATAATGCATTTGCCCATCGCCTATGCCAACAGGTATACCATAGAGCCCTATAGGCCTGACGGACATTCAGGGCCCCATTTCATAAAAGGTTGATACGATGACAACTCTTGCTGGAATGGCAATTGTCATGGTAATGACAAGAATCCAGCTTCCTGATTGGCTGTTGCTATTGGAAGTTGCCATTCCAGCAAGAGTTGTCATCCTAACATCTTTTATGAAACGGGGCCCTGGCACTTAGGGCCTAATGATCAGAATAGAGTTGATGAATTACAATGACGTTTCACAATTCTTTTAAAAGCATATCGTTTCGCCATAAGGCGTCCTACGGGGCAGGTACCGGTATCCTACGGAATTCCCTTGCCTCGCGAAATGACATAAAACTATATACATGTATTAGGCCTACAGTAGGCCTACATATTTTGTGTTATGATAACTTGCAAAAATGTGTCAGGTTACTCAGGTATACGAATTGCTCGATATAATTTTTCAAATAGGCCCTATAGTACTCAAACTCATTATGATACGTGGCACTTAATAGTTCGACCTTGAATACTTCATAGAATACTTACACAGAGGTCCACACGAAGAATTGCTGTACAGTAGGCCTTGGTCCTATAGCCGGTGGTACAGCAGCTATAGCTAGTTAGTTACCACCGAAAATCACGGATACTAACGTTAGTCCCACTGTACTGCACCACCTTACCGTTGACTGTACTGATGATGCGAGTATGTCAGCTAGACCGACCTCAAGATCTGGCGGTAAGGGAGTTATTTCACACAGACCTCGTATCGCTTATCAAATAGGTACCGGTATCATGACTTCGAGTTATGATGATAGGGCTCCTGAGCAGTTACACATATTGTGCTTAAAACGTGAAAGTCTTTGGGGGCAATGATTTCATGAAGCTTTTTGGAAGGGTATTTTTCTGACGGACTGTTACAAGCAAAGAGTATAAGTAGCTTCTATACTCTTTGGTTACAAGCTACCCAAATCCTTCCGTCTGATTGGCTAAGAACAAATTTGTCTGATAACTTTGTCGGACAAAAATGCTTCATGAAATGCCCCTGGTCTTCCGCAGGGGTCAATACTGGAGCCACTACACATAGAGACCTACATGTTTTCCTTCTTTATTTTTCACATAGATTTTTAAAGGGATGGTATAGTTTTGGTTGAGATGGCAATTCAGGCTTTAACTTTTTGTGAGATAATTGGAAACCAGATATACGAAATATCAAAGAGCATACCATTCTAGACGGAATTCAAAGTTTTTGATGAAAGTTTGTTTTGAAATGGCTGAGATATCAAAAAACAACTAAAACAAAGTGGTCCTATGATAGTATTAAATGGTGGGTCCCACCTTATAGGACTTCTTTGATTTAAGATATCTCAGCTATTTCAAAACCGATTTTCATCAAATAAACTTTGAATTCTTTTTAAAATTGTATGCTCTGATATTTTTTAAGTGGTTTTTGAAAAGGCCTATCTCATAGAAAGTTATCATAAGCCTAAATCACATCTCAACCAATACTATAGGTCCTAACGTCCCTTTGTGTAAGGCTTTGAAGATGGTTACTGGGGCTTGTACCTCCCTGTATGCGCCTAAGTTTGAATCCTAGTATAGGCCCTATAACAGCCTACCGTCCTTAAATTTGCAGCATTAACAACGCTTAAAACTGTCTGCGGGTATGAAGATGGCCAATCAGGGACGCGGTGATGTGAGGTGTGATGTGTTTTTCGGTTGCGATATTCGCCTGTAAATTCGTTAATTTTGATAATCTGATACCGGTACTTGTAGTTTCTTCTGGAGTTATATAGAAAGGCGTCAATCACCCCATCTCGACTCCAGTAATGTTTTTTTTTTTCTCTCTCTCTGTCATTTCTCTTCATTTTTCTTTTCCACAGGCTCATATCGATAGTTTTTGTTGTTGGATATGTCATTTGAAAGTTCTCTCAGGATGTAAGAGGACTAAGGCATGTACTAGTATTCAATACACACACACACACACACACACACACACATATATTATCAGGTTATATATTACGGCGTTGTAAAACGTCGAGAAATATACCACACTGGAGGAGTGTTGTACAAGATAGTATGTATATAAGCCGCACCCGGGCATTAAAGGGATCGTATAGTTTTGGTTGAGACCTAATTACAGGTTTTTGACTTCTTTTTTGTTGTAAAATAATGAGAAACCTCTTATGAAAAATATGAAAGAGCATGTAATTCCATGAGGAATTCAACGTTTATTTGTTGAAAATTGGTTTTGAAATGGCTGAGATATCCAAAACTGAGCGATTCTAATGAAGTGTGGGACCCACATTATGATCGCTTTGTTTTCCGTTGTTTTGGATGTTTCAGTCATTCCAAACCCTATTTTCATCAAATAAACTTTGAATTCCATTTAAAATGGTATGCTCTGTACTATTTCATAAGACTAGTGTTTTCTTGGTATCTCGCAAAAACTTAAAAGCCCAACTCTCATCTCCACCAATACTGTACCATCCCTTTAAGTTTGTGATGGGAATAAAGACACCCATGGTCAATGAGCCTTCAGAATGAATCCAAATTTTGCATCTTTAATTCCTAATGAGTTCTCTAGACACTTTGGACTGCATTAAGTACAATAGATAGGCCTACCTATACAGCTGTATGATTATGATAGGAAACGCCTGAAACATTGAAATACATTCCTAGATTGAGTGCCACTGCACCACTATACAACACGTCAGGAAATTTGTTGAAAAATTGGACAATCTATTCAAAAGATTCAGTACCACCATTGCTGGATGAGAAAACCGCAACAGTTAATGACACCAAGCATGCATGGGCATTGATATCAAGACAGTACAAAGCACTATACGCGTTCTGCAAAATTTGATTTAAAAAAAAAAAAAATGAAAACTATACATTCCCTCAATTTGCCACTGACATATTACAAGTAGGTAAACGGTAATATCATTCAACGTGCTTTTTGAAAGCTGAAAGTCAAGTGCTCTTTCATTATGCTATAGAAAAGGAAAAATGTGAGAACTTTTCAACATGATCATTCAAATCACTGTAGGGCCTACATAGGCCTAAATGACGTCATGAACTGTCGTCTTCTCATTCAGTGATTGCTGCATCATATAATTTAAAAAAATGATAGCTTTTCTTCAAACTTTCACTGATAATTCTGCTCGTATTGCTGCATTCCGTCAATTCACATTTGGATTTCATTCTCCTTTAAGAAAAGTACACAATACACACTTTTGGGTACAGCTGTTCACCACACATTGTAGAGCCCTATAACTAGATAGGGAACAAAATATATATGGTTGATAATGAAGATGTTTCTTCACATAATTACTGATTGTTACATCAAATTGTCTTTATTGCCTTTCATTCAGAATAAATAAACATGGATTATTCAGTGTTTTAGAACTAGCCACGATAAGATCATGGATAGACCTATACATGCTCTGGTTTGACTCGAACCAATGACTGCTTCCGATTGCTAGACAGACGTTAATCCACTAGACTATACAGGGTGGCCCAGAAAGAACGGAACACCTAAATTCTTCAATTTCAGCAATATAATTTCAAATATGTCATTATTTTGCATACTGTTGGAAAGGTCATTTTTTTCCAATAGAATGACACCAAATTCTTTGATTTTGGTTAATGCGTTATGATTTTAGGACAATTTTTGTCAACCCTTGCAATTTTCAAAATTTGATCATTTTGAACTCTCAGAGATACTGAAACCACAGCGACAATTCGGCTTGCCATAGAACCAGTAGCATTTACAATGTGTGGAATGTGGGGCGGAAGGTGTAATTGTTATTGTCCGTTATCATTGTGAATAATGTAAATGTCATTGTGAATATCATTGTGAATGCTACTGGTTCTATGACAAGCCGAATTGTCGCTGGTTTCGGTATCTCTGAGAGTGCAAAATGATCACATTTTGAAAATTGCAAGGGTTCACAAAAATGGTCCTAAAATCATAACACATTGAACCATTCTATATTGGAAAAAGAATGGCCTTTCTAACAGTGTGCAAAATAATGACATATTTGCAACAATATTGCTGAAATTAAAGATCTTAGGTGTTCCGTTCTTTCTGGGCCACCCTGTATAGCGTGACTTAGCGCATCGGGTACCTCGAATTTATTCAAATTAATGTTGCTTGTGTTATGATGTCAGTCGACTTGTTTTTGTTTTTGGCAAATTGCCCTTCCTTGTCTAAGATGAGCACATCTTTCTCATTGAAGTTGAGTTTTGCTGTCTGAACGTGGGAGAAGACGACCGAATCAATAGTCGCCCAATGTCCCTGGTCTTCCATGTTGATACATGACTCGTATAACCGCTTACTATACTATCTGCATAATGTCATACCCCTTCCAATATGCTGCGATTTTAAAGGGGAGTATTCAGGAAGCCTAATCCGGATATGGAAAGTCAGTTATTAGATTGAGAAGGAATGTCAGCAATTGAAAATAACGGCATATCAACTCCAGTGGAATTATGCTACTCGTGTGACGATATCTCTATCAACGGCGTCAGGATTTCTCTGCTTTGCTCGGTTTTATTTCCCATGATGCATTGTCCTTGACAACACATTCGACACAGACTCGTGCAGACAAATACAGTCGCATATCAGGAGCTTCTTCACCCCTTCTCACACATACCTTCACCTTTGTCGATGTATAATGGCCTATCAGACACATGCATGGAACACTTACAGGTCTGTATACACAGGTCTATCTCCCCCCCCCCCCTCACAAAAATGTATATGGATATAGGCCTATTATAATCCACCTGTTGTTAAAGATGTAAAGACAATTACATGTGTATCATCCAGCATAAAATGCTGCAGTAAATACTGAAATTTGTGTCAGACCAGCAAAGCAGCAATTGTTTTCTATTTGAGACTAACATTCGTGACATTATTTCAGCAGGAAGTGGTACGCTATGCATAACTAAAGATAATACAACATGCAAACCATTATACGTATTTACTATAGAGGGAATACTGACAACTGTACAGATGAAACAAAGTGAAGTATTTGTTTTAATTGTTCGATTGATTAATTGATTGACTGATTGATCATGTTGATAGTTGAATTTATGTACTGATTGGATGAAATCATTGCAACAAGACGTTCAAGACATGGCAGACTTGTTTTTAATTTCAGTGTTCTTTCCGTTATCGACTTATTACAAAATGTTTGTCTCCACATAGTTCACTTCATAAGTAGAAAAAAAACCCATAAAAACCTGCAAAATTACATACAGGTATCCATCTTGACATGTCTTAGCCAGTCTAGATGAACACACACGAACACACACACACACACACACACACACACACACACAATTAAAGTGAACAACCTTGCGCACAGGGAAAGAAATTTACACACTGAATTTTATTGCCCAGATTCAAATTCCTGTGATAAAATATACATTTTTTTTTTCAGATATATACAATCAAAATCTCTTTTGCTTATTTTTTGTACATTTTTATCAGTACATTGTAATATGTTTTTCTCTGACATGTTTACTTTACAGCTGGCACAAGATCATAAAAACTTTGCCTTAAAAAATAAATCTTCTTATACTGACATATTTAAGGCATCGCTCTGACATTCAATACCCTCCCCCAAAAGAATGATTCATAACTTTCATCTTTATAATGAAAGACAGCAAGATCTCATATGTTGACCATACAAGTAAAGACACAAAAACATTTATTTAGGTATTCCCCTTTTTTTGGGGGGGGGGGGGGAGTTTATAGGTTATGTTATTAGTTCTAATTTCAAGAAGCTTCTGATGATGACAATAACAGTAATAATAATAAGAAGAATAATAATGAAAATGTACAGTATATACTTGTATAGCGCAACAATCCATCAAAAAGATGCTCATGCGGCGCTTTTAGGTTTTGAGGTTAAGAAGAAGAAGAAGAAGAAGAAGAAGAAGAAGAAGTATGTGACATCTTTCCTTTTTTCCTAGTCTACAACATATTAAACAGATATATTTTAAATGATTCCACTGAGGATGACTGGCGAACAGTGACAAGGATATCATTCCAAATTTTTGGTCCTATGTGGGAAAAAAGATCGAGTTCCCCATGAATGTCAGTTATGTATCTGAAATGTAAATGAACAAGATTATCGAAGCCTGCGAGGAGGATTATAACAATACAAAGAATTCCGGAATTCTGAATATAACGGAATTATTTTCTTAGTATCTTGAATTAAGACCGTCTCTTGTCGGTATCTAACATTGATTGAACAAAAAAGAAAAAAAAATACACTACACAAATCTTTCATCAATTATGTTACAACATCAAAGTCAAAATCCCGGTCCCATTCAATAAGCCTTGTATATTCTTTTCCCATGCAGTAAATCGAAAACCCTTGATAACATTTTTATTTCATGTTTGAATAATCTCTTTATTTTCAGTAATACTCACAATACCTCGAGAGTGATAGAAAGTTTGATATCAACTGTAGTATTTACTTGATATACTTGTATATGTAGCACATAAAATTAGGGCGGTGAGTTGGCTTCAGTCGGTAGCGCGTCTGCCTCACGATCGTAGGGACCCGAGTTCGAACCCGAGTCTGGGACTGAGCAATGTTGTGTGTAAACATACCGTTCCCTCCAGCAAGAGGCAAAACACTCTTAATCTGTCCCTCGGATATGACATAAAATGGAGGTCCCGTGTAGAGATTCACAACTCATGCACGTAAAAGATCCCGCTTCATTCATTCATCGCAAAGAGCAGGGTGCTTAAAGGCAGACGATCGTCATCCCTAATGGTACGTAAACTCCGAATGACCGAAGTTTGTGCATGCAATAGCGCAATGCCAGACTCAGTGCTATATCCATAAACGTATGGGACAATGCTGTCACTGAGACAAGTGTGTGTGTGTGTGCGTGTGTGTGTACGCATTATACACAAACATTGTGACCGCGAGCTGCGGTGATTGGAGGAGAGAGGCCAGAAGACGCGTGGCTCTTTTGGCCTCTCTTCATGCGCATGCGCACTGAGAATGTGCGTCCGTTCGGAAGCTCTCGTGGCTCGCTCGGACAGCCATTTTGGGTCAGGAGATTTGTAGCACAGAACTCTTGTAGTCTAGAGTGTTGTTCGCTGACCCATTGAGGCAGCGCTATTCTCATTCGGGGTCACTACATTTGATACAGAATGGGGGAGGCAGCGTGTTGCGTTCGTCTCCGTGCCGCACAAACCACTCGCCACGATTGTATGCCTTTAACCCGGTGAAATGGTCCCACCTCACATCCAACTGGACCCCATGGAAGACAAGCTATAGTGAAGCTGAATATGGGCTATCCAGCATCTTCTCAGATGGAAATGAATAAATATATACATATATATAAATATGTGTGTCCTCTTTGAATTTCATTGCAAAAAAAAAAAAAAAAATATGGAGGAAAGTGCAGAAGCAAATCATATTGCAGAAATTTGTCATTGAGATAAAAACTATCACTTTGTTCTAACAAATATATTCATTTCAAAATACGGGATATCCAATTTCTGGACGGCATCTGCGAGGTAAGGCCTCATGGATAACAAAGAACTACATGGAATGCTTGCCAGTGGTCGTACGATGCGTCTCAATATCAGTAATCAAGACAGTTTGCAGTTAGGTCCATATGCGTAGTCTGCACTTAACTCTTGTGACAGTGATTAAATTGAAATCAATGTTTTTCTTCATCCCGGAAGTTAATTGACCCCGCCTATGACGTTTGACCCAACTCCCCAAGGGACATCTACCATCCAAGTTTGGTCACAAACGGACATAATACATCAAAAGTTATGAGCCATAAACGAAACGCGTCGTAAAAACTTTACATTGGGCCCTAAAGTTCATTGACCCCTGCCTGTGACCTTTAACCTTGACTGACCTTCATGTTTTGGTAAAATGTGTAACTTTGTAACCGCTCTTCTCTCCAAATTTGCTTGAAAATGAAGTCCTCAGTAGAGAGTTATTCAAGTTTTTGTGACGTTATCGACGGACGAAGGGCGGACAGACGCCTCGGGCGATCCCTTAAACCCCTGTCACACTCTTGCCGAATAGGCCCACCGTACAAAAAATGAGCGATATTTTGCTAATCCGTTGTTAAAATCGTCAATCCGGTGGACAAAGAGCAAAGTTTCCGTTTTAGAGGAGCGTACGAGCACAGTATAGGGGCCGAACCAAACGAAGAAACAACAAACCTGGGGCGATTGTGGACGGGACAGTGAAACGTGTGCAAACGAATGAGAAACGAATATGAACTGCTTGCTCACAGGACATAACGCACGAGGAACAAATAGGTGACGCATGAGACGTACATCGAACATCAGAGATCCATTGACGTTACGGCTATTGGGTTATACATTTATAACATCATCTTATGGAGCATCCACCACTTGGCCAGTTCTGCTTCAACTACCTGTAGACTTCACTTCACATCTCATGGGTTGATCATGCAGCTCCCCTTAATATGCCAAGGGATCAAAGACCAAGATTTCGCCTCCTTCTCAATGTATTATGTTGGCTCCTTGTTGCTAGACCTTTGAGACCACTTTCTTCATTTTGGTCCTAAATATCACTATGCAGATAAACCCAAAAGTTTCTCACTTCACACAAAATTACTTTCATTTATGCCCTATGTTACTTTACAAATCTAACCTTCTCTATTTTTGTTTCTGATTATTTATTTTTTAAGATGCCGGATGAACGTTGATTTTCTCAAGTAAAGACACATAATTATTCTTCATTGAACTCATCCATTGTATTTGAAGATCCTGAAGCCATAAAACACTATTTTGACTGCATTCAGAATATCAATGTCAGCAATACATTTTTTCAAATTTGGACATTGACTCAAGGTTTGAAGCAGTCTCTATTTTCTCTAAAACAGTTTCTGTGATACATCAAATCAAATGCATCACAGTCACGTGACACTAATGTGGCTCATTGAGATTTCCTAATGGCTTGAATTCTACTCATTGTCTCATGTTCAACTCATAAATTTTAACCTGTGAATATCCAACAGTTTATCTCAGCCGATGCCAAGTCATATCGAATATAAACTTCATTGTCCCATGATAGCGAATCTTGTACTAGGCTGCCCTTTTTACTGGTAAAACCTACAACTAGTGCATTAACTATGCTTCCGTAAATTTTTTTCAGATGTCTGCAGTTCTTAGTATTTACAACAATCTTACAACAGCCATGATCGTAAAACTGACTGAAAATCTTGCTTTTCAGAAAGACTTGTTGCCCGTAACGGAGGGGTGAGAAGTCCCCCCCCCCCCCCCCCGAAGATGATGGTCTTTCCGACCTTGAAACATATGATGCATTTTTGCTTTCTTTTGGATGTGCCTCTCACCTTTTCACCTGAAACACAACATTTGCATGGTAAATCGGGGAAACTAAGCCATGTAAGCAAAGTAGTTTTGTTTCGCCTTTGTGTCTATGATTGGTCATTCAAACCAAATTGCCTGTGTCTCTCAGGACCAATTAGCCACTTCTTGGACCGCATCTGCCTTATCTGTTGCTTGCTTTCCCTCCTCCAGGCGGTAATATACTTTTGGAGGGTCATGTTAGCATTTTGCAGCAACGGACTTCACAAGAGGCCTAGCGGATCGAAACGCGCGGAAAACGACAAAGTACAGTACAGATTCACGGGAAAACGTCCAACTATAGGACAAGGTTCGGGTCGCGCTATCCGTTTGTGGTGAGGAAAGACTTTGTGCATGCCCAAAGTTTTCTGGCCACTCTGACGAACAACATCAGAAGACAAATGTCCATCCAAAGGATAAAGAGGGCATGAAAGGCATTTTAACGGATATCAACGAATGCCCAAAATCGACCTTCGGTTCCAATGCGTTTGTCTTATCCGGCAACGTGTGAGAGGGGCATTAGTTTCCCCTCACTTCCGGTGGGCTCGACAAAAAAAAAAACCACAACACACACACACAATAACTTGAAATCTCGGTAAACGTCATTTTCGACTGTTTTGAGCTTGAAGGGGGGGGGGGGGGGGGACGTTTTGCGCACAAATTTTGCAACGCGAGAAGCGGTCACGAAGTTTCTCGACTTTCAAGTCTCGCGCAACTTTTGAGACCAAATTTGCAACGTCCGCGCGTATACCGATACGTTACATAGTAAGTAAAACTTTTGAAACGATATGAAGTATTTATGGAAATATTCATTTTTCTTTTCACTGAATAATCCTAAAAGTGGACTACATGTCAAAAAAAGAAGAAGTCCTCAAATACATGTGTGTGCGTAGGCCTAATTTGAAAACAGTGAATAGTTATTTTAAAAAAAAAATCACGATTTAAATTTACATTGCCAATCCAATTTCTAATAGTAAGTAAGCGGACTATATACATGACAAAAGAATACGTCTTCGTCTTCATTCATGTTGTATACCCTACCCTTTATCAAAACTCTCAATAATTAAAGAGATGACATTATGAGCTTACATTATCAATTCAAAATCTATAAATAAAAGATTAGGGAGTATTATAACATCGAAAAAATGATTATTTCTGGCATTCGATGGTCGATGCATTGCACAAACAGGGATATTTACAACACGGCGATACAATCATGCCATGATAACGCTTGTCAGTGTCTTAGATGGTCGAGTGCCTTAATTAGATGCACCTAGTGTTTAGACACACCCATGCAGGCAGACCTAGACGTGACAGGAACTTCTCACCATCGGGATCTTCTGATGGTGCGACCAGGAAGACAGCCAATGTCGTTCAGCGGTCCATAGCTTGGAGGGGTGGAGCTCCTCACGTCTTTGCTGACATCTTGCGTATAGGCATAGGATGACCAGTGTCCACCTGACGGGCTATACGTCGTTTGGATCGTTCTCATGAGGCGTCTCTTGATCAACGGTCTGTTGCATTGGAAGTACCTCTCCATTTCCCTCCCCTCGGTCCCTGCTCCTTTCTAATAATAAGCGAACAAATTAAGTAAATAGAGAGATAGATAAGTCGACGGGCAGCGTTCTGCCTTACTCAAAAGTAATGGCAACTGTAATAATGAATTCTTAGTGACTTTCATGTTTTCATATATGTTTTATTAGCTGTTATGATGCAAAGAGTACCTCTCAATGAAAATGGGATGCAAAGTATTATTGGTGACGTACATGCAGAACAATATTGCGTACCGTAATGAGCACAAAGTATGAACTATACAACTTTTGATATATTGCATAAACATTTGATATACCATGTACATGTATATAATATCTATATACAATTATTTTTTGAGCAAGGAGTCCACGTACTCGCACACTCCTTGCTAAAGTAACCAATTGTTTTTACCGGACCTAAATTCTGGAATGATCTTCCCGTCGACTTAATCAATTGTTCTAATAAGTTTACATTCAAACAAAAATTAAAATCAATGTTATTGAATGAATGTTACCAGCCTAATTAGAAGTTGTTAATATGTTATCTTGCAGTATCCTCATTCAATGTATGACGGATCAACCTGCAGTAATGATTGATTTACTTCTGGTTTATGCTCCCATAATCACTGCATCCGTACCTGTATTAACATTTTTAACTCGTTATGAATTTGATTCTAGATAATGTGCACGTATATACTATCTATATGCTATTTTTTTCACTCAGTTCTTTTTATTTTGGTTGTTTTTTTCCTTTTTCTTTTTCTTCTCTTTTACTAGTATTTCTTCTTCCCTTTGCACCTTGACATTTTAGCTTTCATATAGTTTCGTCATTATCTTTGTGTCCTATCTCCATTGATTGCATAGCAAATTTACACTGGTAATTTTTCCTGGAACCTGCGTTTACAAGCTTTGCTTTTGCGGTTCTATCATATTTCACAAGTTATAGAGTATTGTCTTATGTATACATTATGTATGCTGACACACTTTCCGTTCATGACCCGATTTATAACATATTTTGTATCTTGCTTGGTTTGTATTTGTGTGTGTGTTTTTTTTTTTGTTGGATGTATCTCGATGTTAAGTGAAATATGAAAATAAACGTGCTGGAACTGTTCACTGTGTCTCGAGTGTAAGACCAGTGCAGTTTCAGTTATTCAATTCAATTCAATATATAAAGTTTCATTTCTCTCTATTCATTAAAAAAAAAATACCAGCAACTATTTTCGGGAAAGCCAACTAGATAAATGTGAGTTATCTTGACATCTCATATTATTTACATATTGTGTGATTGTAACCTATCTGTTCTTATATAAAAATTATGTAAACTTCGAAATTACCTGCGCGTATCTAACTTGTATTTGACTAATTCTAAGAAACCGTCTATAGTTCTGTTATCTAATTCTAAGCAATTAATTGAAATCAACAATAGAATGAAGAAGAAATTCTTTTGAAACCGACATTGTGACAAACTAGAGAGATGAGTGGGTTTGATAATAATTATGCTTACAGATTTCGTACTAATAATTATTGCAGCCGAGAGAGGGTTATTTCCTATTATTTTGCTGCCTGTATAACGCCCATTTTCCGCGATGACTTTTCAGTGGTTTTTAATCATCTTACCTTGCCGTAATACTGTTTCTCTTCCGTTGATGACTCTTGACATCAGTCTTTGCAGGACGTTGAAGCTAGTTAATACAATGCGTTAGTGAAATACTCAGGTGAAATCAGCTCATTTACGTGTGAGAAACCTAGTACAGTGTAGTGGTAAGTGTGAATTAGTACGTTTTTGCACATTACAAGAGCTGAGGGAAGTGGGATCTAAATCAAATAAGGAGAACCTTGATATAACATTAAAAAGACAGAAGCATTACCTTGCAACAAGAAATCCATCAGTACAATATAGTCATAAAGTTGCAGATACTTGGGCAGAGAAAACTGCAAATGACAATATGGCCCAAAAAATATTACGACTGCCTTTTTTTTTATTGTAAAATCTGGTTGATGTCCTGTAGCTATATAATTCTTTTCCAAATTTCAAAGGCTAATTTGTGACATTTGTTTTTCATTAAAATGTCACCATGAAGTGGGAACAAACATGCTATTATAATTTTAAATTTACGTAAATGTATAGATTACTATCATAGTGAGTAATGGAAACATCAAATTCGGAAAAGGGGTAAGGAAACGCTTTTGAAACTGACGTGATCTTTAGAAGACGATGATTCCTTATGTGTTGTGGACAGCTCTCCACATACTGTAAAAAGATTATTGTGATGATTGAATTGCAAAGTAGAAAGGTGCAGCATAATATAGGAGTGCCAGAAGTGTTTTTTCTTTCCCCAATAAAATGTTGATCCACGGAAGGAAGCGGTTCAGAATGTTTTGGAATAGAACTGGAATAAATTAGCAGCTTTTAATCATGGAAAAACTATTACAGCAGGGAGGAAGGGTGCCTTACCTCTGAAGTCTCTGTACGAGAACATCTCTTTTGAGGATGGCTAGGCTTCCTAAGATGATGATAAAGCTGAGGATGGAAACTGGGATTAGAATGTCCCTCAAAGATGACTTCCGCGTATGCCGACCACCGTCAGGACCGTCCGTTGGTTCTGTAGCACACATTTCAAGAAAATTGAAGCAAAATATTCAGACATGGCAAAAGCTGGAGCAATCAACTGTTTCATGATATCTTACACACTCACTCTATTTATCAAATATATGATTCTAGTTGACAAAGTTTGAGTGTGTGGCAGGCCCATCGATTATTTCGAACAATATTTCCAAAACTATTGTTCCCCAATAATATCAAATAATTACTACCCAGCATTTTTGCGTATGATCAGGAAGTCTCGAGTTGTGAAATTTTTTGTTTTGTTTTCATGTTGTTGCTGCCCATGTAGTGATGCCTTTATATAATTATACGAAGGGAATATCATACTGCTCAAACAATTTCCTTGAATATGAATTCTTGGCTTTTTATGCCTAAATGATTAAAGGGGATGGCTAGTAACTGATCAGTGGGAATCAGTGAGAATGCTGGGGGATGATTGTTCCAAATCTTGTGGGATTCATTTAAGAGTACATTATATATCTATTTTTGTGTGAAGATTATTTGCTTCAGAATGGTCTCATATTCAAGTAATGTGCAGTTTAATGTTTCCAGGTTAGCATGACTGTACAGCGTCGGGGCGATTGTTAACGGCCCGACACTGTACAGTCATGCTAACCTGGAAACATTAAACTGCACATTACTTGAATATGAGACCATTCTGAAGCAAATAATTTTCTGTACTCTTAACCCTATTTTAAATGGGCTATTTGAGACCAAGTTTTTACTGGGGGGGGGGGGTCAATTTGACCCCCCTTCAGATCTCGGCCGCCGATCGCGCGATCGCCGCGAAATTTTGCCTTAAGATAGAGCCGGATGTCAACTACAAGATTATATGGTCATACAATGGAAAAATATTGCCTTTCTATTTTTAATGAATTAATTATGCACATTTACGCATGAAATCATATTTTCACCTATTACTCCATTAAAAAGACTGAAGGATAGTTAATTTTTGTGTCAGAATTCCTCAAGACACATCAAACAATTTTCTTGCAAAAAAATAGCACAATCAAAATCAATTTCTTTTGTTTTTTATTGTTTTGCTAATTTCTTATGTATCTTATTGTTTTTTCGACCTTTTTGTTTTCTGTCGTTTTTTTGCCAAAATTTGTTGCAGGCACTTTTTCAAGCTTATCTACACTAGAACTGGTTAAAAGTTGAAATAATCTAATTTATATCAATTTAACCAAAAAAACCTACAATTGCATTGGATTTGCACACGATATCATGAATTTGAGCTGTTTTCGGGTTGACATGCATAATATGCAAAACATTACGTAACTTCAGAACGGTGTACCCGGACGTCGCAAATTTGGTCTCAAAATATGCGGGAGACTTCAATGAAAAAGTCCTGAAATGACGCCGCAAAATCTTTGCGCGTCGCGGAATCGTGGCGCGAAACGTCGGGGGGGGGGGGGGGGGGTGTGGAGCCGGGAAATGTGCAAACGCCGGGAAATGTGCAAACGCCTGGAAATGTGCAAACGTCTCGCCGGGAAATGTGCAAACGCCGGGAAATGTGCAAACGTCTTGCCGGGAAATGTGCAAATCTCTAAATTTCATCAACGGGAAATGTGCAAACGTGACGCCGGGAAATGTGCAAATGTTCAATTTTGCCGGGAAATGTGCAAAACGTCGCCGGGAAATGTGCAAACCATTCATTTCACCTATACAAAAATTGTATTATGTAGAGATGGAAGAGAAACTCTCAATCAAAGCTGCGCGCGAACCATTACCATCTTTACCATCTGCCCCAGTCACACAGTGCTTTGCGATGGATTACGTCCGCCGCGGATAGATACGAATGAGTGGACGCAGGGGGACGCAGCGTGGACGCAGGCATCCGCAGGGACGTATGTAGACGTAACTGTCCGTAACTCATCCGTAAAGAAACGCAAAATGACGTCGCCGAACCTGCGAAATTTTGAAATGTTCAAAATTTCGCAGAGGGACGCCACGGACGCAAACTTACGCAAGTAACCGTAACCAAACGTAACTATCCGTAATTGAACGTAACTACCCGTGGCTTGGACGCAGACCATCCGCAAAAAATTTACCTTCCGTCCGTTTGCGTTCGTTTACGTCCACCGTAAGTATCCGAAATTAACCGCAAGCTAATGTATCACAACAGTTTCGTCCGCTTACGGATATTTACGGACAGCTACGGATGTTGCGGACAATTACGTCCTTCGACGTTTTCCGTTTTCCACTCGCATTGGAACACAGAGACTCGTGGGAAGGCACACTACTCCTGTTGCCAAGCAGCAGCGCCTTTACCTGAAGGAATGCTACAACACAGTCGGAGCGGTGGAGAGGCAGAACTGCATGGTCAAATTATGACATTTCTCCCACAATTAATGGTCATTTTAAGTGGCACCCATATACCATGTATACTCATGACAACGGTTGACTCTTGGTGCTGAACTTTTTTTCTTGTACTCTTCGAATGTATATTTTTCGAAAAAAGCAATATTTTGGGTAGGGGATGGGGTGATAGCATTCTATTCACTTTTCTGGCCGGGGAAGGTGTGGGACAGGTACAACTATATAAAATGAGAACGAATTTAGTATTTCTCTATAGTCTTACCCATGCACTTTACGCTCCATCGAATGTGTATTACATTTTTTGAAAATAATAATAATAATAATAATAATAATAATAATAAAGGACATTTATATTGCGCAGCTACAATAATAATATACTCTACTGCGCATTACAAAATGACATGCATACAAGAAATTCAAACAGAAAATACATTACTTCAAGAGATGACTTGATATTGTACTTGGGTGTGGGCGGGGTGTTTGAAAGTTTTGATGTCTTTTTTTTTCTGTAAATTTAATAAGCATTGCTTTATCATAAATATCTCCTTAACATAACCCAGTAAGTCATGAATATCGCTGAACAACGACAGCGTAACCACAGTTTGTCTATTCCATGACTGCAAGTAATATTTTCTTACTCTAATGTTTAACTTTTCGATCTATATTGTATTTTATTCGTAGTATAGTGATGTTGTATGTGACCCTGCACCACAAAACACACAAAAAGTCGCCACACATGAAATTTTGGTTGAGAGCATATTCTGAAAGAGCGTAATGATGTATTACTCAAATCAAATGGACTCTCCTAACCTATCTAAATAGTGGAAAGAATGCACACACTCAGAAAAAGTGTAAACTGAGAAAAGAGGCTCTGAAGTATACAGTGTCTATTCAAGCGCTTAATCTTTATCAAGCCGTGCTGGTTGTGCGATGAATGGGACAAAAAACAGGATGGAAACCACAATGAGGGGATTATCAGATTAAACTGAAAGTGATAATAATAATAATGATAATAATAATAGTAATAATAATAATGATAATAATGATAATAATAATAATGATAATAATGATAATAATGATGATAATAATGATAATAATAATAATAATAATGATAAGGCCTTATTTATCCAGGGTAGCCAAGTCAAGATCGGCTCGGTTGACCCATTTCACCTATTTTCAGTCCTCACGCAAAATCAGTGTGTGCGACTTTTTGTTCGTTTTGTGATGCACGGTCACATAATATTTATATTCTTTACATTTATGACGTTTATTCATATTTGAGTTGCACAAACAAAATTCAAACTTCAAGTTCAAAATGTCATATATCTTTTATTATTGTAAAGCAAATTCAAGGATTACGATTTTTTCACAACTTGTACGTAATTCAATTTCAGTTTTCCCCAGTGTACAATGTAAGACAGTCCAAAATGTGATAACCTTGCTGTCATAATACACTGACTTAGCAGGAATCGTAAGAGAAAACCAAATTGTCCATAATTATTAATAACAATCTGTAACTATCCGTAACTATCCGAAAATATCTGCAACTCTCCGCAAGTGTTCAGAACTATTATGTGCCAATTCGTAAGAATATCCGCAAGTGGACGCAAGTATTCGCATCTGGTCGTATCTGTCCGTATCGCCCGCATTTTTTGCCCGCACGTTTTGTACAAATTTCTGGTGACGGCAAAGGATCCGCGGGGGTCCGCGGAAAAAAATGACTTTTTTGGACGTAACGCCGGACGCAGAGCATTATGTGACTGGGGCTTGAGCGACCATCTGCCGGAGGCATTATGTCTTCGGGTTGTCCGTCCGTCCGCAGGTACGTCCGTCCGCTTTCGTTTTCGCGATAACTTGAGTAATATTGACTGAAATTTTACCAAACTTGGTCCAAGTATAAGATATGATTTTGCAATTATTTGATAAGATTTTGGGTGAAATCAGTCTTAAGTCAGAGGTCAAAGGTCAAGGTCAAATCATGAAATTGTATCCGTTTACGCGATAACTCAAGACTGGATTCGAGCGAATTTCACCAAACTTTGTCGGAGGATGATGTATGATGGGGCAATTACTTGATAAGTTTTCTAGTGAAATCGGACTGAGGTCAAAGGTCAAAGATCAAGGTCAAATTCTAAAATTTATCTGTTTACGTGATAACTCAAAACTGGATGAAGCAGCTTTCACCAAACTTGGTCCAAGGATGATGTATGATGGGACAATTAGTTACGTAGATTTTAGTGACATTGGCAAGAGGTCAAAAGTCAAAAGGTCAAGGTCAAATGCTAAAAATGTTGCTATTTCCCCCATATCTATGCAATGCCCAAAGGTATTTTCTTGAAACTTTGTGTAGACATGTACTACTGCGTTAAGATTCTCCAAAGATAGTTTCATGTCATAAGGTCAAAGGTCAAAAGGTCAAAGGTTATAGGTGAAAATGTTGCAATATCACTTTTCTCGCAAATGGTTCAATGTATCTTCATGGAACTTGGTATACGCATGTACTGACTGGCAAGGATTATCTAGGGAATTTAGGGGTCGTGGGTCAATAGTCAGGGGGGTCAAAGGTCAAGGTCAACTCCTCAAAATTTCACTATTTCCCTCATATACAAGTATATGCAATGCTTGCATTATTAGTTTTAAAACTTAATATATACGTGCATTACCTAATGGAGATTCTCCGGGAAATTTCCAGCCAGAAGGTCAAAGGTCAAAGGTTAAGGGTCAAGGGCCAGGTTTCAATGCCCCCCCCCAAAAAAAAAAACCCACTATTTTGTACTGTAATTACATTCTTTTTTCATACCTTGGAAATTACTCAATGCATAAACTTATAAAAGGGTCCGTCCGAAGTCAAGTAAAAATTCTCAATTCCCTAAATATGTGTACCTGCACTCTGAATTGACAATTATAGCAAACCCAGTTAAAGAAAAGTGAACATTCAAGATATTTCTGACAAACCTGTCATTTCAATATTTTGCCAGTTATGTGAAACTGTCATCACACATTGTGAAGACATTGTACTATACACCTATTGGGAGAATCATGCATTATGGCGGAGGCATCAGTCGCCATAGTGACATTTCTAGTTTTTTATTACATTTTCAGCATTTTCTTGCACACCCTACAACGATTTTTCACCAGATTTGGCAGATAAAATCTTAATGGTGATATGATCGTAATTAGTGCAAATGAGCCCCCCCCCCCCACCAGTCCTAAGGAGGGGGGGGGGGGGGGGGAGGAGTTGAAGCCTCAGAGTCCCTATGCCATGTATAAACGCTTGATTTTTTTTCTTCATCTGTCGAACCGAAAAAGCAAGAGCTAAGTTAGTGCTATGAAGACATTAATGACTAAAATTTCATGTTTGATTATGGCGGACCCAGGGGTACCCTGATCGGGGGTGAGGGGGAGGAGGGGGATTTTCCACATTTTCAGCACATTCTCGAAAAATCTAGGACGGATTTTCACCCAACTTGGGAAATACAGTCATATTTATGGTAATATAATCTTGATTTCTTAAAATGCGTCCCCCCCCCCATCGCCGAAGGGGGGGGGGGGGATTAAATCTCACTTTTAGTATCCCCAAAATCTGTTTTTTTTTTTCAATCTTCTTCTGTCAAACCGAAAAAGATAGAGCTAAGTTAGTGCTATGAAGACATCAACGTGATATGAATGAAATTTCATGTGTGATTATGGCGGATCAAGGGATGCCCAGATCGGGGGAGGGGGGAGGGTGATGGGTGGCGGGGGATATTCCACATTTTTATCATCTTCTTGAAATATCTATGAGGGATTTTCCCCAAACTTGACAGATAGCAAGATTATGGTAATAATTATGATCTTAATTTGTTCAAATGAGCCCCTCCCCCTTCCCCCACCGCCGAAGGGGGGGGGGGGGAGGGACTACGGGGGGTTGAAGCTTCGACGTCCCTTAACTCTGGAATTTAATCTTCTTCTGTCAAACCGATAAAGATAGAGCTAAGTTAGTGCTATGATGACACAGCGTTAATGAATGAAATTTCATGTTTGGTTATGGCGGATCAAGGGGTCTCCAGATCGAGGGGGGTGAAGGCAAAGAGAGGAATTTTCCACATTTTCAGCATGTTCTTGAAAAATCTACGACAGATTTTCACCAAAATTGGCAGATTGCAAAATTGACAGATTGCCTCTTTACAGTGATATGCACTTAATTTGTTAAAGTGAGCCCCCCTCCCATACACACACACACTGCTTAAGGGGGGGGGGGGGTTGAAGCCTCGGCGTCCCTAAACTCAATTTTTATCTCCTTCTGTCAACCCGGAAAAGAGAGCTTAGTTAGTTAGGTGCTATGAAGACATTAATGGCTGAAATTTTATTTCACGTTTGATTGTGGCGGATCGAGGGGTGTCTTTATCGGGGGGGGGGGGGGGGGTTGAGGGGGAGGAGGGGGATTTTCACATATTCTGCATCCTCTTGAGAAATCTTTGACTGATTTCCACCGAACGTGGGAGGTAGCATCTCTATGGTAATAGAATCCCACTTTGCTCAAAGGGGCAACAAGTCCAAGCTGTTCCCCTTCCCCAAAGCTAGGGATAAGACCAGGGTAGCCCCCACGTCATTTAGTAAGCAGAAGTGAAATTTCTTCAAAGTATAGATCTACCTTCTAAAAATGTGATAAGATTGTGTTCTATTACTCTTGGTTATAAAATTTCTTTAACAAGTATGTATTCCGATTTTTTTTTTCATATGTATAGGGTTTTCAATAAAATTCTGAATTCCACCCGAACGACCCCACCCCCTCGTGTTGGTTCCTTTCAAGTTCAAGGGGCGGAGATGAGGTGGGGGGGGGGGAGGGGCTCCATCTCCTCCCACTTTAGGGGTTGGGGCGGTGCTCATTTAGACAAATTGAGGTCATATCACCAGATAAATACGCTACGCTACGTTTCAAGCTTGGCAAATATCTATTATATAAGGGTTTGAAGAAGAAGCTGAATATGTGACAAATCCACCTCCGCCGCACTTAACATTAATATTCATGAATTAACTTACCATAACAGGCACCAGCACTCTATTGGCTCCATCATTTTTGTATAGGTTTTTTTTTTTTATTTTTTTTATTTTTTTTAAAGCTGATATATAATTGTATTATCCGAGGGATGCGTCTTGAGTTTTCAGGAAAAAGACAAAAAATGTGAAAATTAAGCCTCCTTCCTACCCACTCACCTTTTTGGGCATCCCTTCATCTGTCATTGTAAACTTGAGCCTACATCATGCATTAACTGTCTTTACAGTACTATCACCATACAGATGCTATGGCCAAGTTTGGTGAAAATTCGTCATAGATTTTTCAAGAAGATGGAGAAAATTTTGAAAATCCCCCTTCTCCCCCTGGTTACTTTCTCGTTGTTCTGAAGGTTCGTTATTCCGAAGGCTCTTTATTCCTAAGATTCGTTATTCCGAAGGTTCATTGTTCCGAATTTCATGTACGGATTAACCAGTCTTCGGAATAACGAACCTTCGGAATAACGCCACAAATTTTCGGATTAACGAACCCTTTTTCATTTTCGGATTAACGAACCTCTAGGTGCAGGGACTTTGCGTATTTCGGATTAACGACCCTTTGGAATAACGAAACTTCGGAACAGCGAACCTTCGGAATAACGTACCTTCGGAACAGCGAACCTTCGGAATAACGAACAGCACCCCCTTCCCCTCACCCTCACCTATCCCCGATCAAAGCACGCCTAGACCCGCCATAATCAAACATGAGATTTCGGTCATTAATGTCTTTACAGCACTAACTTTTTCGGTTCGACAGAAGTAAAAAACAAATCAAGAGAATAGGGACTCTGAGGGTTCAACCCCCCCCCCCCTCCTCGTCGGCGGGGGGGGGGGGGTGGGGGTGGGGGAGGGGGATTCAATTAAAAAAAGATTAAGATCGAATCACCATAAATATACTATCTGCCAAGTTAGGTAAAAATCCGTCATATATTTTACAAGACTATGCAGAAAATGTGGAAAATCCCCCCCACACCGCTTATCAGCGCATTCCTGGACCCGTCATAATCAAACCTGAAATTTTAGTAACTGTAGTGTCTTCATATAACGTACAATGTAGTTCCATATTCTTCGGTTCTACAGAAGAAGATTACAGATTCCAGAGTTTAGGGGCCTAAAACTTCAACTCCTCCTCCCCCCCCCCCCCCCCCCATGGCGGTGGGAGGGGGTGGAGCTCATTTTACCATATAAGACCATATCACCGTAAAGATGGTATCTGCCAAGTTTGGTGAAAATCCTTCTTGGGATTTATCGAGAAGATGCAGTAAATGTGGACAACCCCCCTCCTCTCCATCACTACCCCTCCCTCCACCCCCAATCAGGGCACCCCTGGATCTGCCATAATCAAACATGAAATTTCAGTCATACAAGGCACTAACTTAGCTCTATCTTTTTTTTTTTTTGTTCGACAGAAAAAGATTTTTAAAAATCCAGAGTTTAGGGACTCGGAGGCTTCAACCCCCACCCCCCTTCGGCCGGCGGTGGGGGGGGGGGGGGGGGGGGGGGGGGGGGTGGGGAGGAGGATTGGGGGCTAATTTCAATTCATAAAGATCATATCACCGTAATGAGGCTATCTGACAAGTTTAGTGAAAATCTGTCCTAGACTTTTCAAGAAGATACTGACAATGTAGAAAATCCCCCGCGATCCGGACACCCCTGGATCCGTCATAATCAAACATGCAATTTCAGTCATTAATGTCTTTATAGCACTAGTTTAGGGACTCTGAGGCTTCAATTTGAAGACTCCTCCCCACTTATGGCTCAGTGCCCTGCATCCCTGGATCTGCCATTAAACGTGAACTCCTGTCATCAATATCTTTAACCCTAAAAGGGTCGGGGGGGGGGGCGGAATCCGCCCCCCCCCCTCGACGTTTCGCGCTATAAATCTGTAACGCGACTTGAATTTCTTCGTTCAAGTCTCGCGCAACTTTTCAGACCAAATTTTAACGTCCGCGCATACTTTTGCGAAGCCACGCCCATTTTTGTGACGGAATGTCACTCCAAATGGGCACAATTTTGTGATTTTGTGTACATTTCCTATGGAAAACAATGTTCTGTAACGAAAGTCAAAAAAACCTGATTTTTTTACAATGAATCACTTTCATTTATTAATTTCGTGCTAATTATTGTAAAAGAGTGGTCAGTCACAATTTCCAATGAAAAAACAAAGAAAAAACAAAAGTTTATGAACAAGGGAATACATAAGCAATTCTGAAAACAATGAAATACATGAGAATTGAAATGAGTTTTGGAAGTTTTTGTGATGTACAATTGTTGAATATGCAAAAAAAAACATTTACAGATTAAAAATTAGACTCTTAATGCTTTTAATTAGGCTAAAATATCATCTTGAATTTAATTTGCATAATTAATTAATTAAAATCAGAAATTGATTGTTTCAAAAAAATCTTATGACACAATCTTGTAGATTATGACGTGGGTCTCACGCATGCGAAATTTTATCGCGATCGCACCACCAATGGGGGGGGGGAATCCATTCCCCCCCCCCCCCCCGGTCTGAGCATAGCAAAGCCCGGCCCCTTTAGCGTTAAAGAACCATCATTTTTATTTGGTTATATAATACATTAATGGTGAAGAATTTCGATAATACCGTAGTTCTGGTATAGGGGACTTAATTGAGCCCCCTCCCCTTTTTCGGGGGGGGGGGGTGGCTACTATATAAACAAATTGAGATCCCATTGCCATAATCGTGCTACCTGCCAATTTTGTTGAAAATCTGTCAAGGATTTCATTAAGAAAATCTAAATGGTGGAAGTTCATGGGCAGTTTTGATATGGAGTTTAATGTCTACTATCTTTATACACAATATCGCTAAAGTAAATGATTTGCACATTTCCCGGCGACGTTTTGCACATTTCCCGGCAAAATTGAACTTTTGCACATTTTCCGGCGTCATGTTTGCACATTTCCCGATGATGAAATTTGCACAATTCCCGGCGAGACGTTTGCACATTTCCCGGCGTTTGCACATTTCCTGGCAAGACGTTTGCACATTTCCCGGCGTTTGCACATTTCCCGGCGAGACGTTTGCACAATTCCCGGCGTTTGCACATTTCCCGGCGTTTGCACATTTCCCGGCTCCACAGGGGGTCAATTTGCCCCCACCCCCACCCCCAGTTAAAATAGGGTTAAATGAATCCCACAAGGATTGGAACAATCATCCCCCAGCATTCCCACTGATTCCCACTGATCAGTTACTAGCCACCCCCTTTAATTATGTAGTAGTACAACATGTCAATCCACATTTATTTGATCGTGTCTGTTAACAACTAACCAATTTCGATATCTACAATCCACAAGTACTAGTAATTATATTTTGATCTGGTTGTTGCAGGGAATTTGACACTGACACAAGGAGCCCTTGCACGTAGCATTACAAAGATGAAGTCAATAACCACTGTGTGCTTATTAGTTCCTATGAACAATAGTTATTGCTCGGTACCAGTATAACAAAACCTTTTCATTTCTATCCCCTAATAAGTTAGAATAGTTACTTACATATGGGTTATTTGACCTGCAGAATTATCATCATTAGTATCATTTTTTTTTCTCTACCGAATTGTCCTTACCTTGAATGGGTAGACATATTGGCGTTGGTGTAGTCCATTCTGGTTTATACACGGTACAGGTACCATCTCTTTCCAGACAATGAACAGTTGCATTACCCTGCAGTTCATAGCCAGCGTCACACTCAGCTGTAATGTGTGATCCATACATGTACCTTGTGCCATTACCCATCCAAACACCATTGGTGACGTCATTAGGCTTTCTGCATAGGCCTACTGAAGCTAGAGTGGGGGGGGGGGGGGGGGGGGAGGGGGGAGAAAAAATGAAACTCAAAATAGATACCGCTAATTAAACAGAGAATTCGATAGCATTTTCTTATAACAAAGAGGGATTTGTAGCTCCCTCGTCAGCTAGATTGTGGGATCAAACAAACTTGGCAAACACCCGCATTGATGATGTAACAAAGCATACTCTACAGGGCGTATAAAAAAGTTACACTTTAAAAAAAAATTATCTAAATTACATTTCAAAATATTTGGAAGATTTTTTCATATTCATGGATGCCCAATAGTCTCATCTATCAAGTGCAATCAACAAAACAAATTTTTGTTCACGCTTGGCTGAACACTGACGCTCTCTGTCCAGAGTGTGAAAAATGACTTGCGCCAAATTGAAAGAGGATGAAAAATTCAGCCAGCAGTCCAAATAAGTGCTCGCACCGGGCGCGCACCCCCTCATTTATTTGTTGTTAAAACAAAAGCAATAAAAAGAAAAAAAATGAGATGAAACCAGGAAGTAGCACCAGAAATATTGTCCCCCCCCTCCCTTTAAGGAATTCCTAGATCCGCCCTTGGGAAAGTACATAGCCGATCGCGCGGTTTTTGTTTAAGCGGGGTTCCCACTATCGTGCGATCCATTGCGAAAGCCACGATTGGACATTCGTAACTGATCGTGGAAAATTTGTTGAACTCGTCTGAAATTTCACGTTTGGATACGAGGTTAATGCGAGTCAATGCGTGTTGGTACGCTTGGATGCGATATGGTCACGATTGGTCTCGTAGTATTTCAAGCGATACGATCTGTCACGATCTGGTCTGCCGTTCAAATACGATCCGACAGGATTGTCCCGATTGTGCCCCCATTTTTTTTTCTTTTTATTTCTCTTGTTAAACAAAAAAAAATAAGTAGAGGGCATCCGATACGCCCCCTCTGGATCCGCCACTGCTAATGGCCAACCGTGGCTTGCGAAGAGAATCGCACGACAAAGGGAACGAGCCATTATAGTATTCAAACAACAAAACACCTCACTTTTTCTATACGTACCATCATACACTACAGACTTAGAGCACACATCACAGTTTGTGATAGATCCAAGTCTCTCGTTTTCAGGTTGACAGAGCTCATGGTAGTTGTCGAGAACGAAGTCAACCTCATTCTCACAGTGGCACATATTTTTTTCAGTGTGAATGGCTAGAAGGGGAATCTCCTCTTTCCTCGCTTCACAGAGAGATAAACATGCTGCAGTAGTGTTGACTGGTTCTCCAGGTGCTTGCAGATCGGTAGTGTCAATGTCCAAACAGCCCTGAAATCCAGGCGCTGCAGGAAGTAATACACAATCACACATTTTGCACATATCAGTGTTTCTTTATACCATCGTCCTTAAATCGGTATCAAAATTTTTTGTATATCAACACTGATTTTTTTCCTCAATTCTTTCAATATTTTTCTCAAATCATCATGTATTGTCCCTCTGGAACAGCTATATAATAGCTCTTATCCCATACTCAGGACGTTAGGGGAAAAGTGTGATTGCATAATAAATAATCGTATACGAGTTATTATAGCACAAGTAATGAGAAATACAAGCCCCTTAATGCAATGGATATGTTGAATTATCGTCAAGAATTTAAACATGTTCATGTTCAAGTGATCAATATCAATCAGTTTTCACTAAAGAAGATTTGATTAATATTCCTCATATGGAACAGAGACAAATCCCAACAATATCAGATTTGATTATTTCTACAGAAGGTATTATGAAACTTCTTAAGAACTTAGATGTGAATAAAGCTTCTGGCCCAGACGGCATTTCTCCCAAATTTCTCAAGTTATGTGCTGCACAAGTAGCACCTATATTGCAAGTCATATTTACGCAAAGTCTTCGGACTGGCACGCTACCCCGAGATTAGAGACAAGCTAATATAAATGCTCTGTATAAGAATGGTAGTAGATCCGACCCAGCCAACTACAGGCCGGTATCCCTCACATCCACCTGCTGCAAAGTCTTAGAACATATCATCTATCGCCACATTATGAGCCATCTGGAGGATAACAATATCCTCAGTAACACACAACATGGATTCAGATCCAGACGGTCGTGTGAGTCCCAACTGATTACAACAATTCATCATATTTTCTCCTCTGTCGAAACCATTAAGCAAGTTGACGCTGTTGTGTTAGACTTTGCAAAAGCGTTTGATACTGTACCACATCAGAGGCTCCTTCATCGCCTCAAGTATCTTGGAATCCAGGGCTCATTACTTTCATGGATTTCACAATTTCTCACAGAAAGGGAACAAACAGTCGTAGTCCAAGGGTCATCCTCAAGACCCGTTCATGTTTCTTCAGGAGTGCCCCAAGGCACTGTTCTGGGCCCATTGCTTTTCTTATCATATATTAATAATCTCCCTGATCAAGTTTCATCCAACGTCTGCCTATTCGCAGACGATTGTGTAGTTTACCGTCCCATTAAGACACATAAAGATTGTGTCACACTTCAACAAGATCTACGTACCTTAGAGGCTTGGGGAAAAAAATGGCAAATGAAATACAAGCTGGACAAATGCAACGTTATGCGCTTCACAAGGAAGTCTCGTCCCATTCATCACACGTACACCTTAGCCGGTCACCAGATCGAAACAGTGTCCAGTCACAAATACCTAGGAGTTGTCTTATCAGACAATTTAAAATGGAATAGACATATTGATATAACTACAGCCAGAGCAAGCAGCATGATTGGCTTTCTCCGTCGTAATCTACATAATGCACCGAGAAATGTTAAATTACAAGCATACAAGAGCCTAGTGCGTCCCCACTTGGAGTATTGCTGTACAGTATGGGACCCCTTCACTCAACGTAACATCTCCAAGATTCAAGCAGTACAAAATAGAGCAGCCAGATTCATCTGTAATGATTACAAGTGGCAATCTTCCGTCTCCGGAATGATAAAGGATCTCAAACTTCATCCACTCCCAGAACGACGCAAGCTTTTAAGGCTATCAACATTTCATAAAATAAAGCACAGCAATATTGATCTAAATCTCGAGGATTATATCAGTCCTGCTCAAGCACCGAGAGGTATGACAACCCGAAGTTATCATCCGGACAATTACTCTACTTTACACGGTTCCTCAACTGCTCTTGCCAACTCCTTCTTCCATAGAACAGCGAAGGATTGGAATAATCTGCCGAGTAACATAAAGCAGATTCATAAATTTGACACATTCAAAGAAGCGCTCCAGCGTCACCTCCGTTGTGATTAGCTGCACATCACACACCACAGTGCTGAGTGATACTCTATCCAGAGTTTTTCAGCGTATTCATCCAGATCCAGATCCAGATCAAGATCTTCATGTCAACCACAAGAGGTATGTGTGTTGTATAGTCAATTATCTTAACAGTCTCAAATACTGTTCGGTGATTGGTCACAACGCAATCACGTGACCAGTTGAGAGTGGGTGCACGGATCGGCCACGTCGACGGATTATGTGCGCCAGCTGGGTGATACTAAAATTTCACTGCCTCTCAACGGGGCTAGAGCGAAATCATAACCATAATTATTGCATGATCCTCTCCTTTCCAAATTAAAGTTACTTTTCTGCTTTCCGTTTTTGATTTTTGTGGCAACAAAAAATTGCTCATCTTTATTCTCATGAATAATTTTGTCTTCCGTGCAGTATGCATAATACGCTTTCAATTGTATGGGCGGTCGTTAACTGACTAGTATACTTACAGGACTGCTTTTAGTTTGTTTAATCATGTTTCAGACTTTTATTTTTAGCTTGACCTTTGATCTCAACCTTTCTCCTAACGGTCCATCCCTAAAGAACCATTATCTAGTAATCCATTCGTACACTATGTTATAAGGAAATACCTTCAGGCGTTGAGTATATTTGACTGAAACAAACTTCGGTATTTATGTATTTGACGCTTAATTGACCTTTGACCCTGAGCATGGTGCATCCAAAAGTTGAGAAGTATAGTTTCATCCACTCGTATATAATTATCCCAAGTTTCATTTGAATACGCGGCGGACGTATACGGACAAGTAATGCGAAAGGATAATGTCTCCGGCGACACTAAAATGTTTTCGTGGCCGCGAGGCTCTATAAGATTTAACTCCCAAGAATAGAGATGTCAAGCGTTTTAATTACTCCAATGTACACAAAATAGTTTTTTTGTAACACTCTGCAATGTATTTTTTATGTTAGTTAAAAGATAATTACTGAATTAATTCAAACAGCATAATCTGATCTCCCCATTGAATAATATCAATGTGTATTTTTGACACACAGGCGCGCACACACACACACAAACATACACACAAACACACACACACAGACAGCCCGAACTTAAACAGGTACATTTACACTATGGGAGTATCATACCCCGTCATTTTCTTCAAAAAGCACATACTATCTCAAAATTATGTTAGTTTTTATCCCTACAGTGCTGACTAAATAGAGCAAAATATTAGGAGGAACACCCACACAATGTGTACCTCTTGCTCGTCCACACTATCGAATTCATGTATGGACAGAGGAAAATATAGTTTTATTTTATCAAGCGAGAAAGTAACTTACTTTGACAGACGATGTAGTATTTCTCCCAAACATCGCACATGTCGGTGCGAAAAGTACAGTCATGTACTCTGAAATCATCTGTATAATACATAACATAATATACACACGCGAGGTTACTCATCTTCATCTAATAATCTTGAAGATATTTCATTCTATCAGGCTTATGGTAGGATGTATCAAGTTACATCAGGAAATAAGAAATAACAATAGCAATTTATGCCTGAGATGGTATGCTTTAACAGTACAATGCTGCTATTTTTTTTTCATGATTGCTCCAATAACGCTTTTGTTTGTGATGATTATGATAAGAGCCGCTCCCAACATAATATCGGACAAGTTCTAAGCCCTGACTGGCAAGGGTATGCTCGTATCAAGAAAGCATAATTTATAGAGTCCGAATTCAAAGAATGAGAAACAATTATACGATTGGCATACACTCTTAAATCATCCGAGTCAGAATTGACCCGGAACTGGGTCCGTTGGGGTCACACACCGTTCCGGGTCAGAAATGACAAGGAATGGGGTCTGATATGACCCATTCAGAGTCATGAATTGGGCCAGGGTGACCCCATTCGGGGTCTTCATGACCAAATTCCAAGTCATTTTTGACCCGGAACGGTGTGTGACCCCAACGGACCCAGTTCCGGGTCAGTTCTGACTCGGATTTTTTTTAAGAGTGTATGCAGCCATATAAAAGTATCTTATCGTCTTGCGTATAAGATACTGGAGTAACAGTATGCCTAGTGTACTATAATTCTGGGTTAGCAAGCTCAGATTATAGGCGCAAGTTATCAGAGTTTGCTGTTTTTTTCTGTTTTTTTCATTCTGGCAAACCTTAAAAAGAAATGAAAGGTCACTATCAAAACGCCATCCCACGCTTTTGAAGGGTGTATCATAAGAATAAGATAAGATCATGATCATGGACTATTATGATCCATTTCGCTGGTGATCATCACAACGGCAACATGAAACCATAATATACGATGATCACTAAACTACAGAAAAATAATCAAAAGCATATAATTTACAATTTGCAAAAGAAACAAAAACCCAGCATAAGTGCTTAGTTCTTAAATGTGAATTGGGGATTGAAACAAATACTTCAATAATTTGAATCCGTATAATCGATGTTACGTATTGTCAAATACACAAAATGTGAACAATAGTTATGATAAAAATGTTTCGAGACTAAGCCGTCTACAGTTATGGTTAAGTGAGAAAATAACTGACGTCTCCTTACATTTTAGGCTTTATTATAAAAATATCATATGGTCGATAGGATGTTTAGTGATACAACAGACTTACACATAATGTGTATCAAATGTGATATCTTGAACATTTTTTTAATCTCTGCTCTCAAGGGGAAACAGGACCTTTAATGATTACCATCAGATCTGATAAACTTAAATTTTCGAAGAACTCACATTTGGAACACGTCGATTCCACAACCCACTGGGTATCACCATGTTGGTATCCACAATCCCTTTGCTCACATTCCCGCCGGTGTAGAGATCGTGCTCCAGGGAAGCCGAGCTGGTGGCAAACGGTGTCCGCTACGGGAAAGTTGCCGCCGCACAGCCGCAAGGTTTGAGACCCGTTGCTCATGGTTAACCACCCCTCGTTAGGGGCGGGGCCGCCTACAAGCTCTGACGTGATGATGTCGTCTGAAAAGTATGATATCATCTCAATTCCATGCATAATTATGACGACATAAATGTATATATATATATATATATATATATATATATATATCAATAATAATGCCACAATAGAGGAATGCATTCAATGCAAATTGCCTTGATTTTGATTAAAAATTCGAATTTTCGGGGGCCTCCCCCTTCGTCAGGGATGACAGTGCGAATGAATTTTCATTCGCACTTTAATGCATTCCTCTATTGTGACATTATAATTGCTATTTTTAGTACTGCCAATACGCGGAGCAACTACAATATATGTATATGTATTATATATACATGTATATATATATATATATATATATACACTCAGCAAAAAAGGAAAGTACAAACTTTTTCGAGTTTATATTTTTCACAAAAGATTTTGGTAAAAATCAATGTATTGAATATCATATTAACCCTACAAAGGCCTGGGGGTTGAATCAACCCCCCCCCCCGACATTTTTCGCGACTATTCCGCCGCGCGAAATTTTTTGACCGTGCCGTTCGCTGACTTTTTACTTTCAAGTCTCGCGCATCTTTTGACACCATTTTCGCGAAAATCGCGCATACCGTTACGACGCTGCACGACCTTTTATACATGCCTGTCAGACCGAAAATGGCTCAAAAACGTGATTTTGTGTGTAAAGTCTATGCAAATGGAGTTTTCTCATCTTATTCATATAGATATGATTATGCTCACTTTCATAGGTTGATATCAATTAATTTTAACATAATTATGCTTGGAAAAGGTTCTGTCATAAATTTTGAGAAAAAAAAGATAAAATAAAAGGTTGAAAAACAAGGAAATACATAAGAAATGCATAAAACAATAAAATGCATAAGAAATTAAGTTTGATACCGGATTTTTTTTCAAGTACATTGTTAGGAATGCTACAAAGAATGTTATCACCAAAAATAAGGATTCTAGGAACTTTACTTTCTGATTTAGAGCAAAATGTATGATTTTATGCATACATAAGCATAATTAATTAGTAGAATGAAAATTTCCATTTCTTTTTGTGTAATGTGGTAGATTACGCCACAGGTAATGCATGTGCCAATTTTCATGGCGATTGTGCGATCGACGGCCGAGATCTCGGGGGGGGGGGGGGGAGGGGTTGAATCAACCCCCCCCCCCCCCCCCCCCCCGGCTACAGAACACCCCAAAAAGCCCGACCTTGTTAGGGTTAAAGGTCATTTAATTGTCTATCGACCTAGTAGGTCAATATAAAGGGATATGTACCTGTGTCTTGTAAGGCACAAAAGTAAACATTCCAAAAATTGACATGTTCTTTTTTATTTGCAGATGCCCTTCAAGAAACAAATGATAACAAAAGACCAGTTTAACACAATGAGAGACATGAATGAAGTATCAAAAATAGGGTTTCTTATTCTTTTTCTAATTATAACCAGAAACAAAATCAAAGTGGGGAACTAAAGGGGAAAAATAAGAATTTCCCGTCAACTCAAACTTCAAATGACATAAGGAGTAAGGGCACAATGATGATTAAAGGGACTGTACAGTACTGGTTTAGATGGGGATTCATGTTTTGAGCATTTCTAAGTGAGATACTGAGAAACCTCTTATGAAATATGAAAGAGCGTGTAATTCTAAGAAGGATTAAACGTTTATTTGATGAAAATTGTTTTTTAAATGGCTGAGATATCCCCAAAAGTGATAATAATAAAAGACTACAGGCCACACCTTTTATTAGGATCTCTATGTTTTACCTTGTTTTTTGATATCTCAGCCATTTCATAACCGATTTTTGTCAAATAAACTTTTGATACCCCTCAAGAATTGCATGCTCTTTGACATCTCATGGAGTGGTTTCTGAATATTTCGCAAAACGTTAAAAGCTACGTCCTCACCTCGACCAGAACTGTAGACAGCCTTTAAATGAACAGAATTTTTTGATTTCATTCTTTGATTTAGTAATTGCAGAGTTCATGAGACAAATCAAAGAACCAACTATTATTTATGATTTTCCTACTTTGAAAAATAAATTCAAATTCCTTACAATTTTTGTTAGCATTGCTTTTTCTTTCATTTCATTTGAATATGGGTTTCACAAAAGATCCTTCCATTCCCTCCATAACTTTTAGCTTTTATTGATTTTTTGAGCTTCAAAGATAATATAGAGTTCAAAGGTTTATTTTTGCAACCTATTTAATGTTTTTTATTGCGTAAAATTTGTCGTTTGCTCTTAATGTTACATGGAGGAGTACTTACGCATGAATGACAACTGGTTCATTTTTGCAATGTTTAGTGTTGTGTCTTGGGAGAGAAAAACAAGGTTGTTCACTCATCCAATAAAATTACCTTTCATATGGTATATAGTACATCGACTTTTAGCCAAATATTTTATGAGAAATGTACACTTGAAAGTGTTTACTTTCTTTTTTTTTCTTTGCTGAGTGTATATAATATTATATATATATATATATATATATATATATATATATGTCACCGACGGGACAAACAGGCGTCCACTCGGTATTTAAGTAAATACAAAAGAAATATAAATATCAAAGTGGGAGAGCAATTCTCTAAATCTGTTGTTCAAATAAGAAGACTGAGGGAGAAAGAACGACGCATTATTAGCAATTCTTTTAAATTGAATAGTAAATTTATTTATTCATTTATTTTTTAGATCTGAATAACAATTACAAAACAATATATTTTGGAATACAAGAACACAAAGAATGAAATTAAAATGTAAACCTAAAACAACGCAACACTGTTCAAGGTGAAGAGCTAAACCATAAGAGCTACACCATCTTCATCATGATCCACTCAGGCGTTAAAACAGGAGACAGACAACAAAGTCCTGACAAACTCCGTGATGGAGAGAGTATGCCTCAGCCACCGATATTAACTGGTGTTAAATGTGGATAAATTATCCACAAAACAAGTGAGAGTGCGGGGTGTCCGGTAACGTTGGACTCGGATCAGCTCAGTGGATCAAAGCGTTCTTTTGTTATGATTTCTTCTATGACAACAAACAATTGCGCATGCGCATTAACAAAAATACACAGAAATAAGCAGTAGTAAAGGGGGCATACGTGTTGAAATATTTTGTATCATAACACTCACCCGCGCTTTAAAATCATTGTTGTCCTCAACAATAAGTGAAATTAGACCAATATGAATTAGATGAACAAAGTTATTACATTAATGTGACAAACATACTAGCCTGCATTAGACACTGAGGTGGAGTGCTCGCTTCCATAGCGTTGCAACATGGTTTCCTCCTCGTTCTTGTTGAGCCTCGACATTTTTCTAGAGTCTGTGCCGCTTCCTCGACCACAAGTTCCTCTTCCTCGTCATCACTTGAGAACGTGCAGGCAGTAAGTAGATTTCGATGGACCGTTTTGCAATTGCCTTCGTCGTTACGTATGACATAAACGTCCTGTTGTGGCATTCTACTTTCTACAGTCCATGGAGTTGCCAGCCACCTGTCTGCGAGTTTCTGCCTACCAATAATGGCTTTATTGGCTAATAAAACTCTGTCGCCTTTGCAAAACGGTGCTTCTCTCGCTGCAGTGTCGTAGATCCCTTTCATTTTCTTGCGGGCAGTGTCCGCTTGTTTCTCGGCAGTGCGATAAGCTTCCCGTAGCGTGTTGTGTAGATCGCCAACATAGGCTGATACTTCCTGGGGCTCGTCTTCATCAACATCGTCGTTTCCAGCCATGAGATCGAGAGGAATGCGAGGCTCACGCCCAAACATCAGGAAGAATGGCGAGTAACCGGTACATGAATGCCTTGTGGAATTGTAGGCATGTGTCATTGACTCCACATATTCTTTCCAGTTAGGCTTCTGTGAAGGTTCTAGTGTTCCAAGCATGCTTAGGAGAGTTCCGTTGAACCTCTCAGTCATTCCATTCCCCTGGGGATGATATGGAGTGGTTCTGCTCCTCCATGCCAAGGACTTCGCAAAGTTCCTTAATTACAGCTGCCTCGAAACACCTGCCCTGGTCGCTGTGAATGCGTTCTGGTATGCCATAATGTACAATGTATCTACTCCAAAGTGTCTTTGCAACAGTTGATGCCGTCTGATCCCTGGTGGGGAAGGCTTGTGCGTGTCGGGTGAAGTGATCAGTTATCACCAAGATGTTTTCTAGTCCACCTCTTGACGACTCCACGCTTAGGAAATCAAGGCAAACCAGTTCAAGTGGTCTCGTACTCTTGATCGGCATCAGTGGGGCTCTCGATTTGCATTCCTTAGTCTTCCTGACAGTGCATCGTCGACATCGTGAGATATATTGTTGGACAACAGATTTCATACCTGGATAGAAGAATCTGTCTTGCATGAGAGCCAGTGTCCGCTCAACACCAAGGTGGCCCATATCTCGGTGTGCTCTATGCAGTGTCTTCTTCCTCATGCCCTTCGGCAGAACCAACAGCTTGCGGTCATCCGGCCTGACATACCATAGTACTCCCTCTTCACAAATCTCTAGACGATTCCAATGACGAACCAGCATCCTCACAGGGACCTTTTCCTCCTTCAGTTCCCGTGATTTGGGTTTGTTGCGCGTCTGAAGCAGCTCAATGACGCGCTGTTTAGTCGTATCTTGTCTTTGACATTGGGCGATTTCACAGAGGGACAAGCCTGGAACCACCGTTGAAGCCTCTTCCTCTGCATCACGCACTTCCATGGCATTGACTTGAACAACTTTTACTGGCGACGGGTCCTCTTCTGTGTGAGTGGTTCCTGAACAAGAGAGATCCAGCGTCCTTCTAACATCCTCTGACGAGAGTCTTGAAAGACTGTCAGCATTATCATTCGACTTTCCTGGTCGGTACTTGATATCGAGGTTACATTGAGCCAGATCATTCACCCAGCGTTGACCGTGCGCATCAAGGTGTGCCTTTCCGAGCACATACGTTAGAGGATTATTGTCTGTCACTGCAGTCACCTTCCTACCAAGAACGTAGTCTCGAAACTTCACGGTTGCCGCCCAATGTAGCGCTTTGAATTCCAGCTTGTGTGCTGGATACCTTGCCTCTCCGGGTGATAAGCTTCTGCTGGCGTAAGCAATTACTCGCTCCTTCCCGTCCTGTTCCTGCGCTAAGACTGCTCCTAGACCAGATATGGATGCATCAGTCTGTAGAATAAAAGGCAGTTCAAAGTCAGGGTATGCAAGAATTGGAGCCGATATCAAAGTCTCCTTCAGACATTGAAACGCTTCTTGACATTGCGGGGTCCAGACATCTGCTACGGCTGATCGTTTGCCTGGTTTCACCTTGCTTCCAACCAGAGCGAACAATGGATTAGCCTTCTTAGCATAATCTCGAATGAAGCGTCTATAGTATCCTGTAAAGCCGAGGAAACTTCTAACTTCCTTCTTCGTCTTGGGAATAGGCCAGTCTTTCACGGCTGCGATCTTTTCCGGGTCGGTAGCTACGCCTTCCTCTGAAACGACATGCCCGAGGTACTTCACTTCTTTCCTTAAAAAGTGACATTTACTTGGTTTCAGTTTGAGGCCATGCTGCCGCAGCCGGGTGAAGACGTGCTCCAGTCTTTTCAAGTGTTCCTCCAGAGTAGAACTAAAGATGATTACATCATCTAGGTAGATCAATAACTCGCTGAGATGCATGTCACCGAATACCGTATTCATCAAGCGCTGGAAAGTCGCTGGGGCGTTCATCAGTCCAAAAGGCATTCTTGTGTATTCATACAGTCCCATTGGAGTAGTAAAGGCCGTCTTCTGCCGGTCCTTTTGTGCCACTTGGACTTGGAGATATCCTGACATCAGATCAAGGCTTGTGAAGTATTTAGCTTTGTGCAGCGCATCCAGGGATTCATCAATTCTGGGGAGGGGAAATGCATCGCGAACTGTACGGGTATTCAACTTCCTGTAATCCACACAGAGCCGAATTCTACCGTCTTTCTTCCTGACGATAACGATCGGCGATGCAAAGGGACTTTTACTTGGTTTGATGATCCCGGCTGCTTGAAGCTCCTTCAAATGGTCCTTCACTTCACTGAAGTCAGATGGGGGGAATTCGTCTGTAAGGCATACGAAAGGGGGTCGGATCAATAAGAGGGATGTCATGGACTATTGTGTCAGTACATCCAAAGTCTTCCGGGCCCTTGGAAAAGACATCTTCGTTTCTCTGTAACAGTTCCTCTAGTGCCTTCATTTCGAGAGGCGTCAGCTCACCAGTCGGTAGATTCAAATCAGGAATCTGTGTCTTGACTTCTTGACTGAAAATATTCACCAGTATCTCTTGAGGGGAGGCATAGTCTTCCAACTCAATTTGTTTGCCATCAGCTTCATTTTGGATCTCCGGCATTTGAGTTACAATTTCTAACTTCCCAAGAGGTGTATTTCTGTTCAAAGTCATTGTGTTTGCAGACATGTTAGACACTGTTACCGTCACCTTCTCGTTTTCGACAGGAGAGAATGTAGCATCTACTTTGATACCGTGCGAATCATAGCCTTCGACCAGAGCCATAAAACTGCGCCCACGTGTGCACTCTGGAGTACCGGCCCTGATTTCCATGCGCTGTCCTGGATTTATTGTTAGCGGTTTCTTTCCCTCAAACCGTATATCTCCAACGTATCCAGTCTCGTCAGCAAGATCAAGGCCATCACAGTTCAATACCTGGAATGCCAAGAAGTAGGGAGTCGACATCTCCTTTACTTTTCCCATGAAGTCCTTTCCGTACATCGTGTGAATTCTGTCACGGGATGCACGTAGAGCATTGGTGCCTAACAAGCAAGATACTTGTCCATCCTGTCCAATTCCTGGGACTACCAAAGCCGGCACCGATTTCACTTCAGTCCCGAGCATTTGAATGTCTAATAGGATGATACCGTCATGAGGAATGTCTTGACCTCCGGCTCCTTCTATTCTTACAGGACTTAACTGGATTTCTTGCTTCTGGAGGTGGGGGTTGCTTAAGACAGTCTTTTGTGATCGTCGTTACCTGAGAACCAGTGTCTAAGATAGCCGTACACGGTTGACCACAAATCATCACCGTAGTGCTGTTCACTGGTCCTATTAACGATTCACCATGGCCATGCTTCACCTCTCCTCCTTTAGGGCTGCGTTGCTCATATACTCCTACACCCACAGATTGCCCTTCATCTGTGGGTCGTCCTAGTTTGACTGCGTATGAAGGGTTGGGCAGGAGCTGGCGATGTGTCCAGGTTGTCTGCATCTGTAACAGATCAACAGTTGTCGGCGGGTCCGTCTTTCTCCTTTGTTAACCTGTTCCTTTTCTTGAAGCCGCTGTTCAAGACTCTTGATGTGACGGTGCTGTTCCTCTATCGTTTGATGGAACAGGTCCATCTGTCTCTCCTGAGTAACGGCCAGCTCGTTCACCATCTTCACAACTGTATCCAGATCTTGGGTGTTTCCCTCTTTCCCTTCCTTCGGCCTGGTCTGCTGTCTGTACACTTGGGCAGAGGCATGTTTCTCTTCCGCACCGATGACCCGTAATTCTCTCCGAAGCTCCCGGAATGACATGTCTCTTGGCCTCATTGGTGCCAGACGGGCTCTCACCTTCTGATCGCGTAAGCCGTACATGAACTGTGTGGTCAGCATAGCGTCACGGACCGACTCTCCACAGAGGGCTGCCTGGTCACCACGATCTCGTGCAGCCCTTAGTTTAGCCTCTAAAGCTACTGCATACTCCGACGGCGTCTCATTGGTTTGTTGCGTGCGTGAGTAGAAGTTTGCCATGGGTGATGATGTGACATCACTATCCCCATACTCATCGAGCAGTTCTCTGAATGCCCTCTCGGCCGACAGTTCTCCTCCCTGAAGCTCTAGATTCAGGACCAGGTCACGAGCCCTACCACCCGTGTGTCTGACGACTTCGTTAAAACTCGCGCGGGGAGAAATGTTTCCTCTAGAATCAAGAAGGTAACGCATGTCACGCACCCAGTCATCAACACTCATACCCCCTTTACCTGTAAACACATTAACACTTTTCAACTGCTGTGATACAAGGAGCGTCGGGGTAGAGCTGGAGTAGCGTCCATGATGAACTTCTGGGGCAGGCATCGGGTCGAATCCTGCCAGCTGTAGGGGTGATAGACTTGCTGTCGTCATGCTGGGTGTACGTTGAGAAACGGGGGTGTCACATGGTGATCCATTCGGCGTGATGGGAGACAGATGCGGTGGTCCTGGTGTATCCATCGTGATCAGGTAGTCCTCGGTCCACAGTCCACAGTGTTGCGTTGGTTTTGCTTAAATCTTTATGAATTTAGTTATAATATCACTAAAACACATTCTTTCATTCAATCTTCCCGGGTTTCGGCACCAAAAATTATGTCACCGACGGGACAAACAGGCGTCCACTCGGTATTTAAGTAAATACAAAAGAAATATAAATATCAAAGTGGGAGAGCAATTCTCTAAATCTGTTGTTCAAATAAGAAGACTGAGGGAGAAAGAACGACGCATTATTAGCAATTCTTTTAAATTGAATAGTAAATTTATTTATTCATTTATTTTTTAGATCTGAATAACAATTACAAAACAATATATTTTGGAATACAAGAACACAAAGAATGAAATTAAAATGTAAACCTAAAACAACGCAACACTGTGTTCAAGGTGAAGAGCTAAACCATAAGAGCTACACCATCTTCATCGTGATCCACTCAGGCGTTAAAACAGGAGACAGACAACAAAGTCCTGACAAACTCCGTGATGGAGAGAGTATGCCTCAGCCATCGATATTAACTGGTGTTAAATGTGGATAAATTATCCACAAAACAAGTGAGAGTGCGGGGTGTCCGGTAACGTTGGACTCGGATCAGCTCAGTGGATCAAAGCGTTCTTTTGTTATGATTTCTTCTATGACAACAAACAATTGCGCATGCGCATTAACAAAAATACACAGAAATAAGCAGTAGTAAAGGGGGCATACGTGTTGAAATATGTTGTATCATAACATATATATACATATATATATATATATATACATATATATATACATATATATATATATATTAATCATTTTTCTTGTACCTTTTACTCTTTGTTTTTTATTCAGTTTTGTAAATTCTTTTTACCGTGTTGAAATCCCTAAAGATCAAATTAATCGGTGTATATATATATACATACATATAGGCCTATATTACATACAAAATATAGCACATCACTGAAATGACTATGTGTAATATCAATCTGATGTATTTGGATATTATTTATTATTATTTTTTAGGTGTAATTTGTTTCCAAATGCATAAATGACTTAACACAGGGAAATGGAAATGTGCCCCTTAATTTGCAATTCGACTCAATCTTACCGTGTGGCTGATGACACTCCACAGTTAGGTAGAAACCCTTCCTTGCGCCACTTTCGTCAGACCGAAATCTGAGAGTGATGTTATCTGAGAGGGACAGGTATGGCGGGAAGGACTTCCGTTCACCCTTGTACATCACCTCAGTACCGCCATCTAGGACTTGCAGGTAGTCCGCCATTTCCATATCGAACGATTTGAATCGAAGAATCAGTCTTGAAAACAGAGTTGCACTGATGTGCCAACTCATGTCTTCATCATCGTTGTATCGCAGTGGGTAGTTGCTTGAACTGATGTTGACCACACTTCCCTTGCTGCAGTCAACCGTGTGGTGATATTCTGATTGCATATAGAAAGAGACAAAAACAAAAAGAGAAGTCAAATATTTCATCCTATATTGTAATATTTTAAAAGATTTATTAATATATTTTCCCCTAATCTATAATAATAAACGGTGGACATGTCTCACGGGATGATAATCATTCCAAATACTGCACGAAGACATATAGAAAACATGATTTGAACAAATGACCTTTGCGTAGAATTTCACAGATGACGAGGACAAATCAAGTGCATGCTATTGCTGTGAAATGACTTAAACTAAATCTTAAACCATGACCAATGTGACCTTTGACTTTGTACCCGTGTCATTTTAGGCAATTGCTGCACTAATTCTTCCTATAACTTTTACCAAATAATAAGCACCACAGAACATGAGTACATTGCTTATCGCTTGTTGAACTTGATCTTTCATCTTAACACATTGAGAACTTGCTGTAAATACGTTTCTTATAAACACTTACCCCAGTAGGCATATAATCAGGACTAGCCCACACCGGGATCTGTGATTTAGTACGCAAATGATTGTCTGTATTGTTTCTATCCTGTTCACCAAAGCATACGTCACAACTTGACATTAAAAAGGACAAGTTCACCTTCATAAACATAAGGATTGAGAAAATGCAACAATATTAGTAGAACACATCAGTGAAAGTTTGAGGAAAATTGGACAATCGATGCAAAAGTTATGAATTTTTTAAATTTTTGTGTTGGAACCGCTGGATGAGGAGACTACTACAGCTTGTGAGTCATATGCGTACAACAGTATAAAGAAAATATAAAAGAAAATTCAACATATTTTCACTTTTTTCGCATAATAAAAGAGCAATTGACTTGCCTCTTTCTAAAGGCAGGGGGAATAATATTACCCATAACATTTATCGGTAACGAGTCAGGGGAATGTGTACTTTTTTCAAAAGATGGAATTTTGTGAAATTCTCTTTATATTTTCCTTATATTGTTGTACGCATGTGACATCTAAGTTATTCATACACTGCAGTAGTCTTCTCATCCAGCGGGTACTGCAAAAAAACTTCAAAAATTCATAACTTTTGAACGGATTGTCTGATTTTCCTCAGACTTTCAATTATGTGTTCTACTAATATTGCTACATTCTCTCAATCCTTATGTTTATGAAGGTGAACTTGTCCTTTAAGGGGTGGAGTAAAGGCTGGAAATGCTTTATTTTCGTCATTTTACGTCAATAATACATTGTACTAAAAGCTTAATTTATTTTTACGGAGCTTAATTCTGCTAACATTTCGCTGAGTTGTACTTAGGTTCCTAATGCTTAACCGTTATTGATATTGCTTATACGCATTTATTTCCATCTCATATTGACTATTTAGTGTTCTGCTTCTCTCTTGAAATCAAATGGACTGTAAAATTATATATGTAATGTGGAGTGTGGGATAATGAATTAAAGAAAATCATATGATTTACATAACGTATTATCAAGCAATACGGCAGCAATCTTACAATGATGAACGCAAGCTAACACGACCGCCGTGTAAACTGTACGTGCGCCTCAGGAACTACTCTTATTATGACGTAATAGATTCATGGAATGTAAGAACGGTTTTCTAACACATCAGTGATGTTTGGAGAAGGTCGCACTTAACGAGTTATGCATTTTCAAAATTTAGTAAGACTCATATGATGTAATCACGGGAAACGATTACTATAGTGGGACAATTTGAAGGAAAATATCATTTGCATTATAGTTATCATTAATTAAAAGGCATTTTAGATATTCACAAAAAACCACCCAAATTTGATTCAGCATGAAAAACAACAAAAGAAATCATAACAGATACACTGTATATAAACAAAATTCAACGTATTTTCATTTTTTCCACATAATGAATAAGCACTTAGGTCTATACCTTGATAGCTATTCCAGCACTGAAGGAAAACGAAATTACCCGTATATCATTTCTGTCAGTAAGAATTCGAGGAACGGCTTACTTGAACGTGATTAGATTCTTTCTATTTTCTCAACAATGTAATGTCAATATCGTTTATATGACATCATTTTATCAGTGTTCTAGCTTCAATATCCAATGATAACTATTATACACTTCGATGTAACCAATACATGTACTTAATAGTTCATTATATTTTAAACGAATTGTCCAAATTTCCTTAAACTTCACTTGTGTTCCACTCTTTCGTCTGCAATCATTATAAAATGCGCATATATACATGAACGTTTGGAAAACGTCTGGGGAAAAACGTGGGTGTGGTTTAAAATGTGTCAGTTTGGGCCATTATGGTATATACTGTACACGCACCGATCGTTCCTAGATTTCGTATGAATGATGTAAGAACACATACCTGAGTTAAAAGCTTCGACGCAACCCCCTAATAGCAGGAGCAATAACAGTTGCAGAAAAACTGGCATGATAGCCGGAATACATCCACACCCGTTCATTTCCTATGGAGGGAAACGAAATCGCAATATGCTCTTGTTTTATCATAACAATTATACAGAGAAAATAGTCAATTGGAACGGCGACGCAAAGCACAAGTTAACATAGATGGTATTTTCCTTGTAGCTACAATAAATGATATGACGAATAATCATAATATATTATGCCACGTGGTCCCTCGCAGTGAACCAGTGGACTTTCATGTGATGTGTTCGTTCAATGTTCTCAGTTTGTTTGTGTGTATACATGTGCGCCATCTACGGTGATAGCAAATCCCAGTTCACTCGCTTTCATTCACTTCATGGCTGCTATTTTTTCGACTCACTTTCATTCACTTCATGGCTGCTATTTCTTCGTCTCGCTTTCATTCACTTCATGGCTGCTATTTTTTCGACTCACTTTCATTCACTTCATGGCTGCTATTTCTTCGTCTCGCTTTCATTCACTTTATGGCTGCTATTTCTTCGACTGACTGACAAGCTGATAAATCATTGAGGGCGGATGCCATGAATTCGAAGTGTGATTTTACGAGAAGGAAATACGCACAAGTGGTATCTCTTCTTTATTAGTTTCTTGATAACGTGAGTAGCATAACGATAACCTAAAGAGAGCCGTTTACTACATTCCGATATTCATTTTGAAATAGCGTTCCACACCTGTCACGCCTATACACATATCGCATGTCATGCTCTCTCGCTTCGGCATTGAAAAAAAAAAATGTTTGTGGAAGGGAGGTCACCCTGTCCATGCGTTCCGTTAGAAAAGAAAAAGCAAGATACTCTTGTCGTGAAAACACAGTGATCATTACAATTTTTTTTTCTAAAGAGGACGAGTTAAGTCATGTATTTCAATGATGTCACGACACTTGCTTAGGTGTTATATTCTCCAAGGACTTAGGTTTCGGGTGAGGGTTATGAAAGGGTTTTCGGTATACAACTTGTAGTTTTAGAATTAGGAGTAGGGTTATGATTGGGGGTAGAATTTATATTGGGTTAACGTGCACATGTTTCATGGGAGCAAGTGTCGCGGCAGCAAAATGTCATGGAAGCATTTGCACAATAGGCGTCGCCAGTAATGAAGAGGGGAAAGGGAGTGGTGGTCTTGACAAGGCGACTGCACAAACTGCATGTGTTAGACTTCAGGGGCGGATCCAGGAATTCTGTAAAGGGGCACGCAAGTAATATTTCTGGTGCCACTTCCGGGTTTCGTAACTGTTTGCTCCCCCTCTGGATCCGCCACTGGACTTGTGCGGCGGTTGCTCAATAAAAGGAACTTTCCCTACTGTGCGATAACGTTCAAATTCAATAACAAACACCCCAGTTTACGACAGCTTCTAGGGCATTTATTGCATTCACTGTGAAAAGATCAATGAACAAAGCCTCAAAATGCTACTAACCTTCACAGAATGGCTTATCGTGACACTGCAGTCTATGTGCACCCTGTCACTTACACTCCTTTACTTTTTTAAGCTTAGTTAAAAATATTGTTTACTTACTTTCAACCCTATTTGGCCATAGCTTCATATTCATACGCTCTCAGTGACCATGATTGCATGTACAACCATACAGCTCAGATTTTCAAACAGGAAACTTTATTATACAATGCTTTTATGAAACGGGACCATACATTTTCCCTTTCATTTGGCCTAATGCGATGAAAATGCAAATGCAGAGTAATTATACTGTGTCTAAATTTTGCTTTGTGCTGATCTCCAGCGCTTCGTGAACGTTCCCATCACTGCAGAGGCATGCCGTTTATGACGTGAGGGCTTTTCGTAAAGCGTTTTGTTAGATTTTTTTTTTTTTGTGACAAACTGTTATAAGTTGATGAAATCCTTGTATTTGATTGGATGAAAGCAAATTTGTCTGACAATGTCGGACAAAACGATTCATGAAATGCCCCTCATACTGTCATTCACTATCTGTATACATTCATTGATAACTACAGTGTATACCTGATTAGAATAGAATAGAATAGAATAGAATATAATAGAATAATATGAAATAAAATAACATGAAATGAAATAAAATAGCATGGAATAGATTAACATTATTCAGAGTAGCAGCCAAAATCTGAAAGGATTTAAAGGGATTCGGTGGTGCAGTATTTGTGGAGATGAGGACTGAGCTTTTAACTTTTTGTGAGATACCAAGAAAACACTTATGAAATCTTACAAACCATACCCTTCTCAGAAGAATTCAAAGTTTATGATGTAAATCGGTTTTGAAATGGCTGAGATATCCAAAACACACACACAAAAAAGAAATACAAAGCGATCCTAATAAAAGGTAGGTCAATCCTTTTATTATTTGTTTTGATATCTCAGCTGTTTCAAAACCAATTTTCATCAAATAAACAATGAGTGTCACTGTCTTGGCAATACATGTTCTTTCATATTTTATAAGAAATTTTTCATTATCCCATAAAACGTTAGAAACCTGAAGCTATAGGTCTCAACGAAAAATATCCCATCCCTGTAAGTAGAGTATACATATAAGTCCTACCTTGGATAAGTTGAACCCTTAAGGACGAATGAACTAATAGTTTCGCTGATAACGTGGGTGGTGCTTGTCCGAGAAGAGCGGCAAGAGTTGGATGCTATCCGACAGTTCCTTCAACACCAGTTTTCACCAAGACAGAGAACCTGAAAAAAAAAAAAGAAATGTAGACATGCTTATTATTGTTTCGTATTCCAACATGTTCAAGAAGAAAAATGCTCATTTAAACAATGAACAAAATGACAAAGGTATTTACAGTTTCAGACCACAGTCACTTCTTACGATTTTTTAAAAAGTAAATACACCATAAACTCCATTTCATCAGCTATACAAAGTACATGTATATCCGCTTTTGCATTCCATCATGATCATACTAATTTGGTGGCAGGACGTGTTTTGTGACTATTTCCTCGCCAAAAAGTCTTAACACTGCGCGACGATTGGTCTACGTTCCCACAACTGTATCCTGTGCATATAGCATGCAGCCAATAGACAGCTAGCGGTGTTACCATGGGCGCTGGAATTGACGTAAATCCAAAAAGTTCCCATGGGCGTCACCACGGGGGGTGCGTTGGGTGCGAACGCGTGAAAACGGGAAGGCATTTTACGTTGGACATCACTCTTCTCGGCAATGTGTCTGTCCTCAGGACCTTGCATGCAATGATAGGCCCTAATGAAACAAAATAGGTTGTTATTGTTCTAGAAGTGCTTGACGCTGAGCACTTCATCGGTCGTATCAATGAAAATAACTGCCATGCATCAGATTATGTTTGCTCACTGCCAACATGAATCTATTAATTCGCACATGCACGACACGTGCATGTGTATTGAAGGAATGATTGGCAGTCCCGCCAGCAGTATTCGGCGAAGTATACAAAGCGGGCGGAATCACTCCACCGCCGCAGCTCCAGCACCCCAGTCCTCATTCATGATCCACGCCACCGTCTCTGGCCAGAGAGGTGGGAAGTCTTCCTACCTCCCTGATTTGGCGAAGCTCGAAGTGGAAGTGCAAAATATCGTGCATGAGCTTCTATCGCCGTCGATTTCAGCTCCTGCGACTGTGCCGGTCAGCACCGCGGCAGGCAGGACTGTGTTAACTGTGCAACGTGTCGGTCAGCACCGCGAAGGGAAGGGCTCTCTTCATGGGTTGCTAGAAGAGAATGAAACGGTGACGATATTCCAAGCTGAAGGGGGAAGGCTACAATGTGATGTCGCGATTCTGTAATATACCAATGTACATCATGTATATTGTTTGGAAGCGAAAATAAAACAGGAAATAATAAATATGTAAATAAATAATGAATAAATGAATGAATGAATGAATGAATGTATGATAAAATAGAAAAACTTCATTTTTAATGATCAGGTACACCATACATACCTGTTTTTTTTTTGTTTTGTTTGTTTGTTGTTCACTGATGTGTTTACTGCGTTAACTGAACTCATGTTAATCCACTTAAAGGGGATGGCTAGTAACTGATCAATGGGAATCAGTGGGAATGCTGGGGATGATTGTTCCAATTCTTGTGGGATTCATTTAAGAGTACATCATACATTTTAATTGTGTGAAAATTATTTGCTTCAGAACGGTCTCATAATCAAGTAATGTGCAGTTGTTTTGGTTGAGACCAATTGTTCTTCCCCAAGTCGCACGCAAGGCTTGCCTAGAAATGTGTAGACACTCCGCTCCGTCAGTGGGCAGGTAATTAAGATAAATTGCACACTGCACTATATGCTAACTATAAAGTACTTGACAACACTTGACAAATAGGTTGTTAGAACTCATCCAAGTCTGCAGCCTCTTGATTGAATGCTTGCCCGGAAAGGTGTGACACGACATTTACGGAGAACAACTCATTTGTGTGTGTGTGTGTGTGTGTGTGTGTGCGTGAGTGTGTGAGTGCGTGTTTATTTCATTGCTTTGCCGTTTAAGTTCACAATGATACAAAATTAATGACAGTCAAATAAGACTGCTGCTATGACAAGGTTAATAATAAACACCCCTCCTCTTTACCCCCAAGTTCTCCTGCCAGTAGTAAGATGATGTGCAGGATGTAAGCGGAATATCGGCTACACAGATAATTACCGCGCAATAATGCCATGATGAATGTTTCACACATCGCCACACCTACTACATATTGTCTGTGAGTTAACAAAGTTAATGAGTCACTGTCCAAAATCTGGATGGGTTGCTAGAAGAGAATGAAAATGAAACGGTTACGTGTAAAATAATGGATTGGTTTATTGTCTCTGGAGAAGCGGATAGACCGCTGCCACTGTTTTGTTTAACGCAAAGAACCTCCCTTCAATTTAGCATGAAAAAGTCGGGATATACCACTGCTGACAACATAAATTGTGACTGCGGCACAGGCCTCAACACCTTCTCCAATGCCCTATCGCACCTTGCGGATCAGTGCAGCCAAAAAGACCTGATAGCTGCTTCGGGGCTGCGCCCCTTAGAAAAAAAAAAATACTACTGAAGTCTGTGATGTGCCAAGTCCCGGCCACATAGCTAATGATCATAAGAAAATGTTGAATACGACGAAGATGGTAGCTTCGTTGATAAATCAAACCCAGTAGAAAAAAAAAAATGCGCATCATCTGCAATGGGCAGTTTTTAAGCGGAGGAATCTACCCAGATATCTGTGAAGTCACATCGCGTCCGTTGCCAGTGGCCAATATCTCTGCGATCATTTCTCCCAGACTTCTGGCTGAAGATGGTGGCCCCTCTCCCTCTCGTGTCAAAAAGCTTTTTTTCGTCGATGGACTTCGCACGTGCCTCAGCAATAATCAATGATTGTAGGATGACTTTAATTGGCTTAATTGTGCGATGATACGCAGCCACCTCCCACATGTCATTGATCATTGTTGAGGTTTCGTCAAATATTTTTCGAAGCTGTATATTTTCTGAAAATAAATGTTTTCCAAATCCGATTGGGCATTGCAGAATAGATAGCATTACATTTTACACGATGAAGAAATGAAAACAACATACAGCACGGGGTAGCATAGAGCAACGAGTATAAGCCCACCCCCCCCCCCCCAAAAAAAAAACAAAAAAAAAAACAAAAAAAAAACACACACACACACACAAACAAACAAACAAAAAACACCTCAAAAAAAGAGAGAGAGAGAAAAATAAGAAGTACTAGGAGAACTCACATTACTCTATCCAGAAGCAGATAAAAAAATACACGTCCGCTTGTCGTTATGTTCTTACACCCTTCACGTCTGCCTCTGAGCACCTCCAGTCAGCAACTGAAAAAAATTGTCCTTCTGCACAACGGCTTTTTAATGAGTTCCGTCTTCTCCCGGTCTGTCCTGGCACGCGATCAATGCTCGCATGACTGTTTTTTGTGTGTACCAGCGTTGGTTGGTAAAACTCTCCCGTCTCTGCTCCTCTCTCTTCTTTTCCTCGGATTAAACAAGAGAACAATTCGGTGGATAAAACGGTGGGAAACAGTAGTTTTATCCCAGGATTGAGGGACGAGAGGGAGAGAGAGCAGAGAAAGAGAATTTGACGCTTCCCATCCACTGGCCGCGAAGAATCACGCATATTATGATGAATTACCTTTTTTTTCCTTCTTTTTTTCTGCGCTGCCGACTGACAAGGACAAGTGCAAAGTACCGAGATTCACCATCGGTGATCAAATTCGTACTGCTCCCTGATAGCCTGACCCCCCCTCCCCTTATAGATACACACGAATGAACACGCTGAAAGCAAATATCGCCATCGTTGTAAGTCGAACGTCGATATTGAAACTAATGTAATGTACTTTTCACAGAGGGGGGGGGGGGGGCTTTAAAGAAGACTGGCAGTCGAGTGATTGCTGTGTGTATAAATGTATTAATAATGATTTTCAACACTGGTGGTACATGTACTTGCTAAGTCAGTACTATGGAGCGTGGAACGTGACATCAGTTTAAATGCCCATTTCACTTTTGTGACATCCATTATTTAGAATGCATTACTACGTTCACTTTCAGAGTACGATTGTATGAATTTGCCTATCATTAATCATAAATTGAGGTCTATCTCACAAATGGTGTCTGTTAGGCATGTTTACGCTTACAAATTCTCATGTTGAACTGCTAGTTTTAAGAAAATTTCTGCGGTGGGTTCCAAGTAGAAGCACTCATGCATTTGCTAACTGAAAATGTCAGATACCCATACAAGTAATCGAGTTTGTAGCATGCGTCTACAATAGATTACAACAGGTCTCCTACGATACAATACTGTACGACAATAATTCTGGTTATTCCTTCGTTGTCAAGAGACACTGGATCATACTTTTTGATAATTATGTCAAAAGACACATAATAATTTTGGCCGGGGGGGGGGGGGGGGGGTAACGATGGCATTACACCGCATAAAAGCTGTGATGAGCTTTTCGGTATCACTTTCATTAAATTACAGTATCACGTTGAGGTATGCAGAAATAAGTTTCACTTATTTCAAGTGTTTTGTCAAGAATTAGTATCAGAGTGCAAATTACTATCTTATCCCGGCCCACTGACGGAGTGGAGTGTTTGATGTTTTTACGGAGGATCACTGCGTATGGGCAAGGAGGTCCTAGGCGAGCTCGCCTATAGTACCTCCTTGGTATGGGTGTGTGTGTTTGTTTGTGTGTGTTTATTTCACTGTTTGTTGTCTACGTTCACAACGACACAAATAACAGTGAAATAAGATTGCTAAGTCCATGGACCTCATCCGATAATCTGTGTATGCACTCCGTTCTCTTCGAGCTCGTGTCATTCATGACTGTTGTACGTCAATCTCTATATTTATAGGAATGACGACATTCTCCGCCTAGATAGTGTAGGTCAAGTCCAAGCTATTTGCCCTCGTAACGTATGGGACATAATCGGCAGAAAAAAAAAACTTTGCTTGCAAATCTTATCATCAAACCTCAGTTCACGAGCATGATTATTTTACTAGTTAATATAAAGACCTTTACCAACACCATGAAAATTATGAAAATAAATCAATTTATTCTTTATAGAGTTATTGATGTATATAATATAAATATCATATTTATCAGAATTACACTCTGAGAGTGCATGGATCGGCGTAATAAAGCGTCACACAACACTTTCAAAATGAAAATGGTAAAATTAGTCAACACCTGAAATATTGTCACTCCTCCAACCTTTTGTACAAAAAGCCTTCACTCAAAATGTTGAATTTACCAATTCATATTGTAGATAAAAAGCTGATAAGTTGATAGGATTAAACTACCATTTCACTTTTTAGAATGCACGTGAACTATAGCCTGTATAGACTTCGTTTCACATCGTGACTTTGCAAAGAACTACAGTATTGCAAGATATTCGCTTCAATAAACATAGGACTGAGAGGCCATTGACCTTTTCCCATATCTTGGGCATGTTATGTCTAATACGGTGTATAACATACAAAGTACTCCGTTCTGCTATAGTTCGTGTCTGTACTGTGCGCCGTATATGAATGACGACAGACGTAATTTCATTCCCATCAGTGTTTATGGGGCAAGTCCATGCTATTCGCCTTCGTAACGTATGGGACATCATCGGCAGAAATATAGCCTTTTGCTTCCAAATCTTTCCCTCTTACCAGTGAATTCACTCAGTGAGGTGTACAGAAACATGCATGGTTATGTATGGGACAAGACAGTGGCAAGTTTCACCGAGTATACATTACTTAGTGCATCGAATATTGTGTAACGCAACACTTTGTATGCACATACTACATTGTAGTTTATAGAAGCAAAAGCAAAATGAATAATGGGGAAGAAAGGGACATAACTATACTACAAAAGTTTCCTTTGTGCTTTTTGTTTGACGGAATTCGACGGTAGACTATATACGGGGATAGTGATCTTATAAAACACCTCTGATGTGAATAGAAATTGATACGATTAATAACATGAAGAGTTTGTGTACACAAATCCACAGGGCGTCCCATACATATACCAGTGTCCCATTCGTTACGAAATCCACAGGGCGTCCCATACATATACCAGTGTCCCATTCGTTACGAAATGCGACCGTGCATCACAAAACCAACAAAAATCGAACATCCCGATTGTGGTGACTCAAAATAACTGATACGGGTATAAAACTTTAGTCAACATTAAGATATTATTTTTCTGGAAAATATGTTCGTTACTTCTTTCTCAAAAGTGGGATTATAAAACGAATCTTGATAAGAAAATAGTGTTTTGCAGTTCTCGTAGAATACTCATCTGCAGAATACATGTGATTACTTGCCTTTAGCCCCTTTCTATCTCTCTCTCTCTCTCCAAATAAATCCTTTACACGATCTTCACTTCCCAACTCTACTTTTAAAACGATAATAATATACTGCTTTGAAAGTTGGTATTTTTGTGAATAGTATATGTGCAAATATACGCAATCTTAGTTTAATCAGATAACCAATTGTTGCTGCGAAGTTTTAAAACCTGTTTGTTTCCGATTCATTGCACACAACACAGCTTGGCGAGATTATACACTGTCTTAGTCGAATATGAGACCATTATAATGGCACGAAAGCCTCTACTCTCAGCAGACACTTTTCCAAAGTGGCCTTTTTCTTTTCATCCTTTAGATAGGTTCAGAAAAGTCCATTTTATTGAGTTATAGCATTCATCATTGAAAGTTTATAGAGTGTGCTCTTTCAAAATCTGTCCAATCCTTTTCTTGTCTGTATGGGACATGAAACATTTGGAATATAAATCTCATTTGCACATTTCAATCAGCTAAATATTAAAGATCGTTTTACGTGAGTGATCGAAATAATAATACACAGTCATGCCCTTCGCATTAGTTCAGCCGTTTAATGCATAGTAACAGAAATACGTCATAAAATAATACGTCCTGTACGTTATGCCTTGATGTTACCAAGCTATATGTTAATCTATTCGCAAAGGCTTTGAGTATGATAAATATTTCAAGTTTTTTCTTGTCTTTTTATATTAACGTTTTATATAAAAAACCCTTTGATTTAGGCTGTACCAAAATCAAATCATTTGGGAAAACCTGAAAACTTAGCATTTCAGGTATAGAACAAACAGTATGGATTTGCCACGTCTACGAGAGGTAACACAGTCATTACCTTGCTGATTAACAATTAATGATTAACATTGCATTACTAGAGATATAATGAGAGGCAAAATTGATTATGAAGCACAATGGGTTGTCTGTTCCGTGCATCAATAAAGCGAGACTGAAGTATCCTCTGGAACAAAAGGATAAGAGCATGAAACATCAAAGAGCTCGAAATGTTCTTAAAATGATCTCAAACCCAGATCATCACCGGCAACTCTTACGGAACAGGATGTCATTCAAAAGAACATGAAACCCTACCTTTACTTCTGTGTCGATCTGTTAAATGGCGAATGACGACGATTACGTTTCGATGATAATGATATAATGGAGCTTTATAAAGAGCAGGCGTGAGTGAAGTCGGATTTATAACTTTTATAAGGAAAAGCTCATCCTGACAACCGACAGCGGTACATACATTTGTATCGTTTATTCTCCAAGGTAACTGAAAGAATCAATCCACTTGATGTACATGTACAATGAAAACCATGAAACATGACCGCAATACCGGTACGATGTTTTGATCCGCAATTAGGTGCAGGGTCAATTCCCTGTCGCGCGATCATCAGCACATTCATTCTGACCACATTCAGGAGACGGGTAATATTAGAAAATGAGCAAGTGGGCCGAAAGTGTATATTTTTATGCCTCGCATCCGTCTATACATTCATAGCACCTCCACCACCCCCCCCCCCACCAACACTTGCTTTCTGTCTCATTGTTATGGAGGCCGTATATGCTCTCTTATATCTTCATAGTGCGCAGGGCTCCGATAATCACGTTCTGTTAGATGCGGTACACCGGTATGTTTACTGATAAAGATTTTATACACACAGCTATTATCTAATAACAGTAGACGTTTCAACTCCAATTGTAGGCACCTACTACAAAATTACCATATACAGGCTGCTATGTGGAATGCAATCGTGTTCCGATGAAAAATCGACAACAACCGAAAACAAACTAAAGGTGATTTAACATAGCAGCCACTGACATGACTTGGGAAAAAAATGTAGTAGTACCAGGAAGACGGCCATAATGATTGTAGTCATTATGGTGTGGCGACGAATAATCATGCCAGGGCCATGTTTCATAAAGCTGTTCGTAAAATTAAGAACGACTTACGAACGACTGGCGATCAGTTCTGATGTGCTGTAATTCAGCACAAGAACTGATCATCAGTCGTTCGTAAGTCGTTGGTAACTTTACGAACAGCTTTATGAAACACCCCAGGTAGACGACCATAACGAATGTAGACTGATTGTGTGACGACAAATGAATCATGCCAGGTATACTGAATGAGTCAGATTATATTGGCTTAGTGCCAACCTGCACAATAAAAACACATGTACTACGCACACGAATGGCACGTGCCTATATGAAATCGCATCCTATCAGATATCGCTCCCAAGTCAACGGCACACTTCCCCTTAGGGCAAGGAGGCGGGCCCCGTCCGGAGGGGAGGTGCATGCCTCCCGTCCCCGAGCAAAGTGAATTTGTGAGTGGGATTCTACTCGCGTGTCGAGAGCTACCGAGCCGTCAACACTCAGCGGGTGTGCGTAGAGTGCTACCGAAGTCTCCCGCGATGGGTATTACAGAGCTGCGCTCATAAAACGTGTCGCGCTACCTCTGAGTGCATACGTTGGAGCCAAGAAGCTCTATATTTCGGTACCTCGAAAAACCTCAGGTAGGCCTATAGAACCTGCACTCATTAATGTGTTTCTTTTATCAGGCAGGAGTACAAATGAATAAAAGAAAGTGAAAGTGAAACTAGCGAAGAAATAGTGGTTCTTAACGAAATGATTCATCATAATCATTGCCCGTTCAGGCGGCAGTTTGACACATTATTTCGGTTAAATATTCACACTGAAAGGGGAAGGGTGCAAGATTATAAACGTGATATCAAGACGTTATACCAATAGAAAAATTGTGAAGAGAATTCCGCAAAATTTCATTATTTATGATCGGTGGTCATCCCCTTTTTGTTATAATAATGACTTCACAAATAAGATATTAAAGAGTGATCTGACATCCTCCCTGTATTTGAAGGAAGTCACTTATAATTATTATGTCACTGCCTGTAGTACGCTGTACTATCTTGACATCAGTCCTGCGGTGGCAGCAATTGGATTTAAACGCAACTTTTGTAAAAAGACTCAAAATTTTTGAAGGGATTGTCTGATATTCCCTGTCAATTTTACTGCATAATAGTGATCTCCCTATATATTGTGCAATCACTAAATACACACGTAATGCTGAAGGGTATAAATTTCCCTTTATTACCATGCACAATAATAAGTCTCTCTCTCTCTCTTTATGAATTATCCATCATGTACGCCTTGTATTAACTGATAAGCCATCCTGTTTTTTTCTTTGTGCAGTCTCCCCATCCCCCGCTCTCTCTCACACACACACAACACACACACACTACACACACACACACACACACACAACGCACAAACACACACACACACACACACATGTCCAAACACACTAGCCCTTACTGGATAACGGCTATTGTATTTATAGGCAACAAGTTATATTTCCCGTTTTCGTTTTGTTTTTCTGATTTGAGGTGTAAACGGCTTTGACTAAAGCCAGGCTGACACTTGCACGATTCTGTGGCTCGCATTGGCACGACTCGAGTCGTGCCAGTGCGCAAACTAGTAGTAAACTGGCGTGAAGTGTGCGTAGACCCGTCGTGACCTGCGTGCCATGTCGGGACGAGAATTTTGAAATGTTCAAAATTTTGGTCACGACTTGCCATGACAAAATCGTGGCCAAAAGTCGTGCAAGTGTCAGCCTGGCTTTTGACTGAAAACCATAGGCCTATATGGATAGGCGTAACATGAATGACAATGCTGAAGGTATACACACCCATGAGAAATCTTTTCAGGCATCAACTCACAGACATGTCTTGTAATCTTCATACAATAGTCATGTTATTGAGACATACCATGCAAGAGTTTTTAATCAAGGCACATGTATTGTGTGACATGACAGTAGAGCCAAATAACGGCGTCTGTATACCCTCGGAAACAGTAGGCGAGCCCTTGCGGCGAAACTGGCGCGCCGCTTCAGCGGCGATGATTCCCCGCGCGAGTGCATTGCGTTTCTAAACGCAAATCCCGGCAAGCTGCCAGCTCCAACCCGGTGGTCAAATGCTGGTCGACCGGTATAAGTGACTACCAGTGGGCCCTATAGCTACAACCATATCAGCAAAGCAGCATTCATCATGAATAAATCCCCTCCCTTTTCTTTTTTATTCTTTAAAGGGATAGTATAGTTTTGGTTGAGACCGAATTTCAGGTTTTTAACATTTTTTTTTTTGGTGAGAATATAATGAGAAACCTATTATGAAATATGAAAGAGCATGTTATTCTATGAGGAATTCAACGTTTATTTGATGAAAATTGGTTTTGAAATGGCTGAGATATGCAAAAAAGAGCAATTCTAATAAAGTGTAGGACCCACACTTTATTACGATCGGTTTGTTTTACCTTGTTTTTGGATGTTTCAGTCATTCCAAACCCAATTTTCATCAAATAAGCTTTGAATTCCTCCTAAAATGGTATGCTCTATTATATGTGCTTTGTTGGTATATCTCGCAAAAAGTTAAAAGTCTCATCTCCACCAATACTGTACCATCCCTTTAAGCTCTTCTGTCAGGAAGAGGATAAAGATATTCATGGAAATAAACCGCTGAAGACAATGCTTCAAGCCATAGGCCCTATAGCGAAGAATGCTATGATTGATAATCCACACATCGCTTTGCATATAGTATCAGTGTTCATTGACGTACGTAATACTAGTACTGTTTTATTCGAAACCATATCACCTTGCTCTTTGCAAAACGGAACAAAGAAAGCTAACATAACTGTACTGTCCACGGAGCAGGTCACGACATCCTGCCACCACTAAACTTTGGAAAGGAGTGTATGATGAATGTGGATCATAATATTATTATTGTGATACCCCAAGAAAATAGACCCCCCCCCCCATTTTTTTAGAAGTTTTGAACAATTGCACTGATTTAAAAGAAAGAACATACCCTCACAAACTTGATCCATCCACCCCTAAAGCCCGGAGTGGAGTTAACCAAACTGCTTGAAATTCAGAGAAAAATGACATCACTCAGATGGATGTGGTTTTGAGCACACTTTCATCCCTGCATCCATCTTGACTGGACGTGTGTTATCTTTCTCTGCATACAGGTAAGAAACCTTGCTTTTACCCATTTTCAATTATTCAAAATCATTCCTTCCGATTGGTAAATCTGGTGATTCTATGATATTTAGTGTTTGGTAGTTGAATGTAGTAATTATTCCTTCAGAAAAAGGGAATTCTGAACACCAATGGTGTTCTCAGTGAAGTTATTAAGTATATGTATTTGTACAAATCTATTGTCACTTACAGCTAGATAGACTGGTATGCTAGTGTTGGTGAATAATAGAAATGGTGTTACTGTTATATCTGTGCAGTGATTCAGTACTTTTCATGATGTAAGAGTTGAAATTACAACTTAAGCTGATTTAATTCCGGATTAAGTGCTGCTTGTGCGAGTGTGAACAAGCCCTAGGCTATACTGTCCTGTGGAAGAGAAAGAGTAGAACGGTCAGTGTAAACACTCTCCTAGGCGGTGCGCCGTGCAAGAGTCCACTGACCTTATTATGGATACGGCTCTCTTGGGATTGAGTGTTAAGTGACTGGTATATGTTATTCTGACTGAAAGCCCAAATGCCATAATGAGTATCATTATTGTAAATACATGGATATTTGGCATGATGCTTGTGGAATAGTAGTGTAGCATTGTGCAGAAGGGAAACAGTGACGGATGATGATAATAGTGTACATTTGTAGATACAGGTAGAATAGAGATAGAGACGGAGGGCCGGTGTGAACACAGCTTGGATGACTCACGCCAACCTCCGCACCTTATCGGCCAGAGCTCTGACCACCAGCTCTCTGGACGGTGTGTTTATAGTTGTGGTCAGTGTCTCTCTCACTTTCCCAGCCCCCCAGTTCCTCACTTTTTGGCCAGTCCCTCACTTGGTATAAAGAAATTAAAAGGAATTATTCAGGGATCGTCCCCAAAGTTTGGTCTTCAGAGCGACTGTAGTAACATTCCCGAAATACTTTCGCTTTTGCCTGACGGCAGGGATCATCTCAGATGTTGTTAAAGTTTATGCCGTAAAAGATGTTATAGAAGCGTTTTGTTTTATATGAGAGGAATAAAAAATAGGAACGAGCAGGAAAGAGAGAGAAAACCTGGCTTTTAGAGAAACAAAGGAAAACTAAAGAAGTTAGATTTGTTTTGCAGTGTACCAAGATGACTAGTTTTCCGGCTTGCTTTCAAAACAATTCTTGCCAAAGAAGTGAATGCATTCCAGGTTTAGGTTTATTTAATCATTTGTGTTTCGGTTTATGGATACAAACAGGGATTAATCAAATGATATGTAATTGCGTTTATTTGATGAAATCAATTGTATTTTAAATGACTGGTTAATGTTAAGCTATAAGGTTGCTTTTTGTTAAAGGAGAATTTTACAGTTAATTATGCTTACTACAAAGGAATATTAAGATTGATTGTTACGAGTAAGTGTCATGATTAACCTTTGATTTTAGAGACTCTTTGAGGTATAAATCAAGCATCATAATATTGAGCAAGGTAAATTATCAATTACACTGAAGAAGAATTAGATATTCATATCAACAATTTGCATGTGTCATTCACGTTGTGTTGATGAAAAGAAGTATTGATAATTATTTGGATTGCGATTTATATGATCATTATTGAAACTCGGTATGATTTATACCAGAATAAAGAGAGACACACTTTCATCCCTGCATCCATCTTGACTGGACGTGTGTTATCTTTCTCTGCATACAGATCAAGAGTGATATTGGAGTGTAAATTCAACCCAGTTACCCGAGACCCGGGTAACATTATTAAATGGATAAGGTGATGCGGTTTCTCGGGTTCGATTCCGTGCAGATGGAATCCTATTTTCTTTGCTCAGTTTTCTGCTAAATATTCATTTCTGGTCAGTTTTCTTCTGTTTGCGTTTGCTACATGATCAATAGGCCCCTATGTATGAGGATATAATCTAGGGCTGCTACCATTCCCACATCAAAATCAGGAGACAGCAATCAGTAGTACTAGTAGGGTACTTTCCTTCATGGGTAATTCCTGAAATAAGGTACCCAACTTGCGACATGCTTATTTTGATAATAAAATCAGAACAGTATAGCTTTCTGTTGAACATAGGTTGAAAAATCATATTTAGTAGGTCCCCTCAAAAGTGAGTGAAAACGAACATTCTAAACTAAATGCGAACTAGAATGTTCTTTTTCACTAATTTTGAAGGGACTTACTAAATAAAATGAATGTTGTTGTTGTTTTTTTTTTTACATCACCATTTTCCCAACCTTAACGATCCCGGATGGCAGATGGATGGTGGCCTCATTCCCGCTCGTGTCCAGAAGTGGCCTTTTCTTCGATGAACTTTGCACGCACCTCAACAATAATCAATGATTGTAGGATGACTTTAATTGGCTTAATTGCGCGATTATGCGCAGCCACCTCCCACATGTCATTGATCATTGTTGAGGTTTCGTCAAATATTACTGAAGCTGAAGGAATCTCTGGGTATGGTGGGCATATAGGACGCAAGCTACGCTTGGCGGATATTATACAAGGCCTATATACATTCGGATTCGCGTGACATTTTTCTCAAGGAAATAGATTTAAACGAGGTAAAGTGACATGACATTATTTTGATACGTGATGTTACGATAATGAAATGGGGAAAATCAGTTTGAAAGCACAGGGTGCCCCATAAACCGATACATGAATGAATTAATAGATGAATAGATAAATAGATAAATAGATAGATAGATAGATAAATAGATATAGATAGATAGATAATAAAGTAATGAATGAATAACTAAATAAATGAATGAATAAATGAATGAAACGCACAAGCAGGCAAAAAACAAAAACAAACACCAACCCACAACAATGAACTGAAAGTATGTTTCCGTCGTGATTAGCTCCGACCGTCTGTGATGTCTCTTCTCACAGGCAACGTAATACAGTTTGCTTCCCGACAAGACAATCTGCCTTCTACGACCACGTTCGGCGCAATCTACATCCACGTTCGGCGCAATGGGCTGATTCTATTCTATATTCCAATCCTCTGTGCCTAGTCCCTCTCTTCCGTTGGCGAGCGTATTATATCATATTATATTGAAGATCGGCGATGACTGTGGAGTGCGTGGGCAGGGGTATGATCAGAGAATATTGTGGGACTGGATTGTACAGTATATTGTCTGTAATACGAGTGAGCAATGGAACCAGCCCTGGTCCAAACACTTTTAAATCTTAGGTACAATGAGACCCTCAACCAGGTATATAAACTTATTTCAGTTTTGATTTTTAATTTTTAATTTCATTTTCGACAAAAACATTGAGACATCACTTTTTTTTGAGGGGGGGGGGGGTAACAGAAAATAAGGTGCGTAAAACTATGTAAGATGAAAACAGTGCAATATTATTGTAGATCCTTACACTTTATTGTTTATACGAACGCTCTCGTACAAGATAGAGTGCAAATGGGACGTCAATAAATGCCAGAGAACGATAGAGAAGAGCAAATAATGATAACGGTATACAATACAAACTGCCTTTGTCACTCAATAATTGTGATCACACGGGATTCGGATCCAAATTCCCCAATATAGCAAATTGCACTTGTGAACTATGAATTATGACAATGGTGTTTGCAAAGTCAAGCGGGGGGGGGGGGGGGGAGGTATGTGATACCTCTTTGGTAAAAAGTGATATAGTGACGATCTATTTAGGATAAACATTATGGTTCCATGAGTGTCAAGATATTGGGTTTACGAAATATTTCTACAGTGTATAATCGATGTAATTCATTTTCTGAGAGTAAAGGTGCTATAATCTGAAGAATCCAAACCCCCTTTGTTTTTGAATTTGGATTTCATTTCACTGGGAAACAACAATAAACAGGCAGCATTTCTAAGTAGGGCCTATATATAGAATTACAGGGCCTCACATCCATACATCCTGGTATTGGATATTGTAGACAAGAAGTAATACAATATCCAAGGATGTTAGCATCTGACCTTAGGACCTGTTTACAAGTCTACAGCCTTTCTCACCACAACAGTATAATAAGCTCACCTTAAAATCTGCACCGCGACTTTTCAGGTTCATGCAATGACATCACAACAATTCTCTCCCCCCCCCCCCCAAACTGCATTCTTTGTCTGGTCGCGGAGTGTGATATACCAATATGGACTTCCGACACCGCGTTGCACAGAATATATCTTTCTCATCAGTCGTTCGTCCGAAGCAAAGTTTGTTGCCACCCACCGAAGTGTATCGGACGGATGGCAGTCTGATGAATCCGACTTGTGCTGGTCAACTATCAAGTCAGTGTCAGACATGCCGGGCTGTGATTCGATGAGGCAATCGTCCGATAAGGATAACTCACTTTAGTTGGTGGCAGAATCCCGGGTCAGAATATAGCAAGCAAAATATTATTATATTAAATAACTTTGCTTCCGACTAGTGACCGATGAGAAGACATCTCTGTGTAATGGGGCTATCACTGCCGCCATGACAACGCCATCTGTAAAGTAAAGCGCACCGTGCTCTCCCCCTCCCCTTTCAAACTGTCATCATCACACTGGCAACTCATAAAAAAGAAAACACAAACAAACAAACTGGAATAAGCTTACCGGTATTCAAATTCGTGCAGACATGACACACACTGTACATCCACGCGAATGAATTAATAAGATGTAGAGTGCCAATTTCAATCGAGAGAATTGAACTTGAGAGGTTACATGTCATATTGATTGAAAGCCTACCTTTCCTTGAATGCCAATTGCCTTTCGATGATGATGACATAGAGCTCTTAAAAAGTCGGATTCACACGATTGTCTTAACAACCTCTCACCAAACGAGGAAAAAGGTCAACAACAACCCGAGCCGTTAGAATGAAAGAAAGAAACCATTCACTACTAGAAGAGCATGACCACCAAACTCCCACCATGTTCTCTGCTGGATGTTCGTTTACCCGTCTGACTATACATTCAAACAGGAAAGAGTTTAAATTTACCGACACGTGTAGTGCCGTATAGTCGGTTTATTTGCATCATAGCAACAATTTGGCGCCAAAAAATCTTTGCACAACGATTGCCGGCAAGATCAGGGAGCCTGCCAGATGATTCGTCCTTACGAGCCATGGATACAATTCAACCCAATAGAGAGGTGAGATATTGTCATTGGTAATTCCCTTGTTTACATTAGACCACTGTTCATCCGCGAGCGTACAATATGTCATGGCTTACCGTCCAGGTTCGGGTGAAGCGTGCGCATTATTATGACGGTTAAAGGTCCTGTTTACCTTTGGGAACAGTGATTTAAAAAATTTTCAAGATATGACATTTAATGCATACGTGTAGGTCTGTTGTACCACAAAACATCCCATCATATAAAATTTTTGTGATAAAGCCTAAAATATAAGGAGATATCTGTATTTTTCTCAATAAACCGTAACTGTAGACGGTTTAGTCTGGCAACATTTTTACTATAACTATTGTTCACATTTTGTATATTTAACAATACTTAACATCGATTAAACTGGTTCAAATTTTTACATTGATTGTTTTTATCCATAACTCACATTTTAGAACTATGTTGAAGCACTAATGCTAAGTTTTTGTTTCATCTGCAAATGGTAAATTATGCCTTTAAGGTACACTGAATACATGATTGTAATTACGTACAAAGGCATTTCTTCTGCTTTCTGTAAGCTTCTTGTTGGAATAACTAACAGGCTGTATGTTGACAAAAGTCTGATCGCCGCGTGAATGGCTGTATGTCAGGAACTCCCAATAATGAATTTCTTTTACCGAGTTTACGCGTGGTATTATTATTTGTTGCGCCTGAACCACCAAGAGTCACTGATACAAGTCTAGAGATAAGCAATTCTGGCTTCTCTTAAAGTATTTTTAAATCTATATTATTATCAATAATGCTTGCATGCATATTTCCGTCAATTCATCCAAACTAAATCTAGCATTCTCGAACTCCAGTGCATTATTAATAGAAATGGTGCTGATCTCTATGAGTTGAATTGTTATTATATTTGAGATTAATTTACCTGGTCATTTTGGTATATTATAGAGAAAAACACAATCAATAAAACAAAAAGGTATATGATTATGTCAAAAATATAATCAAAGTTCAAATCTTTGCCTTTCAGCATGAAGTAATGATGTAGCAACGTTAGGTAACTTCGAGAGTAAATTACTTGGTATATTTGTTATTTCATATTTTTTTTATTCACCTCGTAAAAAGCTGTACATGCGAAAACAATTCAAAAGCTCAGTTACATGTATGATAGCCATATACAGTGTATATCAAGCAAACCATACAGAAACACGGATATAAAAACACACAAGGAGTCTCTTATAAATCTATGACCATATAAAAAGTCTGAATAATAATAAAAATAGAAATTACAAATTACAAATTAAAAAAAAAAAAAAAATCACGAGGGGAGTTCAAGAGCACCATGCCCCCATTTGGTACCACACATGCTCCCAAACTCACCGCTCCATCGCACCGGACGCAAAAAGCGTCTATCCATATTCGAACCATGTCGGTGAGAGAAAACCTCACCTCACCTGTTCAAACCCACCACAGATCATTTTACATTGCATACCCGGTCTGAGCTCACTTTTATCCTATATACCATCATGACCAGGGCGGCACTCACTCCTTCACTCTGTGCAACGGCACAGCGCGAGCAGTGGGAAGAAAGAAGAAAAGACAGAATGAAAGAAGGAAAGACAGATTGAAAGAAGGAAAGAGAGGAAGAGAAGAAGACGAGAGAAGAAAAGTGAAGAAACACAAGAGAGAGAGAGAGAGATATAATGACTCGGTTTCAATGATCATACACTGACTATTACAGTGGGCATATACCTTCCAAACTGTAATTCATATTAATGACAAAAGCTGGATGACAAGAAAACAAAAAGTACATGGCTATGACATGAGTGCCCTTCTATAAAGCGGATATAGTAAGAAGCCAAGATCTTTCTGGACGAAAAAAAGAGTACTTATGGCTGTGAGTGCCCTTCTATATAGGGCGGATATACAAGAAGACAACATCCTTTCACAAGCACAACTCGAGAAGTTTCGGTCAACAAAAAAAAAAAAAAAATGCAAACAACAAAACGGTTACGTGAACCACATCCATGTTTGTGTGCATACCTATACCAGATCTGACATGATCAAAATATTATTCCGTTGAATACAAAAAATGGAGAATTTTGCAAGTTTCATTGAAACATATAGGTGGAAAAAACACAATCAATGGTCAGTGACATGATTTTGTGCAACAATGAATATTTTATGCATTATGATTATGCGGCACAATATCATATGGGACTGTACTTTCATTCTCTTTTATTTTAGAGAATGTGATTTCTACAAACAATGTTCAGTGGGATCACAACATTTAATCAGTTCGAAAGTTTTGTGTCATTAATCAAACACTTCATCATTTTGAAGCTCAAGCTGTTATGGTCTTGTCACAATCTTTTTACCCCTATTTTATCAGTCTACATGTTTCATCGGGGGTTGTTTCACTATTAATAATCAGTAATTCACAAATCACCGATCGCGTGAACTCCCAATTATTCAAAATGGTCGTCAGTGAAAGACGACGTACTGTTGGCCTCACGCTCCTAATTCAACTCGCGCATTGCCTACCGGGAAGGCAGTACAAAGATGAGGTAATGTTATTTTTTACCAAAAAAATCATTTAAAATCAGTCAAGTGGAAAATTGCCACTTTTGGTAGTGTTTGACATTGCTTGAGGACAGGAGCTTCTGCAGGTTATGAAGAAGTTGAATGAATCAGGGTTTTTGTATTTTTAATGATTTTTTATTGATGTATGAGGTAATTTGCTATTTTCATCATTTTTGATAGTGACTGGATGACTAGTCTCGTATGGAGGCTGTTAACTTTTTTTAGAGCTGGACAACATCCCAAAATATGTTGTTTGCTTGAAAGCAGAGAAAATTTCCCTTCATCTACTTCAAGTTAAAAAAATTCTATGATTCGATTGATTTTTTATGATTCATGGAATATGCTGCATTTAACACAGGTTTATATGGGAGCCCGGAAAAGGAGCGTGAGGCCTATACTGTGAGACTGGTAGGCAGTGGGCATGAGAGTCGTCTGCTAGAATGCGATGTTCTCGCCAGCAAACGGCGTGCAGAGTGTACGGGAAGGTTCCCGGGGTTACTGCCGTGGTACCTGCTAGCTTAAATTCGGAAATATTCTTCAAGGGGTAAGTCAGACCACTAGTAAACAAGTGTAGTCCTATTTCTAAGGTAGCCCTTGCCCTCAACTCTTACCATAGAACTAAAGTTGAATGCATCGCCAACCCAAAGTTAGATTTCAGCCCCAAATCAGATTCTAACCCCAAATTTAACCCTAATATTAGCTTTTAAAACCCTTACCCTAACCCTAACCCAAACCCTAACCCTAACCCAAACCCAAACCCTAACCCAACTCTAACCATAGCCCTAAAGTTGAATCCATTGCCGACCCAAAGTTAGATTTCAGCCCCAAATCAGATTCTAACCCCAAATTTAACCCTAGCTGTTAAAACCCTAACCCTAAAACCCTATTAACCCTAACCCTGTACTAACCCTAACCCTAGCTAACCCTAACCCTAACCCTAACTAGCCCTAACTAGCCCTAACCCAAACCCTAACCAACCTAACCCTAACCCTAATCCAAACCATAGCCCTAAATGCCAACCCAAAGTAAGATTTCAGCCCAAAATCAGATTCTAACCCCAAATTTAACCCTAGCTGCCTAGTAATATGAACAAGGCTCAAATTTAACCCAGTCTAAGCTAGTGTAGAACTCTAGTCTAAAGTTAGACCGAGTAACTCACGCCCTAGCCCTCACCCTGCCTATCTTCCCCTCGTCCTAACTGTGGGCCTATATCCTTAAGTTTACTTGTACACCTCAAAATTAGCACCCAGTGACAGTGTAACTGTATTATTTTCACTTTTACTGTGAAAATGGAGAGCTATGTGTGTAAAAACTGTGATGGACGTGCTTGGTCCCATGCAGACAGTGGTTTTTTTGTGTTGGAAGTTTCCTTGCTGTACGAATTCATGTTCACGCACCAGCCATGTGCCATTTATTCACCACTCATGGTCTACACATTCACTCCATTGCATTTCATTCTAACAACGAACTCAGCATCATTCTCTCAGAAAAATGTAGCAGGACTATCAGTTTTCAAAGTGTCATAGTCATTTACTGACATTTAATGAATAATATATCTGTGTTGCAGGTTGTCATACACAATATTCTGGTCCTGGATCTGAGGGAGCCAGCAGGTTTGTTCATGAACGTTTTTATACAACAGTGTTTGTTTGTTTGTTTGTTTGTTTCTTTCTTTCTTTCTTTCTTTCTTTCTTTGTTGTTGTTTTTAAAGGGGGGGGTGTTTTATGGCGACAAGCAAGAAGATTTGGATATGAATGCGGAAGAGTGGAGCAAACATTATTCCAAACAGTTAGAAATTAAGATGGACAAGAGTGCGGGTGATGATCCAGTGGTATGCTGGCTTTTTACAGGCCGAGTCAACAAGGCTGTGACCATGTAAATGTGTTGGAATAATAATACTGGAGAACAGTGAATAAAGAACACTTGCATTCTGACTCCAGATCCAAGCAGTCAAGCATCTCACTAACCCCACAAAACATAAAATGTATAAACCTGTACTCATGCTCTCTGTTGTTGCCCTTATGTAGGGCCATTCTGTAGGCATGTCCTGGAACCCCCCCCCCCACATTTCCCATCCTATCTTATTCTATCCTTCATATTCTAACCTCTGTGAACTCTAATCCCTACCTTATATCGAGTTTTACAGTGATATATATTTTAAAAGTACATCATAGTATATTTATGGCCTGGTGGTGAGCTCAAATGCTCCATGGAACAGTGAAATTGAACTTCCCTTTCTTGCTCATTGAACTTAAATATTTACCTTGATATAATATGAATAATTATTTTGATATTTTGGGAGGTTTTCAGGGTATCCAGCATTTAAACCTTCAAATTGGACTGAATGAATGTCATTGAATTATTGTCTATTTGGGCCCTACATCCAATTTCACCGAACCCAAGGTATAATGCCAGCAAGGGTGCATTGATTGGATTTCAGTACATGGTGCATTGTAGCTTGATGGGGTCCACTCTGCTGAAAACAAGCATGAAATGTAGAAAGTTTTATATCGTTGTAGTCGGAATTAATATCTCTACAAGATGAAAGCGTTCAAAAAGTGTTTGGAAGCACTTGACTGCTCTATAGGCCTCACGCTCCTAATTCAACTCGCGCATTGCCTACCGGGAAGGCAGTACAAAGATGAGGTAATGTTATTTTTTACCAAAAAAATCATTTAAAATCAGTCAAGTGGAAAATTGCCACTTTTGGTAGTGTTTGACATTGCTTGAGGACAGGAGCTTCTGCAGGTTATGAAGAAGTTGAATGAATCAGGGTTTTTGTATTTTTAATGATTTTTTATTGATGTATGAGGTAATTTGCTATTTTCATCATTTTTGATAGTGACTGGATGACTAGTCTCGTATGGAGGCTGTTAACTTTTTTTAGAGCTGGACAACATCCCAAAATATGTTGTTTGCTTGAAAGCAGAGAAAATTTCCCTTCATCTACTTCAAGTTAAAAAAATTCTATGATTCGATTGATTTTTTATGATTCATGGAATATGCTGCATTTAACACAGGTTTATATGGGAGCCCGGAAAAGGAGCGTGAGGCCTATACTGTGAGACTGGTAGGCAGTGGGCATGAGAGTCGTCTGCTAGAATGCGATGTTCTCGCCAGCAAACGGCGTGCAGAGTGTACGGGAAGGTTCCCGGGGTTACTGCCGTGGTACCTGCTAGCTTAAATTCGGAAATATTCTTCAAGGGGTAAGTCAGACCACTAGTAAACAAGTGTAGTCCTATTTCTAAGGTAGCCCTTGCCCTCAACTCTTACCATAGAACTAAAGTTGAATGCATCGCCAACCCAAAGTTAGATTTCAGCCCCAAATCAGATTCTAACCCCAAATCTAACCCTAATATTAGCTTTTAAAACCCTTACCCTAACCCTAACCCAAACCCTAACCCTAACCCAAACCCAAACCCTAACCCAACTCTAACCATAGCCCTAAAGTTGAATCCATTGCCGACCCAAAGTTAGATTTCAGCCCCAAATCAGATTCTAACCCCAAATTTAACCCTAGCTGTTAAAACCCTAACCCTAAAACCCTATTAACCCTAACCCTGTACTAACCCTAACCCTAGCTAACCCTAACCCTAACCCTAACTAGCCCTAACTAGCCCTAACCCAAACCCTAACCAACCTAACCCTAACCCTAATCCAAACCATAGCCCTAAATGCCAACCCAAAGTAAGATTTCAGCCCAAAATCAGATTCTAACCCCAAATTTAACCCTAGCTGCCTAGTAATATGAACAAGGCTCAAATTTAACCCAGTCTAAGCTAGTGTAGAACTCTAGTCTAAAGTTAGACCGAGTAACTCACGCCCTAGCCCTCACCCTGCCTATCTTCCCCTCGTCCTAACTGTGGGCCTATATCCTTAAGTTTACTTGTACACCTCAAAATTAGCACCCAGTGACAGTGTAACTGTATTATTTTCACTTTTACTGTGAAAATGGAGAGCTATGTGTGTAAAAACTGTGATGGACGTGCTTGGTCCCATGCAGACAGTGGTTTTTTTGTGTTGGAAGTTTCCTTGCTGTACGAATTCATGTTCACGCACCAGCCATGTGCCATTTATTCACCACTCATGGTCTACACATTCACTCCATTGCATTTCATTCTAACAACGAACTCAGCATCATTCTCTCAGAAAAATGTAGCAGGACTATCAGTTTTCAAAGTGTCATAGTCATTTACTGACATTTAATGAATAATATATCTGTGTTGCAGGTTGTCATACACAATATTCTGGTCCTGGATCTGAGGGAGCCAGCAGGTTTGTTCATGAACGTTTTTATACAACAGTGTTTGTTTGTTTGTTTCTTTCTTTCTTTCTTTCTTTCTTTCTTTCTTTCTTTGTTGTTGTTTTTAAAGGGGGGGGGGGGGGTTTTATGGCGACAAGCAAGAAGATTTGGATATGAATGCGGAAGAGTGGAGCAAACATTATTCCAAACAGTTAGAAATTAAGATGGACAAGAGTGCGGGTGATGATCCAGTGGTATGCTGGCTTTTTACAGGCCGAGTCAACAAGGCTGTGACCATGTAAATGTGTTGGAATAATAATACTGGAGAACAGTGAATAAAGAACACTTGCATTCTGACTCCAGATCCAAGCAGTCAAGCATCTCACTAACCCCACAAAACATAAAATGTATAAACCTGTACTCATGCTCTCTGTTGTTGCCCTTATGTAGGGCCATTCTGTAGGCATGTCCTGGAACCCCCCCCCCCCCACATTTCCCATCCTATCTTATTCTATCCTTCATATTCTAACCTCTGTGAACTCTAATCCCTACCTTATATCGAGTTTTACAGTGATATATATTTTAAAAGTACATCATAGTATATTTATGGCCTGGTGGTGAGCTCAAATGCTCCATGGAACAGTGAAATTGAACTTCCCTTTCTTGCTCATTGAACTTAAATATTTACCTTGATATAATATGAATAATTATTTTGATATTTTGGGAGGTTTTCAGGGTATCCAGCATTTAAACCTTCAAATTGGACTGAATGAATGTCATTGAATTATTGTCTATTTGGGCCCTACATCCAATTTCACCGAACCCAAGGTATAATGCCAGCAAGGGTGCATTGATTGGATTTCAGTACATGGTGCATTGTAGCTTGATGGGGTCCACTCTGCTGAAAACAAGCATGAAATGTAGAAAGTTTTATATCGTTGTAGTCGGAATTAATATCTCTACAAGATGAAAGCGTTCAAAAAGTGTTTGGAAGCACTTGACTGCTCTATAGGCCTCACGCTCCTAATTCAACTCGCGCATTGCCTACCGGGAAGGCAGTACAAAGATGAGGTAATGTTATTTTTTACCAAAAAAATCATTTAAAATCAGTCAAGTGGAAAATTGCCACTTTTGGTAGTGTTTGACATTGCTTGAGGACAGGAGCTTCTGCAGGTTATGAAGAAGTTGAATGAATCAGGGTTTTTGTATTTTTAATGATTTTTTATTGATGTATGAGGTAATTTGCTATTTTTATCATTTTTGAGAGTGACTGGATGACTAGTCTCGTATGGAGGCTGTTAACTTTTTTTAGAGCTGGACAACATCCCAAAATATGTTGTTTGCTTGAAAGCAGAGAAAATTTCCCTTCATCTACTTCAAGTTAAAAAAATTCTATGATTCGATTGATTTTTTATGATTCATGGAATATGCTGCATTTAACACAGGTTTATTATATGGGAGCCCGGAAAAGGAGCGTGAGGCCTGTTCGCACACGCTGCATGGTAAACCTTCGTTTTCGGTAAGTTGTGGATTGTGTATGTTAATATCGATATCAGACATAAACAGGAAGTCTAATTAGTGAAGATTGTCTTTAATGAGTTTGAGGTAGCAAAAATGATGTCAAGTATCAAAACTCAACGCGATCGGCATGTTCGATTCGTGTTCTCTTGTGCACCATCCTGATAAAGCCCTGTCGCGTTTTTACAGCGACTGGGCTGTGTATAGTGAATTATTGCTACGAAGGTTGCGTGGAATATGCCTTATTAAAATTTGCAATTGGTAAGTCTCCCACACCTCATATAAAGATAACGGAAGTGAAAAACACTTCATTATGTCCCCAAATGACTGTCAATGCCTCATCAGACACACACAATATTTCCTATATACCCATGCATTCAACACCACGTTTCCATCACACATTGTCTGTAAGCATAGAATACAAATCCAGTATACAGCCAACGTTGAAAGGGATATCGAAACGAGGTCAGAAACTTTTTGTTTGCGTCAATCCTTCTGACGGCATATTTGGTTCCCTAGGCTATACAAGAGATGAGTCGTCAAAATGTGAATGTTTTGCGACAATACCATCGAAAATAAATCCAGAATAGGGACTTGGTCGGAGAAAGGATGATCTTGCCATGTTTACGGAGGAAAGGTCACGATGATAAATGTTTTTGCGGGCGGCCTTTGCTATTGTTCAAGCTTGATAGTAATTCAAAACTTGATAATGCGTGTGAAATTTCACGCATGTTGCGTCGTAGGTTAACAGAAGCTAGTTTACTTTATCGGCTAATCTCTTCTGGAACATAGAAAATCGCGCTAATGGCGACGGGAAGCTTGTTGGGTGTTTTCTTATCTCGGCGTTATACTGCTAAACGTGAGGAATAGTTTGGCACGAATCACGAATCTGCGGAATACATTGGTGTGAGTTTTGCGAGTTTGTCTCAGTTTGCATCAGAGGAGGGTGCAAGAAAGGATGATCTTGCCATGTTTACGGAGGAAACTTTGTGACACCGTTGTTCCGGTACAACGGTGTAAACGTGTTTTATTTTTAACATCCGGAACAACGGTTTCAAGATTACATTCCGGATTCCGCGTAATTTGTCAAACTCTCGATTCCTCAAGAAAAAAGAAGAAAAAAAAAATCACACACACACACACACTCACACACACACACACACACATCTCTGTTGGCTTTTTCGTTTGCTTGCCTTGTATAGCCAGTGTATGTATCCTAATCTGAACTCTCTAAACTCCTCTACAAGCACATGGTATACAAAATTCATCTGGCAGTGAACCTTAGTATGACCACAGCTCAAAATGACACTGGATGCAAATGGTCTGTGCATGCTTAATCTATAAGCCTCAAAGGAAGCAAGAAATGCTTGTAAAGGGCAGTATATATGAACTACAAGAGCAATAACTCTTGGTCCTCTCCAATTTTATACAGACCAGGCCATTTCATTTCATTTCTTCTTTATTAACCACGTAAAAATGGTACAGCATCCTTGCTAAAACCATTCAAGAGCACAAGACCGTTTAGTTAATTTATAGAAACCTTGTACAATTTAACATTTAAAAACTATGGGGAAGTACGGGTAAAAGACTGACACAGAAAGATAAGACAGCTATGGCCATGTAAAATTACACGATGGTCGTTACGCACATAAAGCACGGAGACCAACACTACCCCCGACATGCTCCCCAACACACCGCACCACCGAACGCTATGAGCTCTGCAATCTCAACCATCTCTCGCCCATGGCCGCCGTACTCCTGTACCCGGCGCTATACGGCTAGAGATGAGAATAGGACCTCCCTGATCTCAGCGCGAGCACCGAAAAGAGAATACGGCCTGCACCTCGCGAGTGTGGTATACATTAATTCAAATCTATAGTGTATTCAAAGGATATTCATCATTGTATTGAATTCCTGTTTGCTCAAACCACCCGATTTAATGATTGACATCTGTCTCCAATGTTTAGCAGCCCTATGAGATGTTACCTTCTCATCTCATCTCCTTCAATATCAGAACATAGTTATCCCATTAAAGCATGGCTTGTTTACAGCTTATTCTAAACTGACGAGGTAAAAGTCGTATATAACACCGCATACTGGAATACACCCCGAATCTCTTATTCCAACAGGATATAGGATATGCGATAATTATTATAATCGTTTGCTGAATGTAAGGCATTCTTTGAAAAAAAAAAAAGAAGAAACAAATGAAATCACAGGTGGCAATACCATTAGCAATATGAGGAAGGAGTCCCGAATTTATTTGAGGAAACCAAATTTGATGTCAAGTAATTCGAGGATGAGGTAAAATCGGAATTTTTATGTCTTTTCACAACGTGTCAATTTTTGTCTAAGCTTAGTTTCCACTTTCTTTTTTGGGGGTCAAATTTTAAGATATACTAAGAGTATTCCAATGAAAACGGAATGCAGAAATTGACTGTAATGAGCTGAATACGCATGCAGAGTCTATCTCATTTTGGATTTTTTTTAATGTGGTTCCTTTATTTTACCAACGGTTTTTTTTAAATTGATATCGCATACGTTTTTTAATAATCTAAAGCCAATTTTCCAGACTCTGTATGATATAATCATCAATGAAAAGCTGAGCATCGAAAGTTGAACTTGCCAAGATCGGAAATCGATGTTCTGCGACACTGATTCAATTAAGATGTTTTAATCTGTTCGTTTTCACTTTTTTTTTTCTACAACTGCAAGGACCTAGATAAATATGCTGTAACCATTCTCTTCCTCTTTCTGTCTGCTGTTTTCTCTTTTGAAGTGCAAAAGCATTAGTGCCGCGAGACGGATATAAAACGTCCAATCGAAAATATATTGTGTGGAAGTTGATCCATCCCCCTCGCGAATCTGATTTAGCACTATCCCAACATTTTATAATGAGCAATCCAAAAACATTTCTTCATAATTTTCTAGACCAACACAAATTTCAATCCGCATTGTCATTCACTAAACAATGTATCGTGAAAGAGTTTATCTAATAGTCTCAATTTTTACTTGATTAAAGAAAGGCAGACAAAAGGCAAAATAAGTTGATCCACAATTACGTTTATGTAACGACAAGTGGTAAAACAGCTCGTTAGATGTCAAGAAATATCACGATAGGAACACATCAAAAACAAGTCAAACTGAGTATAGAAAAACTCATCGGCAATACTTACCAGACGGGCAATTCTCAAAACAGATGAGGTATAGTTACAGCTGCTTCGTGAAGGCAAAGACGGATGAAGCTACAGCAACCACCTTCGCTAGGATGTGCGAACTATTATGCCTGATGATTGTATAGGGCCTATCAAACGAAGCATCACATTCTCGGTAACACTCTCGGCGACAGATATCCCTGGATATGTCTGGCATAACGAGCGAAGACAAACTAATAGGGATCGGATATGAGGCAAGAAACCACGACAGTCCTCCGCTGCAGTCCTCCGCTGCCACTGAATAGTCATGAGTGGGGTAGCGAACGATTGGCTGCCACTGATGAATAATGAGTGGGGTAGCGAATGATTGGCTGCTTGAGTTCTACCTCAGCGATGGTAATCAGGGAGGTCTTTTACGGGTGAGAGGTTCCGTGCTGCGTTATTTTCACGCCATATTTTCACGCCATTCATCATAGAAAATCTTGGGCTCGAGCCAAAAGGAAAAAGGCAACAGAAGTCAGTGCCGATGGGGGTGGGGGGGTCTCAATCATTTCACTATCCGTTTGCCGAGTTATCATTATTATTTTTTTGCAAGTACATGCATTGAATATCGAAGCATGGTAAGGCAATTTAGCAGACCAAATTATTTGTGTGTAACACCAATGAGGTTCTACATAGCATTTCCTTGGTAACACCAGCTCCACACACAAGAATGACAACTCGATGATGGGGCTTCACAATTAGATCAGTGAATGCTGTTTCCGAAGGTTTTAAAAAAAAATCACCCAAATGCATGTTAGTATATACGCGTTACTCATTATGCTCCACAAATCTGGCAATTTCATGATAATAACATAAACAACCCAACCATTGATAATAACCTGCATATGTAAAAGAAAATAATATTACTAATACTAACGATAATCATTATGATATCATGTTTATAAATCGCATAACCTGTACCCTATGTAGATGACGGGAACAAGGAGAACGTGATTGATAGAGATATAATAATGCAAATAGAGAAGGGAAGGAAAAGAGAAAGAGAAAAATAGAAAGAGTGAGGAAGAGATCAGAAAGGAATGAGGAAAACGAGACTAAAACCTCCCGGCATGGTCGGAGGGAACATGAGCGAAACGTGGAATGATTGCAGAAATACCTGTGCATAGAGTATAGTTAATAGAAAACAAAACCCCCAGCTAATCGTTATCACTGACAAAAGCAAGTATCACATTAATTTTGCATACAGTGTACTAAAAATAAACACCCATCAGAGATTTGACAGAATGGAAGAAGCATGCCGAAAGAGAGAGAGAAAGAAGGAAATGGCGTTAATGAGAGGCGTAGAGAGAGAGAGAGAGAGAGGGAGAGAGAGAGAGAGAGGGGGGGGGGGAGGGAGATAGGAGAGGAAGATGGGGGTGGCAGTGGGCGAAAGGGAATGACAGGGTGGAAGCGGGCGTTTTAGTAGTATAGTAGAGCATGAGTAAACGTTCACTGCCCCACCCCATCCCTTACGTTATGCAGCTGACTGCTTGTCTTCAAAGACCGGTGATTGTTGTGTGAGCAATGACGTATATACGCTGCTGGTAATGGCAATGAAATTACACACGATCATCACGTCAGAATTGTCTAAAGCTGTAAAATGAAATTGAATTGCTGTGTAGGATCGTGAATTTATGAAAACAAGAACAACAGAAAAGCAAACGTGCTAGGATGATGTTATAATAAGGAGCAGATTCTAATTCTGATTTGATTAAACGATACCAGATTATCGGCCATAATAATTTCATATTCTGATGTATGGATCATGCCAAGAATGGAATGCTTCAAAATCAATCCTTTAGTGAAGGTATAGTTCTATATCTGATCAGACAAAACATCCACGCAATATATCCGATATTGCGTGAATAAAGGCTCCTCCCGTATTATTTCAGTTTCAAATTGTTCATGTTATCATATTGATAGCCAACTCCAATTTGATTGAAGACTAACAGGCACTAGGTACTCAGTATAGGGCCCGTATACATAACAATATGTTCCAATGGATCATGTCACGCAAATAAACATGAAGAATAACGTTGGACTCTCAAGGAGGTATGAGAGAACTCTCATATCTCCGTGGTTGGATCTGTGCAACATGCATGAATGCCACATGCGTAGATTCCTTCCAAAAAGAAGGAAACTCTGATTTCTACACAGAGGGTCACGATCCTTGAAGAAAGTTTAACGATAAGGAAACTGTGAATATAATTCCCCCCAAAATATCTATTAATGAATGTGTACACAATACCCATTTTTAGTCTTATAGATACTGACATTTATTGTGAAATATGACGATTATCTTCCCTGCAGTTGCAGAAAGTGAGTCATGTTTTCTCTCATTATGCTTGAAAATGTAAATGTCTCTAATTATCTTTATTCTTTTTAAAGTCTTGTACTATCAAGACATCAAGACATGCCGCAGCCGTTTGTCTTGCTATGGAGTTAAAGTGTTGAATCATAACCAGAAAAGACTGTAGAACTTTTGAGCTAATTTATTTGCCATTCCCTGCAAATTTCACTACACAATGTGCTCTTCCAATCTCTGCGTTCACCGAATACGCAAATAATGTTTAATAAAGAAAGAGAATGTTCCTTTGTTTCAGTATTTAACAACTCACACTTTCTCTCTCTATTTCCTCTCTTCTTTCTCATTCAATAATACTGCCACTGAAGCAGGAAAGATTAAAGATACATGTTTGTATTTTAAGAATTAACTAAGATTAAGATCAATAAAGCGGTTTGATTTTGACTAAAAAGCTGAATTATTTAAACGCAAACGCTGCACACGGGCTATATCCACTAAACATTACACATCCTCTTTGAAGCCATGTTATTGCGACATGCCGCGCGTTTCTCTCTCCCTCTTTCTCTCTCTCTCTCGATCGATAAAAGCACAATGGGCGTGACCACAGAACTCTATCTGTGGGCGTGACGCCCTGACGCACACCTCCAGCCAGTCGGCAGGCCCTTATGCTAATAATACCGATTAAAGTCGTCTCGCAGCTCTCTTGTACCGAGGTGCGAGAGGATGCCACCTTTGTCGGGAAAGCGGGCGATCGTTTGTCGACTGTGAATACCGGAGGATGCACAGCCATACAAGCAAAGCGACAACCAGCAGGAATATCAACCACTTGTTTTACACATGTTCCTGTTAAAAAAAAAAGAATGATGAGTATGTTCGCGGGGAAATTAGCTGAAAACACACCGCTCTTGCTTTTTGCACAATACAATGTCGTCTGAATTGGTAGTATAGGGGCCTACAAACAACCAAACAACCTGGCTTTTTGAAAAGAAATCTAATGATGACGGTTACTGTCCATGAAGCAGGTCAAGACAATCTGTCTTCTCCAAACTTTGCAAAGGAATGCACGAGGATCATATATAATCTGACAATATGAGCTAAAGGGCTGCTACCACATCAAATTCAGGGAGACAGCAATCAAGTAGTTTGTTTCCTGCTTCCATGCATGCAACACAGTTGATGGGCCAAAACCTGTAGCAGGGAGGCATATATATATATATATATATACATATATATATATATATATATATATATATATATATACATATATTAAGACCTCATGAGAATATTAGCTATTGTCAGTTTTCAAGAATCTGGCACACCTATAACAGCTCTGATAGTCAATGGTATATCGTCAGTAAGTTTGCTCCCTGTATAAGTCAATTTTTTTTTGATAATCCTGTTTGTCTAAGATTTTTAAAACATTCTCGCTTATTGCCCGAGTCTGCATAATATGTAACCGTTAAGTTGATTGAACCCTATAGCAATGAGCAAGCAATATCCTCCCTTAGGCCCCATTATTTTCAAGTGACATTATATCAAAATCTTGATGTGTTTGTAAAACCGATTACATCCTGTGTGTGAAACCATTAAACGGATATTATAGTATTGGTTGAGGTGATGATTCAGACTTTTAACTTTTTTTGTTGTTGCAAGCTACACGTAGAAACCCCTTTATGAAATGTCAAGGGAGCGTGCAATTCTAACAGGAATTTAATGTTTATTTGACGAAAATTGGTTTTGAAATGGCCGAGATATCGAAAAAAATGAAGTAAAAAAAGGCAACCCTAATATAAGGTGGGTCCCACTTTTTATTAGGATTTCTTTGTTTTGGATACCTCAGCCATTTCAAAATCAATTTTAATAAGATAAACTTTGAATTCCTCTTAGAATTACATGTTTTTCATATTTTATGAGAGGTTTCTCATCATCTCAAATCTAATCATAAAAAAACGTTGGAAACCTGTAGTCCCATCTCCACCGAAACTGTCATGTATAGAATCATTTTATATTGCTCATACGTCAGAAATTGATCGACCACTAGTGGTGTAATGCATGTAATTTGGAGCAAGATATATGATATAACGTATAATGTGGGTTTTTATTGACACATAACTTTCCCCCTCTCTTACAGCGTGTCCATTTCTTGTCGATTCTACCCATTAAAAAACAAACATTAAAACAAAAGAACGAACGAACGAACGAATCTACCCGGATATCACTGTGACAGTGTGAGGTCACGTCGCGTCTGTTGTCGTATATCTCTGCGATCATTTCCCCCACAGCCATTCGACCGCGGATGGTGGCCTTTCTCCCGCTCGTGTGAAAAAGGTTGTTTTCTTTCGATGCACTCTGCACGCGCCTCAACAATAATCATTGATTGTGGGGCATCTTTGCTCATCTTAATATTAATACACGTACCATCTCCCACACACATGTCATTGATCATTGTTGGGGTTTCGTCAAATATTTTTGAAGGTGAAAGGATCTCTGGGTGTGACTCCTGGAATGATTGGTGGATAGGGCAGGATACTCTAGGGGTAGCTATAGGGTCTATGCCTCATTCAGCATGTTGAGCCTATACGTTCGGATTTGTGCCGCTTTTTTTCTTTCAGACATGACATTGATACTGTTACGATTTAATAAAGCAAATTTAACAGACTGTTAGAAAACATCTTAAGAGCAGACGGTGCCTCCCCATAAATAAATGAATGAAAAAATAATGATTAATAAATTAATTATCAAATTAATAAATAAATGAAAAGAAATGAACAGAATGAAGAATGGGTCACAATATCTCTTACCACAAACAGGCTGAAAACAAGAGTCGGTTTGTCCTCGTTATAAGATCCGACCGTCTGTGCGTCTATCCTTTGCTTAGCCCCAAATGACTTCTTTTTTTTCCCCCGCCAATGCCATCTGCCTTCTACGATCTCTTTTGGAGCAATGATCTCGTCAATTAGATTTTGTATTATAAGTATGTGCGGCGGAAGGATGGTCTTGCTTCACCCAGGCAAGTTGTCCTGCTTTACCAACTCCCAGGGCATAGTAGTCTGGTTTTCAGACCCTTTGCCAACTGGACTCGGCAGCGACGAAGTCGCCGCCTTTGCCGAAGGCAACTCTGTGCGACAAAATCAACTTAAACTATACTAGTTTTCGACGTTGAGGGCGTCAATATCATGAATAGCGAAATAGTATGGGCAGAGGGTCTGGAAGCCAGACTAAGGGCATAGATACTTTTTCTGTGTCCTGTGCTGTGTCGTCCCCGTCCCTAGTCCACTTCCTGGGGGGTGTTTCATAAAGCTGTTCGTAAAGTTACGAACGACTTACGAGCGACTGGTGATCAGTTCTTGTGCTGATTATGGAAATTCTGATAAGTATAGCACATCAGAACTGATCACCAGTCGCTCGTAAGTTGTTCGTAACTTTACGAACAGCTTTATGAAACACCCCCCTGGACTGTATTCGTATGCAGTGTACCCGCGTACGTACGGACGTACGTTGATGGTTTTTCTTATGTACACTGTATTACACAATTCACCCCTCCTGAATCATTTTTTTTCGGGAGTACCAATTGGTGGAGTGTCGCCCAATCAGCGTTTGGGCGCATTGTGTGTGGGTGCATGCATGTGTATGCGTGTGTTAGTGGGGAATGCGGACGATCAAAATCGCCCAGTATTTGACCACCCCCGTATCTGTATGAGGCCTATTGGCTTAGTGCCAACCTGCTCGATAAAAACACACAGCGCACATGAACGGCACGTGCCCATAATGAAATCGCATCCTATCAGCAACCGGCTGAATGGCTCCCAAGTCAACGGCGCATTTCCTCGTACGTAGGGCAGGGAGGCGGGCCCCGTCCGGAGGGAAGGTGCATACCCCCGTCCTGGAGCAAAGTGAATTTGTGAGTGGGATTCTACTCGCGTGTCGAGAGCTACCGAGCCGTCAACACTCAGCGGGTGAGCGTTCAGCGCTACCGAAGTCTCCCGCGATGGGTATGACAAAGCTGCGCTGATAAAACGTAACGCGCTACCTCTGAGTGCTACGTTGGAGCCAAGAAGCTCTAATTTTACCTCGAAAAACGTCAGGTAATCTTACAGGAAATGAACTCATTATTGTGTTTCTTTTATCAGCCAGGAGTACAAATGAATAAAAGAAAGTGAAAATGAAACTAGCGAATTGTCCGTTCAGACGACAGTTTGACACAACATTTCGGTGACAATATTCACACTGAAAAGGGAAGGATGCAAGATATAACCGTGATATCAAGACGTTACACCAATAGAGAAATTGTGAAGAGAATTCCGCAGAATTTCTTTATTCATGAACATTACACATCCCCTTTTTTATCAAGACATCACTAATAAAATGTTAAGAGTGATATTACATTCTCCCTGCATTTGAAGGAAGTGAGTCAAGTAAACCTTAACTCTCTCATAATGCCTGAAATGAAAATATCTGGAATTACCTTTATTATTACATTTCTTGTCCTTAAATTCATATGTCACTGCCTGACATGGTATACGCTGTACTATCTTGACATCACAATCATGTTGAAGTATTCTATTCTGCGATGGCAGCAATTGGATTTAAAGGCAACTTAAAAAGACTCAAAACTTTTGAAGGGATTGTTTGATATTCCCTGTATATTTTACTGCATAATAGTGATCTCCCAATATATTGTGCATTCATTAAATACACGCGTAAGGCTGAACGGTGTAAATTTCCCTTCATTACCACGCACAATAATATAAGTCTCTCTTTCTTTTCTCTCTCTTTTATGAATTATCCATCAATATACGCCTTGTGTTACCTGATTAGCCATCCTGTTTTGTTTTTGTGCAGTCTCCCCATCCCCCCCCCCCCCTCTCTCTCTCACACACACATACACACATGTACAAACACACTAGCCGGATCACGGCTGTTGTAGGCAACACGTTACATTTCCCGTTTTCGTTTTGTTTTTGTGATTTTGGTGTGTAAACGGCTTTGACTTTGACTGAAAACCATAAGTATAAGCGTAACATGAATGACAATGCTGAAGGTATACACACCCATGAGAAATCTTTTCAGACATCAATTCACAGACGTGTCTTGTAATCTTCATGCAACAGTCATGTTATTGAGAAATACCGTGCAATAGTTTTTTATTAAGGCACATGGGCGACATGACAGTATAAGAGCCTGATCCTGCTAATATAGCGGCGCCTGTGCCCTCGGAAACCGAGGGCGAGCCGTTGGGGCGAAGCTGGCGCGCCGCATCAGCGGCGATGTTTCCCCGCGCGAATGCATTGCGTTTCCTAAACTGCTAAACGCAAATCCCGGCCGGCTCCACCCCGGTGGTCAATTGCGGGTCGACTGGTATAAGACTTATCCAGTGACTACCGGTAGGCCCTATAGCTACAACCATATCAGCAAAGCAGCATTCATTAGGAATAAATCCCCTCCCTTTTCTTTTTTATTCTTTAAGCCCTTCTGCCAGAAAAAAGGATAAAGATATTCATAGAAATAATCAGCTGAAGACATGCTTCAAGCCATATATTATTATCGAAGAATATTATGATTAATAATCCACACATCGCTCTTTTATACGCTTTGCATATTAGAGTGTTCATTGACGTACATGATACTGTTTTATTTGAAACCACATCACCTGAATTGCTCTTTGCAAAACGGAACAAAGAAAGCCAACATAGCTGCAATACTGTCCACGGAGCAGGTCACGATATCCTATCTTCACTAAACTTTGGAAAGGAGAGGTATGAAGATCATGATGTGGATCATATTAAATTAATAAGGTGATGTGGTTCCTCGGGTTCGAATCCAGATGGATTCTCATTTGTTTGCTCATTTTACTTCTAATGAATTAAATTCATTTCTGGTCAGTTTTCTTCTGTTTGCGTTTGTTATATGATCATGATGACAATGGCTTTATGAGCATATTATCCAGGGCTGCTACCATTCCCACATCAAATTTAGGGAGACAGCAATCAACAGTATGGTACTTTCCTTCATGGGTAATTAGTGAAATAAAGTACCCAATTTGTGACATGACATTGGTTGTTTTTTTATAATAAAATCAGAAAAGCAACTTCCTGTTGAACATATAGGTTGATTAAAAAAAATCATATTTAGTACGTCCCTTCAAACGTGAGTGAAAACGAACAATCTAAATAAACTAAGTGAACTAGAATGTTCGTTAGAAATTAACTAAATCTTGAAGGGACTTACTAAATAAAATGATTCTTTTTTTAACATCATCATTTTCCAGCCTAAATTTTGACCGATCCCGGATGGTGGCCTCCTTCCCGCTCGTGTCCAGAAGTGGGCTTTCTCCGATGAACTTTGCACGCACCTCAACAATAATCAATGATTGTAGGATGATTTCAATTGGCTTTGGTTTCTTGATACGCAGCCACCTCCCACATGTCATTGATCATTGTCAAGGCTTCGTCAAAATATTCTTAAAGCTGAAGGAACCATGACTCTTCGAAGGATTTGTGGATAGAGGGCCTAATACGCTACGCGTGGCGGATATCCACAAGGCCTAATGCATTCGGATATGACTTGTGTGACATTTTTTTTTTCTCAAGGAAATGGTTTTTAACGAAGTAAGTGACATTTGATATTGTTACCATAATGAGGAAATCAGCTTACAAGCAGACAGTGCCGCCCATAAATCCATAGTTAAGTAAACAAATAAACAAACAAATAGATGAATAAACGAATGAACAAATAAATAGATAAATGGATAAATAAATTAATAAATAAAATACATAAGGGATCACTCTCCTCTTACCAGAAGCAGCCAGTCGATCGCCTGCGACGATCCTCCTTTCACCTTCATAGACATGTGGGTTGAGTGAATGCAGCAATATTAGTAGAACACATCAGAGTTTCAGCAAAATCGGACAATCCGTTAAAAATTTATGAATTTTTAAAGTTTCTGCTCAGTCACGGCTGGATGAAAAGACTACTATAGCTTGTGATGTCACATGAGTACAACGATATAAAGAAAGTATAAAGAAAATTCAACATATTTCCATTTTTCTCGCATAACAATAGAACACTCGACTTCTCTCTTTCAGAAGGCAGGGGGAATAATATTACCCTTAACATACGTCAGTAGCAAGTCGAAGAAATGTGCACTTTATTCAAAAAGTAAAGTTTTGTGAAATTCTCTTTTTATCTTCCTTATAGTTGTACGCATGTGACATCATACACTGTAGTAGTCTTCTCTTCCAGCAGTGACTGCGCAGATACTTTTGAACGGATTGTCCGATTTTCCTCAAACGTTCACTGATGTGTTCTACTAATATTGCTGCATTCTCTCAATCCTTATGTATATGAAGGTGGACTTGTCCTTTAACTCACAGGCAAGGGTTTGCATCCCGCAAAAAACGTCCGCATATTCCAATCACCTTCTAACCCTACTACCTATCAATCCAATTCTTTGGTTGCTGGCGCGGCGGAAGGATGGTTTTGCTTCCGTGCCTTCGAAAAGTCCGTGTCCCTGGGATCACGCACGACGACTGATCTCTCCCTCCTTTTTAGCTCTATGGCGAGAGTGATATTTCGGATATCTTTCTCTATTGACAGATCACTGACGTGTGAGGTGTATGTGTGTTGACCAGGGCATAATAAACCAGAAAACAATATTGTGATGGTACAATGTCTTAACAGCCATGTGGGCAACAATATTTTGTTCCGTAGTGACTCACATTTCCATTCATCTGTAGATTCATCATACTTCCAAGGTTTGAAACCATCCGGTCTGAATACTTTGTAAATCGCAGTGACAATGGAAACCTGTCAACCATTTAACATTCTTTGCATGAAAGCTTCCGTGGGATTAGAGAGAGAGAGAGAGAGATGGAGAGAGAGAGAGAGAGAGCAAAAAGGGACATCAATAAAATGTCAAACTGGAGAAGATAATGATCCAATGTGTGACTCAGATTGTGATCACAGGGGATTCAGATCCAAATTTCATGTAAACCAAAATATACTTGTGAGCTACTGTATGTTTCACTAGCATAATGGTTTCTGCAAAGCCAGGGAGGTATTATGATACCTCCTTACTAAATTAATTCAACTGAAGTGACTTGCATCTACTATAGGATAAACATTATGATTCCATTTTCTTTGGCCTGATCAAAATATAGGGTTTTCGAAAAATTCTTACTGTGTATAATCAATAAATATTGAATGCATTTGATTTGCTAATCGATGAAAGGGTCATGGAACTCGACAATCCTTCTCATTTCTCCTTAATTGCCAAGAGACGTCCACTATTCCTATGTCAGAGGATTTCAACAAACTGGAATTATTTACTGCCGTGAAGGGCGTGTGTGTCTGTGGGAGGGGGGGGGGGGGGGGGTAACAATAAGGCGACACCTATACGATGATAAAATAACAATGAGTATCACCTATAGTGTCGTATAGTATCACAATTATAATGATACCACAAGCTGGATACTCGAGCAATATAAAAAGGCAACAAGTGAGCTTATCAATCAAGATAAAGAGAAGTCGAAAGTTATAATTTATGGGCCTAGACAGATTTGGATGGGTTCCAAAAGGCTTGTGTTTGCCAAGACTATCCAATAAGTAAACAGGTACTTGTCGTATCGTCGCTTGACAACTGGGTGTATGAGGTCATCACAGGTTTACGGACGGAGAACGATATTAATATTCGGTTGTGTCTATTTGCTGTTCCTTTTGTCGTTTATTCTTTAAAAAAGAAATATTCAAACAGATAAAAGGTGATGTAACATTAACTGACTGAAGTGTGGAAAACACATGGTATAGCCTACTTAAACATTATATTTCCTTCAAATTATGATCAGTGTTCCGACTGTTACTACATTGATTAAATCTATAACCTAAGCTCTGCCAAAGTGTCTCGATACTGTCATAGAACCCCATCCATACATAAAGATACACTCTGTGGTTTAAATATTATTCAGGGACGTAATCATGTATCTGAGAGAATTCGACCCCATGACCATGACCCCACCAGATATGTTTGCAGCATTACATGCAGCAGTATAGCAGTAGCAGTAGCAGTAGCAGTTGCAGTAGCAGTAGCAGTAGCAGTAGCAGTACATGTAATATAGCAGCAGTAGCCTACGCCCATCTGAAAATCGGCAAACTGCGTCTGGACGCGGAAGGCGATCACGACAATACACCGACTTCCTTTCCTTTAGGGCCATCTATATAGCCTACAGCGGATTGTTGCCCCTCCCTCTTAAAATGTCGTCATCATAGCAACTCTATGGAATAGAATGTCACTGTCATTCAAAAGAAGCGAACCTGAGAAGATCGACGCCATAATAATTGTAAGATTGTGAAAAATCCTACCTTTGCTTGAGTACTGATCTCCCGATGATGGCGAATGACAATCACCTTTCGATGATGAGAACGGAGCCTCTTGAAAAGAAGGTGTGACGACGTATTTCCACAATATCATCCAAACAAATTACACCTCTCAAGAGAAGTCCAGAGAACCAAGTCCCAATAGCCAAACAGTCGCAAGTGAACCTCTATCGTTTATTCTTCCATTGTCATAAAAAGTATCCATCTATACTAGAAAAGCAAGACACAAATCCACACGATGTTCTCTGCTGGGTGTTCACTTACCCGTTTGACTATATTCGAAGGGAAAGGGTTGATAGTATCGTCTTTACATGGACATGTGCACGTGCGTCGGTAGTATCGTAGTCGGTGCATGTGCGCATATAGCAATGACTTCGACTTCAATGACGATTTCGCGCCAAAATTCTCTCCAGAGGAAGCGATTGGTCGTAACACTCATGACTGCTTGCTGATTCGTCGCGATAAACATGGATACAATTCAGCCAATAGACAGAGGTGAGATATATTGTCAGTGTTTCCCGATTGGTTGACTATATATAGATCACTGTTTATGCACGAACGAAAAGGTTTGATGTGCCTTAGTAGCTGGCGGCCGGCGGGGGAGCGTGCACGTTTACATACTATATTGTGTACACGGAATATTACGCACACAGGCATTTTTTGTTGTTGTTGTTGTTGTATACGTCTTGTCGGTACAGGATGTTGACATAAGTCTCATCGCCGTTTGAATGGCTATCCGTACCTAGTCTTGAATAAACATTTAGTCTTGTTGCACCTGAACGACCAAGAATTACCCATAGTCCAGAGATAAGCAATACGGATTCGCGTAAAGTATAACTTATTAAATCATTGTAAATAATACTTAAAAGTAGGTTACCTACATGTATATGTCCGTCAATCATCCATATTCCTTCGAGGATATACTCGAACCCATAGGGCATTATTAGCAGGATTGTTTCTGTTCTTTAAGAGTTAAGCTGTTATGGTACTTGGGGTTCATTTTCCCATAGATAAGATACACAATCAATAACACAAATAGGTCTATGTCAAAAATACAAACTTCAAAACTTTGGCTGTCAGCATAAAATAACGTAGCAAAGTTAGGCAATATTTGAGAGTAAATTTTACTTGATATTTTTGTTATACTGACAAAAGCTTTGTGAAAAGAAAAAAAGTCCGTGGGCGATGAGCGCCCTTCAAAAGCGGATATGTCGGCGCTATTATAACTTGAAGCGCATTATCATTTAACCAGCAGAAAGCTCACAATAGTTAAGGTTATAAAAAAACAACAACAAACAAACCTCTGCTTAAAGATTATAAAAACCACATTCATGTTTGTGGGTTGCCTATTCTTAAGCTGACATGTTCAAAAGAATATTCACTTGATTAAAGAGAATGAAGAATGGTGAAAGTTTCATTTAAACACAACCCCGTCTTAATTTTGGAACCATCCCTTGACATTATTACAATTATCGATATTGATTAATAGTGATTGGCCCAAGCACGAACATCGAATGCCAGCATAATGCTGCACACGCACATACGTGCTTCACATTCCCCCCCCCCTACTACATAATATTGCAAAATATCTACCACTATTATCCCATATTTTATTACGATTTTATTGTACAATACTACTACAGACTAATTTCATTTCGTGTTGATTTATAAACTGCGATTCATATAACTATTAAATGTTCAGTGAGATCATAATATTGTGATCAGCTATATACTAGGTTTCCACAAAAATTCATTTTTCATGAAAATTACGAATTCCATTAACTTGAAACTGACATAATACAATATGGTAAAGGTAGCAATATTATTTGCACTGCTTTCGGAAAGCGGTTAGTCACGTGTTCTTTTATTAGTTTAGAAAAGTGAAATCATGTTGATTTTTTAAAAAATATTTTGTATTGTTGTCCAGACATGATGTAAGAAACTCAAGTAGTCTCCGTATCCAGTAGTTCCAACACCAAAACTTAAAAAACTAATAACTTTTGCAGCGATTGTCCGATTTTTCTCAAACATTCACTGATTATGTTCTACTTATGTTGCTGCGTTCACTCAATCCACATTGCTCTTCGGGTTTTGGCTTCTTTTAAGGATGAAACCGAAATCAGCCCACGCTGTGACCCATCATGTAATACTAAAACCACTATATTGTCGTAGATTATAAAATCCATATAAACCGGTGTATGACAAGGCAGACAAAGAGAAATTGAAATGTATCATTGAACGGAGTCTCCGTATAAAGAGGTCAATCGTAATGTTCTGCTAGTTCATATCATTATTTTTTTTTCTCTTCCTGTCTCATACACTTACAAAAGGTATACAGTATATTGGTATGTAAGACGCCAAGTATGATTTGGGATATAGGCCCTACCTTATTAATGTTTGCGGTTGATAGAGATAACGCGGAAATATATAGATATAAGACACAGAAAGATAAACATTATAATGACCATTCTCGCGATGGTAGTTCGCAGACCACGGAGACAATCACCGCCCTCGACAAGCTTCCCATGCAAGCTCATCTACTCAGCGTCAACGTTCAAGCCAACAGCACACAGTGGCATGCTTCCTGTCACAATAATATGCCCAGTCCGACCAAGGAGCTTGCCTAGTATCTCCTTGGTCCGACCTCAACCATCCCGCCAGACATGCCATAGCCCCGGCACTCCCGCACCCGGCACTGCGGGGCGTGGGAGATTTGAGCGAGCACCAAAAAAGAAAATACGGCCTGCACCCCGCGAGTGTGGTATACAACATTTTATTCAAACCCAGTGTATTCAAAACAAACACATCATTGTATAGCATTTCTCTTTGTTCACACACCTGATTTAATGATTGACACCTCTCTCTAATGTTTAGCAGCCCCATGGTGTTACCCTCTCATCTCATCTTTCGCAATATGAATATCAGAAAATAGTTATCCCATATACGAGTAGTGTTCCTAAGCATGGCTTGTTTACAGCTCATTCTAAACCGACATAGTAAAAGTCGTATATAACATCGCATACTGGAATACACCCTGAATCTCTTATTCCAACAACATAGGCTATACGATAATTTTTATAGTATATAGTTTGCTAAATGGAAGGCATTCTTTACAAAAACAAAACAAAACAAAACAAATGAAATCACAGGTGACAATACAATTAGCAATGTGAGGAAGGAGTCTAGAATTTATTTCAGGAAACTAAATTTGATGTCAAGTAACGTAAGCTTAATGCAATGCGAGGATGAGGTAAAATTGGAATTTTGATGTCTTTTCACAACATGTCAGATTTTTGTCTAATTAAACATTCTTGTTTTTCTGTCAAATGTTAAGGTATATTATATTATATTGAAAAGCCAATTTTCCAGACATTGTGAGATAAAATCATCAATGGAAGCTGAGAGTATCGAAATTTGAACTTGCCAAGTTCGGAAATCGATGTTCTGCGGCAGTGATAATTTTTTTAATCTGTTCGTTTACGACTCTTTTTTAAACAACTGCAAAGACCTAGATAAGCATACTATACTGTAACCTTTCTCTTCCTCTTTCTGTCTGCTGATTTCCCTTTTGAAGTGCAATTAGTGTGAAGTGCAAAAGCTCCGTATATTGACGTCACTCGTAGTGTCTTGATAGTTCATATTTTTTTCTTCCTGTCTCATACACTTACAAAAGGTATAGGCCATATTTATGTTGCTATAAGACGCTAAGTATGATTGGGATATGCCATATTAATGTTTGCGGTTGATAGAGGAAGTATAGATTTAAGACACAGAAACGATGAACATAATTTTATGAGCATGACCACGGAAATAATCACCGCCTCCGACTAGCTTCCCATGCAAGCTCATCAGCGTCAACGCTCAAGCCAACAGCACGCCGTGGCATGCAAGTCCGACCTCAACCATCTCGCCAGACACGCCATGGCCGCAGCACTCCCGGCACACGGCGCTACGGCGCGTGGGAGATCCCGAGCGAGCACCAAAAATGAAAATACGGCCTACACCTCGCGAGAGTGGCATACACAACATTGATTCAAACCCAGTGTATTCAAAAGAAGCTCATTATTGTATTGCATTTCTGTTTGTTCACATCACGCGATTAATAATTGCATCTGTCTCCAAAAATAATCGTTTGTTGAATGTAAGGCATTCTTTAAAAAAAAAACAAGATGAAATCACAGGTGGCAATACCTCTAGCAATGTGAGGAAGGAGTCTCGAATTTATTAGAGGAAACCAAATTTGATGTCAAGTAAGGTAAGTTTGATGCAATTCGAGGATGAGGTAAAATTGGAATTTTGATGTCTTTTCACAACGTGTCAAATTTTTGTCTACGGTTTAAACATTCTTGTTTTGGTCAAATTTTGAGATATTGAAAACAGAATGCAGAAATTAACTGAGCTGAATAGGCATGCAGAGTCTATCTTATTTTGGCATTTTTAATGTGGTTCCTTCATTTTCCCAACGGTTTTTTTTTATCGATTATAGATTGCCTGCGTTTTTTCATAATGTAAAGCCAATTTTCTGGACTCTGTGTGATATAATCATCAATGGAAAGCTAAGAGTATCGAAATTTGAACTTGCCAAGATCGGGAATCGATGTTCTGCGACACCGATTCAATTAAGATGTTTTGTTTTTTATCTGTTCGTTTTCACTTTTTTTTTCTTCTCACAACTGCAAAGACCTAGATAAGCATGCTATGCTGTAACCTATTCTCTTCCTCTTTCTGTCTGCTGTCTTCCCTTGAAGTGCAAAGGCCTTTGTGCCGCGAGACGGATAAAACGTCCAACCAGAAAGATATTATGTGGAAGCGGATCCATCACCCTCGCAAATCCGGTTTAGCACAACGTTTTACAATGAGCAGTCCGAAAACGACTCTTCATACTAAGTAATTACTCTTCATACTAAGTAATTCCCTAGACCAACACAAATTTCAATCCGCATTGTCATTCACTAAACCACGCATCGTGAAAGAGTTTAGCTAATAGTTTAGATGTTTACTGGATTAAATATAGATAGCCAAAGCAAAATAAGTTGATCCAGAATTACGTTTACGTAAAGACAAGTGGTAAAAGTGCTCGTTAAATGGCAAAAAATAAAAAATAAAAATACACCTGTATCACGATAGGAACACATCAAAACAAGTCAAACTGAGTGTAGAAAAACTCATCGGTAATACTTACCCGACGGGCAATTCTCAAATAGGAGGTAGTTACAGCTGCTACTTGAAGGCAAAGGCAGATGAAGCTACAGCAACCACCTTCGAGGATGTGAGACGTACTATATGCCTGATGAGTGTGATACAGAGCCTATCAAACGACGCATCACGTTCTATGTTCTAATACTCTCGACGACAGATATCCCTGGATATGTCTAGCATAACGAGCAGAGACAAATTTTATACTAAGAGGGATCATGCAAGAAACTGCGATCATCGATTCATGAATCAAGAGTGGGAGTGGTACATGAGACATCTCCCTGGATTTTCAAGCGTACGATTGGCTGTTGAGTCGCTACCTCAGCAATGGTCATGCCCATATTAGTCTTTTACGGTTGATCAGGGAGGTGACCTCTCACCTCCCTGAGTTGATCAGCAGCCACTTCCACTGGCTCCATGCCATGCCATGCGGAACAGATATTGCGTATTTGTCTTTTCGTTTGAGGGAGCTCCATGCTGCCGTTGACGCAGACAGAGAATCGAACCAATTCAAGCGAGGAACAGGCAATAAAACTAACGAGACAATGTGGGGGTGGATCACAATCATTTCGCTATCCCTTTGGATGTCGAAATTTACGTATTGAGTCACAAGGAACCAAATAAAATTCTTATTCATAACTTCTGCAAAACACAGATATCCAAAATGGTGTCTGAAATGGCTACCATTTCCTGCTTTTCTTTTATGCAAAACGTAACCCAGATACTCACTTAAAATCGTCTGAATATATATTTTGGGACGTGTTTTTTTTTTGATGATAATAATAATAATAATAATAATAATAAAGGACATTTATATTGCGCAGCTACTATATAATAATATACTCTACTGCGCATAACAAAATGACATGCATACAAGAAAATCAAACAGAAAATACATTACTTCGAGAGATGACTTTTTAACCTGGCCTTAAACTCATTAATTGTAACTGCTTGTCTTACAAACAAAGGGAGATTATTCCATAATTTTGGTGCAGCGTACAAAAATGCCCTGTCACCAAGAGTAACTTTTGATTTCCCCGATGGATATTTCAATAATGTTTGATCCCGTGAACTTCGAAGATGATAAAATGTTTGACCAAATGAAATACTTATTCAGGGATCATGAAACACGAACCGATAAAACCACGCGAAATGATGCCCAAAATGGCCGCCATTTTGTTTTATTAACACATTGCTGTTATTAACCTGTTTCAAGAGACATAGAAATTCAATATATTGTTAGAGATTCAACGACTCAGGTCCAGCGGAATCTGTGCATTGAGTATGCACAACATGGGAATGTTTTGGATGCATCCGCCATCCCCGCTGGAGGGGGGTGGGGAGGGGCTGTACAATCGTAATTTTCTAAATATTCAACCTGAAGTATATGCACTTTATCGTTGAAGAGCAACCGTATAAATGCAAAACGTCCCTCGCTCGGCCCCTTTCCAAAGACTTTGTACACTCTTGCGATTGACAAAGTTCCGAATATGCCTCTAAAAAGTGTGCACCAGATTTTTCACTTATAAAATGCAAAATTTCCCTCATATTGAAGAGTGGTATGCCACTTCTTACCCTTCCGCCGCTCAGTTCACCGAAATATTAGCAAGTCCTAACGTTCCATCAAACATGTGTAAATGTGTCGTATGATGTCCGTGTATTTCAATCAAGATCACAAAAGCTCTTCCCTCGGACATCTCATGGTGGCTGACATACTGCGATTCAGACTGAGTGTGATCGATGAAAATGTCTCTAATTATCTTTGAATTTTTTGAAAGTCTTGTACTAAGACATCAAGGCATGCTGCAGCCTTCTGTCTTGCTATGGAGTTTATATACAAACAGAAAAGACTTTTGAGCAGATTTATTTGATATTCCCTGTAAATTTCAGTCAGTACACTCTTCCAATCTCTGCGTTCACCGAATACGCAAATAATGTTTAAAAGCGAGAGAATTCTTTTGTCCAACAATCTCTCTATATACTTTTCCTCTGTCTTTTTCTCACATTCAAAACTATGGCTACCAAAGCAGGGAAGATTAAAGATACATGTTTGTATGTTAAGAATTAACTAAGATTATGATCAATAAAACAGCTTGATTTTGACTGAAAAGCTGAATTATTTTAAAGATGATATAAAATTTGGCACCTCAAAAGTTTCCCTGAGTCTCCTTGTCTTAGTTTGTGTTTCAGGTTGTACCTTTCATATAACTAACACAGTGAGACTTACTCGCCCCAAAGTGCTCTCATGTCTTATAGTAATCATGCAATAATGGTTTCGTACCAGAGCAGAGCGGGCTCTGAAATATTCGAACGAGCCGTTAGTTTGACTCGATGCGGTACCTCGACAATCAATATACACGTATATATTGTACGAACCCATTATTGCATGATTACTAAGACATGAGAGCACTTTGGGGCGAGTAAGTCTCACAGTGTTAGTTATATGAAAGGTACTTTAATCTGAAACACAAACTAAGACAAGGAAACTCAGGGAAACTTTTGAGGTACCAAAACTTTATGTTATCTTTAACGCAAACGCTGCACACGGGCTAAACATTAAATATCAGTACATAAACGCTTCCGTGGCATGTCTCAAAGATATAAAGAGGACATTATCCTCACCTCGACCAGAACTGTACACACCCTTTGATCATAATGCTGCGGAATCTTTCTTTTTTTTTTTTGTATTTTTTTTTCAATAAGAGCACAATGGGCGTCTACCCTCGGGAACCGTAGCCTTTTGTCAAGGCCCTCTCGCTGTAATGGAGGAGCGAAGCGAGCCCAGCCGAGCGCGCCTCGCGCAACCCCACTCAGCTGGGCTCTCTCACCATACAGCGAGAGGGCCTTGACAAAAGGCTACGGGAACCGCCGCGGCGTTGAAGTTTCCCCCGCGAGTGACGACGAAAACTCGGGCAAGCGGGCGATTGTTTGTCGACTGTAAAATGCCGGAGGCTAACACAGCCATACACCCAAAGCGATATCCAGAAGGAATATCAACCCTCTTGTTTTTCTGTTAAAATTTCCTGTTAAAAAAAAAAGAATGACGTTCGCAGGAGAAACAAGCTGAAGATACCGCACTTGCTTTTTGTCGTTTGAATACAATAGGCAGATAGGGCATACTTTCAACCAAACAGCCTTGCTTTTTGCAAAGAAAGCAACTGTTACTCCACGGAGCAGATCAAGACATTCTGTCTTCTCCAAACTTTGCATAGGAGTGCATGAGGATCATAATCTAACCATATATGTTACAGGGCTGCTACCATTACCACATCAAAATCTGGGAGATGGCAATCAGCAGTAAGATACTTTCCTGTATATACATGCAACTCAGTTGATGGGCCAAATCTCCGTAACATGCAGGGATGCTTCGCGAAAAAATAATTTCAAGACCAAATGAGAATATTAGCTATTGTCAGTTTTCAAGAATCTGGCACACCTAAAACAGCTCTGATAGGCAATGGTACATTGTCTATCGTCAGTAAGTTTTCTCCCTGTATAAGTCACAAATAATCTATAAAAAAAAAAATCTTGTTTATCTATAGTAAACTTTATAAAACATTCCAGCTTATTGTCGTAGTCTGCATAATATGCGAGCAACGGTAAAGTTGATCGAACCGATAGCTTTGAGCAATCAATATCCTCCCTTAGGCTATATTATTTTCAACAACTTATAAATATATCAAAAATCTCGATGTGTTTGTAAAACCGATTGCAGCCCGTGTGTGAAGTCATTAAAAGGGTTATTATAATATTGTTTGAGATGAGGATCCAGCCTTTATTTTTTTTTGTAAGCTACATAGAAACCATTTCATGAAATGTCAAGGGACCATGCAATTCTAAAAGGAATACAATGTTCATTTGATGAAAATCGGTTTTGAAATGGCCCAGACATCGAAAAAGAGTAAAAAAAAGGAGATCCTTATAATATAAGGTGGGTCCCACTTTTTATTAGAATTTCTTCGTTTTGGAAATCTCAAACTCATGGCCATTTCAAACCCAATTTTCATCAACTGACTTTGAATTCCTCTTATACTACATGTTCTTTCATATTTCATAACTTTCATTTTTCGAACTTTGCATACTGTATAATTACTTCTAATCACTTGAGTTATATGATAGTGTATAATTATTATAAGGTGGTACACTCATTGTATATACATTCTTTCATGTTATACTTTACGCACCTTAATTTCTGTAATCAAAAAAGTGATGTTCATATCTTTTTTGTCGAAAAATGAAATAGAACATTGAATTGAATTGAATAAGTGGTTTCTCATTATCTCAAAGAATCATCATCATCGTAAAAAAACCCACACATACAAACGTTGGAAACCTGTAGCCCCATCTCCGCCGAAAGTGTCGATGTAAAATCATTTTATATTGCTCATACATCAGATATTGATCGACCTCTGGTGGTGTAAAATGCATGTAATTTGGAGCAAGATAATCGTTTGCAAAGTGAACTATAAGAGACGTATAACTGTGGGTTGTTATTGACTTATGACTTGTTTTCAATTTTCTTACAGCGCGTCCATTTCTAGTCAATTCTACCCATGAAAAAACAAACAAACAAACACACAAACAAACGAAGCTACCCGGATATCACTGTGAGGTCACGTCGCGTCTGTTCTGTGTGATCATTTCCCCCACAACACAGCCATTCGACCGCGGATGGTGGCCTTCCTCCCGCTCGTGTGAAAAAGGTTGTTTTCTTTCGATGGACTCTGCACGCGCCTCAACAATAATCAATGATTGTGGGGCATCTTTGCTCATCTTAATATTAAAACACGTACCACCTCCTACATGTCATTGATCATTGTTGGGGTTTCGTCAAATGTTTTCACATTTTTCCACACTTCTTTTGTAAGCCAGTGGAGGGTAACACTCGTTTTGACCGAGAAGGTTGTTGCGCTAGTTCGCCCACCCTGTAAGAACAGGATTGTATATCAGGGAGGTGGGACTGTGTTTAATCAGCCTCAGCATTTTACATGCTGATTTTTTTTTTTATCTTTTTTTTTTTTGTCGACACATGCCTAGTATGAAATATTTGTCTATCCCTCCTCCGCCCGCTTCACCCTCCTCAGCAAAACACTTTGTTTGTTTTATTTTTTTCGCTCTTTTTACAAGTGAGCGCCTATAATTCCACTGTTTTTTCCCCACTTTGTCAAACAATAGAAGTTATACTGTAGTTTCCATATATATATGCAACCAGTGCGATGAACTCCAGGAGGGTTGAATCGGAAGCGAAGGTGGGATATACAGTACATCTTTTTTTCGAACATTAGCCCGGTTTATTCGTGCATCCAAATAATAAATGACGCTTTCCCTGGGACTTTGGAATGAAGTGGGTTTTTTTTTCTTCTTATTTCCTTGTCACCTTTTGTAAGCACTAGTTCACATGCAGCTATTGCCCCGTCTGCCCCTGCGAGGGCTGTCAGTATCACTATATTGTTAACTCATTTCAGCAATTGTCCGACATTTGTAATGTCAGCATATTATTTTAGCCTAACTAGTTATGCCCCTTGTGTATAATGTAAAATGAATGTGAGACTTCCGGGCCTTGATAATATTATGATACTATATGATGATCCAAGAAATGAAAGGGGTTTTATTTTTACACGCATTTATTATGCATTCACTACATTTTCATCCTATAAATCAATAATTATTTCCTATAAACAACGAATGATCTTTCCAAATTCGGGAGCTATCTCTATCTCCATGTCCATTTATATGCTTTGCACTGGTTCTGTCAAAGTTCTTTTACAGGCTTTGACTATTTGTGTGTACGCTTTCTTCCTGTGTTGTTTATGTATTCTGTGTTCTTTGATTATGTTGCCTAAAGTCTATGTTTTCGTGAATTTGTCTACTCGCTGTACTTTCCGTGAACCCGGAATTGTCCGTGCATCTTTTGTGCCAAAAATTTTCATTCCTTTGCTAACTCGTCAGTTGACACGCCTTCATATACGTTATGCCTCTTTTTATGGCTAATCGACTTAATGTAGCATTTAATTCCCTAGATGATGATGAACTCTTTGATCTGTTTAGATGTTCCCCTTCGGAATTAAGTCGGAATAAGTCACAATCGTCTGCTTTTTTTTGACGATCTTATTGTTAATAATGTAAACTCATCTTCAAAAGATATATATAATGATTTTGATTTTGAATATGACTCCCCTCAACTTCCTTCTAAATATGTAACTGTTGATCAGTTTAAAGATTATACAAAAAGTTTTTCACAAAGTATATTTTCTATGTTACATTTAAATATAAGGAGTATTAATAAACATTTTGATGAGTTACAGATAAATATTATTATTAGATAATCAAAATAAACCACAAATTTCAGTAATAGGTTTAACTGAAACATGGTTATCATTTGACGTTAGTTTGCCGTATGCATTAAATGGTTATGAGTTTATTGTTAATAACAGAGTAAACAGGACGGGTGGTGGAGTCGCATTTTATTTATCTAAAAAATTTGAATTTAGTGTTTGTGATGAATTAAATGTAATGAATGAAATTACAGAGACTTTGTTTGTGGAAATTTGTGTTCCGCTAAGTGAAGAATATTATAATTGGTATTGTTTATAGACCCCCAAGTTCTAGTTCCAAGGATTTTTTGAATTGTATGACAAATTTATTAAAAAGTCCTTTATTTATCAATAAAAGCATTTTCATAATGGGTGATTTTAATATTGATTTGATTAAGAATGATGATATCACATCTCAAGAATTTCTTGAAATGTTTTTGTCAGCCTCTTTCTTGCCACTAATTTCGAAGTCAACTCGTGTTACAAATCACTCCGCAACCCTCCTTGATAATATTTTTTCTAATTCTGTGCAGATTTTAAATTCTGCTATAATTTTATCTGATATAACTGATAATTTCCCTATTATAACATGTTTTGATCTTAAACATTTGGTTAATAAGTTTCAATTTTCTTCATTTAGACGTAGAGCTTCACCGGAAAATTTGGCTAGCCTTGGTGCTTGCTTAGATAGGGCTGACTGGTCTAGTGTTTATGATAATGATGACGTAAATGCATCATTTGAAAATTTTTCAGGGATTATGAATAGATATTTAGATGAATATATTCCTAAAATAAAAGACAAGTGAGTTAATTATAAAACGTCTCCTAAACTTCCATGGATTTCAAAATCTGTTCTTCGTTCAATAAGTAGGAAAAATAGGTTATATTATAAATTCAAAATGAAAAAAACTGAGAAGTCAAAAAATAAATACACTTCGTATAAAAATATCTTAACAAAGATTATACGGTTGGAATAGAAGATATTATTTGATTCAGTTAGAGAAATATAAACATGATATAAAGAATACATGGAAGATATTGAAGCAGGCTATGAATACATCAAAAAAGAAATTAAATATTAAAAAGTTAGAATATGATAATAAAATTGTTGAAGATCCTAATGATAAAGTTAATATTTTTAACTCTTATTTTTCAATGATTGGGGAAAATCTGGTAGAAAAAGTACCACAGTCAAATACGCATTTTTCTACATTCTTAGGTCAACCTAATTCTAGTTCTATTTTTTTTTTGTTCCAACTACCAAATATGAAATAATAGATATTGTTACTGCAATGAATAATAACGAAGTGCCGGTCATGATGATATAAGTAATTTTATTTCAAATGGAATTATATCATCAATTGCTGACCCACTTTCACATATTTTCAATAAATCTATACTAAGTAATTAATTACTTACTATGCTAAGTAATTATAGACCCATTTCTTTGCTTTCATCCTTATCTAAAATTTTGGAAAAATTGGTGCTTGTAAGAACAATTAATTTTCTTAATTTTCATCATGTTTTTACAAATTCTCAATTTGGGTTTCGTCAGAAACACAGTACCATTCATGCCCTTATGAAGTTTATTAACCACGCCGCGCATACTATTGATAATCATTCTCATCTTATTGGTATCTTCCTGGACTTCTCCAAGGCCTTCGATACGATAAATCATGACATTTTATTATATACATTGTCTCATTATGGAATACGGGGGAAGGCCTTGGAGTGGTTCAGGAGTTACCTACAAAATCGAAAACAATATGTATCTCTGAACGAGAATGACTCAAATCTAGAATTTATTAAATGTGGCGTCCCGCCGGGTAGCTTATTAGGACCTTTACTTTTTATTATTTATATTAATGACTTTTGTAGATCATCTGATCACAAATCACAAATCCTACAGAGCCTATAGTCGAGAAAATGTCCAACAAGGTAAGCTTGGTGGGAATTAAGTACAGTACCCGATTGGTGTAAATTGAATGTTCATGTGTTTTAAACTATCTTCCCCAATTCGAATTTCTATATGATTTTTCCTATGGTCTTTGAAACGCCCGTTCGAGACTGATCGTTTTGAAGATTCATAGTCTACTTTTCAAATCTGTTCAGAAGTAAAGTGGAAGAAAAATCATGATAATCATTGGAAGGCTTAGAATGTGGAAATGCCACATTGCCAAAATTGGGAAATCTGTGTTGGATATACTTCCTTATCCTACAGACTTTTGGGTTGGCGCATATAGGCCTACACAGACGAATCATTTACGCTGTTATGGTCAGCATTGGCATTGAATGTACATGACTTGAATAGCCAGATTGTATCATTGTTTTTCTCATAAATGAGCTTGTAAGGCAAATGTTCTTATTTTTCCTCTTTCTGTTTTTTTCTCGACCTCCCATTCTTCCTTCTGAAGTGTATAAAGCGCCCGTGACAAAACGTCTAGTGGAACATTTCATGCTGAGGCAGATCAGGCGGCAAACTCGCGAAAGTTTTTCCGAAGCAATTGCAAAATATTTTCTGCTATATCATTCACTGCAATGAATGATCACTTGTACGAATGTTTGTTTGTTTTTTTCAGTGTTGTCCAGACCAATTCAATATTGTGCCATGACCGGGTTTTATATCCGAATTTCCCAAGAAATTACTTCCTATAAAGTCAGTTACCTAAGAATGCATCATGAAATTCTAGAAGAATTTATACGTTATTGTCTCAATATCTTTTAGCGGATGAAATGCAAATAGGCAAGAGCACACACACACACAAAAAAAAAAAAAAAAAACCAGTTCACTACCCGAGACAGTTTTATGATTTAGATATCAGGCTGTGAAAACGTGAACATAATTAGAGACACATCGAACAAGGTATATCGATTGCAAACTCGTTGATAACCTACCGACCGTCAAATCTAATTGCTGAATGATAGGATGAAGCACGAAGGCGGGAAAGCTACACACCTATATGAATGAAAGACGATTTTCTTCTCCTCATCCACTTGCGGCGCCTCTTCTACACAGCAACTCTCCAGCGAACCAGAAAACCCCAAGCGAAAAGAGATCTTGTAAGCCACCACAATCTGGAAGACGTGCGTTCCGAGAGTAAATCGATAAGGGTGACCACCGTGGTCGCTCTTGAGATCAGTTTCATCATGGAGCGGACTTTCTATGCCTTCATGGTGTCACCATGGAGGTGGGACTTGTATCTCCATGGTGTCACGAACACTCCGCCTTCCACCACTAGCCAATTGGCAGGTATATTTCGCCGCTATACATATCGCAAATATAGTCATTGAATAGCTAGATGGTGGCGTGATACGATTCCCATGGAAAATTACCTTTGTCCGTAATCTAGAATTCATGACTGGAAGACTTGGGCCCAAGCCAAAAAGTCTGACAACAGCGAGCAGAATCACCAAACACCAAACACAATACTTTCCTCAGTCATCTTTCTTTCTTTCCTTCCTTCTTTCTTTCTTTCTTTCTTTCTTTTTTACTCATCCGTTGAGAGAGAGAATGCGTGACAGGAAACACATTCACACAGATACCATGTACCGGGCTGCTGTTTACGCAATTTCGATGACCACACAATGCTGTTTACGCAATTTCGATGACCCCACAAACGATTGTCTGTTAGTTGGACTAGTTCCTGAATAATTTGACGAAAAATGCCACGAAATATATACGACAATCCCTCCGATTCCTCCATCGTTTTAGAGAGACGCCAGGTATTTATGTCTGAGGACTTCAGCTATTTTTTTTTTTTGGGGGGGGGGGGGTGGGACAACGTTTGCATTGCACACCACATTTAGCATAAAGCAACATGTTGAGAGCGATAAGAACATTTGGGTATGACTTATCATAATCAAAATCAATTATGACACCCAAGCATGACAAAAAGTAGCAAAACAACAAAGTGTGAATTACAAAAGTGAGCGCATTAATAATCGTTTGTATAGTGTGGTGGCAATTCGAAGTCTATAGATTTGGATTGGTTCCAAGGGTTGTTTGTCGAGAGGTATCGGTAATGAGTACAATGTTGGTTAACAAATATTTGATGTCCGCACTTACATTTGTAAGCCTACTACGAACTCTTTAGTCACTCCCAGTGTTTGTCGAGAGGGATGAATACCACTGGTTGACATAAATATGATGTTAGTACTTTAGTCAGAACTATCAATTCTAGGTCACTTAAGGACTGACTATGCGAGATCTTCAATTATAACTTACAGAGAGTACCAATTGAAAATTATATTTCTGCTGTATGTTTTGCTGTTAATTTTGACAGAGATAAGGACATACTCAAATAAGATTGATATAAAAAAAGAGATGAAGCAGCATTCGACTGATATTTTGGAAAATATCGGGGTCATTGAATCATTCGCCATATTTTGCTCAAGTGTACAAACAAGTAACAAAAAAAAAAAGATAAACTAAGAATGTGAAGAGGGAGGAACGTCTCATTGACTCCGGACCTGGGACCCCTCATGAAAAGTACTGCAACAACAACGGAAGCCCCCAAATTACAGAAAACCGCACGTAGATGACGTCAATATTCGGCACACAAATTGTATACGCCACAAAACTTTATGACAAAAAAGAAAAGAATGTGAAGTGAGAGGAACGTCTCATTGACGCCGGACCCGAGACTCCTCGTGAAAAGTACTGCAACAACACGCGGAAGCCCCCAAAATACAGAAAACCACACGTAGATGACGTCAATATTCGGCACACGAATCGTATATGCCACAAAACGTACTACTTGAACTCGCATGATATTCGTTATGTTTTTCTGTTAGGTCAGAAAACAAAATTCATGAAATCATGTTTGTGGTCTAGTATGGTGTCTGCATTGACATGTTTTGCTTCTTAGTTCATCCGTGTAATACATGACCATTTTAAGCCGAGACAAGCTAAATAATCTGTTTTACCTATTGATGAGTCTGAAAGAAAGAAAGAAAGAGAGAGAGAGAGAGAGAGAGAGAGAGAGGGAGGTGGGGGAGGGGGATATGTCTGACTGTGATCACGAGTCATAAAAATAGACCCACCTTTTCTGGCCTTGCATTGTCTTTTTTTCTCTTGCTTGGACGCTAAAGCTGCTACTTTGTGCTACTTTACAACACTGCATACTAGAATATTGTACCTCTCCGAAGCACCAGGATATAACAATAGACTGAGACCACTCTGCTGTATATAAAGCATAACCGATGCTGCTAGAGAATTGGACTAGAAGCAAATACATTTGTATTACAAATTTTTTCCCCCTACACTCAGCCACATTTTTCTTTTCTTTTTTTCGTGCGTTGTCAGAAGCTCGTATAGGTCTATTGGCAAAATGTCTAAATGCTTGCACTTCTTCTCAACTTTTGACCAAGTATTGTGCTTTTATTCTTGAACACTTTCCCCTTTAGACATTCAGTGTTTGCTCTCTCGTTTTGTCCTGAAATTGACGTTGTATAAAGAAATAACGTTATTGCACAGCGTGAACGTCTACTGGGAGTAAACATTTCCTGAAGCGATTGTTTAGTATACCTACACCATTTAAAATCAAAGATTTGTCCGGATTTTAATTAAGAGACTGCCAGTAATAGCATTCTGCCATTCCCTAAGATCTGAAGTAATGTGCTATTTTTCTTTTGACGAACACGTTACTGAGTAATAGCCTTTCTTTATATAATTATGTATTTTCTTTTGATTATAGGACCGACATCGTAGGCCCTTTATTGAAGTATGACAAAAATCGAATAAGGTTGAATTCATCTAAACTGCCAATTGCCTTTCATATCTACTTGCACGTGCTCCTTAATGTGGCAAAAGCGGCGGCCCGAAGTAGACACACAGGTTTTAAGATGTGTACTCTGCACTTGGCATAATGAATTATTATCTTATCATTGCAATAAGACAAAAATGTACAGAGAGTATATTATAATCAATGGCAGTGAAAGGTGACTGGTCACTATAATACATCTGCCTCACAACTAATCACAAACCCTCAAGTCGAGAAAATGTCCAGTCAGGTAAGCTTGGTGGAAATCAAGTGCCCTATTTGCTAAAATCGAATGTTCATGTATTTTAATATACTCAACCTGTTCGAATTCGTGTGTCTTATTCGGTTTCTACACATAAAGAATGTCAGTGTGGTACCTTGATTTTTCCCTATCTATGGCGTTCGAAATGTCTGCTTGATCAACACCATATCTTGATCATTTTGAAGATTCAAAGCCCATTTTCAAAACTCTTTGGAAGTGAATCAATATATCGTTGTGAAGCTATTTTGAGTGATCAATTATGTTATCACTGGAAAGCTTAGAGTCATGAATCATGATTTCATAGAGTGGGAAATGGCACGTTGCCAAAGTTGGCAAATTAGGAATCGATGAATTTGTCAGGCACTTGTCTCATCGTCTCAACCACGCATCAAGAAACTAGATGACGATGCAGCTAACTGCTTCCCGGCTGTGGAATATGCTTCCCTCCTATTCTGAAATCATCACCAACACTGGATCACTTTAAACAATGAAATACCTGGGAACAATAATTGACAACAAACTGAATTGGAATTCGAATTCACAAACAGTGGCAAAGAAGGCAAATCAGAGAATGTACTTTCTAAGGAAACTCAAGGAATTCCGAGTAGATAACACCATTCTTGTATTGTTTTACCAATGTCTGATACAGAGTGTCATAACTTTCAATCTGCTTTGTTATGGGGGAAATTTGACAAATGAAAATCAGAAGAAGTTTGAACGAGTCAGGAAAGTGGCGCAACGAATTACTCGGTTAGAATTGCCCACTTTTACTATGTTGTATGAAAAGCAAGTTCTTATGAAGATTCACAGAATTATGCAAGACTTGACACACCCAATGCATGATATGTTCAGATATAACCGATCTGGTATTCGAATAATTGTTCCTAAAACTCAGCGATGTAGATTTAGACAATCATTTGTTCCAAATGCTATACATATGTGTAACAACTCTGTGAAACGTTAGGATAAGTTTGGATGATATTGTCCCAAAGTTATTTGTATATGTTTACATTTTTGGAAAGTGGCGCAATGAACTACTCGATCAGAATTGCCCACTTCTGATGTTGTATGAAAAGCAGGTTTTTATGAAGATTCACAGAATTATGCATGATTTGACATACCCAATGCAGTATATGTTCTCGTGTGATAAGCATGAAGTATTATGTGGAATACAAGGGCGTCACCAGCTTTTTTTCGAGGGGGGTGCGTTTTGACCCTAACGTAACGAGATTTTTTTTTTTTTTGACAGACATTTGGAATATAGGAAGCTCTCAATCACTAGACTTTTACTGTTGTTGAGGGAAACCAAGCGGGGAAAGGGCACCGGCGTAGCTAGGATTTCATCTTTTACAGTTAAAAAAAAAAACCTACCATTTGGAGCTATATTTTTTTCGCTTTGGAAATAAAGGGGGGAGGGCGCACCGGGCGCAGCTGCCGGCAATTACTGGCAGCAACATCAGGAGAAAGGCAAAACAATTAAATGCGAGCGAGCGGAGCGACCGAGCTTGAATATTTTGACATTTTACAGTAAAAAAAAAAAACCCTGCCGTTTGTTGCTAGATTCTTTCGCTTTGGAAATAAAGGGGGGGGGGGGGGGCACCGGGCGGAACTGCTGGCAATTACTGGCAGCAACATCAGGTGAATTGCATAACGATTAAATGCGAGCGAGCTTGAAAATGTTGACATTTTACAGTAGAAAAACTGCCGTTCTTAGCCACATTTTTTTTTCGCTTTGGAAATCAAGGGAGGGGGGCGCACCGGGCGGAACTGCTGGCAATTACTGGCAGCAACATCAGGTGAATTGCATAACGATTAAATGCGAGCGAGCGAAGAGAGCGAGCTTGAAAATTTTACATTCAACTCAATCCAAAAACTGCCGTTCTTAGCCATATTTTTTCGCTTTGGAAATTAAGAGGGGGGGGGGGGGGGCGCACCGGGCGGAACTGCTGGCAATTACTAGCAGCAACATCAGGTGAATTGCATGACGATTCAATGCGAGCGAGCAAAGAGAGCGAGCTTGAAAATTTTGACATTTTACAGTAGAAAAACTGCCGTTTGTAGCTATATTTTTTTTTTTTCGCTTTGGAAATTAAGGGGGGGGGGGGGGGGGCGCACCGGGCAGTAACATCAGGGGAATTGCATAAAGATTAAATGCGAGCGAGCGAAGAGAGTGAGCTTAAAAATTTTACATTTTACAGTCCAAAAACTGCCGTTCTTAGCCATATTTTTTCGCCTTGGAAATTAAGGGAGGGGGCGCACCGGGCGGAACTGCTGGCAATTACTGGCAGCAACATCAGGGGAATTGCATAACGATTAAATGCGAGCGAGCTTGAAAATCTTACGTTTTACAGTCCAAAAACTGCCGTTCTTAGCCATATTTTTTAGCTTTGGAAATTAAGGGGGGTGGAGCGCATGCCACCGGGCGCAACTGCTGGCAATTACTGGCAGCAACATCAGGTGAATTGCATATCGATTCAATGCGAGCGAGCGAAGAGAGCGAGCTTGAAAATTTTGACGTTTTACAGTAGAAAAACTGCCGTTTGTAGCTATATTTTTTCGCTTTGGAAATTAAGGGGGGTGCGACGGGCGCAACTGCAGACACTTACTGGCAGTAACATCAGGGGAATTGCATAAAGATTAAATGCGAGCGAGAGAAGAGAGCGAGCTTGAAAATTTTGACATTTTACAGTAGAAAAACTGCCGTTTGTAGCTATATTTTTTCGCTTTGGAAATTAAGGGGTGCGCACCGGGCGCAACTGCAGACAATTACTGGCAGCAACATCAGGGGAATCGCATAAAGATTAAATGCGAGCGAGCGAAGAGAGCGAGCTTGAAAATTTTGCATTTTACAGTAGAAAAACTGCCGTTCTTAGCTATATTTTTTCGCTTTGGAAATTAAGGGAGGGGTCGCACCGGGCGGAACTGCTGACAATTACTGGCAGCAACATCAGGTGAATTGCATAACGATTAAAGCGAGCCAGCTTGAAAATTTTACATTTTACAGTCCAAAAAACTTACGATTAAATGCGAGCGAGCTTGAAAATCTTACGTTTTACAGTCCAAAAACTGCCGTTCTTAGCCATATTTTCCGCTTTGGAAATTAAGGGGGGAGTGCATGCCACCTGGCGCAACTGCTGGCAATTACTGGCAGCAACATCAGGTGAATTGCATAACGATTCAATGTGAGCGAGCGAAGAGAGCGAGCTTAAAAATTTTGACATTTTACAGTAGAAAAACTGCCGTTTGTATCATATAGCTATATTTTTTCGCTTTGGAAATTAAGGGGGGCCGCACCGGGCGCAACTGCAGACATTCACTGGCAGTAACATCAGGGGAATTGCATAAAGATTAAATGCGAGCGAGCGAAGAGAGCGAGCTTGAAAATGTTACATTTTACAGTCCAAAAACTGCCGTTCTTAGCCATATTTTTTTCGCTTTGGAAATTAAGGGGGGGGGGGGCGCACCGGGCGCAACTGGACGATTACTGGCAGTCACATCAGGGGAATTGCATAAAGATTAAATGTGAGCGAGCTTGAAAATTTTGACATTTTACAGTCCCAAAACTGCCGTTTGATGCTATATCTTTTTTTGCTTTTGAAATTGAGGGGGCGCACCGGGCGCAACTGCTGGCAATTACTGGCAGCAATATTAGGAGAATTTAAATGCGAGCGAGCGGAGCGAGCAAGCTTGAAAATTGTGACATTTTACAGTCCCAAAACTGCCGTTTGTAGCTATATTTTTTTGCAGTAAGGGGGGGGGGGGGGGGGCGCACCGGGTGGAACTGCCGGCAATTACTGGCAGCAACTTCAGGAGAATGGCATTACGACTAAATGCCAGCGAGCGAGCTTGAAAATTTTGACATTTTACAGTCCAAAAACTGCCGTTTGCAGCTATACTTTTTCGCTTTGGAAATTAAGAGGGGGTGGGGGGGGGGGGGGGGACGCCCGATGCGCCCCTCCCCCTGGATCCGCCGCTGGTAGTCAAGGGTGTCGGTTTATGTTCATGACTGGGGGAGGTATGACCAGCGAGGTGGCGTCGAAGTGACCAAGTATGGGAAGGATGTCCAAAATCTATGTATTTATAGTCAACACTGTATAGAATACACTTGCACTATTAGATAATTATGTATAAAATCAGTGCTGCCAGAACCAGGGGTGCGAATTGCTTTTGCCCACGATTTATTCTTTTTTCTTTTTTTTTTTGTGTCCCCGATGCAAAATTTCAAAAAAATAAATAAATTTCAAAAAAATAATAATCATTTAGTGTCCGGCGTTGAGGTCGCTCGCAGACTGAAGTTTGTTTGTTTTTTTTTTTTTAAGGGTCTGAAGGGGGGTGCGTTCGCACCCAACGCACCCCCCTGGTGACGCCCATGGGAATATCAGTAGAGTATCAGCTCTTCTTTCTTGACGAAGCTTGTTTAGGGGGCGCTTAAAGGGAAGATAAACCCCAAGAGCAATGTGGATTGAGTGAAAGCAGCAGCATTAGTAGAACACATCAGTGAAAGTTTGAACAAAATCGGACAATCGATGCAAAAGTTATGAATTTTTAAAGTTTTGGTGTTGGAACCGCTGGATGAGGAGACTACTAGAGATTATGACGTATGAGTGGACAACAATACCAAGAAAATATAAAGAAAATACTACAAAAATCCATTCTTCATGAAAATTACAAATTCCATCAACTTGATATTTACATATGTTAAGGGTAGCAATTATTCCCCCTGCTTTCTGAAAGCGGTTGGTCCATTGCTCTTTCATAATTCTAGAAAAGTGAATTTTTGTTGAATTTCCTTTATATCTTCTTTGTATTGTTGTCCACTCATACGTCATATCCTCTAGTAGTCTCCTCATCCAGCGGTTCCAACACCAAAACTTTAAAAATTCATAACTTTTGCATCGAATGTCCGATTTTCCTCAAACTTTCATGGATGTGTTCTACTAATTCTGCTGCTTTCACTCAATCCACATTGCTCTTTGGGTTTATCTTCCCTTTAATCACCTGCGTTGCTACGCAACATACATTTTGGATATTTTACGAATGCGGCACAGTGTTGTATTGTTTTACCAATGTCTGATACAGAGTGTCATAACTTTTAATCTGTTTTGTTATGGGGGAAATTTGACAAATGAAAATCAGAAGAAGTTTAAATAAGTCAGGAAAGTGGTGCAACGATTCACTCGGCCAGAATTGCCCACCTTTATTATGTTGTATGAAAAGCAAGTTTTTATGAAGATTTACAGAATTATGCAAAATTTGACACACTCTATGCATGATATGTTCAGATATAACCGATCTGGTATTGAATAATTGTTTCTAAAACTCAGTGTTGTAGATTTAGACAATTATTTGTCCCAAATGTTACATATGTTTAACAACTCTGTGAAATGTTAGGATAAGTTTGGAAGATATTGTCCCAAAGTTATTTGTATATGTTTAATTTTAGGAAAGTGATGCAACGAACTACTCGGTCAGAACTGTCCACTTTTGATGTTGTATGAAAAGCAGTTTTTTCTGAAGATTCACAGAATTATGCATGATTGACATACCCAATGCAGTATATGTTCTCATGTGATAAGCATGAAGTATTATGTGGAATACTAGTACAGTATTAGTGTATCAGCTTTTCTTTTTTGACGAAGCTTGGTTTGGGGGGGGGGGGGGGGGGGCTTAATCACCTGCGATGCTACGCAACATACATTCCGGACATTTTATGAATGCGGCACAGTGTTTATGTTTGGGCACGCACGTGCCTATAGAATCAGTGCAGTGCAATACATGGTGTACTCAGCGCCTTGGTCACCGCCTCCTGGGCGTGGCGCGCTTTTAGGGTCTGTTGATAATACTTTTGCTGCCTCATTGCCCAAAAGACATATAAATACATTAAATGCATCAGGTCCTTCTGGTCCTGTACGGGTAGTGAGACGTCCCCGCCCTCCACGAGTCTCCCGCTGCCTTGCGGGCAGTTTTTTTGGTTAATCAAAGGCTAGGGAGTAAACCTTATCCAAATCCGGAGCGGAGCCCCTAAGGCGGTTAGGTGTTGCAGCTTCATCATCTCTCCGGCAGCTCCTGCAGTCCAGTTGTGGCTAGGATGTGTCGCCCTGCGTCCCTCCTGGCTAGATCAGCTGGACCGAGAGGGGGGTCCTGGGCTTGGGCAACCCAAGGCCTCCACAGTTCTTCTCGCCCAGGATACGCTGTATAGGAGGCAAAACCGTGCACTTGACCAGTTCCACCTCCGCTGCCTGCGACGAATCATGGGAATTTCCTGGCAGGATAGAGTCTCAAACACTGAGGTGCTTCGCAGAGCCAAAATGTCTGGGATCGAGGCCCTCATCATGAAGGCCCAGCTCCGATGGGTCGGACATGTTGTCCGAATGGATGATACTCGTCTACCAAAGATGATCTTCTTCTCCGAGCTGGCTTCTGGAGCAAGGAGCATTGGAAGGCCCCTGAAGCGGTACAAAGACAGTCTGAAAACTTCCCTTGTTGCCTGTGGCATCTCAGCCCGTGACTGGCAGTCGCTTGCCTCTGACCGCAACGTCTGGCGCCCAGCTGTCCAAAGGGGTGCAAGACTGTTTGAGGAGAAGCGCCTCAGGAGCTTGGACCAGAAGCGAAAAGCCCGCAAAGAGAGGATCACGGACCCTACTTCTGCTGTGGCATGCCCAACATGTGGCCGCGTCTGTGCGTCCGCCTTTGGGCTCCGCTCCCACCTCCGGCGTCACTGACGTCATTGTCAAACCCGACAGACTTCCATTATTATGTCTTTATTATGCCTCATTATTGGCCGACGCTGCACAGGACCGGTAAAGGGAATGCAGAGGGGGAGGAGTTTTAATTTGGGTAGGCCGCCTGCCCTTCGCGGCTTTCTCTGTGTTACGTGTGTGTGCGGGTGTGTGAGTAGTGCAGGGAGGTGTAAAGCTCCACCTCCCTGGTGAGTGTATGCGGGTATTCATGTGTGTGTGAGCAGGGAGATGACACCATGGAGCTATGATGACACCTCCCTGGTGCGAGTGTGCACATGTGCATGTGTACCTTCGTGCGGGAGTTTGTGTATATTCTTTTATATAAATTACAGATATTTTTAATGAAATCATTCAAGACACTGTTCGTTCAATGTTTTTGTTTGTCTGTTTGTATACCACTATTATAATACGTGCAATATATGTTGTCTGCTCTTTTTCCTTTGTTATGCCAGTGGCCGACGAATTTCTGAATTTTTAACAGACAATAAACTTTCCTTGTATCCTTGTATCTTGTATCCTTGTAAACAAAATTTGAAGACAAACTTACTTTGATATCCCTATAGATTATGCACTGGACTTGTACTGTCACTGCCTGGTAAGTTGTATATGAAATTGTATATGAAGGTTCTATGAAGTTGTATATGAAGGTTCAGATAGTGTGAAAACGGCCCACAACCTTGACAAGTTTAAAGCAGATCTACCAGTATTCAATATAGATGTGTTTAGCATAACCCAAAAAGCTCACTTCAAGATTTAATTGTTGCTGCTGCAAATGACCTCGACCACTGTACCGTGATAGCCCACCACAACTAGAAACAGAACCAGAAGAGTTTCATTGCAAAATGGGCTAGAAGCGCCATTTTAAACATTTTAGAGTATGTCCATCGTCAGATAGAGCAAAATAACACATTTTTGGTAATACCCCACTTGTAACATAACAAGGAATATTCTAAAAGTTTAATTAAAAAATATCCCATATATTCTTAATATTTCTTTGTTTCTTAGCAGCTTTAATCACTCAACTTATGGAGTTAGCTCGTTTTGCAGTAGAATTCTTCATATATTCTATCTACTGTGGCGACCAGGGAAGACATCTCATAGCGCTTTGTATCCAGTAGAAATGGCGCTGTAGAAATATTCACAAGTACCGGCATTATTATTTGGGGTGTCACGTCACAATTTTATCACATAGAGGAATTTGCTACTTTCTTTAGCGTGGACATGTAGGCCTCAAGCCAGATCTTACCATTCTCTCTCCCTCTCTCCCCCTCCCTCACACATGCACACACACACACACACACACATTGAGCCACTGCGCAAGACAAGTTTTTACGTTTCCTATTTTTGTTCTCTTTCTACTTTCCATACTTACTTTTTGTAATGTGTGAATAAAAGCGCCCATGTCATGGTCCTCCGTGCGGATAAAGCGTCTACATAGATATCTCATAATACTGGCAAACCCGATCATGGTAATATTCCGAGGCAAATGCAAAATACGATTCTGTAATATCATTCACTATAGAATGAGCGATCACTTCCAAAGCTTCCTTCTCTTTTCTCTGTGGACCAATTCAATATTCTGCTAAGCAAGGTATTTTAGCCAATATTCTTTGACAATTTTATTAGGCCTACTTACTATGTCAGTCACTTATGAAAGCATCATGAAAAAAGAGGAGAATTTATCTTATTATGATATCGTCCAAATGTTTTAACCGGATGAAAAGTTAATAAACAAGAAGCAGAACACTTCAAAACAGAGGCAAAATTACGATAATCTAGATGGATAATGTGAAAGCACTGCTTAAATCACAAGAAAGTATCATCAGTGACACGTCAAACAAGTTAAAGCGACTGCAAAATCATGCACAATTACTTACCCAATTGCTTACGGACACATGTGATTGCGAAATTGATGCTATTTTCGATAGGTGAGCATCCAACACCAAGAAGGTGGAAAACTACAGACTATTTCCGGATGCCTGCCTGTCCATGCACTATAGTGTCGCCTATCCCCAACGCGCCACACTTTTACAGATCTCACCAGCGAAGCGGAAACGCCGATGCATTTAGTCCAGAGGAAACAACCAAGAGGAAAAACTCCTACTTATGATCTCTGCACTAAACCCGTATGACCACGGACTGCACACAGGATGAAACAGCCGTAACTCACCGTATCAACAGCAACTGTTTCTTTCTCTTTCACTCATTCATTTATTTTCATATATTCACTGTTATTTTATCAGCCAAAAGATTTTTTGTTGGGTTTTCTGTACAGGTGTGGCATGATATAAATCATATACACAAGTCATTTAGTAAAGGTAACATCCCTCCACATGCCATTCCGAGGCAAATGCAAAATATGATTCTGTTTTAAAGGGAAGGTCCTGTTTTGGTTGATGATGGCACGTCGGGATGAAATTTTTTGGCAAGATAATGAGAAACTACTTATGAAATATGAAAGAGCATTGAAATTTATGGGGAATTCAAAGTTTGTTTGACAAAAATTGGTCTAGAAATGGCTGAGAAATGCAAAAATACGTCGTCCGATAAAAGTGTGGGACCCACACTTTCCCCCGTGATACGACCTTACCTCCCTCTACCGTTTGAATTTGACTACATTGGGCTTGGGGCTTTTTCAACCGTTATCTTCCGCACACGCGAGCGATGTGTACCGCACGGCTTGGTCTGGGAGGTTGACCTTTTCACCTCCGTGAATTTGGGAGAGAGACGGCGCGGCGAGGGAATATTGCGTAATCATGGGGGTTCATGGCACATTTGCAGACCTGTATGCACGTCGTGTGTGCGTGGAGTTCTGCGATCGCACTGCGCTATCAGCCGTCGCGTCGTTCCGTTTGTTTACTTGAGGGCACATAGTCTCTTTTCCTCGGTGTGATGCTGCGTATAGAGCTCTACGGATTCCGACTCGAGAGCAACTAAAACAGTTAGGTTTTGCGAGACGAGGTGTACATACGTCTCCGACCCAGAAATCTCGCAAAAGAATGTAGAATCTTTCGAAATGAGGCGTAGGGGACAACGAAGGGATCGCGATTATTGAAACTGGACAAGATGCCTTCATCCCGTAGAAATGAACCGACGCGACACCTGGATCTACCGACCCCAGCTCGCGATGTCCTGAGTGAAAAGTGAGTATACAGGCATTTAGTGTAGAAGTTAGTCAGTCCGACCCATCTTTATCCGTAAGTGCATGATGTGAGAGCTTGAAGTTTATCTCGTGAAGAATATCCTGTGCCTGCTAGAAAAGATGTATGTAGGATGACCCACAAAAGACTTGATTACTTTATTTTTTCACCTTGATTTTCAAGGTTTTATGCGTGTAAAAGTTCAGAAAAATAGATTTCTGAATAATGAAATTAGCAAGGGGTAATCGGCCAAACGAGAATGAAGTAGGGTCCCTTAGTGCCGAGTGTTCGTTGATATGAAAATGAAATAAATTTCCTTATTCTGAAGCGTCCATAGTATTCTCAAGATTATGTGTATCGATCCGAAAACGAAATAAGGCTCGTTATTCCAAAAAAGGAGATTCGTTTGTCAAAAATGAAGAAATATTCGTTATTAATTCTAAAAGTGAATAATATGTGCCCGAAGAGAATGGGGGAAGGGGTGATCATAATTTCTGTCGAGTATAGTTTACATGAGATTTGGAAGGGGATGATCTACACTGTATACTACTAGGTAGTATCAGAAACAGGGGAACACAATGGCGCGGCAGCATTGCACCCTCGTCGTGTCATTTTCTTTTCCCTACCTTTGAGTAGCCCCTATTTATAATAACCGTTTCTTCATCATATTACATAGCTCATCCTTATGATGTAATTAATCTGTCATATCATAATCGTAAAAATGAAGTATACAATACCTGCAACATAACGACTAACGCTGGCCGTTTGGCGGAGGTTCAGTGGTCCGATGCATCATGATAATGTGCGTGTGTTTACGTATCATTTTCATTCAATTTTCTCTGCGTAGTATCCTATATACTTTTTTAATTAAAGTCTTATATGTATTTTGATTTGTATTTTGATTTGTTTGCTTTTGTTTTCAAAGCTCTTCAATTACTGTTTGTTATTATTGAATTGACTGAGACTCTACATGTATATGCCGTAGAAGACTGTAGGTTGTTCATTCACTGTCAGTTTTGTCCATCTATGTAGATCGTACATGTTGTACATAGATCCATCATGATGAATTGCTGTTTACTTTGATGTGCCCTTTTCTTTGAAGTACTGAATGAATATGAAAGTTATGATAAATGGAAATATGAAATAGATTTTGTAATTTGACAAGCTATAAGATGATTTGCAGGTTGCATAATTCCATTTCCATTTCATAATTTGTTATCACAGTCAGTGAGAACAGCTTGATGTCAGGTTCTAAAACTTTTTAGGATGCTATGATTATGTTCCCCGGATGAATCCCTTCTGAGAAAAAAAAATCTTCAGATGTATTTTTTTTTTTCTCAAAAGGGATTCATCCTGGGAACAATGCGTGTATAATTTTTCATAGATTGTCGGTTATGAATGCAACCAATGTCTTTTCCTTTTACACTTTCAGTAGGCTATGGATACTCTACATCTCAAGTGGCACTTTAGTGGTTTCTCGGGACCTCTGAAAATGAAATCAGACCACCTAACTTCTAAACAGTTTATATTTTGACGGTTCCATCGGAGAACTGTGTCGAAAAAAATGTTTCCTTTCATTGGTAGGCCACGATACATTTCTTTTTTCGGGTCATCAAAATTCGAATTGAACGTTTTTGTAAGCGATCCGAACAGGACACCAAAAATAAATGAATAAATAAAACTCAAGTTTGTCTCGGAATTAACTTGTGAAAACTTAATTGATTCCATTAACAGGGAACGCGGGATATTACGATGAATCATGGTAGTCAATGAGATACGTTGTATGACCCGACGTTACTCTTTCAATATACGTTTACGCGTGAAAAAAGAATGAATCTCTAATTCCACTGTATCAATTTTTTTATAGATCTCAGGAGCAAATCGAGAAAAGACAGGAATGCGCATTGGAAGCCAGTCAACAAAGGTAATGTTATTCTAATAAATATATCAACAAACGTGACCTGTTCTTTTTCGCATTGGGTGTGTGTGTGTGTGTGTGTGTGTGTGTGCATGTGTATTTGTGTTTTTGTTTTATTTTGTTTTGTGTTTTTTTGTAGAATGTGAAAACACGTAAGGCCTATATCGGCCTATATGACGCTTATTTTTATTCCGCGAATTTCTTATTAGTCAGAATGGAAGGCATTGTGTGAATATCATTTTACTCTGGTACATAAACTACAGGATGTGCAATTGAATCGTATATTAGTTGAAGAAAATGTCTACTCATGGAACCATGGTAATGATAAAATTATATATGAAAATGTTTCTGTTTTGTTCTTTATTACACAGGCAGATGTGTTCAACAGAATAACAAAACCAAAACCAAAAGCACTAAAAAAATTGGAGAGGTTCGGACATGCCGATTTTCTATTCCACGAAGTATCGCCAGAGACAAGTCGCTTTATCCATCTGTCTTTCTCCTGAAAAGTTTCTTCCTCCACCTCTCCGAAGTTCGGCTGAGCCCCTTCACAGCCTGAACGTTCCTGGCGAAAACCATGCCCAGCCCGAGGCCTGTCATTCCATCTGGCCCGCTGCTACCACTGCCCACCTGTCTAAAGAGTTGATCATTGGGGAACGACGTTGATGGCATCACAGCGAGTATCCACGGTGGTTGTTCAAACTGTATGAACAGTTCCTTTGGTAATCTACTCTGCTGTGGAATCGGCAGTAGACTATATCATGGTGTACTATTAGGCCGTAATTTTTTTTTTTTTTTTTTTTTTTTTTTTTTAAATACAGTGTACTGTACATTATTCTAAGTTTTGCACACAACTATATCCCCACAAACACAAGAGCCACTATTAGGGTTCGCGCGTATACCAAAAAGCGGGATACAAATCTCGAGATTTACATGACCATCGTAATCTCGAGATTTTTGCAAATGTGCACACAAAATCCCACTAATTCGCGCGATCAGCATCGCGACGGTACCCCCAACAAATCTTGCACTTGATTTCTGAAATAGTGAGCTGATTTGCTCCCGGTGACCGCGTAAACGGCTGACCGAAAATACTTTACTCATCTCCAGATTTTATATTCCATCATTCAAGCGAGCATCACAATAATGGGTAAATGACAACATCACACTACTGTGTGGCAGCTGCGTAAATATTGTCGGTACATGCAAACGCGTGAAGAGGGGGAAAAATCTCGAGATTTGGAGTTCAATCGTCATCCTGGGTCGTCATCCCGCTATGTTGTTATACGTGTGGCTCCGGCTAATTGCGCGTAGATATTCTACATACTGGAAAGATAGTAAACACAATATCAAGACATGCATGATCATGAATGCGAACGATCCGGGTTGTTTCATTGTACTGATAGGGTATTATGAAGGAAATTGTACGTATAAGGTCCACGAGTGTAGTAGCCGCGTTTGTACGTACCATATAGCGGGTTACCAAGCTCCCCGAAACTCGAGTTTTTATTTTGTTTTGTTTTATTTGTTTTCTTTGTTTTTGTTGAAACCGTTAATCGACACTCTCCAAATTAATTGGTTAGTAGAGTATACTATGCGCTCGGAAACTAGAGTTTGTTGGGCTTTTTGTCTGTTTCTTTATTTGTCTGTTTTTATTTTTGCAGCCTTTCTCCCTCACAGAAATACTAGTAACTCGCTAATTGCCTATGATAAATCGATAAAACTACAAGCATTGTTCTTGAACCTCACATACATTGTCGAGTGCACGCCGTTGTGGCGTGCGCTATGAATGATGGGATATGAAAGATTCGAGTTTTTGTGGTCGACCGTTCACACGTGTGTAGTGTATTTGCGGGACAAAGATTAGCGCGCTAATAACAGCAAGATTTCTTGGGTTTAGCATTGCGCTGCTGACCGCGCTTTGTTGGGTTTTTGTCAACTCGTGCAAAGAACTCAGTTTACTAGCGGGTTACAAATTTCTCGTTTTGTTACCCAGTAATTTTTATACGTGTGAATCCCCCTATAGGCGTGTATAGATGAGTAATGAATGCCAGCGCGTTTTCACTTATTTTTCATGTTTATATAGGCTGTATGTTTGTTTATTATTGCCCTTGTCATATTCAACAAAACAACAAATTACGATACAAAATAATAATATTATACTCAGTATACATTACGCAACAGTCACTTCAAAGATATTACCCTGAATGCCCATCCCCCGTCACATGGACGTAGGGCCTAATTTACACTGTACAGTGACGTTCAAACAGTAAAAACATTGACTCAACGATCAATCATTAGTTCACACATTGTATACACACATGTTTACATTACATTGTATGCTGGTTAATTTCTTTGGTAGTGCAATACGCTGTACAGGCCTGCTGGTAAATTCCCACAAGATGTTCGTAATCTGTCCTTTTTAGTACCTCGGATAAGCTTGATTTTCAGACATTTCCTTTTTTATGTCGAAGGTATATTTTTTCTCTTCCTTTTCTCATATTATCCCTGTGAATTATCCCTGTATGAATTTTCTTTGCAAATATGTGGCTTGACCGTAAGTTTCTTATAGATAATCTATTACATCGGTAAGTATGTAAATTTTGCTATTAACAAACAGGCAATGTTCGCACCTCTTTAAAATAATGGCAGAGAGAAGTTTAAATTTGCGCTTTCAAGCACAGCGATATGCTTGACGTGGAATTATTATAGGTGATATATATTGAATACGACTGGGAAGAACACTGTCAAACCGAAGATAATGATAATTCACATGTTACTGCTCAGTATTATCAGTGTAATTCATTTTTGTATAATATTCACATTATTAGTATTATGTCTCGCCATCGTTGTTGTTCCTGTTACAGGTCATTGGTCATTGGTGTTTTTTGTTTTTGTATGTGTGCTATATGCCTATATCTCGCGAATCGTGAAGAGGCTAATGGCTGGGAGCCAAATGATATCAGATAATTATTGTCGATAGCATTAGCACTAACTGGAACGGATTCCACGTACTCTGGCGTTATGAGCATCGTCAAAATAATCTTGACAAAACATATTTTCTCCTCAATCAAAACAGAGGTTCTCGGGAGGTTTGTAATGACAACTTATATAGAGAATGAAATCATTTGTGATGATGATAATAGTACAGTATTCATGATAATCATTACAATGGTATAAAAACGGTAACAACAAAGGCAACAATTTCAAGCGGCAATACCAATTCCAGGAGTTAGCTGTTTTGTTTAGCAATAACCTCGAATTTTTTTTTAATACCACGAACTGCGTGTTTGTGATTGATGAAAAAAAAAAGTTAAGTGCATTAATTACTTCACGCAACCACATTGGCCTCATTAGCTGTTATACGAGTTGATAAGAATAATCACAGAAATATTCATTTTCAAAAGTGATCGACACTTCGTCTTGTAATTGTACTTACATTTCCCTTGAAATGTTGGTATGTACGGTCCGATATCACCATCTCCGGTTCTGTCCGAGGTCATAAAGTGCAGTAGTCGTGGATACTGGTTAGCTCGGTTAGCTTCAAGAGGGATAATTTTAAAGCGAGATGCCGATCCAGAGCACTTGCAAGATAAACTTTATACACTGACGAGAAACTAACTGTAAACAATCGAGGGAACTTGATTAACCACAACTGAAATGCTCTTCCAGGGAATATAAAGCATATGAAAATATGTATGTATAGGGTTCACCTTCAAGATCAACTCTTCTTGTTTTGTTCTAATTTATTTATATTGTAATTCAATTATTTTTATTGTCTTTTTATTGCACTTCATTGTACTTGAATGATGGTGAATAAAACTAGACTGAACTAAACTAGAACCGAGTTTGTAATCCTTGACAAGATCAACCTTGTTTCGTTCGTCAAGTTCACAGCTTTGTCGACCTCATGTTTCAGCAAGGAACTGTGAACGGAAAGATATCTCCTCCCTCTCTCTCCCTCCCTCTCTCTCTCTCTCCTTCTCTCTCTCTCTCTCTCTCTCTCTTTCTGACCTTAGTTTCAGGCTTACCGTGTTGTTTTGTTTCAGTTTTTACATCAGAATTGTCGGAAAAGATTTGAATGTAATCCATGGTCGGGGAGGTGTGCTGCCGCACAGTTTCATCCCTCGTCTTGGTGCATCCGATTGAAAAATTGCCTTTTATACATCGACGTTTATAAGCATTAGAAATCTGATCAGTGTTTTTGAAGTATCTTTGACAAAATAAATCATGGATGTACATAATCGAAAAGAATTCAAACCTACGACCTCCTGATCTCCGGATTTTCAGGAATATATTGACATCTTATTCCTACACAAAATTTTGGTACACTGTCTTTTACATCTATGTATCTGTATATGCCCGAAATGAGTTGGATGTGATGTATACAATTTCTATAAAATGATACATGTATCTATAGTTCACACCAATGTCTCATCTGTATTATGGTTTGCGAATTGTCTCCATGTTGATACTTTATAGTTTTCCCCTCCAAAATAGCCCAAAAGAGTCTTGCTATTTAATTTAAAGAGAATTGCTGCAGTCTGTAGGCCTATCATTGTATTTTTATACTATGTGAAAATTATTTACCATAATACACGCATTTTTTTAAAATATTCCAATGTTAAGATCAACAGATTTATCATTATTTATTATAAGGCTTGTTTCTTATGCTACTTACCTTTTCACATCAAACAAGATACATTGTTTAGCACTGTCAGAATTGTGATTGAAAAAAAAAATATGTGGTGTGGTTTACATAGGTACATGTATACAAGTATTTGTTATATATACAGATATATATATATATATATATATATATATATATATATATATATATATAAAGTAAAAGAATTAGAAGAAGAACGCCGTAAAAACATAAATCATAGATCTTGAAGATCTTAAAAACGGAGCATAGCTCTCAAATACTGAAAGGCAAGGTCACACTCTTCATCAGTTCAAGAGTGTGACCTTGCCTTTCAGTATTTGAGAGCTATGCTCCGTTTTTAAGATCTTCAGGATCTTTGATTTTTTTTTTTTTTTACGGCGTTCTTCTTCTACTAATTCTTGTACTTATTATCATCAAGATGCCGAGCAAACCAATTTTCTTATTACAATTCTGTATATATATATATATATATATATATATATATATATATTGGCCTCTTGTTATTACTATTTCTATTTCTGTTCAAATGCATGCAAATTGGTTGCTATTTTGCTTTTATGTTTATGTCTCATCAAGCCCTTGAAAAAGGCTGGTGAAACAGCCGAAAGCTTGGGGAATAAAGGCAAGACTGAACATCACTGCAACGTCTATACTGCAAGTTTTCCTTCCGTCACACACACACACACACACACACACACACACATATATATATATATATATATATATACGTAAAACTGTCTCGAAATTACTCAAATTTCCAGTTCTATTCTGAAGAATGGGAAAAGACATGCGAATACAAGCGGTGTTCAAAATTTACAATAAATACACATGTACACACATCTCTGTATGAACACTGTCAAACACTGTTTGTGATATGATGGTCACTGCATGTTATAGATTTTGCTTGTGGAGATAGATTGACAAGAGTTTTTGCTTGACGGCATCGTCTTCCATACGGTTACAGCTCGTTATTCCGAAGGGTCGTTATTCCGAAGGCTCGTTATTCCGAAGGCTCTTCAGTCCGAAGTTTCGTTATTCCGAAGGTTCGTTATTCCGAATTTCATTTTCGGATTAACAAAATCTTCGATAGCGAACCTTCTGAATAACGCTACAAAAATGTTCGGATTAACGAACCCTTTTTCATTTTCAGATTAGCCAACATCTAGGTATAGGGAATTTGTGTGTTTCGCATTAAGGAACCTTCGGAATAACGAACCTTCGGAATAAAGAACCTTCGGAATAACGAACAGCACCCTTCCATGTACAGCGAAGATTTCAACCTGCAGATGAGCCAAGACACCTTGTTTCATACGTGAGTATATAGGTATAAAAAGCTGTCATTGATTTGAAATTGTAACACGACATTTCCATATAGAATAATGTAAACCTAAATATAGAATCATATAAAATGTCTTTCAGGGTGTCTTACTAAAAATTTTTGATTAAAACATTGTTGATTTCTCCGTACCGAAACTTTTATGGATCATCACATCGCCTCCAATGTATACGTTGTTTATAACAAACGCTCAGTAAGATTTGTGTAATATGAACCATGACTCCATTCTGTCAATATATTTCGAGTTTCGCAGTCGAATTTCACTGTGGGGTGCTTGAGAGATGTACATCATGATAACTGCTAGGGAGTTGAATGTTCCAGCATGATCCTGTCGAATTCACTTGCATTATAGGTATACATCGGAACTCTATTGTAGCTCGATCCACTAAACATGGGCAAGTCAGTTTGCATGCTATGCACAGTGAAATCAGTGAAATTTCGGCCACTATAATTATACTGAACAAAACATACGATCCCATCGCTGACAAAAACCTGACAATTGATATTATATATAGCATTCTAACTAGAAGTTTCCATGAAGTATAATACAACATAGATATGTAATCAAGTCACTGCCAGGGGGTCTTACCAAAAACAATTCTGAGTAAAATATTTTTGATTCAATGATTCATCACATCGCGTTCGGTACGTGTTTACTTATTTTGTTTACACGCGCTAAGCAGAATAAAGCAGAATGAACCATTTGTCAAGCAGGTAAGTCATATCATTCATGACGTGATTGACAATACAGACTTTGCCACAATAGTTCCGTAACGGTAAATTAACACAAAATCTATGATCATCGTTTGATGATAAGAAACCAAGTGTTGTCTTTATTATATTCCATGAATACTTCACGTATAAAACGTTGTGATACTATATACGTACGATACCTGCCCGTCATATGGATCATTCACGTAAACAAATCCCCGCTCTTATTTTTTTTTTTCGGCAGTTGTAACGGGGAAGTGACTGTAGGTGTATCAGACACAGCTATTAAAAAAAAAGGTGATTTCATTCATGCAAACGTGTATTATTACTATTTTGTCGCATGATTTCGGACATGAATTTCATACATTTCAGAAGCAGCAGTGAGATTGAAATATTAACATACCTATAGAGATGACCCTTGGTTGCTAAACATACCGATTTGGCAGTCAAAATCAAGGAACCAGCCAATAAATGGTATATATTTTCCTTCTCTAATTCAATTCAATGTATTAATTTCTTTATTTCCATCTTTGAAAAGACATGATTAAGAAAAAACTTTGAATTTCAGAAACTCAAGTCCTACAGGCCTACCGGTAATTGCAGTGTCGTTGATTTTCAATTGACAATTACAAATGTATGTCGCATAACTCACATTATTATCAAACATAGCTCTCTAAAAAAAAAAGATTGAGTGAAAATATTCACTCTCGAAGGAGTGAATACAAAAAAAGAGTGAATTCAGAGTGAAATTGGAGTGAATTTCGAGTGAACATGTTCATTTTCACTCATTTTGGAGTGACCGCAGGGATCACTCGAAGATTTTGGACTTTGCCACAATAGTTCCGTAACAGTAAATTAACACAAAATCTATAATCATCGTTTGATGATAAGAAACCAAGTGTTGTCTTTATCATATTCTATAAATACTTCACGTATACGTTGTGATACCAAGGAGGTACTACGTACGATACCTGCCAGTAATATGGGTCATTCACGTAAACAAAAATCTCGGCCTCGAATTATACGATAGGTAACAAAAGCTATCATTGATTTGAAATTGTAACACGACATTTCCATAAAGAATAATTAATAAACCTAAATAAAATGTCTTTCAGGGGGTTTTACTAAAAATTATTTGATTAAAACATTGTTGATTCCTCCGTACCGAAACTTGTGTATGGTTCCATCACATCGCCTCCAACGTATACATTGTTTATAACAATATAATGCTCAGTAAGACTCAATAAGCGCTTTCACATCAGCCCGATGTTTCGAAATAGCGCGCTATTTTCTGACTTGGGAAATTAAAAAATATCTCGAGCTTGGATTTTTATCGGGCTGATGTGAAAACGCCTATTGTGAACCATATAACTCCATTCTGTCAATATCGCCGGTGGAGCTCTTATAGCTCGATCCACTAAACATGGGCAAGTCAGTTTGTATGCTATGCACAGTGAAATCAGTGAAATCTCGACCACTATAATTATACTGAACAAAACATACGATCCCATCGGTGACAAAACCCGACAATTGATAGTATATATAGCATTCTAAGGGTGCTGTTCGTTATTCCGAAGGTTCGCTATTCCGAAGGTTCGTTATTCCGAAGGGTCGTTAATCCGAAACACGCAAATTCCCTATACCTACAGGTTCGTTAATCCGAAAATGAAAAAGGGTTCGTTAATCCGAAAATTTGTGGCGTTATTCCGAAGGTTCGTTATTCCGAAGATTGGTTAATCCGAAAATGAAATTCGGAACAATGAACCTTCGGAATAACGAATCTTAGGAATAAAGAGCCTTCGGAATAACGACCCTCCGGAATAACGAGCTGTAACCGCATTCTAACTAGTGAGTTTCCATGAAGTATATACATCATAAATATGTAATCAAGTCACTGCCAGGGGGTCTTACTTAAAATAATTCTGATTAAAATATTTTTGATTCAAATTATTCATCACATCGCGTTCGGTACGTGTTTACTTATTTTGTTTACACGCGCTAAGCAGAATAAAGCAGAATGAACCATTTGTCAAGCAGGTAAGTCATATTATTCATGACGCGATTGATAATACAGACTTTGCCACAATAGTTCCGTAACAGTAAATTAACACTAAATCTATTATCATCGTTTGATGATAAGAAACCAAGTATTGTCTCTATTATATTCTATAAATACTTCACGTACAAAACGTTGTGATACCAAGGAAGTACTCCGTGATACCTGCCCGTAATATGGATCATTCACGTAAACAAATCTCTGCTCGTTAGCTTTTTTTCGGCAGTTGTAACGGGAAGTGACTGTATGCGGTAAATTTTGATTAAAAAATGATGATAAATGACCGGACGATAGATTGCCTGAATTTCACCCCAGCAATTTTTTTTTTTTTTTTTTGGGGGGGGGGGGGGCTGTAACTTCACAATTAATTTCTATAAAAATGTAGTGTTTATACTAATGTATTTTGGCTCATTTGGAGGTTGAAATCTTGATGCAAACTTCTTTCGTTTCATGTGTGTGAAGCTGCAGACTGCAATATAGGTGTAGCGTCTCAAATATTGGCGTCGTCTATCTGTTTGGATACTTTCTGTAATAATTGACACACACACAAAAAAAAAAAAAATCGGAAGTTACCGATCGAGTTTTTTTCCTACTTTTGGGAATTGTGAGGGTGGCTAGTCGCGATTATTCAATAGTGCCTCACATGCGCTGATCAAGCCTGTGTCAAGACAGTCATAAACATATCTCTGAGCTGGCGGTTAGAACATCAAAAATTCAATCGAAATCCATCTAGGATCTTTTTTCTGTGTGTGTGTAGTAGCTAGTACACGTGTGTCTAGCTTCAAACTTTCATGTTCGAATAGATGATAAAATCGTTGATGCCGGTGGGCTCAAGTACAGACATACGTGAAATATCTACAGTCGGTGCCATAACCATTCAATTACTTTCTTCGGACTCACAAAGTTTAGTACCCAATGGCACAACCTTGGATACATAGTATTCAATGGATGGAGCTGTACATTACTAGACATTCGGATCATTTCCATAACCAGGTAGGTATATAGGGATAAGTGACTGGTATCGGCGACCCAACACGTTCAATGGGGTTACGATACCGGTGTGTGTTCCACCGTACACCAAATGAAGCAAGTGGCTGGGCATCATTGGGTATTGGGTGTGTTTCTCTGGTGTGTGTAGGTCTGTACGGCGAGAGTTGGGAGAAGGGGAGAGAGATTCTGCCGAGAGTCCTTGGGGAGCTCGCAGAGTGATAGGAAAGCCTAAAAATAGATGTGTTTCGGTCAAGGGGTCAGGAGGGCCTGTCGCTTGGAGGAATGGAAGGCGTGGAAGGTGGCTGGAGTTTAGCTCGAAAAACGCAGAGACAGTATCGTATTGCAATGGAAACGGCAGGTGGCGCTCTGTATGTAACGGTCATCCTGATAGATGTTTGAAAGATTTTGCCTTCTTGCAGCAAATTCCTATGTACTAAATTCGTAATTTTCTCATCTATTTTACCCTGTAGTGTGAAACGAACCATCGTGGATGTTGATACTGTCCTTCCTCAACACAATTTCATCGAGTATTCTGCAAATACTAGCAAATAACATTCTGATACGCCACATAAACAGGAACAGGACCATCCCTTTAATGAGCGGTGACTCCAAAGCTTTTGCTTCCTTCTTCTTCTTCGTCTTCTTCTCCGTCTTCTTCTTCTTTTGACCAATTCAATATTCTGCTAAGCCAGGTATTTTTATCAAATTCTCTAACACTTACTTACTATTCAGTCACTAATGGTCTTAATTGAACGCATTACTTTCCCAACTGCTTACGGGCACAGTTGATTCTAATTGCTTAATTGATTCAGTTGTACAGGCGAGCATCCAATGTCATGCCGGGAGAAGGCGGATTGATGTCTCTGTCACATTCAAATCTCCACTATGCCAGCCGTTCCACTTGTAAGTGACGCCGCCGTGCGGGAAAGCGGAAACGCCGAAGCGAAGTAGGAGTGTCCTCGTCACACTGATCAGCGAGGTTGCCTCACCTCGATCTGCACTAAATACGCATCGTAAACTCGTATTCATCTGTGACCGTGTTACGCGCAGCCGTGCGGTAAAAGGGTCTATCTTGAGAAATGTTACTTCGGAGAAAAACGGGTCTAAAGTTAGGTGTATTTGTATGTCTGCCTCTTGTGTTTGTAAAGAGAATGGCTTGTGAGTGTTATGTATTATGAAAATATAAAAAATGAAATATGAAAAATACACCAAACTTTAAAAACCCGTTTGTCTCCGAAGTAACATTTCTCAAGATAAACCCTTTAACCGTGAACGACTGCGCGTGTATTGTCAAGATCAATGTACACGTGTATCATTTGTATCTCACCGATACCAGCCCTTCCTCACGACTTGCCCTCTGCTTCGTTGTGAACATCGAATTCAGTGTGACCATGGAGCTACTAACTAGTAGCTCCATGGTGTGACTATGCCCTCTGCTTCGTTGTGAACATCGAATTCAGTGTGACCATGGAGCTACTAACTAGTAGCTCCATGGTGTGACTATGAGAAGATATGGGGCTGTCATGGGGATGTGGGACTGGAAAATACCCCCCCCCCCCCCCCCCGATGTTATGATGCTCGTGAAGAATGACCACAGTAACTGATAGTGTAATTCATGACGGGTAATCTTGGGCACGAGTAAAAAAATATATTAAAAAATGTATGCATGACACTCACAAGATAAACAAAAACTGATAGGTGAAGTGACACCTAATCCGCCGTCTGAGTGGTTGGACAAATAAAGAGCAGAAACAATAATTTAGACAAAAACATAATAAACGCAATAAGACACCAGTATAACTTCCGCGTTATGCACTGCCAACGAGGGAGATGGAGTTTCAGGGTCAACCCACATGATCTACTCTCGTTTCGTCTATAACCAGTTCATTGACCATTTAGTCCAATTGCCACTTTACCCTCATAACCAGTTGGTCTACTTCCATGTGGGCTATGCCCATTGTTGTTTAATACCCACAGTTTATTAGACAAAATGGGAAAAAATCCAAGGAGACAAAAATGCAATTAGACCATTTGGTCATTTGACGGAACGATAATTAGCCAAACTGGGGATTGGACCATGTGAGGATTAGACCAAACGGGCATCAGACGAAATTGATAGTAGACCAGATGAGTTTAACCGTAGTGGTGTTTAAAGGGAAGGTAAACCCAAAGAGCAATGTGGATTGAGTGAAAGCAGCAACATTAGTAGAACACATAAATGAAAGTTTGAGGAAAATCGGACAATCGATGCAAAAGTTATGAATTTTTAAAGTTTTGGTGTTGGAACCGCTGGATGAGGAGACTACTGGAGGATATGACGTACGAGTGGACAACAATACAAAGAAAATATCAAGGAAATTCAACGAAAATTCACTTTTTTAGAATTATGAAAGAGCAGTGAACTAACCGCTTTCAGAAAGCAGGGGGAATAATTGCTACCCTTAACATATGTCAATATCAAATTGATGGAATTTGTACTTTTCATGAAAAATGGATTTTTGTAGTATTTTCTTTATATTTTCTTGGTATTGTTGTCCACTCATACGTTATAACCTCTAGTAGTCTCCTCATCCAGCGGTTCCAACACCAAAACTTTAAAAATTCATAACATTTGCATCGATTGTCCGATTTTCTTCAATCTTTCACTGATGTGTTTTACTAATGTTGCTGCTTTCATTCAATCCACATTGTTCTTGGGGTTTATCTTCCCTTTAATAGACGAACTGGGCAGTACAAGTAGACCATCTGACATCAGACCAAGAGGCAATAAACCGACACAAACCCTCACCTTTTTTTTTCACAAATATAATCCCTCACAACCACTTGCCGTGTCTGTTGTACACACATGCGAAAAATGAGAGGAATGTAGGTCAACTACTAGTAAACGTACTTGTTATTATATCACTAAAAATGATTACCCACTTTTCACAGCCTTGCGGTCAATCTCAGAGGTAAAATGTTCTCTCTCCCTCTCCCTTTCTCTTTCTATCATTCATCTTTTTTCATGTATTAACCGCAATACTTTATCAGCCATCTCTTACACCCTACGACTAGAACGAGTCACGCAGTAAAGGTAACATACAATCTACATTCGTATATGCAAGCTTGGTCCAGGCTGTATTCATCTATTACATACGACATGCTTTGTAGTATGTACAAATTAGCGTACCACAAAATCATTAAATCACTAAGCAAAAATTTACAAGTGTAAAAAGCCCTATAGTCGAGAGGATAAGACCTGTTTTTTTTCCAGGTCGCACTATTTATTCATTTTATGTATTTGCGGTTACTAGTACTCCATTTGAAAGCATTAATGACCTGCGGACAGTCATGTTAAATAGAGAGGTTTGGAGGCGCAACTTTGTTTATGGAACCCGAGTTGGCATCGGCTGAAGCAAGTACATATTATAGCAAGTACATGCCCTCGAATAAGTAGTAGTAGTAGTAGTAGTACTCCATTTGCCGATATATTTTTTTTTCTTTTTTCAGTTAGTCGACACGCATCTTCGGCAATCACAATAGAAGCGTATACACCACAAGCGCAATAGAGCATACTAGACTACAAAGATCGGAATGCTTGTGAAGTTCATGAGTCATGAGTGCCAAAAACAAAAAACAAAACGTGATTGCTGGTTGATTTTTAGACAAACCCTTTGGTTCCTTGAGCTAGCTTAAGCTGATATTCTTTAATGACCACAGCAACGTGCAATCATGTATCCTGCTGTAAAAATCACAATATTTCTCGTCTCGTTCACATTCACATCGGCAATGACCTGGCTGCTATAGACATGCAAGCTATCGTCAGTTTGATTTGAAGACATAATTTCAACCTAATAGTATTATGTAATTATGTCTCAACGTCAATATTGAAGGGGATATATATATATATAATTTTTTTTTTTACATGATCCGTGTTTTAACCATGGACCTACGTAAGTCAACGGTTTAACCGTTCTTCGGTGATATTCATTATCAGTTGCTGTATTAATACTATCTTGATTATTGGAAAAGAAAACGAGAAACCATCTACTCCGTACAGCGATTTTCTTCGGATGCTCATTTACTGGTATAACCCACTGTAGACGAATCCTTCACGGTGGTAAGAAGTTATGCTGCATATACGGTTGGTAGGAAGATGAGAACGTTTAACAGGCCTTAATTAGTATACTTAGATCATGAGTGTTGTTACCAAACCGTCTTGTCAATGTCTTGTGACCTGTAGATTCTACACGTGGTGCATTTTCACTATTATTGTACGTCTCTTTTTCATTATTTTTCGCTGTACACTAATTTTTGCGTGCTAATTCTGTCTAGCGCGAATTGTGCAAACAGCGAAAATATCTTCATAATTTCATTTTCTACGCATATTTTGAATGGGTTGACAATCGTGCAGCGCGAGGCGCTGCGTGAAAAATTAATCGCACTAAAATAAGGACGTTTACTTTATCCACTGGTAAAGTTATGTCTAACAGTCTTTCTCGATAGTCTCACAGACGAAGAAGGAGGTGGACACGCAAAAATAAAATGACAAAAGAGAGCGCCCTACATAGCAGTGTAAATAGGCACGAAAAGACTTCTCAATCACGATAATCTAACACACACACACACACACGCATACATACATACATACACAAAACGTACTATCACTATACCCACACACAGAACGCACACTCACAAACATAAAAGCGGATGTGAAGAGCGCAACAGGAGTTGAAGATCATCCGATCACATCCTTGCACAGATTCTGGATATTAGTGTATCTTAAATTTTTAGGATTATCGTGATTTACTGTGAGACCAGGCCCCGGGACATAAGTAAAACATCTGGTATTCTACTTTGGTATTACTAATTAGACATGGTATTGCACAGAACATGAACCCATTTAGTAGGGCCTATGTAGTACGTCTGGTGAATTTATGCAGGGCCACTTAGGCAGATAAAGAAATCTAGGTTTTGAACATTCAAGTACTGTACGTAATCTCACCCAGCGGAGTTCCTTGCATGGATACTGAACTTCATTATCAGCCATTATGAAGAGATTGATTGATTAAACTACAATTTTGCACACTTATCAAACAGGCCAACATTTCGTCTATGGCTAATATAATCTGAGACTATTATCTTTGAAAGCGATAGCGTCAAATTTTGACGAGGTATTAAGAGTTGAAAATGAAGAGAATGAATGAAAAAAATAACAGGAGCTCTTAGTAGGACATCCCTAGTGACACAGACCGATTAAAAAAGAAAAAGAATTAGTCTTTTAGAAAATATCCCACTAGAAATTTAAAAGGTTTACCAATTCATCTATCTTGAATCCTCTCGTAAAACTGGGTTGTCCATTTCTTTTGTTGGTTTTATGATGCACGGTCACTATGGACATTGCACCCTACAAACATTCAGTAGTAGCAACATACACGCCAATCAATCGCGTATTTCTGATGCCTTTCACAAAGGCAAAAAGGTTCAAGACTATGTACATTATGTAAAGTTAGACGTCAAACTTCACCAAAAGAGCGTTAGATTGGTAGAGATTGTAGGCCTATATAGGAGTGAATAGCCACATTATGTCATCTTTTCACTTTATGTTTTAGGTACTCACCTTTCTTCGAAAATATATTCAATGTATAACGATTCCCGTAATGAATCGACGATAATAATCTGAAGAGGTGAAGGGAAACCACACTCCAGTTTACTCAAACCGTCTCCCGACTGGACAGTGCGCGATCAACAAACATCCTACTTCCTCACGCTTCCGAGGGCATCTAACGTCAAAAACCTTGATTCACGCTCATCTCTGAGTAATCGAGTGTGTCTGCTACCACCTTCGACACAATAGGCCATGGGGTGAGCTGGTTTTTTCGCTTGTTTCGTTCCGACAACTGCGGCACTAAAATTTCTCCACAGCTACGTGTAAACAAATAACCAAAAAGGCTACAGGAAAAAGTTCGACACAAACCCTCCTGCAGTATTTTGGTAATTTAGGGGGAAACAGTGAACTTTTTTGTCACTGAGGAGCTGAATATGTACACTTTGCCGTGTACGATATTCATTCGCGAACGATCATGTGATGTATGTTATCCAATCCGAATCGAGAATTATTGTTTACGAGTCAAAATGGCCGCCCCCTGTGAGCCTGTCGACGCGTCTACGTCGTCTGCTCAGCCGAAACTTATTATGCGTTATTATGCATGTAACATCGATGAAGTTTGAAAATTTCACGGCTGTGACAAACCTAAGATAGACGAAACCTATTTTGTGTGCCAAAGAGTGGATCAAATTGAGTGGGGGAGACCGTGAAATCGCAGACCAGAACGAAGTGATTCAGCTGCTCAGGGGGACTGACTGCAACCTACGTAGGATAATTTACAGGTTAGTTTACGTGCGTACAGTCGAGTCGTAGCAGTCGACACTGCAGTGCAGTCTCACTCATAATGTTAATGACCATGATGACTACAAGTACAATTGTACAACGTTTAATAGCTATGTTATGAACGTTGCTTGTGTATGTTATAATGGGCGCTAATGCAGTAGCTTAGCCGTTAGCGTGTCTGTTACTTAGATAAATTATCTTGAATTTCACCTTGGCATGGCATAGCGCCGTTATAAAATGTCGCCTAGATGTAATTTTACATGTTGTTCTATGTAGAAAAACAGCCCAGGTTAGGTTGATGTAGCTGATCGGTGATATTGTTTTGTAAAAGTCTTGACACACAGGACTGGATTGAAAAAGGTCTAAACTGCATGTAAATTTATATTTTCATAATCATGGCCATGGAGTATTAATATTAAAAATCCATCCTGTTTCTCTCACCCCGAAATTGGTGAATCCTCCCTCAAAACACACATTTAGCATCTCATTAAATTAAATTATTAATATTTGATATAAATAGATCTAAAAGACCAACAATGACAATAACATAATTGCAACAATTAAACTCCCTAAAACATATGATTACCATTATGTTGTGCCAAACTATAAAGCAGTGGGTGGTGGTGATAGTGAAAGGCCAAGGATTACTAGTATTAATGATGATAAGGCAGTTGTATTCATAACTATGATAATTGATATTGCATGTGATCAGGTGCTGAAAGCTGTAGATGTAATTTAAAATCAGTAATTGCACTGCAAGTACAAGTTGAAGTAGTTGATGATGACAATGATCATGAGGTGTTAATGATTACCTGGCATAGTACTAGGGCCTGTGTATTGGTAATTACAAGATTCAAATATTGGCAGTCAATAGTCTACCGTACATCTAATGATATATTGAGTGTAATGTTCAACCCCTCCCTCTAGCATTTAGCCCTTTTCCCCTAACAAAATCCAACGGCTAATCATTGCTGTTCATTTCTCCATTGTATTAAATAGGATTCCATGAAACGTGCTACAAGAGGATTATAGATAGCAAACGCCTGAATCTCGCTAGGAAACGAAAGCTGAAGGAGGAGCCTGGTCCGTCAGCAGGAGCATCTGTTTCCTCCCCTAAGACGCTCACATCAAGATCAAGATTTTCTTCTGGAAGCTCTTCAGGTTCTGCTGTGTTGCCTGTGAAATGCATCATTTGCAACAGAGTCAACCTGCTCATTACTTGCCAAGGGAAATAGGTTAATATGATTGATATTGAAGCATGAAAACATTGTCATGTTACTATAAGTTGTCCTTGATAAAATGGAGCAATATATAGGCCTATACACCACTGAAACATTCACACACATACACAAAGAACTTCAGTGCAAAGTTCAGAAACAACAGAATGTACTGTATATGCACCAATGCTTTGGTCAATGTGATTGATATTCAAGAATTGACATCTTACCAAAGTTGTGCATGATAAAATGTCTTTGTAATACAGATTGCTTCCTGTATTTTGAATGCCAATGTTTATGCAACATGTTTTGACTCCTTGCCTCAGTATGTGATTGTTCGCCCTTTAGCAAACATTTCTGCCCACTATTATGATTTGATTAGGGTTGAATTATTCTAAGAACAAAGATGTTTTCCTAAGTGTGTTTTTTTTCATAAAACTGAATGACTACGATTAAAATTTGTTTCTCCCACTCTGGGGAAAAATATTTAACTATTATTAATACTGAAACAGAATGTTCATGTAGAAAGGTCAGTACAATGTAGGTGTGAGTACAAAATCAGTTTGCTAAAACTAATACACACCAGCCAAATGAAAATTGTGCATAAGTTGAGTCAGGTTTGCACAGATCCTCTGATATTGGATGTTAATTGCAATGTTATCATAATTTTTAATGCCAAACCTGTTTTATTCTCTCCAAGATTTTCAGGTACACATTGCCTCCAATGCAGAATCCAACAGTTTTCACTCATGAATGGGTAAACTATAATTTTGCCTTTATTTTATATATTGCCATTTTTCAAAACTTTTCATGACGAGAACACCTCGTCTAAATTGAACTCACCGTTTTGAATGTTTACACAAGAGAAGCTGCTATCCTAATCCTATTAGGATTTAACTGCCATACCCAGCATTACCAACGGTTAGCTCTCTCATGACAGAGACCCCCCCCCCCCCCCCCTCCTTTGTTTTTATCTCAGTCTGGCAAGTGTAAAATGACTGCATGCATGGGTGCACGCACACATCAGAGTGCTTTGCCGCACATTGCTGTTGCTATGTTGTCATGAGTATTCTCTCTGCCATATACATGCCGGGGAGGTTGGAAGGGACTTCCCCACCTCTCAGAATATGATTTCTTCATACAATTCAGGTTTTAGACCTTGTAATCCCCTAAAACAGTGTTGAATCAATCCCTAGACTAGAGTGGTAAAGAACTCTTGCAGAGAAAAAAAAAAATTCCTGCTCAAATAAAGATTGCACTTTCTTTAATACGTAATAAAAAAATCGTGCAGCTTGTGTTTGGTAGAAAATTAACACAAAATTACGATGCCCACATCACAATCATGCAACAAGAAGTAATTTGGTCATCAGCAATGCATTTCCACTGCCGCCAATGTATAAGTGTCTTTGATGTAGACTACACATCTACAAACTGGTGCTGAAATAATCCTCAAACCCGAGTTGGAGGAGGAGTTGCACGTCTAAAATCTCTCCTAACTCGGGTCTGGGGATTATTTCGACACCGTTTTCTAGATAAGGGTAGTCTGAATTCCAGACCCTTTGCCAATTAGATCAATTTTGCCACTCGTGTATGGATTCAAAGGAGTACTTTCTTCTGTTATAGGTCAATGTTTGTACAAGGGATTAACTGTGTAGATAAGAAGCTTGGCTGGTGAGACAAAACGGTGTCGAAAACCCTAGCTAAGCATTGTTTTACTCGGGTTGCTTTAGACGGACTGTATTCCTAATGTTACACCCTTTCAAGGATATTTGGACCATGGAATGTTCCAGGAAATTTATTAAAACTAGAAAATTTGACTGATTATCATTTTGAGCTATCTTACATGAAAGGAGGTAGTGTCCCACCATGTTGTAACCTAATGATAGCAATGAAAACTTCAGGAAATTTTATGAAGATTAAATTTTCTAGTGCTAAAGTAATGTATAATATTTCATGAACAACGTGATTGCTATGTGATCTAAGTATATTAAAGCTTCTTAAGAAGAAGAAGGAGAAGAAGAAAAGAAAAACATGTTTACTGATAAACAATATGATCTGTTTAATAGTAATGTCTCATGCGTGTAAATGAGTTTGTATGTGTGCGTGTGAGTGTATATAATATGTCAGCGTTTTTATGCACCTGTGTATGTGTAATGCACTGATCAGTACATGTATTATATCATTGTGTGTGTTCATGTTTATGATAATCTTTTTTATGATGCTGATGTGATAAATGGCCAAGGCATGAAGAATATTTTAATACACTTGGGTATATTGAATCTTCATAACTATGTGTGTGCGTATGTGTGTGTGCATGTGAGGGTGTGTGTGTGTGTGTGTGTGTACAATAAGATTCTCCCACATGCACGCGGACACACACACAAACAAACACACTGATTTTTTTTTCTTTTTTTTGCCTTGAATGATTAGTCATTTGATTAATAACATGTCTTTGAACAGAATATAAGGCATTTGCCTTGACCTCTGATGGTCAGTCAGTGCTCTCTCTCATATGGTCTTGAACCACTTTGCTCTTGTCCTCCTTTGCATAGCCAGCATCAGGAAAAGCTGAAACATGAGATATAATGCAACTATTAAACCAAAACTTCACTTTTTTTTTCTAGGTACGTGTATATGGCTAAAAGCAGTGCTTTACAAATGTGTATATGCATTTCAGCTTAGAAACACTATGGGAACTATACTGCGGCTAGCAGCCCCATACGCATAACAGCCCCATACGCATAACTGCGGCCAGCAGCCCCATACGCATAGCGTCATGGGGCTGTGAACTGTAGCATACAGGATCATGACGGATATTTTATCGCGGACAAATATCAACTTAAAATCGGGAAAAAATCTTCAATTTGAAGACTTATTAATACATTTGAAGTATTGATAACAGAGTTCGTGCAAGGTTTGCTTCTGCAAATAGTTCCTTTCTGTTCATATTGATGACTAAATGTGACTCGGTCGAGAGGAAACTGGGAGAGCTACACTGAATTGACGGCCAGCGCATGCACACACAGACATCTAATATCCAGTCAATGGATACGAAATTTTGTGCGCAGTGATGTATGCGCCTGCGCTGACCGTCAATTCAGCGTAGCTCTCCCAGATTCCTCTCGACCTAGTCATATTAAGTCATCAAATCGAACAGAAAATGACTATATGTAGAACCAAACCTTGCACGAACCCTGTTGTCAATACTTCAACCTTACCTGTAAGTCTTCAAATTGAAGAATTTTTGTTCGATTTAAGGTTGACATTTGTCCGCGATACTTCCCTGTCATGATCCTAAATGCTACAATCCGCAGCCCCATTACGATATGTGTATTGGGCTGCTGGTCGCAGTTTATAAAATATGGATTTTCGCAAAAACTGCAGGATATTTCGAGGAGAACTTTTTACAGTATATTTAGGATGTACAAAACATCACATTTCCGCATTCAGAAAGTAGTGCCAGTGTTGCTGGAACGAAACCCATTTTCTAAGCCTCTTTTTCAGCTTCACCCCATGGCCTACAACCAACAGCTCCGCGCACCACGCCAACTTATCCGTGACTCATTCACCCCGTACGTTTAGACATGGTCCGTGGTTTAGACAAGGGTGATTTAGATAAATACTTCCCACCTCCCTGATACAACCTTGTATCACAGAAAGTCATACCCCAGGTCGTCTGCGCATGTGCAAGGAAAAAGCCATTTCGTTGTGTCCCACAGGTATGTTGATTTGTTAATTCACTGACATAAGCACATGTTATGAAGTGAATATAAAGTGAGTGGTTGTATAGTGGTCCTTATAAATGGTGCTTGCCGGCGTATCTACCTCACAGAAAAGCCTGATATTTGGCGATATTACCCCCTAAAAAACCAAAACCAACAAACAAAACAAACAAAACAATGCTGAACAGTGAAAATGATGCTTCCCCAAGTGTCGATTGATGGAACATTCTGGTCACCTTGTATTACCATGGACCTACAACGAAGTGATTTTCCGCTTATAAAAGACTTCATAGGAGTTTACATTACTACATAATGAGCGACTTTCTTGCCCATTCTGAGATTATGCAAAGGCTTTTTTATGTGATGATTTCATGAAACGGTCAGTTCATTCTTTGTGCGAACACGAATTCCGTAATAATTGCTACGTTATGGGAAGTTTGCTCATCATGTCGCTTTGTAAAACGAATGGAGTGTCTAGCCAACCGGGTTAGCCAACTGAGAAAAAAAAAATGTACTATTCAGGTAAACATCGTAGCGTATCATTTCATCTCTTCCCTCAACTCTGCTAGTAATAGGTCATTCGCTCGCTGGTTCATGTAAATACATTTTTTATTGGCCATTACTGTGTATGCATACAGACACCTTTTAGGACGGTTCCTGAACGATTGTACATCGGCTATGCATTGTAGCAAAGCCCCTACAGTAGTGGGTGTCTTTGATTGTAGATACACACACGGAATGATGCAAGCGAATTACCTAGTAGTATTGTTGTACTCGTTTGGGTGTGTGTGTGTGTGTGGGGGGGGGGGGGGGGGGGGGGGGGGGGTCATTTCTTTAATCATTTTGTCATATATATATATATATATATATATTCTGACTAACAATTACAAACTATACTGAAACTAGAGAGGGGCCGTCAAAGGCGGCAGACCCACGCCTGAAGTACAAAGTCGGGTTAAACATAATGTGCATTCGGTCATCTACCAGAATTCGGTCACTTAATTGCCAGTGTGCTTTATCACCAGCCAGTGAGTTCTACCAAAGATCGTACACTGAGGTGTACGATCTTTGGTTCTACAGTCACATCACACGCAAAGTCACATAATTTCACATACGGTAACACTCATTCACAATAGGAAAGTCCTTTAGTCTCCTCCAAAAATCCATCGAATATCCAAAATTCCACCGTCAAAAGTGCAGAATCGGAACTTTTCCAAGCGCACGCGAATTAAGTCCAGTTTTAAGAGTATTGTCTACGCGACGGGTCGCCGAAAAAGCGCTAAAAATCGAGAAATACGCCGTTTTCTTGCGGGATATTTTGATTATAGCAAGCCGAGAGTGTGATGATATCAAAGGTCGTATGAGTGTACGATCTTTGATGGTATCCACAAAAGCGCAAAAGAAAAACAAAATTTACGTACCCCCCAGGCAATTACCCCTATAATTAGTGTCTACGGGAATTATTCAATGCAAGGGTTGAATGCAATGTCTACTGCACCAGCATTCGGTCACTAACGAGCGCCGCAACGTGCCCGATGCAATTTTGCACCAACAGTGTAGAGCGCGATGCATTGTCAGCGGCCTTGCACACGCATTGACATTGAGCGCGCATATCGTGCAGTGTGACTGCGACCGAGCAAAAAGGAAAAAAACAATCAATGTTAATTTGAAAAACCATCAAAATACGGGCCAGTTTGTGACGACGGAGAACGAACTTTCATAAACCTAGAAGGACATAGTCCCTCAAATAGGCCTAAACGTAAATTTCGGAATTCTTACGAACATTTGAGCAGCGAAGTCGGATCGTTTGGGAGTTTATGTGTTCGTATGGTAGCGGAAAATCGCAAAGTGAGAAACGGGAAATTTTCGGAGTGGTCACTATATCATGGGGTCAAAACTTCAAGGTCACACAGAATTTGCAAGGGTCAACCGATTATCACCAAAATCTAATCGATTCTTTCCTGCCATTATCCAAACATCCCCTGAACATTTCGTGCAAATCCGTTTACCCGTTCTCTTGTTATCTTGTACACAAACAAACAAACAAACAAACAAACAAACAAACAAACAAACAAACAAAAAAACAAACAAACAAACAAACAAACAAACAAACAAACATACGGAACCCTTTACATAACCCCCTGCCGATTTTCATCGGCGTGGGTAATCATTGCATCCGACAGGCTGAGAGTAAAACTGTCAAGAAAAGAAAGAAAAAATCTGACAAAATGCCAAATGAAATATTCCCGCGATCAAGCGTATTATAGAATGGACTATCCTGACTTCCAATATTAATGTGGGCGGGCACTCGTGATATTGAATGAAGTGCATTGAAGAGCACCTCGAGCTGTCAGTGAGAGACACTGTATACTGTGTTGGGGACTTGAGGTTTCAAACCTGTAGTAAAAAATATGAAACAACATGTGATCCTAAGAGCGATTCAAAGCTTGAAGTGGTCGAGATACCATACAGAATTGCATGTTATGAGATGGGATATTCGATTTAATTTGTGTGTGTGTAGATGTGTGCTCGTTTATTTGTTGTTGTTTTTTTGTGATGTAGTAAGTAGGTCGAAATTTGCAAATTTTCAGTTAAGTAGGAGACAGCGATGTTTCTGTTTTCTTTTGTTTTCTTGTTGCGCATGTTTGCCATTCATGCACATTAGTATGACAAGTATATCTACATGGCCACATGATCACACATTGTGATTGCGTATTCTGTGTTTTTCTGGGCTTTATTCTAAATAGGACACCGTGGACGCATTATTTTGTTGAGTACTAACAGAGTAATCAAAACATGATTTCATCATGTGTTGATTCTACTTCATTTATAATGGAAAGCCACCACGGCAGAGACCAAGGGTTATAATACCGCAATTTACTTTTGGATTGATGTAAGAGAACTGTTTTGGAGAATATTCATTAACGTATAGACCTTACACTGCAAGATCATGAAGATTTCAAAAGGTTATAGGGGGCTAAGGGTTCGAGGTAATCTGTTGATTGGGAAATTGTCAGATTCTTTGTCCGAGTATAGTACGAATGAATTGGAGTACTTCTTGCTGTTCAAATACAGGATGATACATTTTATTCAGCTTCATAATCGTAAACAGTTGTCTACTGATACGATTATGTCTTCCGTTCAGTTGGGGAAAATTTGAAAACGTTACCGCATTAAACTTTGATACGGCAATAACTTTCAGTTAAGTTCAGTTCAATTTATTATATTTTCGCACGGAACCTGCTTCAGCCAGTGGCTGTTCTTCAGCTGGTCCGTGCCCGATAAAACCACATATACATCATCATACATTGTGCAATAACAAACATATCAAACAAACGAAAACAAAAATACATTATAACGTTGATTAAACTAACAAAAAAAAATTGCACACAGTTACAAGAAAGTACCAAAAAAAAAAAAAACCGCCAAACGTCTACCCTCTCCCATCCCCCCGTACATTCATAATATAAATTCTGAATATTCACATAACATATATCTTTATCCATCAAATATGTTTCATGATTAACTATATTTCAGCCTTACACCTAAAAAATAACCTTTAATACAGCAAATGTCTTGTTTTTGATATGTTCAGGAAGTTATCCCCTTACGAAAAAGTCCTGAGGTACCCCTGTGGTAATTACCACAGGACGGTACCACAGGACAGTACCACAGGAAAGTACCACAGGACAGTACCACAGACAGTACCACAGGAATTGTCCGGTGGTATTTTGGGACATACCACAGGACAGTACCACAGGAATTCCTGTGGTATTTTGGGACGTACCACAGGGCAGTACCACAGGACCGGTACCACAGAACAGTACCACAGGACAGTACCACAGGAATTCCTGTGGTATTTTGGGACGTACCACAGGGCAGTACCACAGGAAATCCTGTGGTATTTTGGGACGTACCACAGGGCAGTACCACAGGACTAGTACCACAGAACAGTACCACAGGAACTGTCCTGTGGTATTTTGGGACAGTACCACAGGACAGTACCACAGGTCGATCATTACCACACAGCATTACCACAGGGCAGTACCACACAGCATTTCCATGGTACCACAGGAGAGTACCACACAGGATAGATCGAAAAAAAAAACTGGGAGAATTTTAGTCACATATCATGGAATATTCCTGATGGGTGAGTGATGGATTTCAGGACAAACATGGCCCTACTTAATAACCTGTCCTACTCCTAACATATAACCTCAAACGAGAGTCTAATGGCCAAGTGCCAATCTAGTCCTATAATAGATCTATATAGTCATATTCTATTCCTAGGTAGCCATCGACCGTATCAGTACATATATATATGGTCGTCTATCCGTAAAGCATTAAGGCATGGTTACTAACTCGATTATACTTTATTATCAAGATATGAAATTACACTTTCATAACAATATCTGTGATATTGGAAATAACATAACATAATTAGACAATCTTTCATAAAGTTCAAAGTAAGTTCCATCATTAATACTTTGACTTTTTAAGTCATATATGTATTTTCAAAAATCTAGAGTGCTTTTTATGAATATTCATGAGCTATGTAAAAATTTGTACCACAGGAGTACCACAGGAGTACCACAGGAGTACCACAGGAGTACCGTACCACAGAAGTCCTTATGAAATTTCTCGTGCTTTACATCAGCACTTTCACTAAATAGGTAATACTGTAGGAGTATAGGACAGGATAAGTAATGGCAAATCAATTGCTATAATTCACAGCATAACTCATCTATCAATTAATTGAGGAATATCAATATGTGCTTTTCTGTTTGTATTTTTATAATAAATTTCAGTAGATTCTGCCTTACAATTTTCCTGTGTGGTACTCCTGTGTGGTACTGCTGTTTGATATTCTCCTGATGTGATAGTCCTCTGGTATAAAATGTTAAGAAAAAAAAAGAAGAATATCCTGTAGCATTTTTCTGTGGTACTTACGAATTTAATTTGCTGTGTGGTACTTCCGTGTGGAATAGCACCATATTATGATTTTCCTGTGGGATTTTGGACAGTTCCTGTGGTACTCTCCTGTGGTATACATCGAAAATTACCACAGGAATTCCTGTCGTACTGTCCTGTGGTACGTCCCAAAATTCCACAGGACAATTCGTGTGGTACTGTCCTGTGGTACGTCCCAAAATACCACAGGACAAGTCATGTGGTACTGTCCTGTGGTACTATCCTGTGGTACTTTCCTGTGGTACTGTCCTGTGGTACTGCCCTGTGGTACTGTCCTGTGGTACGTCCCAAAATACCACAGGACAAGTCGTGTGGTACTGTCCTGTGGTACTATCCTGTGGTACTGTCCTGTGGTACTGCCCTGTGGTACTGTCCTGTGGTACGTCCCAAAATACCACAGGACAATTCCTGTGGTACTGTCCTGTGGTATGTCCCAAAATACCACAGGACAAGTCCTGTGGTACTGTCCTGTGGTACTATCCTGTGGTACTATCCTGTGGTACTGCCCTGTGGTACGTCCCAAAATACCACAGGACAAGTCGTGTGGTACTGTCGTGTGGTACTGTCCTGTGGTACGTCCCAAAATACCACAGGACAAGTCGTGAGGTACTGTCCTGTGGTAATATCCTGTGGTACTGTCCTGTGGTACTGTCCTGTGATACGTCCCAAAATACCACAGGACAATTCCTGTGGTACTGTCCTGTGGTATGTCCCAAAATACCACAGGACAAGTCGTGTGGTACGGTCCTGTGGTACTATCCTGTGGTACTTTCCTGTGGTACTGCCCTGTGGTACTGTCCTGTGGTATGTCCCAAAATACCACAGGACAAGTCATGTGGTACTGTCCTGTGGTACTATCCTGTGGTACTGTCCTGTGGTACTGTCCTGTGGTACTATCCTGTGGTACTGTCCTGTGGTACTGTCCTGTGGTACGTCCCAAAATACCACAGGACAAGTCGTGTGGTACTATCCTGTGGTACTTTCCTGTGGTATGTCCCAAAATACCACAGGACAATTCCTGTGGTACTGTCCTGTGGTATGTCCCAAAATACCACAGGACACGCCGTGTGGTACTGTCCTGTGGTACTATCCTGTGGTACTTTCCTGTGGTACTGCCCTGTGGTACTGTCCTGTGGTACGTCCCAAAATACCACAGGACAAGTCGTGTGGTACTGTCCTGTGGTACTATCCTGTGGTACTTTCCTGTGGTACTGTCCTGTGGTACTGCCCTGTGGTACGTCCCAAAATACCACAGGACAAGTCGTGTGGTGCTGTCCTGTGGTACTATCCTGTGGTACTTTCATGTGGTAATGCTCTGTGGTACTGCTCTGTGGTACTGTCCTGTGGTACTGCCCTGTGGTACTGTCCTGTGGTACGTCCCAAAATACCACAGGACAAGTCATGAGGTACTGTCCTGTGGTACTATCCTGTGGTACTGTCCTGTGGTACTGTCCTGTGGTATGTCCCAAAATACCACAGGACAATTCCTGTGGTACTGTCCTGTGGTATGTCCCAAAATACCACAGGACAAGTCCTGTGGTACTGTCCTGTGGTACTATCCTGTGGTACTATCCTGTGGTACTGCCCTGTGGTACGTCCCAAAATACCACAGGACAAGTCGTGTGGTACTGTCGTGTGGTACTGTCCTGTGGTACGTCCCAAAATACCACAGGACAAGTCGTGAGGTACTGTCCTGTGGTAATATCCTGTGGTACTGTCCTGTGGTACTGTCCTGTGATACGTCCCAAAATACCACAGGACAATTCCTGTGGTACTGTCCTGTGGTATGTCCCAAAATACCACAGGACAAGTCGTGTGGTACGGTCCTGTGGTACTATCCTGTGGTACTTTCCTGTGGTACTGCCCTGTGGTACTGTCCTGTGGTATGTCCCAAAATACCACAGGACAAGTCATGTGGTACTGTCCTGTGGTACTATCCTGTGGTACTGTCCTGTGGTACTGTCCTGTGGTACTATCCTGTGGTACTGTCCTGTGGTACTGTCCTGTGGTACGTCCCAAAATACCACAGGACAAGTCGTGTGGTACTATCCTGTGGTACTTTCCTGTGGTATGTCCCAAAATACCACAGGACAATTCCTGTGGTACTGTCCTGTGGTATGTCCCAAAATACCACAGGACACGCCGTGTGGTACTGTCCTGTGGTACTATCCTGTGGTACTTTCCTGTGGTACTGCCCTGTGGTACTGTCCTGTGGTACGTCCCAAAATACCACAGGACAAGTCGTGTGGTACTGTCCTGTGGTACTATCCTGTGGTACTTTCCTGTGGTACTGTCCTGTGGTACTGCCCTGTGGTACGTCCCAAAATACCACAGGACAAGTCGTGTGGTGCTGTCCTGTGGTACTATCCTGTGGTACTTTCATGTGGTAATGCTCTGTGGTACTGCTCTGTGGTACTGTCCTGTGGTACTGCCCTGTGGTACTGTCCTGTGGTACGTCCCAAAATACCACAGGACAAGTCATGAGGTACTGTCCTGTGGTACTATCCTGTGGTACTGTCCTGTGGTACTGTCCTGTGGTATGTCCCAAAATACCACAGGACAATTCTTGTGGTACTGTCCTGTGGAACTGCCCTGTGGTACTGTCCTGTGGTTCGTCCTAAAATACCACAGAACAAGTCGCGTGGTACTGTCCTGTGGTACTATCCTGTGGTACTTTCCTGTTGTACTCTCCTGTGGTACTTTCCTGTGGTACGTCCCAAAATACCACAGG